>NC_073627.1:14060000-14685000 GCF_029407905.1 Bubalus kerabau | reverse complement strand
TTTAATTTCATGGCTGCAATCACCATCTGCAGTGATTTTGGAGCCCCCCAAAATGAAGTCTGACACTGTTTCCACTGTTTCCCCATCTATTTCCCATGAAGTGATGGGACCGGATGCCATGATCTTAGTTTTCTGAATGTTGAACTTTAAGCCAACTTTTTCATTCTCCCCTTTCACTTTCATCAAGAGGCTTTTTAGTTCCTCTTCACTTTCTGCCATAAGGGTGGTGTCATCTGCATATTTTTTATCTTATATTTTTCCATATTTCCCAAATTTTCTGCCATGAATTAGAACTTCTGCTGTGTCATAAAAAGTTTTTAAAATACATACTTTGCAATTTATAGAAAGGTCATATGGCAAGCATTACATCTACTCACAAAGTTAGGCATAGGGCATAGAAGCAGGTGATACTTCAGAGCTGATCACAAACAACTTCACAAATAGCAAAACTGGTATAAGATACAGAATATGGTATGCCATGAGTGACACTAGCAAGATGAAAAAAATGGGAGAGTGTAGTGCAGTCAGTCAATCCTGGCACTTTACTGATGAGAAAAAGGGAACGTGCCAATTGCTAAGATGCTCAGGTGAGCTCAGAAGAAGTCAGCAAAATCACTGTCCTGTTGAGCAAGCCCCAGTTATCTACCCACAGAATCGTGAGCAAATAAATGACTGCATTAAGCCACTAAGATTTGGGTTAGTTTGTTAAGGAGGAAAAGCTGAACTCAGTTCAGTTCAGTTCAGTCGCTCAGTCATGTCCGACTCTTCGCGACCCCATGAATCGCAGCACGCCAGGCCTCCCTGTCCATCACCAACTCCCGGAGTTCACTCAGACTCACGTCCATTGAGTCAGTGATGCCATCCAGCCATCTCATCCTCTGTCGTCCCCTTCTCCTCCTGCCCCCAATCCCTCCCAGCATCAGAGTCTTTTCCAATGAGTCAACTCTTCGCATGAGGTGGCCAAAGTACTGGAGTTTCAGCTTCAGCATCATTCCCTCCAAAGAAATCCCAGGGCTGATCTCCTTGCAGTCCAAGGGACTCTCAACAGTCTTCTCCAACACCACAGTTCAAAAGCATCAATTCTTCGGCGCTCAGCTTTCTTCACAGTCCAACTCTCACATCCATACATGACCACAGGAAAAACCATAGCCTTGACTAGATGAACCTTTGTTGGCAAAGTAATGTCTCTGCTTTTGAATATGCTATCTAGGTTGGACATAACTTTCCTTCCAAGGAGTAAGTGTCTTTTAATTTCATGGCTGCAATCACCATCTGCAGTGATTTTGGAGCCCAAAAAATAAAGTCTGACACTGTTTCCACTGTTTCCCCATCTATATCCCATGAAGTGATGGGACCGGATGCCATGATCTTTGTTTTCTGAATGTTGAGCTTTAAGCCAACTTTTTCACTCTCACTTTCACTTTCATCAAGAGGCTTTTTAGTTCCTCTTCACTTTCTGCCATAAGGGTGGTGTCATCTGCATATCTGAGGTTATTGATATTTCTCATGGCAATCTTGAGTCCAGCTTGTGTTTCTTCCAGTCCAGCGTTTCTCATGATGTACTCTGCATATAAGTTAAACAAGCAGGGTGATAATATACAGCCTTGACATACTCCTTTTCCTATTTGGAACCAGTCTGTTGTTCCATGTCCAGTTCTAACTGTTGCTTCCTGACCTGCATACAGATTTCTCAAGAGGCAGGTCAGGTGGTCTGGTATTCCCATCTCTTTCAGAATTTTCCACAGTTTATTGTGATCCACACAGTCAAAGGCTTTGGCATAGTCAATAAAGCAGAAATAGATGTTTTTTGGGAACTCTCTTGCTTTTTCCATGGTCCAGCGGATGTTGGCAATTTGATCTCTGGTTCCTCTGCCTTTTCTAAAACCAGCTTGAACATCAGGAAGTTCACGGTTCACGTATTGCTGAAGCCTGGCTTGGAGAATTTTGAGCATTACTTTACTAGCATGTGAGATGAGTGCAATTGTGCGGTAGTTTGAGCGTTCTTTGGCACTGCCTTTCTTTGGGATTGGAATGAAAACTGACCTTTTCCAGTCCTGTGGCCACTGCTGAGTTTTCCAAATTTGCTGGCATATTGAGTGCAGCACTTTCACAGCATCATCTTTCAGAATTTGAAAGAGCTCCACTGGAATTCCATCACCTCCACTAGCTTTGTTTGTAGTGATGCTTTCTAAGGCCCACTTGACTTCACATTCCAGGATGTCTGGCTCTAGATGAGTGATCATATCATCGTGATTATCTGGGTCGTGAAGCTATTTTTTGTACAGTTCTTCTGTGTATTCTTGCCACCTCTTCTTAATATCTTCTGTTTCTGTTAGGTCCATACAATTTCTGTCCTTTATCGAGCCCATCTTTGCATGAAATGTCCCCTTGGTATCTCTAATTTTTCTTGAAGAGATCTCTAGTCTTTCCCATTCTGTTGTTTTCCTCTATTTTTTTGCACTGATCACTGAGGAAGGCTTTCTTATCTCTTCTTGCTATTCTTTGGAACTCTGCATTCAGATGCTTATATCTTTCCTTTTCTTCTTTGTTTTTTGCTTCTCTTCTTTTCACAGCTATTTGTAAGGCCTCCCCAGACAGCCATTTTGCTTTTTTGCATTTCTTTTCCATGGGGATGGTCTTGATCCCTGTCTCCTGTACAATGTCACGAACCTCATTCCATAGTTCATCAGGCACTCTATCTATCAGATCTAGGCCCTTAAATCTATTTCTCACTTCCACTGTATAATCATAAGGGATTTGATTTAAGTCATACCTGAATGGTCTAGTGGTTTTCCCTACTTTCTTCAATTAAAGCCGAACTAGCAAACACGTATCCCGACACTGTAAAGTCATCTGCCCTTTCTCCCATGGATTTGAAGTCTCTCCAATACATCAAGTATGTTTTTATAGAATCAGGGATCTGTTCTTGGATTTCTGTTGTGGTCCCAGTCCAGGCTGCTTTGTAACCCTCTGAACACATCCTGATTCCAGGTGCCTTCAGTTGCAATGTTTTGCTCTTCACACCTGGACCTCAGGGAATCAAGGATTTGATGGCCATAGAGTACAAACAGCACTCCTGATTTCAAATTTAAATTCTGAAAAGGGAGTTCTTTATCTAGCATCCTTGGCATACCCCTACAAGTGTTTTCAAAAACTTGGGCACGTGCATTTTCCTGTGTGATTTTCCCACATTTAAGCAGATTCTCAAAGGGTTACTTGCCCTCCCCAAAATTGTTGAGCTGAGGCTAAAGGAAACTGGTGTGGTTTCTGGTCAGCCTCTCTTTGGGGGCGCTGGGTGGCAGCAGAGGAAAGAGCAAACCCCAGCTCAGACTCACTCAAAGGCCGGGGAGGCCCCCTGCGTTCCTTCTGTGCTACAGATCTTAGCTGTGTTTGGCTGTTTTGCGGTTTATTGGTTTGTGTCGTCTCTTCCTCTTGCAATGAGCTTCATCAGGAAAGGCTTTGGACTCCAACACCTGGCTTTAGCGAAATGCCCCGAACCTGGAATTAGAAGTGGGTTTAACAGAGGTACCCGACCACTGGGGTGTGGTCAGCAGCCGTGCATGGGATTCTGTGTGAGTTACTTAGTGCCTTAGGGCTCTAGGGGATCAAGGTCCCTGACAGGCAAGATCATTAACACACACAGGACCTGTTGCAAGGTGGGTGACTGGCTATAAAAACAAATTCCTTTCCCTTCATTGTAACCCCCTTCCCCGAGGGCCACACAGTATTCCTCCTGGAACTATGGCCGGCACAGGAGGAAAAACACGAACTCTCCAACAGGCTCCAGGAACTTGAAACCTTGGGGTGCGGTGAGGGGTGAGAACCCATTGGACAGTAATGAGGTGTTAACAACATGCCGTTTGTGCAGAAGCGCCACAGCCGGTGTCAGTGGCCTAAGTAGCACACAGTGTCCTCGGAGCGGCAGCACTCAGCACTCTCGGGCACAGGCTGGCAGAAGCGCCCTCTTGGCATTTGCCAGCCAGGACTCATACCTCTTTGTGCACGGGGCAGCTGCTTTCGGCTTGATGAACACAGCAAGTCACCAGGGCAAGGGGTGGGCGGGGGGTGCACAGAACACCTGAGGCAGTCAGTCCCATGGCGGGAGGCCCCTTTCCATCAGTGCTGTGCTTGCGCTTAGTCACTCAGTCGTGTCCAACTCTTTGAGACCCCATGGACTGTAGCCCACCAGGCTCCTCTGTCCATGGGGATTTTTCCAGGCAGGAATACTGGAGTGGGTTGCCATGCCTACCTCCAGGGGATTTTCCCAACCCAGGGATTGAACCTAGGTCTCCCGCATTGCAGGTGGATTCTTTACCTTCTGAGCCACCAGGGAAGCCCCAGAATACTGGAGTGGGTAGCCTATCCCTTCGCCAAGGGAACTTCCTGATCCAGGAATTGAACCGGGTTCTCCTGCATTGCAGGTGGATTCTTTACCAGCTAAGCTACCAGGGAAGCCCAGTGAGGGCTGGACCCATGAGGAACTTTGCTGCAGCCTGGTCAATACCGCCCCTCAATCACCCAGCAGGTGTCTAGGAGCCACGTACAGCAGGGAAGACCTCCCCTTTTGGAAAAGGGTGCCAGTTCATGCAACTCTAACTTGTCTTAACACTAGCCCCTTGGCAGAGCTGCTCCAGACTCTCCTCAACCCCAGACACAGCACTGATGTGGAGGACAATCAGGTGAGCTTGGCCAGGAGGTAGAAGCAGGGTTTGAATAGAAGAAAAGAGAGTCTGTGAAGAAGGAAGGTGGGGCTGCCCATACAAAGGTCAGAGAAAGCAGTCGGGTGGTCTGTATAGTTGGGCGTGGGCAGGGGCTGAGCGGGGGCTCAGAACACACACCTCCGGGCAGGACACAGGCTCCAGAGCACCCCCACACTGCGGCCCTGACCATTCACTAATTTATCCATAACTCATGTTACTGAGCACCTCCAGTGTGCTGGCTATCACCCCAGGGCCTGGGAAAACAAGAGGAAAATATGGTCCATGAGCCCTGGGAGCTTCAGTTCTTATAAGGAGGCAGATGATAGACAAGTAAGATGAGCTTTGGTGTAAATTAAGTGGGATGGGCCATGCACATGCCTGTGGGAAGAGCTTTCTAACAGATTGATGGGACGTGCAAAGGCCCTGAGGCAGGGGTGCTTGTCTGAGGAGAGTCAGAGCCCAGAGTATCTGCAGAGCAGTGAGAATAGAGGGGACAGCCAGGTCCTGAAGTATCCTGAAGCTTTGGATTTCATTCTAAGTGAGATGAGAGAAGAATGTCATAGCCTGGAAGACAGCAGGAGAGGTTGGGAGACTATTTACCTTAATCCAGGCCCTGGTGAGGTAGTTTAGACCAGCGGGAGGCAGGGTGGTGGTGCTGTGTGATGTTGCTATTCAGTCGCTTAAGTTGTATCCGACTCTTTGCAACCCTATGAGGGAGCACGCCAGGCTTCCCTGTCCTTCACCATCTCCCGGAGTTTGCTCAAATTCATGTCCATTGAGTCGGTGATGCCATCCAACCATCTCATCCTCTGTCATCCCCTTATCCTCTTGCCCTCAATCTTTCCCCGCATCAGGGTCTTTTCTAATGAATCAGTTCTTCACATCAGGTGGCCAAAGGATTGGAGCTTCAGCTTCAGCATCAGTCCTTCCAATGAATATTCAGGGTTGATTTCCTTTGGGATTGACTGGTTTGATCTCCTTACAGTCCAGGGGACTCTCAAGAGTCTTCTCCAGCATCACAATTTGAAGGCATCAATTCTTTGGCAGTGATGGGAGTGTGTGAGGGGAGTGCTGGGTTTGGAATACATTGTAAACTAAGAGCAGGAAGAAATCAAGGAAGGATGTGGGATTTGTGAGAAAGAGCCAAGCGGAGTTGACACTGCGATTTGGCCTGAGCATTTAGAATAACATGGCCTCTTACTGAACAGGAAGCCTGAGGTTTCAGGATTGAATGGAGGGCTCTTCTTTGGATGTGACATGAGAGAGGTGACATCAGAGTCTTCAACAGAGGAAGCAGCTGGAGCTGGGGAGAAGAGGAGCTCTGTGGGGAGATATGGGGGAGAAGCATGGGGGAAGAGACCACCCAAGGAGGTGAGCCCAGGGGCACCCAGCTTCCAAAGGTGGGGGTAGGTACCTCCTGCACAGGACCCTGAAGAGGTGCCGTGAGCAAGGTCCTGAGACCAGGTGAGGAAGTGTTCAGGGGCTTAATGCTGTGCCATCAGGCTCTTATGTGCCCTGCCCCCACCTTCTCCCAGCACGGTGCACAGTCTGGGATCTCTTGTTTGCCTCCCCTCCTCGCCCCCTCCCCTCTGCTTATTGGGTTTCTGGCTGGAGTCCCCAAACAGGACAAGCAGGAAAAACTGGCCTGGTGGGGGGTGGGGAAGGTTGGGGGGAACATCGGTTTCTACTTGGCTACTGGGCTTTGAGGAGGGGAGGTTCCTGGGCCACCCTCTGGGATGTGGAAGTTTCAGGTGTGACCTCCAGGAAACTATCCCCCTGCCTATTATTTGAGAGCCTCTGCAGGGGCTCAGCCTCCTCCAAGAAACCCTTCCTCTCAGGGCCACAGGTAGAGAGATTCCAGCAGGGCACAGTCCGTGAAGGGCAATTAATTTTGTCATTTGGATTTTTATTTCAAGAAAGAAGAGATAAAGCGTTGTACTTGTCACCTTTAGAAGCAGGCCCACAGCACAGAAGCACGTTGTATGATGTACACAGCCTGATCAGCAGATCTGTTTTGGGCTGTGGTTGGTCCGGGCGGAGCGTGGGGCTCAGGGTTAGAAATTCTGTGGAGGCCGTGGAAAGGGAGGCGGACAGGGAACATGGCAGTGGAGAGGGGGTGGGAAGACAGCAGCTCACAACTGCCCAGAATGTCGGAGCAGAGGCTAGTGAGAGGCAGAGAGAGAAAGGCGGGCCTGGGACGGAGGGAAAGAAAACCAGAGCCTGAAGTGAAAAGGGACACATTTGGGAGGAGACTCACCTTCTGAGTCTTGGCACATTAGATGTGGCGTCAGTCTCCGGCTTTGGATCTGTCGACCACAGCGGGTCCTCTCCTTGGAGGGTTCCTATAAAGAAAGTTGAGCACCAAAGAATTGATGCTTTTGAACTGTGGTGTTGGAGAAGACTCTTGAGAGTCCCTTGGACTGCAAGGAGATCCAACCAGTCCATCCTAAAGGAGATCAGTCCTGGGTGTTCATTGGAAGGACTGATGCTGAAACTCCAATACTTTGGCCACCTGATGTGAAGAGTTGACTCATTTGAAAAGACCCTGATGCTGGCAGGGATTGGGGGCAGGAGAAGGGGATGACAGAGGATGAGATGGTTGGATGGCATCACTGACTCGATGGACATGAGTTTGGGTAAACTCCGGGAGTTGGTGATGGACAGGGAGGCCTGGCGTGCTGCAGTTCATGGGTTCTCAAAGAGTCGGATGTGACTGAGCGACTGGACTGAACTGAACTGAACTGAAACTGTTTCTAGACCCCAACCTCCACTTGAGGGGACAGGGACATTGTGGGGGGTGGGCAGAGCAAACTCAGGCCTGGTTCCCTGGCGCCTCTTCTCCTCCAGGCCTCATCCTGGGCCTGCTGAGTCTGGTCCCAGCCAAGAATCCCCCACCCTTGAAGCTAACCAAGTTCCTCTTAGTAAATTTGCATTTGCATCCTCACCTGGCCATGGGCTGTAACTCTTCACTCTCTGTTATACTGGGAGTTGAAGTCAGTTTCTTCCCACATTTGCCAGAGTCTTGAGTAAAGTCTCTCTTGCACTTTCTAACAAGTGTCCAGTGAATAATTTGTCCTTAACAAGGGTTGTGAGAGGGCAGCCGTGAGTGTCTAGTGGGGGCCTAGCAGGAGTGAGAGCTGTGTACACAGTTGTATATATTCCCTTGTGTAGCCAAAGAAGTGGTGGGACAGGTGAGGGTCAGCCCCAAGGCATGAACCCCAAAGCTGGGCACCATACTGGAGCACTGGGGGATACCCAGAAGTGGCACTGGTTGAATAGGCACTATGGGAAGAGCAAGAGGCCTGCTTGGACAGGAGGAGCAGCATCTCAGGCAGGGTGGCTGGTGGGGTGACACTGGGGTCCCTTGGGAAGCACCACTGACTCCAGTTCTCAGAGGGGCTGCAGGAGGGCAGCGTTCACAGCCTGTCTCCCCTCTGCCCCTCCCTTCTTCCTGGTTCTTCCCTTTCACTCTCGTAACAGGGAAATCATGTTTGCATCCTTTGCCAGGATCATTTGGAGTCAGGTGCCTGACTTTAATGGAGAAGGCGATGGCACCCCACTCCAGTACTCTTGCCTGGAAAATCCCACGGATAGAGGAGCCTGGTGAGCTGCAGTCCATGGGGTCGCGAAGAGTCGGACACGACTGAGCGATTTCATTTTCACTTTTCGCTTTCATGCATTGGGGAAGGAAATGGCAACCCACTCCAGTGTTCTTGCCTGGAGAATCCCAGGGACGGGGGAGCATGGTGGGCTGCCGTCTTTGGGGTCGCACAGAGTCGGACACGACTGAGGCGACTTAGCAGCAGCACCAGCAGCAGCCTGACTTTAAAGGTGATGCAGGAAACGTGCTTCGTGTCACTCAGAAAGTCACCAACACATGCTCCTTCCCAGTGATGTGGCCTCAAGTGTTTTCCCCTGGGTTTCTGGACCTTGAAGGCAAAGCTGGGTCTCCCCCTGTCTGACCTCTGATGTATTTCTGAGGCCCGGAAACCTAGGGAGGGTGTGACGGTCTGAAGCATGTGTCTGGTTAACCCCTCATTAACACGTCTGAAATGCAGTGTCTTGGAGCTGCCACACCAGCCATCATAGGCATCCACCCGGCCCACCTGGCTCTGGCCTGCCTGTGCCTGGGGTGGGCTCTCCTCCAGGAGTCAGCTCTGGACATTGCTGGACGGATGGAGCACCTGGGCCTCATCCCTGTTCTCCTCCCCTGTCCAGCCCCTCCCCAGGGTGTGAAATCTGGTATTTTTCAACTCCAAGCGGCAATCCAGGTAAGGCAAAAAACTGTTCTCTGGAGCTGGGTTGAGAAACAAGTTGGGTGAAGTAATGAGTTGAAATGGACTTGACTAAGTGCCAAGTTGTATCTCAGCTGAGTGTCCTGGAGACTGGAGATCTGGTTCAATTAAGCTTTAATGTATTTTTTTTAGGTGAGCTGTTAACACTCCTGTATTTAGTTAAGAGTCAGCTTTTACAAAGAATGACACCAGGCTCCTGAATAACAAAGGAGCAAGACCCAGGAACACCCCCAGTGTGTGTGTGTGTGTGGGGGGGGCGGGGCTGCTGTCACCTGGGTGTGGAGGAGCTGTGCAGCCGAGCAGAGGCAGTGGGAATGCAGAAGCCCAGAGGCAGACAGATTGTGCAGCTTGGTGAAAAGGCAATGCTCTATCTCGAGTGGAATTCGAGGTACACACTCATAAGCCACACAAAACTTGTAGCAGGTTCCCCCAAATATTCTTTCGCACCCTCTGCAGCCTGTTCGCTGACTTGGGGTGTCCTGCCAAGGGTCACCTCTTGAACTAGAGATCAGGCCATGTCCTTGGAGCTCTGGGTGCATCCAGAAATCAGCTGACCCATTCCATGGGAGCCTATGTCCTTACCTGAACCCTGCTTTATCAAGGAGATGCCTCAGCTCTGGGGCCTGCGGAGGACTGGGGCAGGGAGCCACGGTCACCGTGGCTCAGCGTCCAGCCCTCCTGCGCTCGCCCATTTCCAAGAGGAAGTCTGGGAACGGAGCCCAGCTCCTGGCGCCAAAGCTTTGCTTCTGCCCTTCCTGACTCGAGAAATTGGGGGCCAGGTCCCTGGCCTTGCCAGCCTACACCCCTACCCACTGTCTTGAACCTGTTGGGGGGCTCCGGGAACCTGGGCTAATGCCCAGGGCTTGTGCCGGGCGCACAGCGAGGCTCCTCGTGGCCAGCAGGTGGCGATGCAGGAGCGCTGGAAGGGCAGCGGTCTGGGCTTCCTCCCCGTGGGACCCCCACTCCCTGCAGCCTTCGCTGCAGCCCCAGGTGGTTGCTGAGGCTCCCCTGCTGGCTGGGGAGTGTGCGCTCAGGGTGAGCGGTCAGGCTGCAGTGCTGGGAGGGCTGGGTGAACCAACGCAGAGGCCAGAGCTCTGGGAAGCCCTCCATCTCTTCCCTGTGTTTTCTGCCCTCCGTGTTTGATGCTTCAGGGGTGGATCCACTTAAGCAACCTGGTCAGCCCTTGATGCCTGTTTCATGGATCAGAGAGTAGAGGCTCAGGTCAGGGGCAGGACCCAGGGTGGACACGTGGCAGCCCTGAACGGGCGGAGGCAGAAAGTCAGCATGTTCTTGCCATTTCTGTTCTAAGCCCTGGAGTCTCAGGTCAGCCTGGGGCCCTCGGTCTCCAGCCTGTCCATCAACCCAAGGGTGTGTGCAGGGCTGGCAGGGTGGGTGTCAATGAGCGTGCAGGGGTGTGAGGTGTGGATGTGTTCCCTGTGAGTGAGTGTCTGGGTGTATCTCACAGTGTGTGTGCGCGTGTCTGTGTATATGAGTGTGCAAGCAGTTCCTGGGTCCTGTAAGCTTCATCTCTTCCTCGATCTAAGATACTTAGACAAGTTGTCTCACAAATGCATCCGCAAAACGGGTCCAAACCATTTCCTCTGCTCAAAGGGAGCACCCAGTGTCTGCAGGTGGAGATGTCGCCACCCTTCATGTGACTTCACTCAACCCTGTCCCCGCTGACCCTGGAGGTGCCCCCGGGATGGTGACCATTCTCGGAAGGAGACGCTCGGTGAAACTCATCAACTCCCCGTTGCTTCTAGGAAACAGTAGTAACTTTGCTCATATTCAGCAAGTCCGAGTTGCCTCAGCTTGGAGGTCATGCGGCCAGGCTTCCTGGTGCCAGCGGGTGACTCAGCTCGAGAAGGCACCCCACCCACCCACAGCCCTCAGAGGCTGGCCACGTCCCGCCTCTGCAGGCCCAGCATGCGGGTTCTGTTCCCTGGCTGCGTCACCCAACCTCCTGGGGTACATCTCACCTCCCACTACCCTATCATGGGGATACATGGGGTGTGGCGGGTGGGGCCCACAAAGCCCCCCAGTAGCTGATTAAAACAAGCTGGGCACTGGTAGCAGCTGACTCAAGGAGCTGAGCAACTTGAGAAGTGACAGCCATCAAACACGCCAATGGCCCTGGCAGGTCGAAGGATGAGAGAGGAGGGCTGGAGGGCTACAGAGCCGGGACTTGGGGGCCGTGGGGCCCGGCCAGCTGCTGGCCTCTCCTGGGATTTCCAATGTCTGTTGGCACCCCTGCAAACCTGTGTGGGAGCAGGAATGCTGAGTCACAGGCCCTTGGTCAGCTTATAGAGACATTTCAACATGTGCAACATGAAAGATCCTGCTAAGAGAAAGGGCCCGGGGTGTGTGCATTTTGTTGACAGAAAGAGGTTTGGTGGGGACAAGGGGCCATGAGCAGAAACCTGAGTGGGCCCACAGGTCCCACCAGTGTGCCTATAAAGTCAAAGTCTGGAGGTGCTCCCAAGAGTGCCCTATCTGTGCCCAGTTAGACTGTCCTGAATGTCCCTGTGGGCAGCGAGCAAGTCCCCAGGCTTGAGTGCCCTGTGGACCTGCTGTGGGGCTGTCTTTCCAGACAGTGAAACTTACCTGCTCTCAGGGCAGGGCTGAGCCCCAACCTACCTGTTCTGATCATCCCAGGTGAGGGTCCAGAGCTCCCGCAGGCAGTGTGTGAGTGGGGTGCGAGGCCTTGCCCAGAGCACCCACCCTTGGTCCAGACCCTTGTCACTTACATGTCTTGTTGCCCAGACCTCTGCCCGCACCCTCCCAGGAGGATTCTCAACAATGGTTCTTGGCTGCATGTCCCGTGTTCCAACTCAGCTTAGATGTGCCCCAACCACATTTAACCAGGTGTCGCTGAGCAGGCTGTTCTCCAGGGAATGCAGGAAGGGGTGTCTGAGCCCAGAGTATATACCCTCCTCTGTACAGACAAGAAAACTGCTACCCCACCGGTGTGGTGCTCTGCATTCCTTGGACTTAGGAAGCCTCCTGTGATCCTGGTTGCCCCAGTTGTTCCCTTCTGGCCTCTAGAAAGATCTCCCATACCCCCAATCCATCCCCTGCCCTTGTTGTTGTTGTTTGGTTACTAAGTCATGTCCTACTGTTTGCCAGGCTCCTCTGTCCATGGGATTTCCTAGGCAAGAATATTTTAGAGTAGGTTGCCATTTCCTTCTCCAGGGGATCTTCCTGACCCAGGGATCAATGTCTCCAGGTCATTGATATCCATTAGCAGGACAGGTCTGTTAGCATTAGCAGGTGGATTTTTTACCACTGAACCACCAGGGAAGCCCACCCTCTGCCCTACTGCCAGCCAAAGTCCACTCAGGGGGGCCCAAAGGGATGCTCAGCACCAATACCATCTCCATCAGACTAACAGAAGTCGGTGCTGATGGCCTGCCCTCTCTTGCAGAAAGATGGGTGGGGGTACTGGTGAGAAGTGAACCCTTTGGTTTCCATTCAAAGCTGTTTGGTCCACACAAACTCAGCAGGAACCGGCTGCATTCACAGCACAGAGCGAGATGCCCCAGGGCGCTCTGCAGACTTCACCTCCAGAGATTCCATCCCCCTGCCCTGGGAGCAGTTGAAGTCCCCACACCCAGGAAGCTCTGGCTTTGAGGGTCCCTGGTAGGTTCTGACGGGCCTCAGCCCTCCAGGGGTTGGGGGCCCTGCAGAGGAGGGTGGGATCAGCACTGGGAATCCTGCTCCTCTGTCTTGGGTCCGTGAGAGCTGAGACAGCAGAGAAAGGGCGAGGCTGAGGGAACTGCTTGTGGACAGGGCTGGCCGCCCCACTCCAACCTCCCCACCGCTGGCTGCCGCCTTGACCCACTGCTGCCCAAAGTCTAAGGCCTCTTTGTTGACAAGCCGCCATTCTCTTGCTCCAGCCCTAATCCAGCTCCAATTAGAGAGAGAACATGTGCTTTGGCTGAATGGCCTGACTGGTGGCAGAGCCCGAAGGCCTGCTTACCTGCTGGCCAGCTGGCCTTGCACAGGGGCCCTGCCTTGCTTTGCGGAAGGTGGCTATGAGAGCTGTGGCCACTCCATACAGAAACCAGAGTGCCCGAGGGGCACGTCTGCAGGCTCCGGGCACCGCACCCTGTCTGCAGCCAGAAAGAAGGGGATGGAAGGAGTGAGTGTGTCTGCAGGATGGAGGAGGGTCAGGTCACACCAGCCGGCGGGTCAGGAGTGGGGCAGCCTCTGTCTCTAGGCAAGGAGGACTTGGAGGGACTCTGCCCAGCTTGCCAGGAGAGGGTCTCCTCGAACAGGAAAACTGACTTTTCAGTGAAGTTGTAGCTTCTGGAGGCACAAGTTGGGGAGGAGGCAGTGATCATCAGGGAGGGGTCATGCTAGGGTCTTATCCATGTCATCACAGCCTTGCCCACCCAGAGCACCTAACAGGATGCTCCCAGACTCTCTGGGTGGGCTGGGCCCCCCTCACATTGGCCAGGAGGCAGGCAGCCCATCTTTTTCAGGATGCCAAGCTTGCCCTGCCTGAGCCTGTCCTGCCCTGATGGCTTCTGTGGCATCTCATTCGCTGCTATGTGGCATCAGGCAAGTTCCCCAACCTCTCTGTGCCTAAATTGCTTCACCTGTAAAATGGGCACGATTGCAGGACTAGCAGCCCAGGAACCGTTGAAGACTCTTCCTTCCTGGAGCCAGGCCGGTCCATGAACTCTGTGGCATGAGCCCAGGAGGATGAGGAGGTGGTGGCCAGCTGTGGCAGACATACATTCCGCGGAAGAAGCCTTTGGGGACGGCTCCCTCCACATTCTGAGCTTTCTTCCTTTTGTGCATTAGCAAGTTGGCACAGAAATAGCCAGAGCTTCCTAGACCTATGTAATGTAGGTTCAGAGCCTTAAATGATGGGCTCTGGGGCAGAACTGAGCAGCCTCTGAGGTTCAAGGATGAACCCCCACATAGTGAGTGTTCAGCCTGGGGCAGGCAGTTGAGGATGCGGTGATTGAGAAACAATGGAGAAATGGATGACAAGAGAAGAAAGGGATGGGGACAGGCTGGGTGGACACTCAGCGCCCCTGGGTAAGGTTGTCACCAATACCCAGAGGGAAGGCCAAGGCCACCCCCAGCTCTAGCCTCTGTGGCTGCCCAACCCGGTTCTGGTGACTCCAGTTTGTGTGTTAGTCACTCAGCCGTGTCTGACTCTTTTCGACCTCTTGGACTGTAGCCTGCCAGGCTCCTCTGTCCATGGGATTCTCTAGGCAAGAATACTGGAGTGGGTTGCCATTCTCTTCTCCAGATGATCTTCCCAACCCAGGGATCGAACCCAGGTCTCCTGCATTGCAGACAGATTCTTTACTGTCTGAGCCACCAGGGAAGAAGCCCTGCTTGGAGTCTGACCTTATTAAAGTTTGTGTTGCTCACAGATCCTCTTCAGGCAGTTCCATGAACAGAGTCCTGAACTGTGAGGACCAGCCTCATAGGCTCAAGATTCAGGTTCACAGAGACTGGCTCTGTCCAGTGCACTGGTCCCCTCTGGGGGAGCTGGGAGCCTGGGGAAGATTTTCAGTTTCTAACTGTGTTCAGATGCTGTGCCTTGCCATTAAACACTTTAAAAAGAAATCCAGCTATTCCAATATTTACCTTCTGGTCAACTCCATGGCCAGAGAGGGCAGCATGGACAGGCAGGAACTGGGCCTGCAAGATAAGAAGTTTGAGGCTGAGCCGAGAGGCATCCAGGTGGATGTTGATGATGCTTGACTGCTTCCATCACTTAAAGCTCTGCATCCACTCACAGCATCATCACAGGCTTGAAAAGAGCAAGACATTCTGCAAAACTCAAATGCACACTCCATTGCTGGGTCAGTGAGGGCAGGACTGGCTCTTTGCTGAGCCCAAGAGGGGCCGTGGGAGGTATGGACTGGGGAGGGCTGGCCAGGATCAGATCCTGGCATCTGCCCTGCCTGGCACTGCCCAGCAGGAGGGACTGGAGGAGACGGTGACCCCATGGGAATGGTTTAGCAGTCAGACTCAGATGCGGGGGTCTCGGTACCACCCAAACACTGGCTGACCAGGGACTGACCCCAACTGGCCAAACCCTGTGCCCACTCCCAGAAGCACTTCCCACCCAGTGTCTCTAGCCTGGATCCAGGTACCTGGGCTTGTTATGGTAATGTGTGTGTGCTCAGTCATGCCTGACCCTTTGGGACTCCATGGCCTTTAGCCCGCCAGACTCCTGTCCATGGAATTTTCCAGGCAAGAACACTGGAGTGGGATGCCATTTCCTTCTCCAGGGCATCTTCCTGACCCAGGGATCAAACCTGAGACTCTTGTGTCTTTTGCATTGCCAAGTGGATTCTTTTAAGATAAATCACAGCCCTGGCCTTGTGACATGCCCTATGTCCGGTGGACGCCCCACAGGTGTTTGTTTGGGGGATTTCTGGGGAAGGGCGTATTCCCAAACATGACTCCTTCCCAGCCAAGGTTCCTTCTCCTCTCCCTTCATCCCTGCCACCCCAGGACCCCACCCAGCCACGGGGCAGAGAGATGTCCTGACTCAGGCAGAGCTGGGCCAGCTCAGCTCCCGCACCAGCTTCCTGCCGAGCTGACCCGGATGTCTGGAGCACTGCCCGTGATGACCTGGACCCCTGAGCCACCTCCACAGCCACGTGCCTCAGGTCTGGGGCTGGGGGAGGAGGTTTAGCCCAATGTAGGCCCCCAGGGAGGTGCCCCCACCCCAGGGAACGGGGGTAGAAGGCACAAGGGACTTCCTCAGCATGTAGAGCCTTTCAGTCAACACTGAGCTGAGTTTTCTTCTCAAGTTCACATTCAACATGGTCTTAGGCTCACGAGGCAAATGATGTGCCTGCCGGCGCGGCAGCTGCCAGTTGGAGTAGGGTGGCCCTTATCCTCCCTGGGTTCTTCGCTCTCCAGCCCCAACCCTGTAAGTGAGAAGCCTGTGTCTAGTTAGTGCTAAGGGTCCTCGGGCTCATATTGTGAAAATGCTCGGTGGACTTCAGCCCCCAAAATCACTTGCGGCCGCACTGGTCCGTTCCCTCTAAGCTGTCCCTGGCCTGCAGGTTCAGAGCCCTTCTCCATAATGAGGTCCAAGGCCTCGGTCTGCTCCTGCTCCCCTGACCAGCAGAACCACAGCGGTTACTGTCACCGCAGCTGGGGGGCAGGGGGGGCGGTGCTGACCTCCTAGGCCTCTAGCAATTGTATAGATCAGGTGAGAAATTTCTGCTTATTCGTGTGAACACATAGATGTAGCTCCTCACAAGAAACCAGAGGCCTTGTTGGTGCCCAGGCTCTGGGGGTGACGCTCACCATCCCCCACCAGGTTGAAGGCAAGGGTGGACACGGGTTCTGTCCCATGTTCAAGCAGACCAGCCTGAAAATCCACCCGCTGTGCTCTGTCCCCAGGGACCAGGGTCCCTGGCAGGGATGACCCAGGAAGCCCTTGTGTGTGTGTCACTGGTTGGTAAGGTCCTGTGGTTGGCAAAGAAGTTCTGAACCAAGAATGAACACCAAGCAATTAACATGCGCAAAAGTGCAGCCAGCTCGGGGGAGCTGGGAGCCTCTGCCTGGGCTGGGTGTGCGGTGTGGCCCGAGTGGCCTGCCTTGCCGAGCCCCGCGAGGAGCAGCCCAAGGACCACGGACTCTGCCTCTACCCTCCTGTTACCGGGGACGAGTCTGACTCATGTGTTTCCTGTGACAGCCGCTACATCATCACATCCGCTCCGAGAACTATTTTTAACTGATTTATGTATTTCTTATATGAGGAACACATCGACTTCTGTTTTAGTCCTTTTTACAGGAAAGTGTTGCAACCGTGCTCAGCTCAGCAACATTCATCGCCACAGAGCGGTAGGGGAAGGCCGTCTCCCCTCCACAGTGTCACAAAAATTAATAAAGTTGGAAATGCGAAGGCAGGCTCAGATGAAAAGGGGAAAACTCAACAGTTTTCCCCTTCTGTGGAATTCAACATGCCTGTTTCGAAAAGAGCACGCTGTTTCTTTCCATTCCTGTGGCAGGTTCTCGGGGCCTCTGCCATTGCTGCCAACGCTCCCAGACTGACCTCCCCGAGGTGTCCTATCAGGAAGGCCCAGCCCCCTAGGTGCCCATCCTTGAGGTGGTGGCCCTTGGGCGGGCAGTGTGGGCATCCAGCACAGCCCCTTCTCTGTCAGACGAGGTCCCACGATGGTCACTGAGGCGGTTTGGTTCTGCGGCTCTTGTCTCCTGGCCGAGCTCCGTCCCTCAGTGGCACAGGTCACCCGGCTGATGCTCACAGCTGTGGTAGCCTGCGGAGGGTCCTGACTCAGCTCCCACTCTCAGCCAGGCCACTCTACTTCTCGGTTTTGTTAACTGCTCCCCTTACATCCCTTTCTGGCTTTCAGGGCCTCCATGGGCTTTGTCAAAGCCTGGCTGGACATGACCACATTCTGGCCATTTTCTCTCCAGAGGCCTCCCAGAAGCCTGGCAGGGCCATCTCCACCCTGAGGTCACCAGGGGGAGGGACACCCCACCGAATGTAGGTGTTGGTCTCACTCTGGCCGAGTCACTTTGGGGGCTGGGGATTTCCTTCCCCTTCTTGGCCCTACCTTCCACCCCTCTTTTCTAGAAAAAGCAGGAAGAGGTGGGGGGACCCCAGGCTGGGGAACCACTTGGAAGCTGTGGAGTCTCCCAGGACCATTTGGTCTCCTGCAGACCATCTGGCTCACTCCTGTCATTCACACACAGGTGCTCATTAATCTGCACAGGAACCTTCTGGAGAAGAAGAAACAGGCTCAGACCGACTCAGCAATACAACCCCCTCCCGCCCTGCCCAGCAGTGAGGGGCAGGGCATGGATTCCAGCCTATGCTCCGTGTCCCCACGCTATAATTTGTGTCCTGCAGGGCTCATGATATCTAAGACTTAATGTGGAAAAACGGTTCCACTCTGTCTCACCCCATACCCCAAAATAAACTCAGATAGATTAAAGGCAAAATGCATAATTAAAAAAGCACTGGAAGAAAATACAAGAGCGTATGTGCACATTCTCAGGAAGGCAGGCAAGATGCAACATCCAAAGGAAACAATTGACAAATCTGACAACATAAAATTCAAGGACATCTATGTGATGAAGGGGCTTCCCATGTGGCGTGAATGGAAAAGAACCTGCCTGCCAATGCAGGAGGACATAAGAGACGTG
The DNA here is from genome assembly GCF_029407905.1 of Bubalus kerabau. NCBI lineage: Eukaryota > Metazoa > Chordata > Mammalia > Artiodactyla > Bovidae > Bubalus > Bubalus kerabau. Next base: position 14,666,846 of record NC_073627.1, on the reverse strand, counting down.
GGTTGGATCCCTGGGTTGGGAAGATCCTCTGGAGAAGGGAATGGCAATCCACTCCAGTATCCTTGCATGGAGAATCCCATGGACAGAGAAATCTGGAGGCTACAGTCCATGTGGTCACAGAGAGCTGGATATGACTGAAGTGACTTGGCATGTAGCACGCACACGTGTGACAAAAAAACAAACAAACAAACACAACAACCCATTATTAATAAGGCAAAATATTAAGCAACAGAATAGAAACAAATATCTGCAGGGTAAATACATGGGCTGATAGTCATCACATATAAAGAATTCCCACCAATCAGTAAAGAAAAAACCAACAACCCAACTGAAAAGTGTCAAAGGAGAGAAGCAAAAAGGATATAAACACACCTTAATGAATACAACAAAATAGTCATTCTCCATATTAATCACAGAAGTCAGAAGCTGAAGACTACTTGATGATGAGAGCCAGTGTTGGTGAAGTGAGAAAAAGGGGGTCATTCACAAACCATACACACGGGCATGAATCAGAACAGCCTTTTTTTACAAGGTGACTTGGTGATTCCATCAGAAATTTAAATGCACCTTCCCTGTGACCCCTGCCCTGTGGAAAGAGTCTGGGCTGGGATGTTAGAGGCCACAGATGGCAACAACCCCTGAGGGATCGAGCCCTGAGCTTTCACCTTCCAGGAAAGCCAGTTGTCATGGAGAACTCAGAGCCCTGGGTGGTGGCCACGGGGTCTGAGACCTTCGAGGGACCAGTGGGCTGGGAGTCTGGTAGGGAGGCCATGTCCACCCCCAGACCCTGTGCTGGCTGGGTCTGAGGGGCTGTGGACATGTGGCCAGGACCTGTGGCCTGTCCTGGACTCTAAGGGGCCACCGTCAACCCTGGCAGAGACACGGGCTGGGTAGCAGGACCAGGTTCTGGGGATGGGGAAGTAGGGCCTGACTTTCCAGGTCTCGAGGAGGTGCATGTCCCTCTGCGGCACCCCACTACCAGGACAGGTGTTCAGGCTCCCCACCCCACTCCTCCCTAATTTGTTTCAGGGTCCCTTAGCCCCCAGGTCTGGCTCCCATCCTGGCCTTTCACCAGTGGTCTCGCCATCATCTCCTCCCTCCAGCCTTCCTGTGCACCCACCTCGCCACTGTGTATCCCGCACCCCTGAAGTCCTGGACCTTCCCGGTAAGCCGCCCTCCCCTCACCAAAAACACAGATCCAAGGTTCACCACTAGGGTCAGTCTCTGCTGGATTCTCACAAAACCTGAGGAAGAAAAGGAGGCCTAGAGAGGGTAAGAGACTCAGCGAGGTCACACGGTGAGCAGGGAGTGGGGAACACTCAGGGTCTGGCTCAGGGTACTGACTCGGTCGTACTCTGCAGGTAGGCCCGTCTGCCCACCACGTGGCCTGCCAGCTCGGGACGAGCTCCTCCCCCCGCTGGTGGGCTGTGCAGCCACTGAGGCCATGCTGATGTGGGCGGCCCTGCGTCTCTTCTCTCTGGGGTGACTTTGAATCCCAGGGAGCCACAGCCCCCGCTGCGTACGCTGCCTCGGCATGAACTGTGCTGACCCTGCCTTGCGGAGAGTTCCAAGTCTAATTCATACTCGCCATCAGCCGGTTATTTGATCCAGATGCCTATGAAGTGCGCTGTGCGCTGGGAGCATCCTGGTCGGGGGTGTGTGTCCCGGGCAGGGTTCCCGTCTCATGACTCAGGGAGTGGGGTCTCGGGAGGGGTGCATCCCCTTTCCTGGGAACAACCTGGGACTTGTTCCAGGTGCTTTTCCCACCCCCGCACCTCGGGGCCCAGGGGAGGCACAGAGGAAGGGCGATTGGCTATGGTGGGGGGGCTGAGGCATGCGGGGGTGGGGGGTGGGGGTGGTCTTGGACACCTCCCCACCCTTCTGCCCTTATCCAAGTGCCCTGAGGATCAGGTATCACCCAGGAGGGGCCCTCTGCCCACCTAGGGACTGAGGCCACGGGCCAGCAGAGACCTCATTCCCCCCGGGGCGAAGTACTCAGAGGTAGCCAGACGTGGGGTGGCCCTGAGGGTACCTGGGGGGCTTGGTCACCTCAGGCCCTCCTGCCCCTTGGGAGCTGAGGCTCCCTGTGTGAGACCCCTGGGCCTGATGAGATGCTGCAAGGATACCCTCTGCTCCTGCTCCCCCTCCATCTCCAATCTGGACCTTGGGACTCTTCTGGAAGTCACCCCCTCCATGGCCCAGCCCATCATCTCCTCCTGGTGGCCCCATGGAGTCTTCTCCATGGGGACACTCGGTCAGATGGCGCCCCCTCTGCCGGCTGCCTCCCTAGGCTCCCAACTGAGAGTCAGAGCCACGTCCCCTGTGGCCCGCAAGGCCCCCTCTCACCACCTTACTGAGCCAGGTCAAGAAGGACAGGCTGAAGGCCGCTTGCTCTCCTCATTACAGAGGCCGACCCCAACCCCATGTGGGGCTCTCCTCTTGAGCACACTCGCCAGCTGGGGTTTGGGGTGGCAGAGGCCCTGAGGGGGCCCAGGGTCCTGATTACCTGCTGAGGCCTTGTTCCCACCCTCTCTGGATGCCTCCCTCCTTCCTCCCAACGTTTGCCCAGCTCACCCTCCAGATGGGACTTGCCCCCTCCTCACAATCAGCCCTGTCGTAGGGACGCGTTCCTAGCTCTGGAATGATCAGCTGCAGCCTGGCTTGCCCACCCTTGGGGTGACTCTCTGGACAAGCCCCTGCAGGCCCACTGTGTGTGCATACCTGGCCAGAACAAGAATGCCTGCGCGCAGAGCCCAACCCAAGGCTGCGTGGAGATCCCCTTGGGGGCCAGGGCGTCAGAAGGGACTGGAGGACTGGATGCCCCCCAAGCACATCCTGGCCCTGCCCAGAGGAAGGCATATTCCTTCCCTCTGAGTGGCACCAGGTCTCAGCCTCTCTGCCAAGCAGCCTCAGTGGGTGGGGGATGGTTGGCCTCCTGCCCACCCCCAAGTCATGGTGGCACCCCAGGCCACCTCACTCGGGGGTTCTCAGATGAGCCCTGAGTCTCAGAGCCACCAATGGCAGGGAGGACTGGGCCTGGCTTCAAATATGACTCTGGAATTTTAAGAGCAAAATACTAGTTAGGTCAACATGGGCCAGGGCCTATTTCCCACCCCAAACCAAGGTCCAGGGGGACCTCTCATCCCCAGCATACCGGGTGTGCCTGCAAAGAGTGACCACAAACCAGAGTCATGTCCAAAAGACACACACTCCGGCGTCCTCCAGGGCCTGGGGGAGGGGCTGGGAAGTCTTGGGGAGGCCTGTCTGCGGGACACAGCCCAGGCTGGGAGCAGAGCATGGGGCACAGCGTGGCCTCCGGTCCAACCAGGGTGGGGTCCGGGCCTCTGAGGACCACAGAGCTGAGAGTCTGTCCGTGTGGATCTCACAGAGGCTGGGAGTCCCTGTGGTGCTCATCCTCCCAGCGCATAGGCTCCAGGTGGGCGGTGGGCCTGGGCCAGCCCCGCCCCGCAGGAAGAGCCCACGCCAGCAGCCCCGCCCAGGCCAGGCCACGGTCAGGTCCCGAAGTCCATCAAATAACAACAGACTGACGTTCAGGCTAAATTCAGCCAGCCTAAGTTTCCACCCTGATGCCCACCTCAGCTTCCCTGTTCCTAGAGGAAGATGCCCGCCCTGCTGTGGCTTCTCCAGGCTTGGGTCAGAAACACAGATGTGGAGCTGTTGGGGCCCCACCCCCAAGGCCCCTCCTGCCCCTCCTGTCAGCCTTGCTGTGACCCACAAGTTTCTCAGGAGACCCAAAACAGCCTGTCCCAGGAAGCAGGTCTTCCACGTACCTGTTCCTGCAGACCTTGCTCCTCATGCCCAAGGTGAACTATCCCCCCAAGCAGCCCCATGAAGAGTGCTCACAGCTGCAGCCCTGTCCCAGTCTGTGGACTCCTCTGCTGCCCCCCAACTCCGAGATCCCCAAGAGGTCTCTGTGAAGCCCCAGCCTCCTCCTTCCTCCACCTTTGCTCTGTCCTGAACTCTGAACCCCGCCCTCTCTGGCTCCCACCAAGAGCTGTCTTTAGGCAGAAGCTGACTTACCTGGAGGTTTGCAGGGTGGCTTGGGGACATTCCCTGGTGGTTCAGATGGTAAAGAATCTGCCTGCAATGTGGGAGACCTGGGTTCGATCCCTGGAGAAGGGAAGATCCCCTGGAGAAGGGAATGGCAACCCACTCCAGTACTCTTGCCTGGAGAATTCCATGGACAGAGAAGCCTGGTGGGCTACAGTCCATGGGGTCGCAAAGAATCAGATAGGACTGAGCAACTAACACTTTGGGGACATGCACAAGCAGAACCATAGGGCCCGTGAGTCCTTGCTGTTTGTGGTAGGAGCTGGGGTCTGGACACCAATCCCCAGGGCACAGAACAAGGCCTGACTGACCACAAGGCAGCCTGATGCAGGAGAGTATCGGAGCCCCCTGGGGTGGTGTGAATAAAAAATGTTGGTCCTGAAGCAGGAGAGCCTCCCTTGACACCCTTCGCCCTCTGACTTGGGCAGCACCAGATCCCCTGGGATCTTCTCGGAAGATCCAAAGAAGGGGTTAAGGGAACACAAGGAGTGAGGAGGCCAAGTGGGCCTGAGGCCCATGGAAAAGACCACCCTCTTCAGGGGCTCCACCTATGAAGCAGGGCAGACCAAATATGGGGTGTTGGTCCTGGGCCTGTGCACCCACTCTCTGTGGGAGTCAAACAGGGAAGGACAGAGCCCACAGCCAGGGAAGCACCCCCATCTCCAGGACAGCAGCTCAGGAGGGTTTCAACCCCAGGATACCTGCTCACCCTCATGGGGCCCTAACAGTTTTTATTTCAAGACATTCGCATGTGTTAAAACAGGAAATAAAGTAGGTGAGAAGCAGCGTCCTCCACACTCTCCTGGGGTAGCAGGCTCTTCCTGTGGCCTCAGCCCCACCCGCCCCCACACAAGCCTGGGAAAGACCCCCCAGACACAGCCTACATCCCGTCCAAACCCTGCATTCCCAGCTGCTGTTTCTCGGAAGCATTTTGACTTACTTGTGCATGTGAGCACACACACACGCGTGCACACTTATGCCCACACACAAGTACACAGGCACAGAGCTGGGCTCAGAGGCTCTACTAGGTGACCCATGCTGTGCACTGGCAAAGGGGAGGCATTTGGAGTCTGAGGACAAAGCTCCACAGAGAGAACGTGCCCAACGGACACCTGGTAGGAGGAGGGAGCACCCAAATCAGAAACAGCCTGAAAGGCCTTAGTGACAGCTGCTCAGTCGTATCCGACTCTTTGCAACCCCATGGACTGTAGAGTCCATGGAATTCTCCAGGCCAGAATACTGGAGTGGGTAGCCTTTCCCTTCTCCAGGGCATCTTAACATCAAGCAAACAAAATGGCTTTACTTTTGCTTTTTGCAAGGCAGTTTCTGCAGCAGAAAAGTGGAAGTGCCTCCGTCCCAGGAATGATGTTGATTTTTGTTGTTGTTCAGTCACTCAGTCGTGTCCAACTCTTTGGGACCCCATGGACTGCAGCATGCCAGGCTTCCCTGTCCTTCACCATCTCCCAGAGCTTGTTCAAACTCATGTCCAGGGAATTGGTGATGCCATCCAACCATCTCATCCTCTGTTGTCCCCCTTCTCCAACTGCCTTCAATCTTTCCCAGCATCAGGGTCTTTGCATCAAGTGGCCAAAGTATTGGAGCTTCAGTTTCAGCATCAGTCCTTCCAATGAATATCCAGGGTTGATTTCCTTTAGGATTGACTGGTTTGATCTCCTTGCAGACCACGGGACTCTCAAGAGTCTTCTCTAACACCACAGTTCAAAAGCATCAGTTCTTCGGTGCTCAGCTTTCTTTATGGTCTAACCCTCACATCTATACATGACTACTGGAAAAACCATAGCTTTGACTAGATGGACCTTTGTGACGTTGACTTTAGAAGTTTATTAACATAAAGATATGGCTGAAGTCACGTGTGCATATTTTAATCCAGCTAGGGGAGGCCCCCACCTGTGGCTGCCCTCAGAAGGCCTCGCCCCCAGGTGCCACTATGTCGGTCACCTGTAGTCCAGGACTCAGGCCCTCGGGTGCTGTGACAGCTGAGCCAGGATCGGGAGCAGGACTCTGTCCATCACAGTCCTGACCAAAGGTAGAGGCCCCTCTCAGCCTCCATGCTTTTCCTTTACTACCACCTTACCCTCACTGCAGGAGTAAAATTGGAAGTAAAGGGCCTTATCCTTTCAGTTTCTGTAGATAAACAACACCTCCACCCGGGGTGGGGGTGGAGGGCCAACGGGAACTTCCTGTTGGCGATGTTACATGGCTTGGGGTTGATGATCTCTGTGATGTTGACAGGCAGGAAACGGGCACCAAGGAGAAGTTCTTTGAGAGGGAGGCCTAGTCCCTCTATGGCAGTGGGGCCAGCACAGAGGGGACACAGCCAGAAGAGCCAGGTGGGGGGCTCTCCCGGGGGCAGCAGGAATGGAGCAGGAGACCTGGGGCTGTCCATTGAGGGCTTGAGCAGATGCAGGGGGTAGGCTGGCCTGGACGAGAGGGGTGCTGATACACTCAGGGGTTGAGGAGTGGGTGTGTGCGTGCGTGTGTATCTGGTTGTGTGGTGGATGGATGAATAGAAAGATGATAGATATTCAACAGAGATAGGTGTGTAGCAGGATAAGTATAGGTACAGAGATTGTGGATGGCTAGACAAACAGATGGGTTTCCCAGGTGGCGCTAGTGGTAAGGAACCCACCTGTCAATGCAGGAGATGTAAGAGATGTGGGTTTGATCCCTGGGTCGGGAAGATCCCCTGAAGGAGGGCATGGCAACCCACTCCAGTATTCTTGCTGGGAGAATCTCATAGACAGAGGAAGCTGGCAGACTACAGGCCCATAGGTTCACACAGAGTCGGACATGACTGAAGCGACTTAGCACGCACGCAGACACACAGAGGGACAAAAGGGGAGAGGCAGATGTGTGTGGAGACGTGTGTGTGTTAGGAGGCTGTAGGCTCCGAGAAGGCAGTATCTATGGGGATTGAAACTGACAGAAATTGGGTCCAGCATCAGGGCTACCCATTACTGGCCATTCAACTATGAACCTAAGTGACCCCTCTGTGTGCTGTAAGCGGGTATTCATGTAGCACCAGGACCCACGTGTGGAAGGTCACTGTGAGTGTGAAATGGCCCTTGAGCAGCACAGTAAGGGACTGAGGTTTGCTACCTGGCTTCTTATTCTGGTCTGATGGTGGGCCAGCCATGGCTCTAGGGCTTAGGACATGTCCATAAGAGATGGACTCAGACCCCTGCCCACCTGTCTGTAGCAGGGAGGCTGACAGCACAGTCATGAGGTGTTTACAGGTGCAGGTCGGGCAGGGGTCAGTCAGCAGGTACCAGCTGGCCTCAGCAAGAAGCGCCTGGAAGAAGAGCAGGGAAGAGCATTTGCAGTTCTGGGCTCTAGTGAGTGAGGAGCTGGCATGCAGAGGAGAAGCAAGGAGGCTGGGGGTGTGGGTCGGTGGGGAGGAGCACAGGGTCCTGAAATTTCTCAAGACCAGACAGGGGTCGGCCCCCTCAAGGGCCCAAGACTCACGTTTCCACCATCCCAGGGGAAATGGGACTCCAAGTTGGCCTCAGCTTGATTGAAAAAAACAAAATAAAACAAAAAGCTATGACACGTCTGGCCTGCTGCTGATGTGGTGAGAATTGCCCGGAGCAGGCACTTGAGGAGCGTGGAGAGGGAGAGGGACCACCCTCAAGGCTCTCAAAGGCGATGAGCAGGACCTCTCAAAGGAAGGCCAGGGCTTCTGACCCCAAGAGGCATGATGCTTTGGGGAACACAGACCCCTGGGGGCCTGACAGGCTGGCGTGGAGCTGCTGAGGAGCCTGGGTTCCTGGGTTCTCACGGCTGGTCTCTAAGGAGAGCGGGGGCAGGGGGGGCGTTGCTGACACGCGGGGCAGGTGGGGCCTGTTTACATCCAACAGGCCAGCGCGGCCCCACTTGAGTCAGAGTGTGAAACATCCATCAACAATGCTTCAGAAACACAGCTCGACGGCGGCTTTCATGGGCTGTGACCAACAGTCCCAAACCTTATTTTCCACAGGCACCAACAGATGTTTAAAATTGGGGCGGAATCTCTAGGACCCAACATTTCTCAAGCGGGGCCCTGGAGCAGCTCCAGGGAGCTGGGCCCAGGGCCCTGCTCTGCTGTTCTAAAGCCGCCCTTCGCACGTCAGGAATGTCAAACAGAGCTGACCTCAGCGCCGTCCTCTCCAGCAGCAGGCGGGCTCCGGGGTGTTTGTCTAATTAAAACAAACTAGTTGGGCGGTATATTATTTCTCCAACCAAACAATATTGAAGCTGCATGTGCGATACATTACTATTGCTTCCTGCTGGCTCCGGGGCTCCTGGGTGAAGCGCACTTATTTTCAAGCCTGCTCAGCACATTTAGCAAGTGGAAAAGAGAGACGATTGTTTCCTATTTCACTGAGGAAATTGAAGCAATCAGAAAAGAACTTCCATGTGCTCCCACCACTGCCATGGCATCTCCTGCCCCAGCCCACCCCCATCCCATACTCCCACCCCCAGCCAGCCAACTCTGCCGGGTGCCCTGGATCTAGCCCCCTCCCCCTACTCAAGGATAAGGCTCCCCACCGTGAGTTTCCTCAGGACCCAGTCCTCCACAGCACTCATGCTGCCCTACTCTGTGGGCCAGTGGCAACCTAACAGCTCAACATCTTTCTGTTTTTCACCATAAGCCCCTCGGAAAAGAGCCTGGCCCCCTACATCTCCTGTCTTAGTCTTTCCTATTGTTGCTGTTCAGTCACTAAGTTGTGTCTGATGCTTTGCAACCCTGTGAGCTGCAGCATGCCAGGCTTCCGGGTCCTTCAGTATCTCCTGGAGTTCGAGCAAACTCACGTCCATTAAGTTGATAATGCCATCCAACCATCTTATCCTCTGTTGCCCTCTTCTCCTGCCCTCAATCTTCCCCAGCATCGGGGTCTTTTCCAATGAGTTGGGTCTTCGAATCAGGTGGCTAAAGTTTTGGAGCTTTAGCTTCAGCATCAATCCTGCAGTGAATATTCAGGGTTGATTTCCTTTAGGACGGACTGGTTTGATCCTCTCCAATTCTTTTCTCTCCCCTCATCCACCAAAAACACTTTTGCTGACCTCCACTTTGCTAAATCCAGGGCTACCCTAGTGACTCAGTGAGTAAAGAATCCACCTGCAATGCAGGAGACACAGGAAACGTAGGTTAGCTCTCTGAGTCAGGAAGATCCCCTGGAGGAGGGCATGGCAACCCACTCCAGTATTCTTGCCTGGAGAATCCCACGGACTCTCATGGCCAGAGGAGCCTGGTGGGCTACAGTTCATGGGGTTGCAAAGAGTCACAACTGAAGTGAGTGAGCATGCATGCATCTTGGAAGATCAGCAACAGCCAGAATAGAGCATTGCTCCCCTTGGGGAAACTCCTTCTTCCTGGGATTCCTAGGACCCCCCTGTCTCCCGGTGCTCCTCCTCCATCATTGACTGCTGTCCTCCACTTTGCCGTCTCCGTTACTGACTCTCCTTGTCATCATGGCCCCTGTATTAGTTTCCTACTGCTGCTATAATAAATTACCACAATTTTAGTGCCTTAAAGCCACACATTTTCATTGTCTTACAGTGCTGGATGTCAGAAGTCCAAAATGGATTTCTTTGGGCTAAATCAAGGTTGTCGAAAAGATTGCCTTCCTTCTGGAGACTCCAGGGAGAGTTCACTTCCTTGCCATTTCTAGCTTCTAGAGGCTGGTCTCTTTCTCCAGCTTCAAACCAGCCACCTCATCCTTCTGATCTCGTTTCTATGTCACATCTTCTCTAACTCCAATGTTCCTGCCTCCCTCTTATCATGACTCGTGATTGCATTGGGTCTACCTGGGTAATACAGGCTAATCTTTCCATCTCAAAGTTGTTAGGTTTCTTTAAAAAATTTTTTATTTTATTTTTGGCTGTGCTGGGTCTTCACTGCTGTGAGCGGGCTTTCTCTGGTTGCAGTGAGCAGGGGCTACTTCCTAGTGGTGGTGCCCAGACTTCTCATCGCGGTGGCTTCTCTAATCGCTGAGCACGGGCTCTAGGGCACTGAGGCTAGGCAGCTGCAGCTCACAGGCTCTAGAGCACGGGCTCAGTAGTTTTGACACACGGGCTTAGTTGCCCCTTGGCATGTGGAATCTTCCTGGACCAGGGATCACACCCCTGTCTCCTGCATTGGCAGATGGATTAACCACTGGACCACGAGGGAAGTTCTCAAAGTCCTTAACTTAATCACATCTGCAAACTCCTCTTGGAGCCATGAGAGCAGGTTCACAGGTTTGGGGAATTGAAATGTGAGTATCTTTGGGGGCCATGAGTCTGCTGATCATGGTCTGCCCTCTGGCCTCCAAAGGTTCACATGCAACATCCCATGTGTAGAATACTTTCATTCACCCCAATATCCTGGGTCCCTGGGGAGTGGCATCCTGAGTCACGTTCCCAGTGGGGAGCTGTAGCTCCAGAAAGTGGCCCACTGGGTCAGGTTGTGAGAGCAAGTAGGTGGCAGCACCAGGCTGGCCTACTGTGTGCTCTGTCCTTCTCGCTTTATCATGTCAGCTGAAGGAAACCAAGGGTTTCAGAAGCAGAGGGCCAGGGGCAACTTTGAGGCCACGTCTTGTGTTAACTTTGCCTTAGTCCTTTGGCCAGTCCTATAGCAGACGGCATTGTCTGCTCACAGTTCTTCCATCTCTCCTGCCCCTGTGTCACAGCCTGGCTTCGTGTCCAGCTATGAACAGTGGACCATGGGCAGTTATGCACAGACGTCTCAGAGACAGGACAGACAGGACCCTCTGCACCCCTGGTCTGCTCCCCTCTTCCATCAGGGTCCCGGGATGAGAGCTGAGAGGCAGACCTGACCCCACCTCAGCCTGAAGCAGATTCTGCCATCCACACACAAGCATGAGTGAGGAACACACATTTGCTCCTAAACCACTGAGACTGGCGAGGTCTCTTGTTACACGGCATTGTTGCAGCAAAAGCTGACTAGTAGAGAATTCGGTACTGGTCGTGGAGTGCTGCCATAATAAAACCTAAGATAGATAGCTGATAAGCCGGGTGGTGAAGAAACTGTTTTAGAAAGTTGGAAAATGTCAACCTATGTTATGTAATGGTGGAAAAAAAAAAAAGTCACTCAAACTGATTCCCTCAATAAGCTAGTAAACAGGAAACATACCTAACGCAATTCTGGGGTAGAGCTTTCCAAGCAAAATATCTCTAGAGTGGATTAGGTGTTAGTGCTGCGTTTGATCAAGTACCTCAGGGGCAACTTTGAAGAAAAAAAGATGAGCTCAGCAAAGAATGGACAAATCTGCTGCAGAATTGAGAGGAAATACAGGGAGCCCAGAAACTCTAGCCTTTGCAGGATTAAGAATTGGGCCTGTTCCTTCCACCAATAATGAACAGAAGTGAGTAGCCACCTTGAGTCAGAGAAGGCTTTTAAGATGCCCTGGAGTTGAGCATCCCAGCACAGACCCTGGCGCCCACATCAGTCTATTCAGCACCAGATCTCTGCGTGGCAGCCGACCACCATCCAAGACGACTGAAAACAGGGAGACCCACTCCCCAAGCTCCAAGGACACAGCCTCGGGGACCTCTGCCGCCACGGCGCTTATCTCGATGTTTTCAGTCTTTGGAACAGCCCCGCGGTGGCTGCCATCCTGTTATGAAGGAAATATGCTGAGGGAAAGGGAGTGGGAGCTCGGACAAAGACAATAAACAGAGGTGTGCCAGGAGGGAAGCATGGTGCTCAGGGAGGCTCCAGCGCTGCCCACAGACACCACCATCCTTGCCCTGAGCTAACCCTCTGTTCTCCACCAGCCAGGGTTTCGACTTCAAACTCGCCTTCGTCAGGTTGCCCCAAAGCAGGATGGGGCAGAAGGGTATTTGTCCTGATCCCAGGGCCCTTTGCCCTCTATTCTTGTACAGGGTCGCCTTGTGGCCTCGGCCCCCAGGATCTCTGCCCAGAAGCTGGTGTCCAACACCTTTGCCCAGCTGGTCCTGTGAACATGGCTCTTCCTGGGAAGATGTGGTCACCGACTGTAGTCTGAGAAAGCCTGTGTGATAAGCAAAAGGAAGTCTGAGATTTGGAGCCAGATCTGGTTCAAGTCCTGGCTCTACCGCTTTACAGCTGTGTGGCCCTGAGGAAGTTTCTTAACCTCTCTGAGTCTCGACATCCACATATATGAACCAGAACTACTACCAAAACCAATCTCAGTATGCGATGGAGAGGGGGCATTCCCCAGAAGACAGCCTGAACAACAGAGGTACCTTAAAAGCCTCCCTGGTGGCGATGGGGGAAGCAGAAGAGGTGATGAAGACCATGTATTATTAATATCAAGGAAGTGAGACCAGTGCCCACAGAGCCTCTGCTTGTCCGTGCGCCTGATGGCATTGGGGGGACCCTGGCCAAAGCCTGGCAAGGCGCTGGGACATCCTGACATAACACTGATGTTTTCACAGCAAGAGGCTTTGCCAGGATAAAGGGGAGACTGGAAACCAAACAGTAAGAAAAAGCACAGGCAGGCCCAGGAACCAAACCGCGAAGATACATGGGGCTGAAATGATGAAAGAGGCTGTGTCAGGATGCATTTGAAGAAGCCCAGTTCCGTCCCTTACATAACAACAGCAGCATCTATTATCTGAATGAAGAAACACAAAGCCTACTTTTCCTGAGCGTCTCTGTGCTCGCAGTGCAGCCAACACTCCTCCCTGCTTGGCCGATAGGGTTTGAAATCAGTTTGGATGCCGGCAACACAAGTTTTTTTTTAACATTATCATTTTGCATAGCAAATGTATCCTTCTGCTTCTCTTACGCAAAATGTGTCCCTCTTATGGCAAAAGATAAACTCCAATCTGATGCAAAGAGCCAATTCATTAGAAAAGACTCTGATGCTGGGAAAGATTAAAGGCAGGAGGAGAAGGGGATGACAGAGGATGAGATGGTTGGATGGCATCACCGACTCAATGTACAAGCTCCAGGAGATGGTGAAGGACAGGGAAGCCTGGTGTGCTGCAGTTCACGGGGTTGCAAAAAGTCGAACACGACTGAGTGACTGAACAACAACACGTCCGTCTAAACTATCACAAATTCAAGTAGAAGTAGATAGTCTTTACATTAACAGGACTGTCATTTTTCTAGGCTCACTTCTCCAAACGGTAGACACCCCTCCCCCCACCTCCACTCATTGTGTGACTTCCCTTTGGACTCACGCCCTCCCTCAGGGCTTAGCCAGGGGGCCTCCACGAGGGGTGTGGAAGCTGGAAACTTCAGTAAACACAGAGGCCAGCCGGGCTCGGACTGTCGTGAGCCAGTCTCATCACTTCCTGTTTGTGTACAGGGCTGGACCTCAAGGAGACCACAGGCTCTGAGCCTCTCTGCCTTGGGCTGTCCTGGCCCCAGTTGGAAGGATAAACCTGATCCCATCGGCTCCCAGGCACTCCCCATGCGCCCTGGGATGGCTCATCTCTGCCTGGATGAAGGCAGAGACCAGTCTGCCTCACTTGAGTGGACCCTTGTTCAGGCCACATGGGCCTTCTGAATTCCTTCCTGTTCAGCCATGAGCTGAGCAATGGTGGCCATGAGCATTAGGACAAGGGCTTCTTCCTTTTCTCTCCACAGCAGGTGGGAGCTTCAAGCAAAGGGGTCTGAGCTCCTTGCCGACAGTTCTAGATCAAGGTGGTCTGAGTTGGCCTCTCCACCCTGTATGCATTTCAATCCCACCTCCACTCTTCTCTCCAGCACAAAGGCAATTGTTCTGACCTTTAATACATTATACTTTCTGCAAGGGCTTCCCAGGTGGTTCAGTGGTAAAGAATCTACCTGCCAAGGCCAGAGGCTCAGGAGATGTGTGTTTGATCCCTGGGTTGGGAAGATCCCCTGGAGGAGGAAATGGCAACCCACTCCAGTATTCTTGCCTGGAGAATTCCATGGACAGAGGAGCCTGGTGGTCTACAGGGGATCTATTATGTTTTGGGGTCTCCAAAATCACTGCAGATGGTGACTGCAGCCATGGAATTAAAAGACGCTTGCTCCTTGGAAGAAAAGTTATGACCAACCTAGACAGTGTATTAAAAGCAGAGACATTACTTTGCTAACAAAGGTCCGTCTAGTCAAAACTATGGTTTTTCCAGTAGTCATGTAGGGATGTGAGAGTTGGACTAAGTGCCTAAGAATTGATGCTTTTGAACTGTGGTGTTAGAGAACACTCTTGAGAGTTTCTTGGGCTGCAAGGAGATCAAACCAGTCCATCCTAAAGGAAATCAGTCCTGAATATTCATTGGAAGGACTGATGCTGAAGCTGAAACTCCAATACTTTGGCCACCTGATGCAAAGAACTGACTCATTTGAAAAGACCCTGATGCCGGGAAAGATGGAAGGCAGGAGGAGAAGGGGACGACAGAGGATGAGATGGTTGGATGGCATCACCGACTAGATGGACATGAGTTTGATTAGGCTCCAGGAGTTGGTGATTGACAGGGAAGCCTACCGTGCTGCAGTCCATGGGGTCGCAAAGAGTTGGACACAACTGAACTGAACTGAACTGCCCACTTTTTGTTGTGGTTCTCATCTTTTCCTTGTAAGGGATTTCTTGTACATTCAAGATATTAGTCCCTAATAGATTTTAGAACTTTAAATGCCTGTCCCAATCTGTGTTGGCCAGTGGGTTTTGTAGCAACACTTCCACAAGCACCCAGTGTGATCCCCAAGAATAAATGAAGTAGGCACTGTTTCCAAGCCTGCCTTGTTGATGAGGAGATGGGGGCTCAGAGGGGCTAAGCCCCTGCTCCAAGTTCTCTAGTCAGTGAGGGAGGCAGGGTTCAGACACCGGCTCTCTGCTGTGGCTCTGCACGTCTCAATTCTTGTCCTTTTTCCATGGGACTTGACTCATCAGTCTCCCAAACTAACGGCAAATACCAGGATCTACAGGGCCACTCCGGCCACTTCATGTGAATCATCTACAGGAGAGATCAGTGTTTACTGAATTCAATTTTTGATGTCGTGAAAGGGGCTTTTGTTTTCACTGAAAGGTTCAAAAGGTTAAATTCAGTGAAACCACTTTAGAATGTTCTACCTGATGTCATGTGAGCAGCTGGACCAAGCACTTCAGTTTTCACTCTGACTCTGCAGCCTTGGTGACCTGCCTAGCAGGCTAGTGGCCTGCCTCGTGGCCCACACCAGGGTCTGTGCCCCCACCTTCCCTGGGGAGTCTGGGGAGAGCTGGGTGTCAAGGAGACACCCCCTGCAACCCGCCACCGGGCAGACAGCCAGGGTGCACCTTGTCTGACCTCTGGCGTTCCGGCCAAGCTTTGGAGCAATCTGCTCCACGTGAACACCACCGGGAAAGCCGGCTTTGCTTTGGAATGTTGCTTCCCTCCGTCCTTTTGCCCAAAGCCAGGCACCAAAGCGGGTCCTGATCCTTTGCCCGGATCCCATGCTCAGGGAGGGAGCCACGCCAGGCAGCGGCTTGCAGGGTGTGCGTGGGGCAGTCAGCGCAGACTTGCACTTTACCGACAGTGGACAGCTGGACATGGCCCTCACAGGGGAGAGGGAATCTTCTGGAATAACTCAAGCCCCTTGAGACTCCTGACCCAGATGGAGCCTCAGGCTGCAAAGGACTCAGGCCTGTCTGGACCTCAGAACCAAAACCAGCTTTCCTGTCCTGTATTCTCCAAAGATTGGCTCTCGAAAGCGGGGTCACCTCCCAGAAAGCAAATGTTTTCCACCATGCTGACAAAAAAAAATAACGAGTCTGGCACCCGGGTCTGTGCTGCTCCCAGCCGAGTCGCTCGCTGGCCTCTGTACCCGAGGTCGACTGAGGAACCAGGGCTGGAGCGTTAACACGGAAGGCGGCTGCCAAACACGGCACCCGGTGCCGGGCAGAGCTGGTGGGGGGGCAGGGGGCAGGGGGAGGGTGCCAGGGGATGTTGTTTTTCAGACTGTTGTCAAACAGTTTTTTCCAATAAAAAATAAAAAGCCTTCCAAGGAAGAGAAGAGAGGAAGCTGGAAAGCCTCTACCTCATCCATCCTTATACATTTAGAAAAAAGAGACCAGAAGTGGAGGAAACCAAAAATAAAAACACTTCGGAAGCAGCACAGTGTGCTGGCATTTCTGCCCGCCCAGCTCCATTCTGGAGACCGTTTCCCCGGCTTCACCCCCAGCTCCTGGAGACTTTGGATGGGTTGCCATATCCCAGAAACTCAATTTCTGAAGCTGAATGCACAGAGCTGTTTGGGGCTTGAAAATACAATCCTGGGACGTCGTTTTGTACTACTGCTCTGACTGCTGTTGACTGCAAAAGGGGCTCCCCTTCTTCACCCTCCTTAAGGGGAACCTATGCACAGACTCAAATGGGTTTGGAAAACTTGTCCCCATTTCTCTCTCCCATGTTTGACTCGGGCCAAACCCAAATTTCTTTGGCCCAAACCCTCCTCACCTCCTCCAATGTCAGACCACGTGCTTCCAAGAAATGAAATCCACATGTTTCTGAATCATTTCCACTTAAGTCATCCAGATGAAGCTCAAGAAGCAGGTTTTGTCCCGGAGACGTTTTCCGAGTATCCCTGCATGCCTTGCCCGGTCTCCCTGAGTGACAGGAAGCTCCTTTTGGCCAAGAGATACTCTACCAGCTTCCAGAAAGGCTCCAGCACAGTTGAGGTGATGAAGGTCCTAAGTCTGATGGCCACAGCACCTGGACGTTCAGAACCCATGGAGCTCGCCCAAGGGGATGGTGGGTGACCTGGACATAGATGCTCGTGGTTACATCACCTCCACATGCGATTTCCTCCCCAAAGCCACTGAGTATTTTTCAATAAGGCTGCAGGGTGAGACCCTAGTGTCAGTAGCAGATTCCTCCCTGAATGTGATTGCAGATAAGATCTCCCCTAAATATAGAAGCAGATGCCACTTGGCAGGAGCATCCTCAGCCTTCATGTCCCTGTCCAGCCAGTGAAGACTTTACTCACTTGCATTGCCAGACCAAGTGCTCTGTAAATAAAATTCTCCCTGGATGTGGAGCCCAGCCTGGGTCGATGTGAAATTTGATAGCCTCAATGAAAGGGCCTCTATTAAAAAATATCTCCTCTCACCGGCTGGTATTTCACCATTAGAGATTCATCCCTTTGGCTTAGATGTGTTGCTAACATTTCCTATGAAATGCAAGTATCTGGATGTGGAGGACACCAGTATGTTATCAATCACCAGATCCTCTGTGGGCTTTGTTTGGCTGACACCATGCCGTGGAGAAGGAAACCATTGCAGAGATGGAAGGAGTGGAATGGTGGGTGATAGGATGCCAAATGGTCAGTGCAATTGGCAGAGAATAGCGAGAGCAGTAGACACATTTGAGATCAGTAGACAGACCCCTGTGAATGTTAAGTCGCTTCAGTCATGTCTGACTTTTTGTGACCCTTTGGACTGTAGTCCACCAGGCTCCTCTGTCCATGGGGATTCTCCAGGCAAGAATATTGGAGTGGGTTGCCATGCCCTCTTCCAGGGGATCTTCCCGACCCAGGGATTGAACCCACGTCTCTTATGTCTCCAGCCAGGTTCTTTACCACCAGCACCGCCTGGGAAGCCCTAGAGAGACCTCCACTGGATAGTAAAGAGGCACAAGTTAGCTGTGGGTGCACCAGGCAGGGAAGGCAGGCAGAGCCGAGAGATATTCGTGTACCCCAGTTCTCAGCCCTCACTGCAAGGCATCTGCACACCCAAGGCTGCCAAGACTCCCCAGGGACCCTTGCTCAGCTGACAGGAGGTCACAGCCAAGTGGAGGCATCTGGCCACAGCTGAGCACACTCGCTGAGCCAGCGCAGGGTGGGGGATGGGGGCTCTGATGGCTGGAGGAGGGCGGGCATTTACAGCGTGTAGGGCTTTAAGGCAGCCAAAGTAAACCCACGTGTGTGCAGTTACATAACCTGCTCAGCCAGCCTGAAACAACCTCCCGCCCCTGCCCCATGACAGCAGGAGCCAGGACCTGGGCCCCTGCAACTTCCCCTGTGAGCAGGCGAGGGGGCTCAGACCCTGCTCGGGGTTCGATGCATGAACAGCGAGGCTGTGGGGGATCCACGGGCTTCTGGAGAGGGAAAATGCTAAATGAAGGCCAGAGCCTACAGTCGGTTCCAAGAGGGAGCTGACGACTTGTCAGCAAGCCCAGGTGAGGGGCTGAGTGGCCAGTGCCGGAGACCGGGGCCCACGCCAGCCAGCAGAGCCCCGGACGCCCAGTTCTCAAAGCCCACTGTCCTATATAGACTGAGAGAGTACTGCAGACAATCACACGCGTGTGAGTACACACACACTCACACACAGACATACACATAGAGAGAGACACAGGTGGTTGTGGAGGAGAGCCCTAACCAGTCCAGAGTGGTCCTGACTCACTGGTCTGAAGTGCTTTTCTGCTCGGGGGACTCAGGTTTGTGGACTCACAAAGGACACATTCGGGGGCCTCCCTGCCTCCTCATTGCAGTTCTGACCCCCATTGACTGCACCAGTCCCGGAATCAGAGGGGGTTCACCGATTGCTATGCGACACGGTCCGCCTCAGCCCCCGAGGGACCTGGTACTGGGAGACGTGTGATGAAGGATACACCTCCCCGCCCCCCCCACTCCCCTCACTGCTCCCTCTCCAACTCCCTCCAAGCCCTTCCCAGGCCCCCCAGGCCTTCCTTGGCCCCTCCCAGCCCCCCTCAGCCCTTACCTCAGCCCTCTCAGCCCCTCCTCAGTGCTCTCACCTGTCGAGGAAGGGTCTTTTTTCTAGGGAGCAGGACTCTTGCCACAGCCTGGGAGGCTCCAGCATCGTGAACCCTTCCTCTTCCCTTGCTGTGTCGGCATTTCTGAGCCTCCAGGTGACGGACCCTGGGTGGCTCCTGGACTGGGTGGAGGGGAAGCAGCAGACCTGCTACCCCAGCCTTCCTCCCTGCTGACCTGCAGGCACAGCCAGGCAGAGTGTCGGAGGGGCCCATCCCACTGGGGCACATGCGCCCAACTCAGTCCCAGCCCAGCCCTGTCGAGGCTTTCTGCACCTTCAGCCTGGCCCACCATCCACTCCAGACTCTTCTGTCCCAGGAGGGTGTCAGCGTACTATTTGAGAGTATGTGGTTTCCCCTCAACTAGACTATAAGTAGATAAAAAGAGCACTTGAATGAAGACCCCCGCCTTGACATCACCTCCAGGGGCCACAGGCTGACTGTGGCCGGCACATCTTGGAGGCCCCGAGTCTGCCTTGAACTGGCTCCCCAGGCAGATGAAGAAACCAAACAGCACCTTCTCTGCTTCCGACTCCAGAGCCACCCCTGCTGGTACCCGCACCAGGCCTGAGCAGCAGGGATCATCGCCTAGGGGAGAGACCTTGTGGAGGGCTGAGACCACCCACCCCCTCAACTCCTGACAATACCCACCCGAGTTTCAAGGCAGGAGAGGCTAAGGCAGAGACACCTGACCTGAGTGTGCCCTGGGCTGGCCCAGCAGAGAGCAAGGCCTTGACAGGAAGGCCAGGAGGTGGCCATGGGGAAATGGGCAAAATGGCCTTCAGCCACCCCTTCCCTCTGTGGTCTAGCCTCTTCTAACCTTTTGTTCTGATACAGGCAAAATATCTCTTCCCTCCTGTCTTCTCCAGCATTCACAAAGAAACTGATGTTACTCTATTCAATGCCAAAGAGCAAATATTTATTCAGTAAACATTAAGTACTTAGCATGTGAGAAAACAAAACAGTAACTCCCCACGTGCGGTGAGAGCTAAGTATGCCAGGTGCTTCCTTCTGTCCAGGAGAGATTGGGAGAAGGGGACCATGGGCCCCACCTTGGGCCTCAGTGTGGGGATGGGTGGGCACTGGAGGGACAGGTGAGAGCAGACTTGAGGCTGACAAATTGGTGGGGCCAGAGCAGGCCCATGTCAGTTAAGGAAAGAAGAGAGTGTAGCTTTGGGGGAGCAGGGGTAAAATGTTAGTGACACATTCTAACCAAAGGAATGAATCTCTAATGGTCAAATATTAGCTGGTGAGAGAAGATATTTTTGACCAGAGGTGCTTTCATTAAAACCATCACATTTTAGGCTAGGGTGCAGTCAGCGAGTATAGCCAAGAAGTCAAAATCAGGGATCTGGGGAGTTGGTAATCATCCTGTGATTACTAGGATGTGGAGCTAGACTTCAATTCCACAGGTAGATAAATCAGAGATCCTGGGGCAGGGCAGGTGCAAGCTAGTGGGCCTTTGGTGCTGTAAGAGGCCATGCTGTAAGGGGAGGGGCAGCAATTCAGGCTGGAGGAGCCCAGGCAGGGGTGGAGGTCTAGAGGAGAGGTGCGGCCAAGGGTGTGGACAAGTCAGATGGATGGGTTGAGGAGGGGAAGGAAGAGGCCAGAGCAACTTTACAGCAACATTAAGAGACTCGGTAAGGTCAGTTTTACACGAAAACTGCACTTTTATTCTGTATTACAATCACTTATGATACAGGACAGCACAGCAGGAGCCCGCAAGCCTGCAAGGGGTGGGGGTGGGGAGGGTTGTCCAGGGAGGCTGGGGCAGCTGGGGGCGGGGCTGTGCCCATCTACTCAGGTCCACCTGTCTATGAAACAGGGCCTGGCTTATTGGTAGATTTTTTTTACCTCTTACTGTTTTAATTAAACTCGCCCCCCACCCACCCCTGGTTATAGAGTTTTACCTGCCTTATTTGTTGCCAAGGGCTGCTGTGACAAATTGTCACAACCTGGGGGGGCTTAAAACCACTGAAATTTACTCTCTCACAGTTCTGGAGACTCGTGCTCATTTGTGTCCAACTATTTTGCAACCCCATGAATTGCAGAGCGCCAAGCTTCCCTGCAGCAGCATGCCAAGCTTCTAAAATCCCTGCAGACGGTGACTGCAGCCATGAAATTAAAAGACGCTTGCTCCTGGAAAGAAAAGCTATGACCAACCTAGACAGCATATTAAAAAGCAGAGACATTACTTTTCCAACAAAGGTCTGTCTAGTCAAAGCTATGGTTTTTCCAGTAGTCATGTAGGGATGTGAGAGTTGGACTATAAAGAAAGCTAAGCCCCAAGGAATTGATGCTTTTGAACTCTGGTGTTAAAGACTCTTGAGAGTCTCTTGGAATGCAAGGAGATCCAACCTAGAGGAAATCAGTCCTGAATATTCATTGGAAGGATTGATGCTGAAGCTGAAATTCCAATCCTTTGGCCACCTGATGCAAAGAACCAAGTCATTGAAAAAGACCCTGATGCTGGGAAAGACTGAAGGCAGGAGGAGAAGGGCACAACAGAGGAGATGGTTGGATGGTATCCCCGATGTGATGGGCATGAGTTTGAGCAGGCTCCGGGAGTTGGTGATGGACAGGGAAGCCTAGTGTGCTGCAGTCTGTGGGGTTGCAAAGAGTCGGACATGACTGAGCTACTGAACTGAACTGACGCTTCCCTGTCCTTCACTCTCTCCCAGAGTTTGCTCAAACTAATGTTCATTGAGTCGGTGATGCCTTTCAACCATCTCATCGTCTGTCGTCCCCTTCTCTTCTTGCCCTCAATCTTTCCCAGCATATACTTGATAGCCATTTGAATTTCACAGCTCTGAACTACCCATGTTTGACCTTTGCCCATTTATCTATTGGCACAAGACTGTGCTTTAGGGAAAGTTAACTGCGATTCCCCAGGAGAGGAACCTGTCCCCTGGGCTGTACTCTCATTGTCACCAAGGCCTGGGAGCTGCTCCACTGCTAGACCTGGCCCCAGGCATCAGGATGGGCTTCACTCACCCCTCCAGACACCTCTGATCGGCTCCCCCAGTTAAAGGTGGAGATAACATTGCTTGGCTGCTTCTCATGAGCCACCCACTGAGAACAACATTTTTAATGCAGGAGAGACTTGACCATGAGCGCAAAGAAAACAAGAATGCAAAGTTGCTGTCAATGTGACGATTGAATGCTGAGACCCTCCCTGATTAATTAAGCTGCAAATCCAGTATTTGGATACCAGGACTCTCCTCCCCAGTCCCCAAGCCGCATAACCACCACGTGGAAACTGCTGGATGATGGATTGTAAACAGCTGGTGGGATCACGCCTTCACTGCCCAAGGAACTGCAAACCAAAAAAATCCACATGTTTAATAAACAGTTGATGATTCAGAATGTGAATGGAAAAAAGAGATGTGAGCGCTGCCTCTTGGATCTAGAGCTGAGCTGGCTGCGGGCTTGATTCTCACCCTCAGGCGCAGGACACCAGACACCCTGCTTGCACGAAGGTTCCCAGGGTCGGAGCCATAGTCCATCCTGAAACAACGTGGATGTGGGCACCCCCCTCTGATAGAGGCCGAAGTCACAGAGAGCAGGGCAGGGGATTTTAGGGACACTAAGCACCCAGTCGGCCCTGAGAAGGAAATCAGCCCAGCCTCCCCAGCCCCGCACACGGTGCTGCTTAATAAACATTAGCACATAGGAGGGGGTCCAGCAGTCACTGGGGCCAGGATGGGAAGCTGGAATCCAGGTGGGACCCCTCTCAGAACCACCGGTCTCATCTTCTCTCCAGGTGGGCGTGCCGCGTGTCCTGGGCAGTGACCTGGAGACTTGAGGTGTGCTTAGGAGTGCAACCCCCAGGGAAGGTGACAGGGGAAGGTATTGAGAAGCAGGGTGAGGGACGAGGGAGGGCGGGGCTCCGAATACCAGGACTGAAGGGCTGCAGAGGGTTGCTGGGCCCCCGTGAAGAGAGCCCAGACAAAGAGATGCAGCTGGAGCTGGACGCGGTGGCTGGTTGGGGACAGAGGTGAGGGTGGCCGTCTGTGGCAAGCAAGACACATGGGAGTCTGGCCAGAGGACTCGGGGAGGCGAGGGCCATCACTGGGCTGGGCGGACCTGAGCTCGTCTGCAGACTGAGCCTGCAGGAGTGGGGCAGCAGCTGCAAACAAGGGCGGGGAGAAGTGTCAGAGACAGAGGGGACTGGTGGGGGTGGGCAGGAGGGGGGTGACCAGGGCCACCAAGAGAGCTGCAGCACTCAGGAGGGATGCTGTGAAAAGAAGTCCTTTATTTTTTCATTTTTATAATTCTGTCCTGACCATTCTGTTTAAAGTATAGCCCTCATCTCATCATCACCCTATATTCTTTTTTTTTTTTTCCCGAAACACCCAAAGTTTATAGTCTCTCTCTCACTCCAGTGCAGGGTTAAGGAAGGCAGCTGGTTTTGTCAGTGACATTTTCCCATCTCCTAGAAATTTCCTGACATATAGAAGGTGCTCAGTAAACACTTACTGGGTGAGTGAATGAAGAACAAGGCAGAAACGCGTGCCCTATAGGGTTATCTAGACCTGTGATCAGTTTCAGGGTCAGGATGGTGTTGGCCAAGTGGGCAGAGCCCAAAAGCAGATGGAAGCTCCAGTGCAGACCAGTGAATGGTGCCAGGAGCTGGTTATGCATATATATAAAAAAAGTGAAATTGGATCTGTATCTTGAACCAAACACAAAAGATTGCTTCCAGATGGGTAAGCACTTGTGTTTGAAAATCCAAACTATGAAAGTAAAGCTACAGGACAGTATCTTTAGGTACTCAAGGCTGGGAAGGGTTTGTTAAGATAGGAAAGGGAAAAAGCACAGGGGGAAAGGCAGACAAATTCCCACCGCATCCCAGTCAGGAACTACATCAAAAGACAAAAGGCAGGGACTTCCCCAGTGGTCCAGGGGTTAAGAATCTATGCTTCCACTGCAGGGGGCACAGGTTTGATCCCTGACCGGGGAACTAAGATCCTGCATTGTTGTTCAGTCGCTAAGTCATGTCTGACTCTCTGTGACCCCATGAGCCGCAGCACACCAGGCTTCCTGTCCTTCACTAGCTCCCTGAGTTTGCTCAGACTCATGTCCATTGAGTCGGTGATGCCATCCAACCATCTCATCCTCTGTCCTCCCCTTCTCCTCTTGCCCTTAATCTTTCCCAGCATCAGAATCTTTTCCAATGAGTCATCTCTTTGCATCAGGTGGCCAGAGTATTGCAGCTTCAGCTTCAGCATCAGTCCTTCCAATGAATATTCAGGATCCTGCATGCCATGGCCAAAAAAAAAAAAAAGACCAAAGGGTGGAGGGCAGAGGTGAGGAAAGGTCTGTGCTGGAACAGGGCAGGGAGCCCACTTGCAGAGGAGGCTATGGACAGATGCAGAGCTCATTATCTCATTAATAATCAGTGAGATCTCAATAAACCCCGGTGAGAGACCAGTCCATACCCACCAGTTTCCCTCACAAGAGCAGACAAACACAGCGGACATGAGCAGTTACTTTTGCCTTCCATGTTTCTTCCCTGACCAGGCAAGTGGGGGCAGAGCAAAGTGTGTTTGTTCTATTTTCTTTTTTTTAAAAAAATTGAAGTATAGTTGATTTAGTTGAAATTAGTTTTAGATGTATGACATAGTGATCCAGTTTTGTTTTTTACAGTTTATACTCCATTAAAAGTTACCACAATACAAACTATTAGGTATAGAATCATCTACAGGGATATATTGGACAATGTGGGAAATATAGCCAATATTTCACAATAATTGAAATATAACATTTAAAAATTGTGAAACACTATATGCTACACGTGTAACTTATATAATATCGTAAAGGGGCTTCCCAAGTAGCTTAGTGGGCAAGAATCCACCTGCCAAAGTAGGAGACACAGAAGGCATGTGTTCCATCCCAGGGTCGGGAAGATCCCCTGGAGGAGGAAGTGGCAACCCACTCCAGTAGTCTCGCCTGGAAAATTCCATGGACAGAGGAGCCTGGCGGGCTACAGGCCACAGGGTCACGAAAAGTTGGGCACAACTGAGCACATACACACACACAACAGCTATATTTCAATAAAAAAAGTTAAAGACACTAAAAAACAGTTACCATAGATAGTGATTATAATTTGGTTTTCTTTAAGCTCTACATGTCTTTTGGAATATACTATTCTTTCTGCATGTATGACAACTTTTTAAGGAAATAGAAGTTTCCATCCTTTTAGTTAGAGAAAAATAATTTGAAAAATAGGATTCAGAACTCCAATCTCTGTAGATTTTACCTAATTTATGCTCTGCCTTTCCTTAAAGATCAGGATCATGTCTTGTTCATACTTTTATTCTTAGTACTTACTGCGTGTATGCATGTGCATGCTAAGTTACTTCAGTCATGTCCCACTCTTTGTGAATAATAGGTGTTAAATAAACAATTAGAGGTCTTTAAAAGAATGGAGAATAAGCTTCCCCAAAGGCTGTGTCCCCAGGAACCCTGTAACTCTAGAGAATTCCAGGGGGTTCAAGGGAAGTAAGTCCAGGATTGAATTAAGCTGTGACTGAAGAATTAATAAGAATGACACTTATGTGTGTGTGTGTGCTCGGTCATATCCAACTCTTTGCAACCCCAGGGACTATAGCCCGCCAGCTTGCTCTGTCCATGGAGTTTTCCAGGCAAGAATACTGGAGTGGGTTACCATTTCCTTCTCCAGGGGATCTTCCTGACCCAGGGATTGAACCCACATCTCCTGCATTGACATGTGGATTCTTTACCACTAGTGCCACCTGGGAAGCTAATCTTTATACAGATGTTCTTTTTAAAACACCAGGACTTCCCTTGTGGTCCAGTGGCTGAGACTCTGTGTTCCCAGGGCAGTGCCCTGAGTTTGATCTGTGGTCATGTTGCAACTAAGAGCACTTGCTGAAGCTAAAGACACCATGCAATGCGACTAAGACCCAGAGCAACCAAATAAATATTTTTTAAAAACCCACTTACCAATATACATCACCTCTTACTACAAAGTTTTCTTATTAGTTACACTTAGCTATTCCATGGAAGAGCTTCATGTATATTAATAAGAATCATGCTGACCTGAATCTCAGGTGAAATTTGCCCCAGGAGAAGGCCCAGTTGCCTTGTGTGAGTCCTGGATGCAGATGAGGGTCTCTGAGGAGCAACAGGGGACACCCCGGGGACTGGACTCAGGTTCAAGCTGATGCTCAGCCTGAATGTTCACAACAGTTCAGTTCAATTCAGTTGCTCAGTCATGTCCGAATCTTTGCGACCCCATGGACTGTAGCACGCTAGGCCTCCCTGTCCATCACCAACTCCTGGAGCTTACTCAAACCCATGTCCATCGAGTCAGTGATGCCATCCAGCCATCTCATCCTCTGTCGTCCCCTTCTCCTCCTGCCTTCAATATTTCCCAGCATCAGGGTCTTTTCCAGTGAGTCAGTTCTTTGCATCAGGTGGCCAAAGTATTGGAGTTTCAACTTCAGCATCAGTCCTTCGAATGAATATTCAGGACTCATTTCCTTTAGGATGGACTGGTTGGATCTCCTTGCAGTCCAAGGGACTCTCAAGAGTCTTCTCCAACACCACAGTTCAAAAGCATCAATTCTTCTGCGCTCAGCTTTCTTTATAGTCCAACTCTCACATCCATATATGACCACTGGAAAAACCATAGCTTTGACTAGACAGGCCTTTGTTGGCAAAGTAGTGTCTCTGCTTTTGAATATGCTATCTAGGTTGGTCATAACCTTCCTTCCAAGGAGTAAGCGTCTTTTAATTTCATGGCTGCAGTCACCATCTGCAGTGATTTTTGGAGCCCCCCAAAATGAAGTCTGACACTGTTTCCACTGTTTCCCCATCTATTTCCCATGAAGTGATGGGACCGGATGCCATGATCTTCGTTTTCTGAATGTTGAGTTTTAAGCCAACTTTTTCACTCTCCTCTTTCACTTTCATCAAGAGGCTTTTTAGTTCCTCTTCACTTTCTGCCATAAGGGTGGTGTCATCTGCATATCTGAAGTTATTGATATTTCTCCCGGCAATCTTGATTCCAGCTTGTGCTTCTTCCAGCCCAGCGTTTCTCATGATGTACTCTGCATATAAGTTAAATAAACAGGGCGACAATATACAGCCTTGACGTACTCCTTTTCCTAGTTGGAACCAGTCTGTTGTTCCATGTCCAGTTCTAACTGTTGCTTCCTGACCTGCATACAGATTTCTCAAGAGGCAGGTCAGATGGTCTGGTAGTCCCATCTCTTGAAGAATTTTCCAGAGTGTATTGTGGTCCACACAGTCAAAGGCTTTGGTATAGTCAATAAAACAGAAGTAGATATTTTTCTGGAACTCTCTTGCTTTTTTGATGATCCAACAGATGTTGGCAATTTGATCTCTGGTTCCTCTGTCTTTTCTAAATCCGGCTTGAACATCTTCAAGTTCACGGTTCACATATTGTTGAAGCCTGGCTTGGAGAATTTTGAGCATCACTTTACTAGCATGTGAGATAAGTGCAATTGTGCGGTAGTTTGAGCATTCCTTGGCCTTGCCTTTCTTTGGGATTGGAATGAAAACTGACTTTTTCCAGTCCTGTGACCACTGCTGAGTTTTCCAAATTTGCTGGCATATTGAGTGCAGCACTTTCACAGCATTATCTTTCAGGATTTGAAATAGCTCAACTGGAATTCCATTACCTCCACTAGCTTTGTTCATAGTGATGCTTCCTAATGCCTACCTGACTTCATATTCCAGGATGTCTGGTTCTAGGTGAGTGATCTCTTTGTCTCCCCTGGGCCTCCATCATGATTATCTGGGTCAATCATACTATCGTGATTATCTGGGTCGAGAAGCCCTTTTTTTGTATCGTTCTTCTGTGTATTCTTGCCACCTCTTCTTATATCTTCTGCTTCTTTTAGGTCCATACTGTTTCTGTCCTTTATTATGCCCATTTTTGCATGAAATGTTCCCTTGGTATTTCTAATTTTCTTGAAGAGATCTCTAGCATTTCCCATTCTATTGTTTTCCTCTACTTCTTTGCACTGATCACTGAGGAAGGCTTTCTTATCTTTCCTTGCTATTCTTTGGAACTCTGCATTCAGATGGGTATATCTTTCCTTTTCTCCTTTGCCTTTCATGTCTCTTCTATTCACAACTATTTGTAAGGCCTCCTCAGACAACTATTTGGCCCTTTTGCATTTCTTTTCCTTGGGGATGGTCTCATTCCCTGCCTCCTGTACAATGTCACGAACCTCCATCCATAGTTCTTCAGGCACTCTGTCTATCAGATCTAATCCCTTGAATCTATTTGTCATTTCCGCTGTATAATCGTAAGGGATTTGATTTAGGTCATACCTGAATGATCTAGTGGTTTTCCCTACTTTCTTTAATTTAAGTCTGAATTTGGCAATAAGGAGTTCATGGTCTGTGCCACAGTCAGCTCCCGGTCTAATTTTTGCTGTGTGTATAGAACTTCTCTATCTTTGGCTGCAGAGAATATAATCAATCTGATTTCGGTATTGACCATCTGGTGATGTCCATGTGTAGAGTCTTCTCTTGTGTTGTTGGAAGAGGGTGTTTGCTATGACTAGGGAATTTCCTTGGCAAAACTCTATTAGCCTTTGCCCTGCTTCATTCTGTATTCCAAGGCCAAATTTGCCTGTTACTCCAGGTATTTCTTGACTCCCTACTTCTGCATTCCAGTCCCCTATAATGAAAAGGACCTCTTTTTGGGGTGTTAGTTCTAGAAGGTCTTGTAGGTCTTCATTGAACTGTTCAACTTCAACTTCTTCAGCATTACTGGTCGGCGCATAGACTTGGATTACTGTGATAGTGAATGGTTTGTATTGGAAACAAACAGAGATCATTCTGTCATTTTTGGGATTGCATCCAAGAACTGCATTTCAGACTCTTTTGTTGACTATGATGAAGAGACAGAGCCAAGCAAAAACAACACCCAGTTGTGGATGTGACTAGCAATAGAAGTAAAGTCCAATGCTGTAAAGAGCAATATTGCATAGGATCCTGGAATGTTAGGTCCATGAATCAAGGCAAATTGGAAGTGGTCAAACAGGAGATGGCAAGAGTGAACATTGACATTTTAGGAATCAGCGAACTAAAATGGACTGGAATGGGTGAATTGAACTCAGATGACCATTATATCTACTACCATGGGCAAGAATCCCTTAGAAGAAATGGAGTAGCCATCATAGTCAACAAAAGAGTCTGAAATGTTCACAACAGATCTGGGCTAAAACAGGGGCTCACACACCAAAGATTGCCCAGACCTCACCTGGCCTTGAGGGGTCGGAGGGTACATGGGGAGTAGAGGCAGGGACCCCAGGGTCACCTGGTGTTGGAGGGACCTCTACTGGGAGGACAGATCTGGGCACCTGGATCCCCTGCAATGTGGGCAGTTCCTGGGGGCTTCGGGGTTCTTCAGCTGAGAAAGGTGTTTCTCATGAAGGAACTGGAGGGTTGACCGGGGGACATGAAGGGAGGGTGAAGCACAAACGGAGGGAGGTGGGATTAAAACCCATCTGTCCTTCTCTAATGCAGAGAACATCACCTGGGCCCTGTGGGTCCCATTAGTCCCTGGGAGAGGGCTGACAAGATTCAGGGGCTCACGAGATCCAGGTGATTCTTTGGACCGAGTCCCAGAGGCCCCAGAGGCCCCAGGGGCCCCTTCAGGCTCCTGAACTCTGGTGACTCCCAGTATGTGGCCTGAAGTGGAATTGTTGCAGGTGTAGAAAAGGGGGATCCCTTTGGAGCAGGTTTGGGAAGAGTTGGTAGAGAGATGGGATGGGTGTCCCAGATCCACTGATCCCCTCTGCCGCCCCCAGGCTGGAGGAAGGGCAAGCCTGACCACATCCAGCTTTGTCTCCCCTGGGCCTCCGCTCACCCTGAACTTCAGCGGGCAGAAGCCCCCACAGCCACGAACCCTGTCCAGGCTGGATGTCTAGGGAAGGAGGCAGGACAAGCAGGGCAGTCACTGGTGCTCCAAGGAGGGCCCCAGGGGATTGAAACCAGCAGTGGGTGGGTGGGGGAGCCCCAGGGCAGCATGTCCCCCTGTCTGGGTCCGCACTGAACTCCCAGGAGTGGCACCAGCAGGAAGGTGACCTGCCATGACCTCAGGACCCTCACACCCTCCCTCCTGCCCCGAGGGGTGAGGACGGGGGTACAGATATGACCCAGGCATCAGGGGCCAGCCACCTGCAAACATACTTTAAAAATGAGGTGTTCAATTATAATTTTTTAAAAAGTGCCAGGCCGGACACAACCAGAAACAGGACGCAAGAAGAAAGTAAAAGGAAGAAGCAAACTGAAGAATCAAACCCCAACTTAAGAAGAAGTGATGAGAAAACAGGGAACAGAGAAAGCGGGGGTGGGACCCAGCATTTGTGTTTCCAATTAGCCTATTGCGGTGATGTTCTGGGGAAAAGGGCTGGTGACAATTAGCAAAACGTGGCTGGAGGAAAAGGAGCTGGCCGGGTGGCGAGCAAAGTGTGTCTCCCAAATGCAGTGAATTGTTTTCACAAGTAAAACCTCTCTCATTTCAGATCACAAGGGAAAAGTCTTGGATAGCAGCCTGTCTGATGGCCCTGGGCCCTCGCGTCACACAGCCTTGAAGGTTGACCCCAGTGGCCCTGCTCCGAGCTGTGTGCCCCTAACTGTACTCTCGCCTGCCCCTCCCTGCACAGATGGGGGTCTCCTTTCTGGTTCTGACCCAGTTTCCTCTCCAGGGACCTGCCTGGTGTTCAGTGCAGACGAATTAGGTCAGACTTGCAGCATCACTCCTTCCTGTCTTTTGTAAAGGCCCGGGGGACCTGGAACCATCTCCTCCTCACGCGAAGCTCCCCACACGCCAGCCTCACCCCCAGGACTGTTCCTTCTCCATTTGCCTCCCTCCCACTCACTTTTCTGTCTGGATGTTCTGGCCCTCTACCCTTTCTTCCTCACTTCTAGTTGAGGTTTCCTGACCTCGCCAAACAGCCAAAGCACAGTCACCTTCTCGGGTGCTTCCCCAGCAGGGCTGCCCCAGGTCTCCTTTTCCAAGGTCCCTTCAACAAGAGTAGGTGACCAAGACAGGGTGTGTCCCTGCCTCCTGGCCAGACCTGGAGAGAGGGATGAGCCTCCTACATCCACGTCTTCACCCCCCGAGTAGAGGGAGAGTGTGCTGACCATCCTGAGACTGTGGCCAGGCCTGTCAACCCTGCAGGTCCGCCTGCAGACACCCTCCGCTCTGCCCTCCGGGATCCAGATTCCTCACTGCCTGTGGGAGCAGGGGATGCCATCACCTCCCAGGTCAACTGGTGTCTGTCTGCACTGTAGTCTGTTCTGTCCGCGGCCCTCGGTGAAGTCCCAACATGGATGATGGGGGTGGGTTTTGAAGCTCCATGCTGGTCTGTGCTCCCAAGTTCCCAACAATTTAAGGAATGCCGGAGGTCTGGGGTCAGAATGTAAACAAGGCATCACACAGCATCAGCAAGGGCAGTGACCTCGCCGTGAACCGCGGGGTGTCCCTCACGCCTCAGAGGGCCGTTTGTGACTTCGGTCTCATGAAAACACAACAGCTCGGCTCTTATGAGTGTGAAGTTCAAGTCTGAAGTTAACCAACTTTCAAGTTCCAGAAAAATTGCCTACTTGTTATTTTTTCTCATGGAGTTTTTTCTCTTCTTAGGCATGTGGCACGGGTCAGCAACCTTCACATGGACCATCTCAGCACTGCTGCCCGGGTTGCAAGAGGATCAGCCCGAAGGGCAGCTGCAGGGCCAGGACGGGACCAGTGTCTGTCCCCGAGAGACCTCACTGGCAGGCCCCAGAGGCAGAGGGACAACAACTCTGAAAGGGGCTCCTCTGAGGACAAGGCTGCAGTGAAAAAAAGGCAGCGTGCAAATGTCAAGGGGGAGGGAAGGAAGCTGGCTTTGTAGGAGGGTATTCCCGAGGAAGAAAGCGGGG
Source organism: Bubalus kerabau (assembly GCF_029407905.1). Taxonomy (NCBI): domain Eukaryota; kingdom Metazoa; phylum Chordata; class Mammalia; order Artiodactyla; family Bovidae; genus Bubalus; species Bubalus kerabau. The sequence goes on along the minus strand of NC_073627.1, from coordinate 14,635,136 downwards.
ATTATTTGAGATCTGATGATTCTGCCATAAGAAACAGAAGCTCTGATAGGAAAATATATACACAAGGCCATGCCGAGGCGGGGTAGGGTGGGGGCAGAGGTGGTGGTGGGGGAGTGGCACCCACGTCCTGAACTTTCATACTGTTTCCATTTTCTCAGCTCGCTTGTGCATTATTCGTAGAAAAAAGTGAAGTTGCTCAGTCGTGTCCAACTCTTTGCAACCCCATGGACTGTAGCCTACCAGAGTCCTCTGCCCATGGGATTCTCCAGGCAAGAATTCTGGAGTGGATTTCCATTTCTTTCTCCAGGGGATCTTCCTGCCTCAGGGATTGAACCCAGGTCTCCTGCATTGCTGGCAGACACTTTATCGTCTTAGCCACCAGGGAAGCCCAGAAAGGAAAAAAAAAAAAAACAAAAAAACAAAACTGATATGAAGAAAGTTATTTGGGAAGGACTGAAGCCCGTGGATTCTGCGTAAGCAGGGCAACTTATTATCTCTGCAAACCCAGGTCATGGCCCCAGACACCGCCTCCCAGGCTGCGAGCTGGACAGTACCGAGAACATCAGGGTCACCTCCTTAGTCCCTGAGAACCTGCAGGCTCTGGAGCTGCAGCTGCGCCCCCTGCCCTCCCGGTCGCTGCCTCTGGTGCGAGGGCTGGGGGACTCGCAGTACCAACCTGTCTGAGGATGGATTTCCCGGATCCCAAGAGGAGCAGTTGTTCTAAATCACAGAATTAGTCTGACACAAGAAAAGAGAGGGAGTAAGAAGAAAAGTGGGTTCTAGAACAAAAGTCATGATTCTTTAACGTGGCTCAGGAGATGCAAAGCCAAACCCCTACCCTGCTCGAGGGTTAGGATTGCATGGTTTTTGCAGGATGGCCCCTTCATGGATCACTGCCTTGTGATTCATCTGGCATGCTGCAGTCCCTGGGGTTGCAAAGAGTCAGACACGACTTGGTAACTGAACAACGACTTGCAGGATGGAGAGGCGCCCTGGGGGACCCAGCCCTGTCCTTTGGGAGGGTGCCGGGGCTCTGACCACTCACACCTGGACTTCCCTGGGCAGAGCAGGCACCTGGAGCCCCCAGCGCCCCGTGTCTGATTTCCTCTGAGTCTCTAGAGGGGACGTGGGTTCACCTGGAGCTGGGCCACCAGTGGGGACAGAACAATCCTGAGATGAATCCAGAATGTTCCAGCCGCTCTAACAGGAAGAGGGAGGGCTGGGCAGGTGGCCAAGCCATGTCTGGAAAGCCACAGGGCCTGTCACAGTGGCCACCACACGAGGGACACATGGAAGCCCTGCCTCCTTTCCCAGAGACCAAGGCCAGAGGCTGCAATGAGGAGCCGAGAAGGGGACTCACTTCGCAGTTGGTGTGGGCCCGGTAGGACAACGTGCCTTCCCTGCTGGGGTCCCTGGCACGGAGCAGGGGGCCCCGAGAGGGTGAGGGAACCAGACCGGCCTCTGCTCACTGGCGACACCACCAGGAGCTCAGCCAGGAGGGTGCCCCAAGGCTGTAATTTAGGGTGCCTATGGCCTGGGCTCCTGGTGTCAGGACTTGGACAGGCCTCTTGGGGTGTGTCACTAGAACTGGCAGGGTTCTGAGCCAGACTCTGGAGAGCAGCCAGTAAGACTCCCCCAAATCTTCACAAGCAGCTCGCAAAAGTTGAGGGGAGGACCCTGCAAACAGTGCCCGGTCAGGACCCACATTCACTGGTTTTAAAACAAAGCACTTCTCTGCTCTTGCTGAAAAGATCACTTGAGCCCCCCAGGCAAGGCCTCCTAACAGGCCATCAGGATCCCCTCATCTGGGGAGTTCCTGTCCCACTGTTTATGCTTAATTGGTTTAGATAGGAATAAAAATGTTAACAAGGAGGGCAGCAGCCAAAACCCACATGGTTCCAACCAATGAGCAAGAGTCTGTAGGCATGTTTTCATCTCTTACTAGCATTTATAACTAGATTGTATTTGACTCCAATAACATTTTTCATTATGGCTCCTTAAGGGAGAGGAAAACAGAAATGCCAAGAAGGGAGGGTCTGTCTGGGTGGCCCTTGTTTGTAAAGTACATCTCCCAGATCTGACTGGGATCCTCACTGCGGCCACTCCCCATTCCAGAGGCTGGGGTCAGCAGGAGCGAGTCGGGGCCCCAGTTCAGTGTGGCCTGGGGCCGAAGCAAGGAGGAAGGGAACACAGACACAGCAGCGGCAACTGGCCAAGCCCACCCTCCGACATCCACCCTGCCCTACCCTTCCCTGGCTCTAAGCTGTGCCCCTGGAGATGGGATCCCCGCAGGCTGTCTATGCTGACACACTCCAGCCCCAGCCCCGCTCCAAGCATCACTCTTTGTAGGAGACACGGTAGAGAAATGCCGAATACTGAGGAGTCTGGACTCCAGCACACTGAGCGTTTGTCTTTCCTGTGGTGGAGGAGGGCATCTCTGCAGTCAGACTGGCTGCCCTCCAGCCAGCATCGCAGGAAAGAGGTTGGAACTCTTGTATCCAGGCCACGTGGGGAGTTCACCAAAGTCCAGATAGGTTCAGGGTCAAGGAAAACAAAAAAGGGAAGAAGCTAAGGTTTACGGAGCCCTTTCTAATGCCAGCCATGTACCAGGTGCACAGCTGTGTTATCGCACGTGACCAAAAAGCCCAAGTTAGACGACCACCCAAAGGGAGCTACTGGGCATCAGCTTAAGAGGCAGGTCCAAGGCAAGGAGCAGATGCTATGAAGCAGAAGCAATGTGAAGGGGCAAAAAGGACAGGAAATACCAAAATCAGGAATAAAAGAGGAGTCGGTTACCACTGACCTTACAGACATTAAAAGGAATAAAAAACAACACTATGAACAACTCTATACCAATCAATTAGATTGGACAAATTCTGAGAAAGACATAAATTACCAAAACTGACTCAAAAAGAGATAGAATCTGAACATATAAAGACAATCAATTAATAATATCATCCCACAGGAAAAACCAGTTGACTCCATTGGTGAATTCTACCAAATATTAAAAGAAGAAATGACACCAATCGTTCACAAACTATTCAAAAAATAGAAGTGGAGGGAACGCATCTCGATTCATTTGGTGAGGTCAGTATTATCTCGATATTCTAACCAAAGACATCACAAGAAAAGAAGACTATAGCCTAGTAAGCCTCAAGAATATAGACACAATAGACTTCCCTGGCAGAACAGTGGTTACGGCTTCACCTTCCAACGCAGGGGGTGCAAGTTTGATACCTGGTTGGGGAGCTAACATCCCACATGCCTCGTGGCCAAAAAACCAAAACATAAAACAGAAGCAATATTGTAACAAATCCAATAAAAACTTTAAAAATGGTCCACATCAAAAAGAATCTTAGACAAATACTGTATGACATCACTTAGATGTGGAATCTAAAAAATATAGCAAACTGATGAATAGAGCAAAAAAGAAGCAGAATCACGGATACAGAGAACAAACTAGGGGTTACCAGTGGGGAGAGGAAAGGGGGTGGGACAGTAAAGGGGCAGGGGATTAAGAGGTACACAAACTGTTGTGTATGAAATAAGCTACAGGATATATTATACAATGTGGGGGATAGAGCCAGTACTTTATAATAATTATAAATGGAATATAATCTTTCAAAGTTGTGAATCACTGTGTTGTACACTTGTAATATATAATATTATACATTAGACTTTAATAAAGCAGTTAAATGTATTTAAATGTATAGAAAAACTGTACTAAGTACCTCACGTTTGTGTGTGCGTGCTAAGTCACTTCAGCCGTGTCCAGCTCTTTGCAACCCTATGAGCTGTAGCCTGCCACGTTCCTCTGTTCGCTGGTTTCTTCAGGCAAGAATACTGGGGTGGGTTGCCCTGTCCTCCTTCGGGGAACCCAGGAACTGAACCTGCATCTCCAGCAGCTCCTGCATTGCAGGTACATTCTTTACTGCTGAGCCACTGAGGAAGCTCTAAGTACCTCACATATTCTGTTATTTAATAAAAAATTTTTAAAAAGTAAAAAGTTGTCAATGGCTTTAAGCACATGAAAAGATGTTCAGTATCCTTAGTCATCAGAGAGCTGCAAATTAAAGACCACAATGAGATACTACTCATATCCACTGAAATGACTATTATCAAAAAGACACAAGAACAAGTGTTGGCCAGGACACAGAGGAACTGGAACCCTCAAAAATTTCTGGTGGGAAAGAAAAAGTGGAAGAGTTATGTCGGAAAACAGTTTGGCAGTTTCCTTTAAAGTTAAACTTACTGTTAAACTTCCTTGGTTAAACTTACTGTTTAACCAAGTGATTCCACTCCTTGGTACCAATCATGGAGAAATGAAAACATGTCCTCACAAAGACTTGAACATGAATGTTCACAGCAGAATTACTTATAATGGCTGAAACCTGGAAACAATTCAAATGTTCATTAGCTGGTGAATAAATAAACAATGTGGTGTGGCCTATCCACACAATGAGATTCAATTCAGCAATGTAAAGGAACAAACTACTGATGAATCTCAAAACAAAAGACTACCTATTTTATGATTCCATTTATAGGAAATGTCCCTAAAGGGCACATTTATAGGGACCACAAGCAGATTAGTGGTTGCCTGGAGATGAGAGGGCTTTGGGGGATTGACTGCTAATGGGCATGAGGAATGTTTTGGGGGTAATGAAAATTTTCTAAAACTTTCAGGGTTATAGTGATCACTACACAATTTATAAATTAGCTAAAAAGCATGCATTTTACAATGAAATGAGTTTTATGCACATTATACCTCATTAAAGCTTTTTTTTTTTTTTTAGTAAAGCTATTTGTAAAAAGCAACATCAGGGACACTACAGACCAGTGTTGCTGCAGTTTGAAAGAAGAGTACACAGTGAGGACCGGAGGAGGCTAGAAGGGTGCCCCTCTCAGGGGACTGACTCACAATAACCAAACCCCTAGATACTGATGTATAAACCCAAAATGCTGATGCTTCAATTTACTGCTCATATGTTAACTGCTAAGTCACTTCAGTCGTGTCCAACTCTGTGCAACCCCATAGATGGCAGCCCACCAGGCTCTGCCGTCCCTGGGATTCTCCAGACAAGAACACTGGAGTGGGTTGCCATTTCCTTCTCCTATGCATGAAAGTGAAAAGTGAAAGTGAAGTCACTCAGTCGTGTCCGACCCTCAGCGACCCCATGGACTGCAGCCCACCAGGCTCCTCTGTCCATGGGATTTTCCAGGCAAGAGTACTGGAGTGGGTTGCCATTGCCTTCTCCAACTGCTCATATGCCCATCAGTATTTTCTCATTCAGTAGGCAACAAATCAAAGGAAGCCAAGTTATAATCAGAAAATTAACAGAGAATCAGTACTAGGGGAATAGACAAATGAGTCCAAGAGAAGAATTGTTAATATGTAGTGGGGATGCCCACCTCCACCACAGGACTGTGCCTCCCATGAAGTTCTGAATCCCACATTCAGGGCCAAAGCACCCTCCTTCCAAGCAATGCTGAAGAACAAAGCCAGATCTGTCTTCCTGCACTCCCTTTTCTAGGTGTCATGTAGACCACACCGAACCATTTATACATCTTCCCTTCTCCAGGGGATCGTCCGGACCCAGGGATCAAACCCAGGCCTCCTGCATCGCAGGCAGATTCTTTACCATCTGAGCCACCAGGGAAGCTCCACTTTTCAAGCAGAGCAATACAATGCCTTAGAGAGGCACTTCTGTATCAGCACATATAACGTAAATACCTCACTGCTGCTGCTGCTGCTAAGTCACTTCAGTCATGTCCGACTCTGTGCGACCCCATAGACAGCAGCCCACCAGGCTTCCCCGTCCCTGGGATTCTCCAGGCAAGAACACTGGAGTGGGTTGCCATTTCCTTCTCCAATGCATGAAAGTGAAAAGTGAAAGTGAAGTTGCTCAGTTGTGTCCGACTCTGTGCGACCCCACCTACCAGGCTCCTCCGTCCATGGGATTTTCCAGACAAGAGTACTGGAGTGGGGTGCCATTGCCTTCTCCAAAATACCTCACAGTCAGAGCCAATCTGTTAGGCCATTTCCCAAATGGTTCAAATCTTACATTTGGATTCTCCTTAACCTCATTCATTTGGGGAGCATTATGTGCCAGTCTGGGTCAGCATCCCTGCTTCAGGATCACTCTCCCTGGCCTGGGCTGTGGATCTTCAAGGACTCGACATTTCTCTGTTGGAGTTTCTCCAGGCGGTGAGCCAATAGCGCCAAGGAAGTCACTACATGACAGCTTAGCCAGTCCCCAAATTTCTCAGGGGCCCTGTGGTGTCCAATGAGCTAAAACACACATGCCCCCTGCCCAGTCCTCCCCCAGACTCCTGTTCGCACACAAAGGGTCACAGACCAAGCAGAATATGAAAGATGTCCAAGCCTCCACACCTAGACTCCTCTGCTTACTCCTACAGCAGGAGTGCTGAACAACGCTTCTGTGATGGACGGATAAGTGGCCCAAGTAAGTGGCCCAAACAGGAACACCCCAGAGTTGGGGTAATCGGGTGGTGGAGCCCTGGGCTTGTCTTCTGTGTGGTGGGTAATGGTCCCTGGACCACTCGCCCACGGCAGCTGCAAGGATGGGCAGCCGGCTCCACTCCTGCCAGGGCCACTGATGCCCTGGAACTGTGGCTGTGTGTGTGCTGGGGTCCGGAGCTCCAGAAGCCCAGTTGGTCTGAGGCTTGTAAGCACCGTGTTGGCACCTCTGGGAGCTGGGCGTGGTGTGGATTGCCCAGCGGCCAGCAAGCCCCACAAAGGTGCCTGCCCATGTAGCCTGGCAGCGGCCAGCTCTGCTAGGCAACTACTGCAGCCTCATCTCCTGGTGGCCTCTGCTTCTTAGCTTTGTGTTGCTGGGGGCAGCCACTCAGGGAAAAATGCAGGCATGACCCGTGTCAAGCCATGCAGATTATGCCTCCCCGGTGCTCACAGAAAAGTCTCCAAGCAGTGTTTACTAAGAGCCAAAGGCAGAACACAGAACCACCAGCTGGGGCTCCCAGGTCCCCTCTGAGCTGGAAGGGAAAGGCTACACCCCCAAATGCCTGGGAGCACAGACAGCTCTTTCCTCCTAGCTGACTGTCCAGCCTGCTGTGAGGTCACTGAGAGCCATCAGCCTTCCTGGCTTCTACCATGGAGGCAGCGAGGCCAACAGAAACTTTCCCGTGGGCGGCCCCGTGCCCGGCAGCGGGGGTGTGAAGTGAGGGCTTGGCTGCACTTTGCTCAGCACCAGCACCACTTCCTGAGGGTTACGTGGGGGATCTGGAGAGGGGATTAAAGTCTTCTTTTAATTAAAAACACAGAAAACTTCTAAAATACATACAACAAACACTAAAGACCAGCTGAGGTGGAGAGATCAAAGGAAAGTGGAAAAGAAAAGAAAAAAGTAATGGAAGCAGAGAGAAAATTGGCAGGATGGGGAAAGGAGGAAACCAGCAGAGAGAATGAGCAGAAATTGCAGGGACCAGGGCAAGTCAGTGAGTGTCCACAAACCAGCCCGTCCCACCTGTGTCCAGCCATGCTCTGCAATCCTTGAAAGGTTTACCCCAAGGGTTGATCCTGGATCCCTAGTTCACCAGTTAGCTGAGCTGTGGCCAAATTCACATCCAATTAGCTTTTATCAAGCACTGAATATGTAGAGCTTTGAACACACAGTTCTGCCTGGGCAGATTCTAATGGAAGGAGCCCTGGGAAATGACGATGGGAGACGTGTTTTGTTTTTAGAAGTCCTGTGGTTGACTATGACCCTTGGAGACCCACACCCAGCTGGCCGGAAGCTCACCTGTGCTGTCCACTCAGCTAGGAGGTGGGGGCCTTTCTACGGTGAGGAAACTGCTCCTTAGCATAAGGACTCATACAACCAAGGTCACAGACAGCAGGCTTCAAGAAAAGATCCCAGTCCAGGTCTTCTGACCACGTTCAGGGATTTCAACTGCTCTACACGAGGAGCAGAAAGGATCAGACTGTAGCCCAGACCAGCCCAAGGCCTGCGGCAGACTCTCACCTTGGGAGAGGAGATCCAGCAACGGCTTTTGGAGTGTCTAAACCTGAGTTCGGTGTGAAAGTGTATGGCTTTCTGGGAAGAAAATCTAGAGCTTTGAAGATCTTTTCCTCTTTTTTTTTCTTTTTGAAATTTCCCTTTACTTAAATGCACATGTAATTTTCAATGAAATGTCATCCGGTGTTATCACATTATGAGTCTGTAGTGTTTTGTTTCCTCTTCTTTTTTTTTTTAGCTTTTAATTTTATATCAGAGTATAGCTGATTAACAATGTTGTGGCAGTTTCAGTTCCACAGCAAAGGGACTCAGCCATCCATACGCATGCATCCATTCTGCCCCAACCTCCCCTCCCATCCAGGCTGCCACATAACATGGAGCAGAGTTCCATGTGCTATACAGTAGTCCTTGTTGGTTATCTGTTTTAGATATAGCAGTGTGTACGTGTTGATCTCAAGCTCCCTGACTATCCCTTCCTCCCGTCCTTTCCCTCCTCCTCTGTTTTTGCCCTGCTGATCCTTCTTTCTTCCCCTACCATACCAACCCCAAGCCCTTCCTAGGTAACCCGAGTTAACAAAAAATTGTGTGCACCCCATGTTTAACTTCATGTTTATATACATCATATGCAAATACACAGTGGCTGAGTGAGACAGGAAGCAGTGGCAGCTGTGCCTGCTGGCAGGGAGAAGCATTTTATCACTAACAGGGTTTAGAATTGCTGATGCAAGGTGATACTAAAAAGGAGACAAACTTCTAGGCACTTGTATTATTGCTTTAAGATTCTCTACAGACAAGGTACCCAATTATGGTCTACGCCTGCGACAGACTGCCCCATCTTCCCACCTTGGTATCACTGGAAACACACACACACATGCAGACAAATAAATGAGAACTTGTCACCCCATTTTTGTAAAACTGTCACCCGTTCCATGTCAACATTGTTCTCATTCATGTCTTTGTGTGAATAAAAGTATGTGTTATATTTGATAGATGATCTATTGTTTCTCAACCGTGTTGCATTGATGGGATCCATATTGCTTTTAGTGTTTATTGTTTCTTGAAGACTATTTTCTCTTTCATCCTGTTTCCCAGAGCAAGCACTCCCCACTGGGTCCCTACTCCTTGGAAGACTGACCCAGGGAGGCTGAGTTTTCCCCCCTCATCTCCAGCCCCGAGATCACAAGCCCAGGATGCCTGCAGCCTTTAAAGCCTCTTGAAGATACCATTTATACTTGAGCCTCTTCCTTGAACTTTTAGAGCCTGCAGATCTTTATCAGCAAAGTTGTTGTTCTTGTTTAGTTGCTAAGTTGTGTCCAACTCTTTTGCAGCCCCACGGACTGTAGCCTTCCAGGCTCCTCTATCTATGGGCAAGAATACTGGAGTGGGTGGCCATTTCCTTCTTCAGGGGATCTTCCTGACCCAGGGATTGAACTTGCTTCTCCTGCGTTGGCAGGCGGATTCTTTACCACTGACTCACCAGGGAAGTCCTTACCAGTAAAGGGTTTCAGGTAATTCTCCCTTTTCACATTTTTTTCACCTTTTATTCTTAAAACAATGAGCTTCCACAGGACGCAACCTTAAGAAGAGTGTGTGTTCCAAGCAAAGATGGGGTGCCCTCTCCCTCCCCCATTCCCAGACTTGAACCAATGGAAAATCTCCCAGTGACATTTCCTCCCTCCACAGTGGATCACCCACCATATCCCAAGATGACGTGTGTCATGCCAAGGTTGGCCTGAAAATAAAGGCTGAATGTCCCTTTGAAAAATAATTGACCTGGAAATTTCAGAAGAGACACAGTCCACAGCCTGCCATCACCCTATCCTCCCGAAGAGCTTGTGGATTTCCAATACATCTCACATCTGTTCTCTCCATGAGCTGAAATACGACTGTGCTACACAGGAAACCTAGAACCAGACCCAATCTTGGAGGCTGTTTGCACCTCCTGTGCCCATGAGGGCCTCATTTCAGCAGCGTGAACTTCCCTTACCTTGTTTCTTCCCTTTCCTTTTTTTTTTAATTAAAAGTATTTTTTCTTTCTTCCCTTTCCTTTTCTTCCTCACTTTCCCCCATCATAACCCATGCGGTCTTCCCCCAGGTTGTTCAGTGAAAATTGCAGGGTTTGGAGGTTGCTACCAGCACAGAGCTGAATCCAAGCAGGTCCCTTAAGATGAAATTGTACTTTAGAAGGCGAGGAGTCAGGGCGCTGGAGCCGATGCCCTGGTCCTGCTCTTCCTGGCTCTGACATGAGGATGGTCTAAGCATCACCTTCCTCCTCCAGAAGCCTCCTTCTCACCGCTGTCTCTGGATGGGGGAGACTATATAGGCAAAGCAGCCACAGTGTTAACACAAATCAGGTGGTCATGAACTTATCTACAGACTATAAAGCCTTTTCCTGTTTTTATAATGTATTATATTCAATTTATAAAACTAATAGAAAACACTTTATGAGACAGTAAGCTGGTAGTGTGGAGACCAGCGATCTTTGATGGGCACTGTGGGTGATGCAAAGACTTCTCAGGGGACCCCTGTACACTTCCTCTGCTCCTGTCCTTGTCCTGCCTGGCTGATCCCAACCCCAGCCACCATGCAGGTCCCTCCCTCCACCCCAGGGCTCCAGCCACCTCCTGGGGCCTTGCTGTGTCTATGGGTTTACTCTCTCGGATAGCAATGTCACTTGATTCGAGTGGACGAGGCCACCACAGGCAGCCAGCTCCTAGGAGAAGCTGTGAGGTCCCACTCAGAGGGATGAAGCTCTCAAGCAACATGAGAGGAAGAGGAGAAAGTGAACTCAGAATAAGCTCCACATGATTCTGTGGGTGAGGTATTAAGGACCCTTGAACAACCCAGACTAATCTCTTTCATTTGCTGGGATCCTATTCAGGTGTTCTTCAGGGAGAAAGTCACACAAAAGAGTATTAATCACCAGGAAAAGTGCATCCCGGTACATCCTGATGTAGTTCATGTGTAGCTACGTCTCCCCTCCAACTTCCCTTTCACTCCCTGACATCTCACCACGCAAATAACAGAACAGGAAGTGAGAGTGAGGGACGGGGACCGGGGTGGGGTTTCCTGCCTATGATCTGAGCCACCCTGGGGGGACCTTCCCCTGCCCAGGACAAATCCCCATTCTTTCATCACCGCCAAAACCCCAGCATCACAGGTGGAAACTTCAGAATTCGTCATCACTCATTATACCATGCAGCTTGGTATTTTGACTATCCCTGACATATAACTCCCTAGCAAGATAAAACTATGTGAGGTGAAGGTTGCTCCATGGTGTCTGACTCTTTGCAACCTCATGCACTATGGCCCGCCAGGCTCTTACTCCATGGGATTCTCCAGGCGAGAATACTGCAGTGGGTTGCCATGCCCTCCTCCAGGGGATCTTCCTGACCCAGGGATCAAACCCAGGTCTTCTGCACTGCAAGCAGATTCTTTACTATCTGAGCCACCAACATGAAATCAGTTATCACAGCATGTAACACTATAGCTTCTCTTTATATTTCCCGTCATTGTTGCCTCCTTCCACCGTGCTCCAGGGCAGTGAGACAGCACCAGGGCACAACCGTCCTGACTGTCAGGTCACAGGGTGTGGCAGGATCCTCTCGCTGTGCTTATCAGGGATGCATTTTATGGAAGTAACTTACTCGAGTGACCATGTCTCTGGAGAGAGCCCCCACGTGCGCTGGAATGTGGCTCCTTGCAGGGTTCTAAGGCCGCAGCCTTCAAGCCTGGCATCTCCTGGTCTGTGCACTAGATTAGTGACCCGTGGACATCAGGGTTTCTGTGCGACCTTTGGGAGCAGGTAGATGAGGACGGCCTCTGTTAGACTTACAGCCTTTCTCTCACTGACTGCGTATGATCCAGGCCCCCAGGCTCATCAGGGGATATTCCACAGCCCTGACCAAAGACCACGGGCAGACTTCAGACACCAGGGTGGGTGGTGTGCCTGGGTTACCCCAGGCAATGGGGTGACTGCAGCCACCATGGTGCACATGGATCCAGTGGGGATGTGGGCTTGCACTGCCCTGTATGGACCCATGGCTTGATCACAGCCAATCAAGATGGAAATTGTTGTTGTTCAGTCACCAAGTTGTGGCCGACGCTTTGCAACCCCATGTACCGTAGCACGCCAGGCTTCCCTGTTCTTCACTATCTCCCAGAGTTTGCTCAAATTCATGTCTGTTGAGTCAGTGATGCTATTTAACCTTCTCATGAACATGGAAGGTAGGGGTGTAAAGGACTGCATACAGCTCCTGGAGGGCGTTGTACCTGCTTGTCTCAGCTCAGCTGTCTGAAGCTGGCTGGGCAAATGAGTAGGGTGGAGGCACTTACTGATTTTCTAGAATCTCCTATCAGAATACCCATATCCTCAGGAAGGAAAAGCCTCTAAGGTCTAAGTTGAGACCTCACACATTCAAGGGACTTGCAGACCGTGAGTTGGGGGAAAGGGAAGGAAGATGCATCCGAGGGGTATCAGGAGGAGAAAGAGGAGCTTTGGAGAGAATGACTGATTTACTTGCTTTGTAACTTGCCCAGTAGGGGCTTTGGTGGGTAGGGTGTGGGCACACAGGAGTACAGGGACAGTGCGGGGTAGGAACTCAGGATGGCCACACAGACTTCCCCAGTTCTAGAAACTTCTGTGCTGTGACCAAGGATCTTTGCTCCGTGGCTACAGAGAAGTCAGAGAATCAAGGCCATATACTGCTAAGCACCAAGGCACACGCTGCCTGGTTTAGAACTCAAACAGCTGTACATACACGCAGCTTGTCCTAGGCCGAAATGAATATTAGCATTCATGAACTATCCTAAAACTCTCAACACCCCTCAATTCACTTCATGAGCCCTGTGGGCTAAGAAGAGACTCCCAGCCCTGACTTCCAGGAGCTCAGAACTCAGATAAAGATAAGCAAACACTTCCCTGAAGTTCAGGGATGATGCCTGGGAGGCAGAGTGGTCCAAGCAGGATGCGGTCACTCTGCCTGGGGAAGGGGAGAGCAGTCAGGAAAGTCTCACCTGAGCAGGTAACACATGCTCACAGATAAGAGACAAGGAGGCTTCCAGCAGGGATCGGGCAGCCTTGCCCACACACAGCTGGGGAGGAGGGAGGAAGGACCGGGAGCTGGCACCATCTGAACTTCACTCTCAGGTCAAAAAGTGATCTTGTGAAACCCTAACAGAACCTTGTTCCTCTCTGAGACCAGTATTGCGGCCAGCGGGCTGCATGGCGCCTCTGTGAGCCCCAGATAACATGGCAGCTTCTGAGATCTCAGCACACAGATAAGGAACCTGGACATTTTGTCTTCTGGTCATTCCTGTTTAACTCACCCCTCGGGAGGGGGGTGGGAGGATGGGGGAGTAAGACGAAACCCTGGTGAAGAAACAGGCTGGCAGAGCCACCTGCCCAGGGGACCTTTGGAGGATACTACTCCCTGGGGCCTTGATGTTCTAATCAGCAAAACGGGACATGACATGACCTGCCTCCTGGAATACGCCTAGCCAGAACATGGAACAGAACAGAGGCCAGAACAGGGGATGCTGCTGTGTGTAAAGGTGGTGCCAACAAGACGTTATGAATAGATGCTCCTCGAACAACAAGGTGACCAGTTAGACACACAAGTTAGACACACACCTCTCACCAGACACCAGCATCATTCCAAAAGGATCAGAAATGTAAATGTAAATGTAAATGTAAATGCAGGAAGACCCTAAAAGGAAAGCATTAAAAAAAAAAAAAAAAAAAAAGCACCTTTCATCACCTAAAAAAAACAACCCAGAAACAATAAAAGAGGAAAATGTTTTAGTTAAAAAACTTTTTTAATGGCCAAAATAACTATGACACAAAGTGCAAAGATGAATGATACCAGGCTATTCATACTATGTAGGAAGGACTAATCTTTATATTCTAAGAGCTCTTACAGACCAGTGAACAAATAGTTCACCAAAAAAAGAAATACAAATGTAGCCCCTTCAAACACATGATATGCTCAAACTCATTCATGATAACAGAAATTAATTTCAAAACGATATCAAGAAACCGTTTTCCATATATCTGATCAGCAAAAGCCTAGAGTTTAACCGTACACGGGTGGGCAGCACAGGAACACTTACGACCCTGCTGGGGCTCCAGGGCGGGAGGGCGGTGAAATGGTACAAATTCCAGTAGAGAGAGGGCTCTTGCTCAGCAATTTCACTTCTAAGAGTTTATCAGATCTATGTAAAAACTAATGTTTGAGAGGAACTGATCACTAAATAGCGTGTTTGGAATCTACACCGTTATTTGAGCCTTACTTTTTAAATATCTCTGAACAGTCTTAAGCTTTGTCAATATTATCACTTACTGATATTTATATTTAAAATATGGCATTGTATATTGCATTACTGCCTTTCACAGTAATGTTACAATGAGAAGATGAATTTGTTCATTATTTTTCCTGATGGTAGATGTGAAATGGTGCTTCAAAAAATTGTCTTTATGTATGTTCATGTGTGTGAGTGTGTGTGTACTGGGACATACTTTTTTTTTTTAGAGAAATAATATGGTAAATGTTTTAACATTGTAACATTTAACATTCCCCCCTCAAGAGATGGGAGGCCCAATTCTTTGGGAATAGGGGCGTCGAGGTCTTTCTGGCTACTTCCTGCTGAACTGGGGCGGCGAGGGGTATTGGGCCTCCCCCTTTTGCTAGTCTCAATCTTCAGAGTCCTTATAGCGGTGTCCAAGGGTGTGTGATATTTTCCGTGGTCAGCTGTAGTTTTATATCTTTGTTGAACTGGCACTGCATGTTGTAGCTGGTTGACCTGGTGGCAGAGGCTTAGCCTCTATGGTCTCAAAATTGGAGACTACTGCATACCCGGCTCTTCTTTTTCCATCCAAGACAAAGCTGCTTCCATCAGTGTACCAGATTTCTTCAGAATTGGTCAGAGGATCTTCTGACAATCCCTCTCGGGGTTTTGTCCAATGGTCCAAGGTTTCTAGACAAGAGTGAAAGAGGAGAGAGCCCTTAACCGGAGGTCTTCTGGAATCTGAGACTGGGCCGCGTGAGCTTTCTGCTGAGTTCATTTTTCGCTGTCCCGGTTTCCAGCACGATGGGCCTTCCCCTGCGCTGGGTTTCTTCGCTTTCGCTTCTAGCGCGGGAGCTTCGCTGAGTTGGGCTCCTGCTGTGCTTGGCCTCTTCCACGCGGAGGTTGTTTCAGCCAGGTTAAACCCGAGTCACGGCACCATAGATGTCACGCGAGTGTATGTTCCTCGGTTCTTTGTCTCGTGGGACATACGTTTTAAGTATAAACTGGCTCTTTCAAAATAGCGCTGCCATCTGAAACCTGCTAGGGTGTAGAAGAACTTGATGGAGGGTTTTTTTAAAAGCCCTAGTGAAAAAAAAAAAAAAAAGCCCTAGTGAAGTTAATAATGAATTTTAAAAATATATATTCAAAGTTCATGTATTGGTTTTGAAAACTTTATTAAAATTAAGAGAACAATCATATGTACTCACATTAAAAATAGACCTAATGTTTGAAAAATTTTGTATGTTCACATTTGGAAGATGTAAGTTAAATTGCCAGTTGGTACTATGCTCCAGAGTAAAAATCTGGGTGTTTAAAAAGCCAAATTAACAAAACAAGGTGAAGTATTAGGCTAAAAATATAGGATAGTATATCTATAATCCTGGGATAGGCAGGCTTTTTATGTCTTTAGTTTTAAAAATCTTTATTTTGAAATAATTTGGAGATGTTACAAAAACACTTACCAGATTCCCTAAACAGTTAATATTTTAACACAGTTGCTTTTTCTCTCTCTTCCTTTCTCTCTCATATATATGTGATGTATATAACCATATATTTATTTGTATGCTGTGTCCTTCACAGTGTATCATATTGAGATAGGCTGGGACCTGGGATCCTTTGCTTGAACTTACATCTGTCTCCTGGAGCAACAGAATACAAAGAAACTACAAGGGAATAAAAGTAACTGCCTACCTGCTCAGTTGGGGTCCAATCATGAACAAGATACAAAAAGGCCACAAACCAACTGGCATTTCTGAGGGGCTAGGAGCAAAAGCTGGGTCCCCCACAGGATCTCTGCACACAGCATCACCAAGAGGGTGGACCCACCACCTAAGCACCCCCTCCAGCCCAACCCACTGATCAGCCCCCACTCTCACACCATTTAAGGAACCAGCTCACCCTCCTCAGAGAGCAGGCAAAGGGCACCTGTTACTTATTTTTATTCCCTAGTGCTGCACGAGTCCCAGTACAGCTTTGTCTGAATTCCTTGTCTGGCTTCTCAACAATTTTTATTGATTCAAGAGCTCAAGGACCCTGGTCTGTAACAGTATCAAGAGGGAAGTGATATCTATTTGTCTCATTACAGATAATGTCAACTTGGATCACTTGCTGAAGGTAGTATCTGCTTGGTTTCCCCACTTTTATTCTTTTGTAATTAATAAGTATTATGTGAGAGATAATTTGAGACTATTAAATACACTGTTGGGCACGAAGCGTGCCCACACTTAGTTGTGATCCACACTAAGCCTTTGACTGTGTGGATCACAATAAACTGTGGAAAATTCTGAAAGAGATGGGAATACCAGACCACCTGACCTGCCTCTTGAGAAATCTGTATGCAGGTCAGAAAGCAACAGTTAGAACGGGACATGGAACAACAGACTGGTTCCAAATAGGAAAAGGAGTACATCAAGGCTGTATATTGTCACCCTGCTTGTTTAACTTATATGCAGAGTACCTCATGAGAAACGCTGGACTGGAAGAAACACAAGCTGGACTCAAGATTGCCGGGAGAAATATCAATAACCTCAGATATGCAGATGACACCACCCTTATGGCAGAAAGTGAAGAGGAACTCAAAAGCCTCTTGATGAAAGTGAAAGTGGAGGGTGACAAAGTTGGCTTAAAGCTCAACATTCAGAAAACGAAGATCATGGCATCCAGTCCCATCACTTCATGGGAAATAGATGGGGAAACAGTGGAAACAGTGTCAGACTTTATTTTTTTGGGCTCCAAAATCACTGCAGATGGTGACTGCAGCCATGAAATTAAAAGACGCTTACTCCTTGGAAGGAAAGTTATGACTAACCTAGATAGCATATTCAAAAGCAGAGACATTACTTTGCCAACAAAGGTCTGTCTAGTCAAGGCTATGGTTTTTCCTGTGGTCACGTATGGATGTGAGAGTTGGACTGTGAAGAAGGCTGAGTGCCGAAGAATTGATGCTTTTGAACTGTGGTGTTGGAGAAGACTCTTGAGAGTCCCTTGGACTGTAAGGAGATCCAACCAGTCCCTTCTGAAGGAGATCAGCCCTGGATTTCTTTGGAAGGAATGATGCTAAAGCTGAAACTCCAGTACTTTGGCTACCTCATGCGAAGAGTTGACTCATTGGAAAAGACTGATGCTGGGAGGGATTGGGGGCAGGAGGAGAAGAGGACGACAGAGGATGAGATGGCTGGATGGCATCACTGACTTGATGGACGTGAGTCTCAGTGAACTCCGGGAGTTGGTGATGGACAGGGAGGCCTGGCATGCTGCGATTCATGGGGTCGCAAAGAGTCGGACATGACTGAGCAACTGAACTGAACTGAAATACACTGTTTCCCATAAAACTTCTACATCCTGGTTTTTAAAAAATTATGCAAGTTCAATATTCTTTACATCCTAAATGTATACTAAGGGGAAAACTGGTCAAATTAGTGATGGCAGGTACACACAGTGGAATACTATGCAGGCGAGGAAAAGAATACAAAGTTCTTTAGTAACAAAAGGAAAAGCTCTTCAAGAAACAGCAGTGAGGGACTTCCCTGGCAGCCCAGTGGTTGTGACTCCATGCTTCCACTGCAGGGGGCACAGGGTTCCATCCTTGGTCGGGCAACTAGAATCCTGCAAACCACATGGAGTGGCCAAAAAAAGAGAAAGAAACAGCATTAAATTAAAAAGAATTGTGCATCCCTTAAATGTGGGCTGTGGTAGTGATTTCCTAGGATGGAAAGGGAGAGAAAAAGGAACCTGTCTACCACATGCTCAAGAATTTGGGGGTGGGGGCGGGGGCAGGGCCCCATGGGTCAGGCTGGGTGGTCACCTGAAGTGCTGGCAACCCTGCGCCATCTCCCGAGTCCCTTTGTGATGACCAGGGTCCAAGAGCCTAGTGGCTGGGGAGAAGGACAAGTGCAGTGAGCAGAACAGAGAGTGAAAGGCTCAGCACATGGGCACCAACATACATCTTCCAGGGATTCTTTCACTGTAAAACCCACAGCAAAGCGTCCTTGCAAAAAATCACAGATCCGACGGTAAATCCTGAAGCAAACGTGGTCACCATGTCAGACATCTGAGACTTTCACGGTGAGAGGACCGCCCACTGGGCTCAGGGGCCCCTAGACTCGCTCAGAGCCGGATCCGCCCCTTCTCACTGTGGCTCCTCCCTTTCGCACCGTGGCCCCGCCCCTTCTCACCATGGCTCCTCCCCCTACGCTCGGCTTAGGCTGCTTAGTTGTCGGAAACCCAGAGAAGCCTTGATGGCCTCGAGCAGTGTGACGTGAGCCTCAAGAGACGAGTAAACAAAGGTGGTTGTTGAGGTATCCACTGCCGGACACACATGCTCAATCATGTCTTAAACTCCACAGACAGGTGAAATGCGCACATGAGTCACAGGATGGTCCTGGAGCCCCAGAAGGTCTCCAGGACCCTATGTCCGTGGGGTTTAGGACCACCCTAGGGAGGGACACCCCCAGCCCCTGCCCTCTCAGGGGAGTGGGGTGGAGTAGAGGTGTGGCTGAGCAGGGCCCCCTCCCTCAGATGGGCTACAGGGGGAACGTCTTTCTCTGTGGGGCGGGGGGTGGGACTTCTGTCATGACCACAGTGTCCCTCCAAGCACAGTTGTGACTTTTTCCATCAGAGAGAGAGAGGCCTGGCTCCCACCCACCCCAGAGGAGGACACATCGTGGAGTGGCTTTGGGGAGTGGGCCCCTGAGTGGGCAGCAAAGGGAGTGACCAGTGACAGATGTGACCACGGTCTTTCCCAGGAGAGACCAGGCAACCTGAGTCATTGCAGGCAGCCTCTTGAAGGACACAGCACCTGCCGAGGGTCCTTTCCTTATACCTCTCAGTGCTCTGAGGTCTCAAGGGGCCTCAACTTGTCAGTGACCTGGTCAGGGAAGCGGGGCAGAGTCTTGAATGTCTGTGCCGGTGAGGACTGACCACTGCACTGAGCAGTGTCTTTTACTCTGCAACTTCCTCCTTCCTCATTTCATTCTCTTCAGTGATGACAGTGGTGACTTTTGCCATTTCTTTATTTTTAATTTGGGGGGTGGGGTGGGGATCAGGCAAGACTAAGTCAGTTTGATCAGTCCTCAGACTTGGGGGGGATCCTTAACTGGTCCCTGAAATTCAGAGCTAAAATGTTGGTTTGCTAGATTCTGGTTGAAGCTTGTTCTCCTTAAGGAGCCAGATCGTGTGCAGCTGTGAAATAGACCAAGTTATAAATCACACAACATTAAGTATCCGAAAACCACAAACAGGCTATTTCCATAGACACCCAGGCATCCATCAGAACGCACAGCATCACTTAGAGGAGAACGGGCCCTGGGAAGCCGGCCACCTCGGATGAGGCCAGAGCCCTGCACTCTGTTCACAAACACCCCAAACAGTAAATCTCACTGTGGTGTGAGATGAAGTGGGATAAGCTCCGACCTCCTGTGTGAACTATGAAACCCAAGCTAGCTGGTGTAGGTGGTGGCAGTTGTCCCTGGTCCTGACCTCTGACCCTCACTGCCACCTGCTATGAGCGCCAGGAGGTGAATTCTCAGTGACTGTCCATGGCAAGGAGTATGGATAAAGGGACTGATGGCTGTCAGCTTATCACAGAAACCTTGGGTCAGAGGTGGCGGAGAGCCCAGCTGAACCGTGGAGCCCTGAGCTGGCGCAACCTCACCAAACGCTTCACCATCTTCCCACAGCTTCTCGTCTATGAAACAGGGACAAGGAGCTGTTTCGAGGAGGAGACCCCACCTGGCCACACCACCCAGGCCTGGCTGCCTCCACAGCTATGGGGCTGTCATACTGGACATGCTGGCACCAGTGTCCAGCAGCACCCAGAGCTCAGAGCAGGAGCCTAGGGGTGTTTGCACGGGAGCAGATGGACAAGACAACCTAGGGATGAGCCCCAAGATGCTGCCTTAACAGGAAGTTTTGCTCACTGCCCACGAGGGGCTGATCCTCCTACCAAACTCACAGGGAAACAGAGCTTCCGGCAGGCGCCTGGGCCCCCCTGCCTGAGTGGAAGGACGGAGACCAGACCTGAGTAGCCCACCCGAGGTTCCCTACCCTCCCCACTCAAGCTCCACTGCAGGGACCCTCCTCCCCGGGCCGGGTCAGGCTGGGCTCCACCTGCTGTAGGAGCCGTGTCTGAGGGCGCGGGACTGTCTCTCCTGGCAGCCCGTCCCCACCCCATGCAGATGTTTCCTGCTGATGCTGCACATTTCTGCTTTAATGCGAGGCCTGCCCAGCACTGAGCACGTGGTGGAAATATGCCGACACAGCCATTTATCTCCCTGTGTTGCAATTCACCCTCTTGGGGCAAAGTTCCAGCTGATGCCTCCAGAGGCGCTGAGGCTGAACTAGAATCTCGGTTCTCCAAGGACCCAGGCGGCCCGGAACCCAGGGCGCGGCAGGAAAAGTGGTTGGGAGTGACGCATCGTGGGCCAGGGGAGCCGTCTGACCACAGTCGCTCAGAGGATGTGAGACATGAGGGCACTGCAATAGCCCCACGCCTGCAACAGGGGGACGAGCATGGCTGGCCCTGCAGGGGCCACTGCCCCCACGCAGGTGGGAAGCAGCTAAAGGACCTGTCTCAGAGCCCTCGGGCTGCTGCTTCATCCTGAAGACTTGGAAGGTGGCGGCAGTCGCCCCCTGAGTATTGCCAGAGGTGCGAGTGTGTGGAACGGAACGCAGAGCCAGAGGAGGAAACTGCCACCATGGGGGCGGGGCTCCAGCAGGCAGGTTCCCCTGAGTCTGACCCCTAGGGTGGCATCTGGGTGACGCCCTTCTTCCTTGGGCTTCTCAGAACTTAGCTCCACACGCCACCACCAGCCCTGGACCAGCCCTATTTGCTCTGCCTTGTTCACCGACTTGACTCCAGTCAGCTGATCTGCACCCTTGGTCTTGATCAAGCCCACAGATGGTGGTACACTTGCCAAGCCTCTGCCAGGGGCTCCACATCCCCCCCACCTGACAGCCGAGGTCTCTCTAGGATCCTACCCCTCCCCTTGGATGGCAGGCTGCTCCTTTTGCAGCCTTGGCCTTGGATGTCCAACTCCTTGGCTGGACTGATCTTCACCCCCACCCACCCCTATCTCCAGTCACTTCCTCAGTGAGACCCGCCCCACAACTTAAATCGTAACGCCCGCTACACATACCCTCCCTCCCCCTTGAATTAATACACGGTGCAGCGTTCTCACTTATCTGCCTCACAAACACGGACAGCAAAGCCAGTCTGTAAGCTCCATGGGGGCATTGATTTTTAATGTTTTTACTATGGAAAATTTCAAACATAAATGCAAAAGTAGACAAAACAGTATGATGAGCCCAACGTCCCGTTACCCAGTTTCAGCAACGCTCAACCCTTGGCCTGTCTTATTCAGTCTCTGCCCCACCTTCGCACGTACCACATTTGCCTGTAAATGCTGCCAAAATAGATGCACTTTTAAAGAATTTAACCACACTACCATTATCACCTAAAAATTTAGTAGTCTTGAAACCAAATAAACGGCCCATGTCCAGAATTCCCCAGTTGTCTCATTTCATACAGCTGTTGTTTTTAAACATCAGAATCCAGAGTCTAAAAAAGGCAATGTGTTAATACGCCCCCAGCTTTATGAATAACACTCTCCTTCGTTTTAATTTCTTGTTGAAGCAATTTCTTGTTGCTTACCCTGTAGAATGTACCACATCCTGGCTCCAGCGGGCTGGGTCCCCAGGTTGCCTGGCTATCCTTCTGTGCCAGTATTTCCTGCAAGCCTGTAATGGACACAGAGATTGCCCCACGTCAGGTTCACTTTCAGAGAAGGCAATGGCACCCCACTCCAGTACTCTTGGCTGAGGGTCAGACACGACTGAGCGACTTCACTTTCCCTTTTCACTTTCATTCCTTGGAGAAGGAAATGGAACCCACTCCAGTGTTCTTGCCTGGAGAATCCCAGGGACGGGGGAGCCTGGTGGCCGACTTAGCAGCAGCAGTAGCAGCAGATTCGCTTTTCAGCAAGAGCACATCCTCACTGGGCTTCCCGGCATGTCTCCTGGGGGCTTCCTCAAGGATATTGCCCTTGACCAAGGGTCCAGGGCTGTCCAAGGCTGCTTTTACCTTCCCTACCTCCCTGTATCTGTCAGCTGGGTGTTTCTCTAAGAACCTTCTTGACTGTGTGGTTACTGTTCATTCAGGAAAAGCAGGATAAATTACTGCTGCTTTCCTTTCCTTACCCATTTTTTCGAGTAATGAGTTGGTTTCCGGCATTTCCCAAAGGTTACTGAGAGCCTCTCCTTCTTTGTCAAACAGCTTCATTGAGAGAGAGCTCCTTTTTTTCCCCCTCCAAGTTTTCATTCTTTTCTGGATAGCCGTGGACTCATGCATTGTAATTTATTTATCGTGTTTCAACCCATTTTGGTCACTATACTTCCTGATGCTCTCCTGTCCCGCCTGTGGCCAGGGGGGCCCCTTCCCATCAGCTGCGTGTCATTGGACGAGAGTCAGGATGGCCCAGGCTCATGTGGGCGCCCAACCCTGGCAGCCCAGGCCCCAAAGAAGGACCAGGGCAAGAGTGGGCTGTGGCCCCAAGGGGACAAGCACACGTGAGAACCTCCTTTCCAGACAAAGCCCTGTGCTTCTGCAGGAGCTTGCGAGGGGCTCCTGCAATGCTCTTTTTTCTGGAGGTAATAATGCTTGCTCTCAGCCCCTCAAAGCTCCCCTCTCCCTTTTCAACCTGCTGTGACGGCCCCTGTCCTGTTTTCCTGGTTGTTACAGGGTTTTTGGTTCCAAGGGCTCCACGGCTTCCCAGCCTGGATCCCAAGGCCGGCAAACCACCCTCGACACCTGTGCCAGACCTCACGCTCCATGCTCTGTGCTTCTGAGCTTCCGATATGTTTCTAAAGCCAAACAAAACCAGACACTGGCCCTGGCACTGCCTCCTTGATGCCATCCCGATGTGTCAATTCACTCCTCCCGCAGGTGCCATGGTTTCAGTCACAGGGGTGCCTACCATCCTCCACCACGTCCCCCCCACCTCCAGATTCCCATCACACTGTCAGCCTCCAAGTCCTGTCCCAGGGACCCTCCTCCGCAGGTATGTTGGGCATACATCTGGGTGGACCCCTCGCCTCCTGTCTGGGCCCCCTCCTCCTCCATCAACTCCTCCACTGTGTCTTCCTGGTTTGGGAGTTGCCTCGGTCACCACCATCGCCACCATCACTCAATCCAAGCCATGCTCTTCACTCCATAAGTCCACAGACCTCTGGGCCGCCAGCCCCACTCCCATCCCCTCTTCCCAAATAAAGCAAAAACAATTCGCATCTCCTTCCAGCACCACCTTTGACAGGACACATTGCCGTCTGCAAGCAGTTTTCCCCATTTCGCTTGTGGGAAGGACGTACCCATTCAGAAAGCAGACCTTTCTGCCTCCTCTTTTAAATCCAAAATAATCTAAGAAAAGAGCTGGGCTCCACGGAATAGTTTCCTAGCACCCTTAACGTTGATGGTTAAGCAAAATGCTCCAACACACACGTGTGTTCCCTTACCTGCTGGCTGGTGAGAAAAGCCCAAAGCTGTCTTTTGTGCAGAAGCAGGCTCTCTGCTCCCTCAAAGTGAGGCTGTATCAGGTGAGGCTCATTCCCTACAGACACGGGCCCCATTTGGCACTCAGGTGAGATCATTTACCTGCGGACATGAACACTACTCTGGTGAGGCTGTTCACCTGCAGCGCGGGGTCCCCCCTCAGCACTTGGCATGGCTTCGTGGCATCTAGGTCCCACCTTCCTGTCTGGAGAGGCCCATCTACGTGGATTCTTGCCCTGCGTGTTCCTCTTCCCCTTCTCCTTTCCCTTGACATCTGCCTCTCCTTCTTTGTCAAACAGCTTCATTGAGAGAGAGCTCACACACCATACAACCCACCATCTGAAGTGTACAATTCAGTGAGTGGTCTTCAGCCCATTCACAAGGTTGTGAGACCAGCACCTAATCTCAGCACATTTTCATCACACACCAGAGACCCCACACCAGCAGTGGTCACTCTCAGTCTCCCCCTCGCAGCCCCTGGCAAACACTCATCTCTTTCTTTCAGTGGATTTGCTTTTTCTGGACATTTCACATAAATGGAATTGTGGCTCTTTTTCACTGAGCATCACATTGTCAGGGGTCACGCACGTTGCAGTCTGGTTGGCAGTTCATTCCTTTTGTGTGGCTGAATAACTGTCCACCCTGTGGACAGACCATGTTTTGTTTACCTGTTTGTCCACTGATGGACATTTGGATTATGTTGTTATTCCTAATGGCTTCCCAGATGGCACCATGGTTAAGAATCTACCTGCCAGTCCAGGAGATGCAGGTTCTATCCCTGGGTTGGGAAGATCCCCTGAAGGAGGGCATGGCAACCCACTCTACTGTTCTTGTCCAGAGAATCCTATGGACAGAGGAGCCTGGAGGGCTACAGTCACAGAGTCAGACGTGACTGAAGCGACTGAGCACACACACATACATTACTCCTGACAACACTCTGGGATTAATATGAATAATGTCATGTACAAGGTTTCGTGTGGATGTAGGTTTTCATTTCTTACAGGCTTACTCCTAGGAGTGGAATTGTTGGTCCCATGGTCACTCCATCTGACACTTTGAGGAGTTGCCAGACTGTCTCCCACGGCAGTGACCAGGGCTCCTGTTTCCCCGGCTCCTCCCTCACCAGCGCTTGTTATCCTCTGTCTTGGTTTGTAGTCAGCAGACTGGTGAGGACCTGCGTCCACTCCATGCTGCTCTCAGAGGCTCCCTCTGCACTACCCAGCTGTGCTCAGCCTCCTGAGCCCAGGCCTCCACCTTGGGGAGGCCGGAGCCTCCTTGCCTCTCCGCCTCCCCATGGACCTGCCCCTCTGCTTCCACTGGGGCCTCAGGATGCTCCTTTCTGCTGCCTGTCCTGTGACCCCTCCCCCACATAGCAAACTTTTCCACATTTCTTTGTTAAAATAATTAAGCATGAATATTAAGAACATGTTTTTATGTCAAGTGCACTGTAATGACAGTTGATCGGGGGAAGGCTTAGCGCTCCTCTGAATCCCAAGCTTCACAAACCTGGTCTCCCAGCACCACTGGGGACTGAGGACAGGCCTGGGAAGGATCACCTTGGGTCCAGAACATTCTCCCCGTCCTGCTCTTGCTGTCCCGATGGCTTCTTTTGCTCTTTTCTGGTTCCTCATCTTGATGTTCCTTGTACCTCCCACACCTCCCCATTTCCAACAGGACAAAACCCAAACCTGTTTGCCAGCTGTTGCTACAGGGCTTCTTGATGGCTCAGGTGTAAAGAACCTACCTGCCAATGCAGGCGGCCCCGAAGACACGGGCTTGATCCTTGGGTCAGGGAGATGCCCTGCAGGAGGAAATGGCAACCCACTCCATTACTCTTGCCTGGGAAATCCCATGAACAGAGGAGCCTGGCGGGCTATAGTCCAAAAGATCGAAAAGAGTCGGCCACGACTGAACGGCTAAGCATACATGCTGCAGAACAAGAATTAGTGACTTAAAACACTAAGAAGCACTTACTAGCCTCATAGATTCTATGGATCAGGAATTTGGAAGCCACAAAGCTGTGTTGCTTTGTGGTCTCAGCCCATCTCACCTGAAGACTTGACTCGGGCTGGTGGTTTCCCTGCCAGGGTGGCCCTTCTCATGGCTGGGGGCTGTTGCTGGTTGTTGGTGGAGGCCCATTCCCCTAGGACAAGCCTCAGGCTGCTAGAACGTCCTCTGACCATGGCAGCTGGCTTCCCGCAGAGTGTATGTTCCTTGGGAGAGCGGCCCTTCCTCTGGCCAAGCCCCAGAGAGCACACAGCATCCCATCCTCCACTTTCTGCTGACTGGTATCAGACCATGAAGTCCAGCTTGCACTCAGGAGCAAGGGATTGGTCCCCATCTTCTGCACAGAGTAATGTCAAAAACTTGCAGGTGTTTCCACAACCATCATGCCGACATCCAAGGCCCCACAGCTGGTCCCGCTGCTTAAGGAGATTCACAAGAAATACAGGCTAAGGTTTCTGACAAGTCCTCGCTTGATTTTTGTTCAATTCCAAGGTCTCTAAGGAAGGACAGGCAGGACTGGGGTGAGGCTGGTGTGGGCCGGCACTCCCCAGCCTCCACGGGAGATGGTGCCCATCCTTGGGGGTGAGTAGGCACTGCCCCCCAGCCAGTGCTGCCTCCAGTCAGCACAGGGTCCAGTGAGAGCTGGGGTCGGCGTTCATTCTGTTTGCCCTTCTTGGCCTTTTCTCAGGCTTGGTGCCTCCTTTTTTTCATGTTTGGTCAACAGTCCTCCGCTCCCATCACAATTTTCTCAGTGTTTGCCCACCAGGGCTGCCTGTCAGCTGTAAGAGGGCCCATAAAGCCACCCGGCGCTGCAAGGCCATAGTCATCCAGGGGCCCTGGCTGCCCCCACACACATTCTTCACCTGCCTTTAATTTACTTTTGACACTGGGGGTCTGAAGTCTCCGGCCCCAGAGGCCCCTTGGGTCCCCAGCTCCACAGCAACCCCACACGGGTCCCTGAGCTAACGAGAGCTCCGGAGTGGCATTGGGAGGGGCTGCTGCCGTGGAGACAGCCGGCAGTCACCCAGTTACTGCGACGGCCAGCCGCACCCTGGGTTGGCCGAGGGAGTCATCTAGAAATATCCTGCTCATCTTGTTTGCACCGAAACTCTGCAGTCAAAGCTCTGCCCCTGAGCTAAACCCCCACAGCGTTACACAGAAGGTCTGAACCAAGCCCCTTGCCCAGCTCCGCAGCCAGAAGGCCTCCAAGCCAGGCCCCTCCCAGCCCCTGACATGCCCTGAGCTTGGAAGGACCCACAGAGCTTCAGGAAGGGGAGGGCTCAGGGCAGCGTGGACCCTGGATGGCAGGGCGACGTCCTGAGGGCTGGGACAGGAACCCACTCCGTCCTGTCACCCCTAACCCATCTGTCTTCAGACCCCACCATGGAGAGACCCATGCCCTCCCCTTGCCAGCCTGGCTGCCCCCACCCCTGGGCCATAGTGCCCCTGAGGATGGCACCCTTCTGTCCACATCAGGGCCCCTCAACCCCCTCCCCCCCTTCAACCCCCTCCCCCCCAGCAAAAACACCTTCACACAGGAGTGAAAGTGGAAACAAGGAAGCAAAGGGAGCTGTGTGATGAAAGCCCACTCTATGCCCACCTTCTCTGCTCCCTGAGGAGCCCAGAGAGGCCAAGTAACTGGCCTAAAGTTGAACAGCCTTGAGTGGCAGCCCTGATGTGAGCTGAGAACCTGCCTTTCTGACTCACCCTCCCCAAGGAGAACGTTTAAGGAAGACAGACGCCTGCCTTAAACGGACAAAACAGAGGACAGTCACCCACTAGAGCGTGAGCACGTTGCTGTCCTTGCGGCTCCAAGATTCCAGGACAGGCTGATTCCTTGAGTCGCACAGGACAGACACCAGCAGCCTCTGTGGTGCGGTGCTCAGCTCTGCTCAGGGTTGGAGGCATCCCCCCTCCACCTCCTGCCCCAAGATGCCGTTGAGAATGAATGAGAGCTAGCTTCATCTCAGGGAGCACCCCACTGGACAGCAGGCACTGGATATAAAGCTTCCAGGGTCCTTCTGTGTCCGGGTTTTACTGTTGACAGTGGAGCGTGGGAGGCATGCCAGACCTGCTCACCCTTGAACTTCCAGCAAGTTCACAACACAGCTCATGACCCGGGGTGTGTGTGTTGCGGAGAGGAGGCGGGGGGGGGGGGGGGGGGGGTGTACTGGGGGTGTGGAACGGAACTGCCAAAGCTGAAAAAACTTTCTCCAACACTTTCACACACCTCCCCATGTTTAATGTCACTGTACAAATACTGGACAGGGACTTGGGGCTAGGACCACCCAGCCCTGAACAAAAATTCAGAAAAATTCACAGAAAACGCAGACCCCTGAGTTTGCCTCCACCATCCAGGCTTCTTCCTGCACTCAAGCCTAGACTGCTCAGATTCAAATGGCATCTGATCTGCGCCCCCCCACCCCACCCCCGCAGCCCCAGAAAGTCTGCCTTGCCTCAAACTCCCAACATGATAGGGCTTGAGGAAGATTGACAGGAAGGCAGACCAATGCCGCCCCACCCTCAATGAGGCACACCCCCGTCCTCAATGAGGCACACCCCTCTCCTCCCTTCCTGCCCATCTCGGATTTCTTTGGGAGAAAACGGTGGAAATTCTAGAGGTAATTCCTGTGAGGCTTTTGGTTTTGCGGGAGGCATTGGTTTGTGGGGTGAACTCTTCTCTTTTGCTGTCTCTCCTTCCTCCTCATCCACTTTGTGAACCACGATACAAAAGAAACATGATTTTTCGGAAGACTGGAATTTACAATGGCACACAGTATTGCCTACAAGACCCTTTCGCAGCTTCCTATCGAAGCCAACCCTGGGCCAGCGTGTGTATGTCTGGGGTGAAGCGGGGCTGAGCATGGAGCCTGGTGCTCAGGACCGAGGCGCTCGCTGCCACAGGGAAATCTTCGCGGCTCATATCGTCAACACTTGTCACTCAGGACTCTTGGAGTGTGATGTCACTCTCCCCGACCCTCACCACCTGCTCCTCTCCAAATGGATGGCACTCTCCTCCCACGATGGTCATGGAGACCCCCGGGCTCCTCATGGGTGATGTCTGGAGGAGGCGGAGGAGAAAAGTCCTTGCAGAGCCACTGGGTCCTCAGCCCAGGGCAGTGTTGTGTGTAGCGCGGGGTGGGGCGGGGGGTGGTGGTTGTCGACCCACAAAACACGGATGGAATCACTGGTGTGCCTGAACCACACGGGCACTGAGAGGTGTGTTCTTTACCAGAAACGTGAGGAGTTCTTGAGCATTGTCCTATAAGTGATACAGTTGATCGGTTGTTCAGTTCAGTTCAGTTGCATCGGTTGTTAAAAATCTAAAAAGCATTCTGCTGGATGTTAGGGACCCACGGTGTTTGGACCCTGAGTCTCCAGCCTCCAGCTTAGCCAGGACACAAGCCCAACCTGCTTAGGCTCAGGCCAGCGGCCAGAGGACAGGGGTGTCTGTCTGACTCATCGGCTTGCAGTTTGGCTAAGCTGCACCCTGCTGCTCGTTTCAGACATGAAACCCTCTTCACGGGGAGGGCTGTGCAACCCCGAGGAGAAGAGGGAGCTGGAGGAATATCTGGTCTTCAAGCTGCAGTATTTCTCATCCCGTTGGACGTGACTGGAACTCCCCAGACTCTTCTAGAACTCTGCAGAAGGCTCCATACAAACCAGAGCGGTGTTGATTATCACCCTATGCTTATCGTTTGGGTCGTGTCCAGGTTCTTGTCACTTCGCAGCTAATTACAGGGCAATGAAATGGTGCTGGCTGTACTTTGAATTTGCAAGCTCAGAGCCAAAGTCCTGATTCCTCTTGTGTCCCTGGCCTGCAGCAGGACATGGTGCTAGCAAGTGGAAGAAGCTGCAGGGCCTGGCTTTTTAGCCCAAACAGCCAAGGCTCTCAAAGGTAGGGACACGTGGTGACCCATCCCCTAAAAGGGAACCCAAGGGAATCCGACCTCAAAAAGAATTCCTCCCTCTGGGATGCTGGGCAGCAGGGGGCTGTCATGCCCTAAGCTGACCCTAGGCTTTGGAAGTGACTCAGGCTCAGCCGCCAGCCCTAACCCACAGGGTCCCCTCCCCTTTCCAGGATTGACTACTTTTCCCCATCTCTTCTGAAGACCTTGGCTGCAGCCCTGGTCCACCTGGCCCTCCTATGAATCCCACTCCACACCCTTGAGATTTAATCATGTCTGATCAGGGGACACATTCTGAATGATTTCCCTGGACTGCCATTTTACTCCCAGAACTTTAAACTCTGTGTGTGCCTCTCACAACCAATCAGCTCTATTTGTGTGAGGGCCGTGCCTAAGACACAGCACTGGCACAGCTTAAATCTCAGAAAATGAACGCAGATGAACAAACATGCTTTAGTTATTCTTAATATACTTACTTATGAAAACAGTATAGCATAAACTTTTAGAAATAAGAGATAGTTTTAAACCTAGTATATTTTTACAGTGGGGTTTCCCAGGTGGTGCAGTGGTAAAGAATCCACCTGCCAATGCAGGAGACTCAAGAGACGGGGGTTTGATGCCTGGGTCTGGAAGATACCCTGGACTAGGAAATGGCAACCCATCCCAGTATTCTTGCCTGGAAAATTCCACAGACAGAAGAGCCTGGTGGGCTACAGTCCATGGGTCCCAAAGTTGGACATGATTGAGTACACACACACACACGTGCGTGCATACACATATTTTATAGGCGACATCTAATCCGAGTTCCAAACCTTTCTCATTGCTTTGGCTCTTCCTTTTCCTATCCTGGCCCCACCTCCTTCCAGCCTGGCCCCACCCCCTCCCCTCCTGACCACACCCCTCCCCTCCTGGCCCCACCCCCTCCCCTCCTGGCCCCACCTCCTCCCACCCTGGCCCCACCCTCTCCCCTCCTGACCACACCCCTCCCCTCCTGGCCCCACCCCCTCCCCTCCTGGCCCCACCTCCTCCCACCCTGGCCCCACCTCCTGCCATCCTGGCTCCACTTCTTCCCAAGCACCCAAGTGCCATTGGGAGGGTCAGGGCTGGAGGGGAAGGGGCACATGCCAATGTCACACCCTGAATCTGAGATTCTTTCTTGTTGTTCAGTCGCTCAGCTGTGTCTGACTCTTTTCCACCCCATGGACTGCAACCTGCCGGGCTTCTCTGTCTTTCACTGTCTCCTGAAGTTTGCTCAACCTCATGTCCTTTGAATCGATGATGACATCCAACCATCTCATCCTCTGTCTCCCCAATCTCCTCCTGCCCTTAATCTTTCCCAGAATCAGTTTCTCTCTAGTTTCCAGTAAACAAAGGTGTGCAGCCCTGGAGGACTTTGGGCCTCTGGCCTCAGGGAATTCTCAAACAGCTTTTTTTTTCTTTCAATTAAGGTAAAAATCCACATAGAAAATTATTTAGTCCTTTCACAATGTTGTGAAACCATCACATCTAGTTTCAGAATATTGTCATCACCCCAAAAGGACATCTTGTACCCATTAGCAGTCACTCCCCATCCTCAGCTTTATGCAGCCACCATTCTGTCTGTAGGTCTGACTGCTCTGGATGCTTCGTATCAATGGGATCATAAAAGGTACAACACGTGGCCACATGTCAGCAGCGGGTTTCCCAGGTTCCTTGTGCTGTAGCACGTACTGGTGGGCCCTTCCTTCTCAGGACTGAACAGTGCTCCATTGTGCCCACCCGCTTGGCCCTTTCTGAGTTTCTGGCCCACAGGCTGCTGGGTTGTCCAAATTAGGGAGTGTCCAGAGGGACCCTGTAGGAGCTGGGCAGGCAGGGAGTGTCTGACCATAAGCATCAGGGCATTGGATGTCCGATCGTTTTCCTGTGCAGCCACTGACTACTCTGGAGGAATGTGATCCATCTAGAGAAAGGGGAACTGGTACCCGGTTCTCAGGACCGACATCATGGGGATGGCCAATACTCGGCAGGAGAACAAATGGACCAGAACCTGTCCGTGCTCAGCCCCGAATAAAGAACAAAATTGTACACTTAGTTTGTCTATGTAGGAAAAATGGGCTTCCCTCGTATCTCAGTCGGTAAAGAATCTGTCTGCAATGCAGGAGACCTGGGTTCAGTTCCTGGGTCGGGAAGATTCCCTGGAGAAGGAAATGGAAACCCACTCCAATATTCTTGCCTGAAGAATCCCGTGGACAGAGGAGCCTGTCAGGCTACAGTCCATGGGGTTGCAAGAGTCGGACATGACTTAGCAACTAAACCACCATGTAGGAAAAACAGTAGAGCAAAATCTTCCTAAAATACACACACAGACACGAGAGAGAGAAAACCAATGTGGAGGCCCTTCTAGATCAGACAGTGATCTACAAGAGGGATTCCTGCGCCCCACGCCTGTCGGTTGGTACGTCTCTAGCTGCACGAGGGGAGGGGGATGGAGAATGTGTTTGCCTCCCTGAAGGCGACAACACACACCCAGGCCGCACACCCTTCCTGGTCACTTGCCCAGGGAGCCCCTTGCCGGGACCACGTGCCTCAGCTCTGGGCTTTTCACCCACTCCCTGAAAGCCCCGTGAGGTTCCTGGGCCTTAAAGAGATGCATGCCAGCCCAGACCAGCCCCTGTCATGAGAAACAGGCGGCACCTTCTTGCAGAGAATGAATCTCCATCTGTTTCACCTCCAACCAGCTTCTCCCTCTCAGCCAGCCTTGGACACTCAGCAGGCGTCCGTCGTGCAGGCCCCCGCTGCCCATGGAGGGGGAGTTGTATTTGAAGTCGCCCTGAGCCAGATGAATAAGCTTTTCATGGTCCCCCCCCCCACCCACGCCGGACTCAGCCAGAATGTCAAATGGTAATTAGCAGCAGACCCGGCTCTGTCCCGGGCGATATTATCATCAGACTTCTTGGGTTTCAAAGTGAGCAGCCGACATGAAACGGTAGGCGGACTGGTCTCCAAGACGGGCCTGGTGGGGCCCGAGAAGTCTTGGAACCAGGACAGGGAGGAAGTCCCCCCACCTGTGGAGCAGGCCTGAGGGTCTGCATGGATGACAGTGGCCAGTGTGATGCCCTTGAGCTCTCAACGCCCGCATTCCTGGGGCCCTGCACACTGTGCCCCCCACCCCTTGGCCTTTGGCCCTGAAGTCACAGAGATCAGCCACCATGGCCTCTCAGGCTGGCCAGTGGGCGGGACTCCCTGGGTACACTCTCTGATCCTAGCCTTCTTGAAGGTGGTGGGGGACAGGCTGGTGTCCACACAGATGGGCTGTGACCAGGAAGGGGAAAAAACTCTGCAGGAGAGAGAGGGGCTGGGGAGAGGAGGGTCTGGCCTACAGTGAGGCGAAGCCTCCTTTTTCCTTCTAGAACCTTCTCTGTACCAGGAAAGGGCTTTGTATCTTAGAATGCAACGAACTTCCCTGGTGTTCAGGGACAGCAACAAACTCCACGCCCTCAATGGGCCTGGAGCAGTGGGACCTCAGGAGCCCCCTGCCCTGTGAGCCAGTGGCTAGGCCTGGGGGCCAGGCACATCCTCTCACTCCAACACTAAGCTGCCTCTCTGTTCCCCAGGCTAACACTTCTGGGAGTTTGTGCAAAGGACAGAATGAGAGAAGGGTCAGATGGTCACCATGGCCTTCCTTATCATTCAAGGAGAAAAGGGAGACTTAAACCCTAAGTGTCCATCAACTGTATTTGCAAAATAAATCTGATGCAATTATTAGCCTTCATTTGTGGTCACGGAAATCTGTCTGCAAGACATTAAATTTTAAAAATCAAGCCAGAAAACAGTAGATACAATGTGATCCTAATTTTGAAAAGCCTGAAAACATACCTGTGTGTATTTACAAGTGAAGAGAATGATCTACACCAAAGATTAAATAGATGATTCTGGGGTGTAACCCCAGTGGGTATTTTTTTGACGTAGGAGAACAATAGTCATTTTGTGGTTTTATCTATTTAAAAATTTTTAAAATATATTTTTGGCTCTGCTCAGTCTTTGTTGCTGTGCATGGGCTTTCTCTAGTTGTGGAAAGCAGTGGCTACTCTAGTTGCAGTGAGCAGGCTTTTCATTGTGGTGGCTCCTCTTTTTATGGAACACTGGTTCTAGGTATGCGGGTTTTTATAGTTGCAGCTCGCAAGCTCTAGAGAGAGAGTTCAGAAGTTGCAGTGCATGGGCTTAGTTGCCTGCAGCCTGTGGAATCTTCCTGGACCAGGGATCGAACCCATGTCCCCTTCATTGGCAAGAGGATTCCTAACCACTGGACCACCAGGGAAGTCCCATTTTGTGATTTTAAAAAACAAGCCCCTCAAAATCTGTTCTCAAAAGTGTTGAAGAAGGAATCTCACATCCCCTGACTCAGGGAAGGCCGAGACACATTCAGAAACAAGTATCACTCATTGCTGGAGATTCCCTCGGGCCCACTCCTATGCACACCAGAGCTAGGGTGCAGCATCTTGTCTCGCAGGAAGCAGAAGCCTGAGGGAGGGACAAGGACCCCCTCTGAGGCTCCACACAGGTTCCTCCAGGGCGCCCCTGACTCTGACGTCTCCTGGGGACTCACAGGTTCCTGTACCCCATTCTCATCAAGCACTTCCCCCCATGCAGACCACCATGGGCCTCTCCCGAAGCCCTTCTGCAAACCTTCTCCTGTCCAGCTTCACAATACATCTTGTAAGTCCTCCTGTTGGTTAGACTTTGGTCTAAAGTCTAACTTCTGCTATTATCTGGTTACTTCTATCTCAACGTTCTGCCTGACCACATTCCTTTTCGTAAGGAAAAAAGGAAATGAATCCTTCACACAATCTATCCTCATGAAGAACTCACTGCCAGAGTGTGCAGGCGCTGGAGAAACAAAAATGGCATAGGGACCAGCTACGCTGAGGGCCCCAGGCCCTAGACCGGCCGAGGCCCCTTCCCTGCAGGTCAGGCTTGGCAATCCTGTGCCTGTCTTCCCTTGGGAGTCCCAGCAGAGGATGGAGTCCTTACCCTCTTCCTCTCTCGCTCTAAGACAGCAGAGAAAGCATCAGATGAGGAGGGGAACCCCAGCACCCTGCATTCTGTCTGGGAGTCTGTGGGCCTAAAGTGCCCAAGGGCAGAAGTGGAGTCTTCAACCAAGGAGCAGAGTTTGTAAGCCCAGCCATCATGCTGTCAGAGTTAACTGGCACATACGTTTATCGTCAGAAGATGAAACAAAGAAATGGACTCAGGCTGGCGGTGAGGCTGGAGAGAACTTGACCTCCAAACGTGAAACCCTGAAGACCCAGGATATCATGGGTTCCAAGTGCGCCACTTCTGCCAATTCCTGGGTCCCTGGGATGCGACAGGAAACAAGAACATTTTGGAAGAGAGGAAACGTGTTTTGTTTGAAACAAAACATTATACCATATTTACACACCCATGTTCATAGGGTAATTCACAGTAGACAAAATGTAGAAACAGCCCTAGAGTCCCTCGATGGAGGGATGGGTAAACAAAATTTGGACAATGAAATATGATTCAGCTTTAAAAAGGAAGGAAATTCTGGCATACGCTACAGCGTGGATGAACTTTGAGGGCACTGCGGTCAATGAAAGACAAATAGAGTGTGATTCCACTCACATGAGGTCCCTAGGGTAGATGAAATCATAAAGAGAGAAAATTAGATGGGGGGTGGGAAAGGGGAATTGGTGTTCAATGGAGACAGAGGTTCAGTTTGGGAAGATGAGAAAGGTCTGGAGACGGATGGGGGCTCTGGCTGTCCTGCAGTGTGAAGGTCCTTAATGTCACTGAACTGTATATGTTCAAATGGTAAATTTTAGGTTGTGTGTATTTTACCACAATAAAATAAATGTTTAAACATATACATGACCCTTGTCATGGGAATACACGCACGCATGCATAAACACACACAGAGACATATGGTTTAAGCGATTCTGAAAGAAACGTACCAGCAGGCTGACGGTTGTCAGCTCTGCTAGTGAGACCGCGCTGCTTTCCCTGCCTGATCTTTGCTGTGATTTCCAAGTTTTCTGAAAGGGGCAGCAGCATTTGCACAATGGAATAGAAGTTATCAAACGCACATCTTTCCCCACTGAGCCCGCTCTGCTGGCCTTTCAGCCTCCACACAATGGGTCATTCAGCTGCCCTGCCCACTGCCCGCGCACTCGGCCATAAATCAGCCTGACGCTGAGCGCCGCCCGCGGCCCCCGCGGCCTCTCTCCTGCCTCCTCTAGGGCCGCAGCAGGGCCCCGTGTCACGCCCACCTCCCTCCCACGCATCCCCCACCCCCACCCCCAGGCCGCCCATACCCAGCCCCTGGAGGACAGTGACCCACATCAAGGCGGGTGCTGGGTACCCGCCAGCATCTTTCATCTCCTTGAGGGGAGAGACGCTTTCCCAGCTGCGCCACTTTGCCGTCGCCTCGGCTCTTGGTAAAATAAACAGAACCGGTGGCATCTACCGGGTTTCTTACGCATATTCCCCAAACGCATAATTATCTTTCTACGAGACACATTCTTGGTGCATTGCCATGCCTCCATGCCAGAACCCCAGACTGTCTTCCTGCATTCCTGGGCCATGACACCACCACACCATGGCCTGCTGTGCTCGGCCAGATGTGCGCAGAGTGCCTGCCACGCCGGCTTGGCCATGCAGGCTCAGCTTGGGGCAGAGGGACGCTGCAGGTGGGCACCGCAGCCACTGGGGTGAGGGGCTGCCCAAATCCACCGCTGGTGGATCCACCGCCCGAGCCCGGCCTTAACACTTCCTGCCTGCTGCAGGACCTGGACTCGTGGTGGTCATTGTCCAGCCAGCCCCGGGGTGACTGCCCTGTTTCCGGTTCTGCAGAAGAGAGGGCCCACTAGGTCTGAGATCCAAGAGCGGTCAGCAGGCCTGGGGAGGACCTTCCCTTCTGACCCTGAGCTCTGCTGTGAGCGGCCAGCCAGGGACGCTGTAAAGTGAAGCCAGATGGGTCAAAACAGCTTTCAATCTGCTCCAGCCAGCTGGACTGAGACCTCTGGGTTAAGAGACTGGTGGGCCAGCTTGGAAGGGACAATTGGACCCCACAAGCACATGAGGGGTCCACAGGCCAGGACAACACTCACTCAGAGATCACCCCAGGAGCCACTTGGAACAGCCCAGCCCTGGGGCCTGGCAAGCCAAGGTCATTTTCCTCTGAGCTGCTGAGGAGTCCGGGAGAGGGGAGACCTCTCACCACAAACTCACCGAGGGCAGCAGAGACCTCAATTATTAGAGTCGATCAGGCTCCGTCTCAACCATTATGTGTACAGTACCTGTTGCGAATGTTGCCTGAAAATTCTGAGTTACTTCCTCAGCTGTGTGGCCTTGGACTAGCGGCTCACCCTCTCTGTGTTATGGTTTCTTCACTTGTCAGTGAGGACGTGTGTGCATGTGTGTGTGCTCAGTCGCGTCCGAGTCTTTGCAACCTTGTGGACTGTAGCCCGCCAGGCTCCTCCCTCCACGGGATTACCCACGCAAGGAGAGTGAAGTGGGTTGCCATTTCCCAGTCCAGAGGATCTTCCCAGTCCAGGGATCGAACCTGAGTCTCTTATGTCTCCTGCATTGGTGGGCAGGTTCTTTGCCAACTGAGCAAATGAATATGACAATACTGCATGTTTCATTGAGTGGTTGTGCCGTAAGCAGAATGCAGGTTCCGGTATGTGCCCTGCACGCGGTGTTTCCATCGCACAAATGAAGCTCGGATGATTGAGGAGATTCCCCTTGACCAGGAACCTCACAGCCTCCTGATCCCCGTGCTTCCCAGCCTTGCAGCCCAGGCCCCTCCACCCCCCACCATCTCCCACACTTGCCTCATCCTCCTTCCAAAACCCCAGCCTTGTCACTAAATCCCCTGTTCGGAAGTCTTAACCAGGAAGCACATGGGCCACGGGGATGAGGGTCCCCAGAGCCGTCGCTCAACTGGCTGCAATGAAATGTCATCAGCGTGACAGGTGATGGGATGATGGCTCATTTCTCTTATTTTTACTTTTATGACTTTTTCATTTTTCTTTCATGGCACACTTTTCACATGTTGTTTAAGACTATAAAGGCTTTGTTTTCAAATCCTCAGCACTGGCCCTCTCCTTAGTACATCCTCTCTGCTCTGGTCAATTTGACCCAGGCCCGCCCCACCTCTGCCCGGACTGCCTACCATCTACCTTCCTTTTAGTGTCTCATGTTGCCCCCACCCACCTCACACCCTCCATCTGGGGGCTTCTCAGCACAGCTGAGCCCACCTGGACGTTCCTCATTTTCCACGGGGCCCCCTGGAGGGGCGACAGGTGACGGCAAAAGAGGGAAACCGGGCCTGTGGGAAACTTCATCCCTTCCCACGCCTCCCCTCCTTTGTGACAGGGACATCCATCACCACTGGCCATGGGACCTGAGTCTTCTGGACTCTGTCCTTAGGAGGAGCCCTGGGAGGAGAGCTGGGAAGGAGGACTGGGGAGGAGTTTTGGCAGGAACCCTAGGAGGGGAAGAGTCCTAGGAGAAGAGTTGGGGGGAGAACTAGGGAGGACCCTCAGGAGGAGGATTAGGGAAGAGCTCTGGGAGGAGCCCCAGGAGGAGACCTCGGGCTGGGTGGAAAGAATGAGGGGAGGGGCCACCTGAGGCTCAGGTCTGTGTCCCAGACAGCCTCTCACCTGAGGGGAGATGGAGACAGGGTACCCTGCTCCCAGCAGTGGGTCTCACCAGAGCTCCGGGCTGGCTACAGACCCAATTAGGTTTCTGAGGTTCCCAGTCAGAGGACTCAAGACACTGTTGTCCTTGGTCTTAAGGCTGGCAGAATCACAGAGGCAGCCCCTTCACCATGCCCTGTGCACAGCTTCTGGGGTGACCTTGGAGTCTCAGGGTTGTTCTGAAGTCCGGGGGTGCTGCCTTTGGACTCTGAGCTGCCTGGAGTTGCCATGGACATCCCAGGCACCCATGGATGACAGGCCTATGCTGGGGGATAGGAGGCGGGGGCCCACTGTCTGCCCCCCTCCAACCCCTGAACTGTACCAGGCTGACCAGCCCAGGGACAGGAAGTGTGCACTCTCCAGCCCACCTCCTGAGACTCCTGCAGCCTCAGCAGCCATCCACACTGTCCCAGCCCACCGTGACCTCCCCTTCCTGACCCTCTCTGCCCCTCTGTTCACACTCCACGAAACTGTGCTGAAGCGATTCAGTTCAACAAAATGGCCCTTGAGCCTACTCCAGGTTATCCAAAGATGCAAGATCACTTGCTCCCCACATCCACTCTGCACGGACCATCTTCAACTTCCTCCCTGACCCTGGACTCCCTGCAGTTGCCAATTCACCCAGCCCAATGGCCACATTTGCTGACAAGGTTCTGTATATATCAAAGCTATGATTTTTCCACTAGTCATGTATAGATATGAGAGTTGGACCATTAAGAAGGCTTTCAAACTGTTTTCAGACTGGTGTTGGAGAAGACTCTTGAGAGTCCCTTGGACAGCAAGGAGATCAAACCAATCAATCCTAAAGGAAGTCGGCCCTGAATATTCATTGAAAGGACTGATGCTGAAGCTGAAGCTCCTGATGCAAAGAGCTGACTCATTTGAAAAGACCCTGATGCTGGGAAAGATTGAGGGCAGGAGGGGAAGGGGATGACAGAGGATGAGATGGTTGGATGGCATCACCAACTCAATGGACATGAGTTTGAGCAAACTCCAGGGGACAGTGAAAGACAGGGAACCTGGCATGCCACAGTCCATGGGGTTGCAAAGAGTCAGACACAACTTAGCTATTGAACAACGAACAACAACAATGACCAAATTCCCTCCTGTTTCCTCCCATGTCCGGGACCAACAGTCCTGGCCCAGCCAGGCCAGGGCCGTGACAGCCAAGACCGCCCACAGCAGCCCTCAGTCCAGCAATTGTCTCCCCAAAGGATCCAGCAAGTTTGTTTCAA
Organism: Bubalus kerabau; assembly: GCF_029407905.1. Classification (NCBI taxonomy): domain Eukaryota; kingdom Metazoa; phylum Chordata; class Mammalia; order Artiodactyla; family Bovidae; genus Bubalus; species Bubalus kerabau. The sequence goes on along the minus strand of NC_073627.1, from coordinate 14,595,464 downwards.
TTGCTCTGATTTTCATTTCCTTCACAAGGCACTTTAAATCCAGATTTTAAAATCGCTCCAACATTTGTCATCCTGACAGATGCCAGGAGCAAACATGAACCAGGCCTGAAGTAGGGCATCCTGTGGGCTGAGGGTCTCCACCCAGGACGGGTCTGGTGTCTCGCAGGCAGGGGTGTTGTCCACTGCCCGGTGCCGAGACCCCAACAAAGCTGGGTTTAAATCCTGGTGAGAGATTCTGATTGTCAGGCTCAGGTCATCCTCTGGTCCTGGTGGCAGGTGGCAAGGGTCTCAGGCAGGAGTGTGGGCAGGCGCCTGGGGAGACATCTTCATGGGTTTGTCATGCTTGACCTCATCTCAAGGCCAAATCCAAGAGCTCTCTGGCCAGAGTTGACTGCTCACAGACACACCCTGCTGTGAACTGAACAATTAGTCCACCCACCTCTTCAGCCTTTGAGGACCTGAAAATGAACTCAGGGAAGGGGCCCAGCAAGGGTTTTTTTTTTTTTTTAAACATTTATTATTAAAAACAATTTTTTTAGCCACACTGTGTGGCATGCAGGATCTTAGTTCCCTGACCAGGGATCGAACCTGCACCCCCTCCAGTGGACGTGTGGAGTCTTAACCACTGGATTACCAGGGAAGCCCCCGGGAAAGGCTTTCCTGAGAGGAGAAGCCTGGTGTCCCAGAACCAGGAGGGAAGGTGAAGAGTTCCCATGAACTCAGTTCCACTTGTTTCTGTCTGTCCACAGTCACTGCTCAGGCTGGTTGGGCTCATTGCCCCGGGATGGGCTAGGGAGCTAGACTTCAGTCCGGTGTGCTGGGCTGAGAGGCAGGGGGACTCCAGCCCCAGGCCCACTAGTATCAACACTTGTGAGTCTATTGAGATGGAGTGGGAGAAGGCGGAGGCCCTGGGAGCAGCAAGGACATGGGGAGCAAGGCAGTGGCCACCTCTCTGAGCCGCAGACTTTGTGGGCTGAGGGTCATCCTTCAATCCTTGCACTTTGGCTAAGATTCCCCAGGCATGGGCCCTCCTCCTCCCTGGGCGGGACAGTTTGCCAGGTCCCCCCTCCAGGGCCTGATGTTGGTCCCCAAAGTGCCTCGTGCTAGGCTCAGGTGTCACCAGTTAGACAAGGGACACGGAGGAGTCTGCTCGCCCCTCTTACCAGCAGGGGCCTCTGGGGAGGAGTCCCATCTCCTATGATCCCCCCATGATTAGACCTTCAGGGTCTGCCCCACCTGGATCAGCGCAGACTCCCCCTGAATCTGTAGCCAGTCCATGTGGAGGCCCTTCCAGAGGTGGAAGGTAGCTGCCAGTGCCCAGCTGCCAAGAAAAACAGGGACGGTGGGGTTCACGTCCTCAGCCCTCCACCCCCAACCTCCCCCCAGAGGCCAGGCCAGTTCACATAGGACAGGAAGCCACGAGTCTGATGGCTGGACCGGCTCCCTCACATCTCACCAGAATGCACTCGCTATCTCATCAGGAAACGCAGGCCGGTCCTGGGTTTGGCCTCTTCTACGTGGGTGGAGGCAGAGGCTTCTCGAAGGCCCTGGGGGCCCTAGAAGGAAAGTGCTTCCACCTGGGGCCAAGGGGCCGCCCGTGGGCTTGGCTGACCTTCCTTCAGCCTTGAGAGCTCGCCCCTCACTGAGTGGGATTTATAAGCTCATAACCCCGCGATGATAACGACTTGCACATGTGTGATCAGCGTGTGTCCCGCCTTTCGCTTTGATTTGGTGTCAAATGCTAGAGGAGGTGGGCGTTTGGTGGCAGAGGGCCGGCGCCGGTGAGCGACAGCCTCCTGTGGGGGCTGGGGGCAGAAGTCACATGGTCTTTGCTATGAATGGTGTGATCTCATTGAGTACCCCTGGCCCGGGATGTGTCTCCTCTCCTCTGTGTCTGAGTTACACTGAGGTGTACCAGGCAGATGCCCAGGTGGAAACAGAAAAGATTGGGTTGGAGGGAGGTGCCTGCCTGACACCAGTTACCTGTGATCAGGAATGTGCCCTGGACTATTTTTACTTTGTCTGTATTTTCTTTATTTCCCTCCTCTTCTGGTAGAGCTCCTTTTGGACATTTGGTCCAGTTCAACAGAGCTAAAAGGGAAAGAGGGGTGAAGGCCCCCGTGCTTCTTACCACGGTAGGATGCTGGCATGGGAACGTCCTTCTGCACTGCCCCCAGCCCTGGTCCACAGGACCACCGAGGACTCAGGTCAGGAAGCTGAAGAGGGGCCGTGGGGCCCCCGGCTCTGACACTGCAGGGGTCTAGCTGGGACCACAACACACACACACACACACACACACACACACACACACTTGCCTTTTCTGGGTTCAGGTGTGAGGGCCATAACACAGAGACAGACAGACAGACAGATACACACACACACACACACACACACAGACACACACCTGCCTTTCTGGCCCTGAAGTCTTGTTTCTCTGCCTTCCCCTCTTCATCCCTCACACAAAACCCACAGAGGCTTTTTTTTTTAAGCATTTTTTTCTTCTTACCCCAATCAAATTGATGACCAGGAAAGTATGTGGCTTGGTAAGCAAAATTCTTGTGAAGACAAAATTCCAAAGCCCTTGGCAGCCGTGACCTCACCGCACGGATACGCGGCAGATCACGGCTGTTTTTATAAATCGCCGCCCGCCCGGGGGCAGCACACAATGGCCAGTGTTGACACCAGATTCCTCACGTTCCCCAGGCCCCCACTCTATGTGCTTCTGCTTGGGGTGCGTCCCCTGTGTGGCTCTGCGTCCGTCCCCAACCCTGGAGCCCAATCTGTCCTTGGGTGGACGCTCACCCGTGACTGCATGAGGAAGGACAGGCTGGACCCTGGGGCAGGTGTAGCCCCAGGAGCACTGGCCATGGCCCAGAAGGGACCAGCCCCACTGGGAACTGCGGTCCTGCCCTCCTCCCAGGGCTCAGAGCCTCCCTGGGAGACCCAGACCTGCATCCTGCATCACCGGCTGAGTTTGTCCTGGTGGGAAGGTCTAGGGGAGGGGAGGTGGGGGCGATGGGTGTTCAGAGTGCTCAGGGCTATGGCTGCATGCCCCTCGCCCAGAGGACTCTCAGGACCCCTCGAGGTGGCTTCCTTTGGCCTCTGCCCCAGCACAAGCCCCACAGACACCACCAACCCCCTACTACCATGTACTGATTTTTCACAGCACTTAGCCACCTGCCATCCGGAGTGGAATCGCCAAGCAGGCAGGGACTCTGGATTGTGCCGGCACAGAGCGGGCTCTGCTCAGAGTGAATGTCAGCTCACACCTCTGGGGGTCTCACCAGCTCTCTGGGGGCCCCCGCCAACTATGACCACACAAAACAGCCGCTCAGAAGGGCGGCCTTGGGGGAGGGGACGGCACCCAGGCCTGCATGACTGATCTCACGGATCCTCTGTCACATGACGCCCAGAACCACTGCTCAGACAGAAAGCTGCCCCAAATCTTACTCCGCAGAAGGGAATGCTGACAGCCTGGCCAGGCCAGTTCCCACCACACAGGCCTGAATTAAACAGTTTAATCAATTAGTGAGATGGAAGCCTCTGTGTCAGCTGCAGCTCTAATGAGGGGCTCCCTGCCCCCACCCGTGGGACGCATCAGCCTTCTCCCTGGGCGCCTCGACAGGGCCGGATTCAGCCCAGGTCCTCCCCAGGCGGTCGCAGCCCCAGGAGCCGGTCTGGGAGCCAGGCCCCAGGGCCTCAGCTGGATGTTCGGCCACACAGGGCCAGGCCCTCCCTGCACCCAACTTTCTCTCCACAGCCCAAGCAGCAGAGCCAGGAAGGCCTGGGGTGGGGGCAGTGGGGGCGTGGGGGAGAACTACGCAACTGTCTCCGTTTGTGGATAAGGACACAAAACTCCTGGGGACCTGGATGTGGCCCAGTGGGACTGAGGTCACAGGGACGACAGGTGGACGAGCCAGCCCACCCTGCTCCCTTCCCATCATTTCTCAGCCTCGAACACGCACACGCACCACAGGTCCATGCACAGACACACGAATAGACACACACGCATGTGCACGCATGGGCTTCCAGGCTGCAATCTCCCAGTAGTTTCAAAGGGTCGGCATAGGACCCAGGCACCCTGCAGAGACTCAGGCCTGGAACCTCCCCTTGATCTGTCCAGGTCAAGACGTAGGGTCAGGGTCAATGCCAACGTACATGTGTGATCATGTGACATGGTGGGGGCATGTCTTTCTGTTTCTGCCTACCCTCACCCCACCTCCCAGCATCCGCAGCATGAGGGACTCTGGGCACTGACTGCACCAGCCTGCGTGTGTCCTTCTGACAATCAGGTTGGACTTTTCTCAGTGAGTTAGAGATAAAGCTGCCAACCCACTCATGATCACTACAAAGTTCCTCATATATTTGCAGTGAGGGGGCTGGACGTTTCAACGCTTGGCTTCAGTGAGCAGGAAAGGCCAGCCAGAAAGAAAGCAAACCTCAGCCCAGCCCAATGTCCTCCGACTTCCGTTCTAAAAAAGACAGGGGCTGTGGGTCGCTGAACTTGCACAGGGACTGGGCAATAATCTGGTGTAAATCTCTTTTCTTCTCTGGGCGCTGACATGTCCTGGGATGTAAGCTTGCCCTCAAGCGTGGGGTCAGGCTGCATGCCTATCTGGCAGGGAGACCCTCACCCATACCACCAGGCTCTGGGGTAGCTAAGGAGACGGCTAGGGAAAAGGCCATTTAACACCCAGGACAATCTCCGCTCTCCACAGAGAGGACCCTGCAGAGGGACACAGGAGCCCAGGCTCACACATGCCGGCTGTGGACTCTATACCCCGACACCGCAGCACCGCTCACCTCCACACACTGTCCTTTGTCCACTGAGGTGTTGAACGGTGGTCCCACCTGGGGGTCCCAAGTGGGGGTCCGGTACTGACGTACCCACCACAAGGATGCAAGCAGGACAGCTGTTGTGCCGCTGCTGCTGATAGTTGCTAAGTCGTGTCCAACTCTTTTGTGACCGCATGGACTGTAATCCACCAGGCTCCTCTGTCCGTGGGATTTCCCAGGCAAGAATACTGGGGTGGGTTGCCATTTCCTTTTCCAGGGGATCTTCCCAACCCAGGGATCAAACACACGCCTCCTGCATCTCCTGCTTGGCAGGTGGATTCTTTACCACTGTGCCACCTGGGAAGCCCACATATCCGTGTCGTGCTCAAAGTCACCGAGGGCCGTGCAGGCCGGGGTGCAGGCTTCCTCGACCTCTGGGAGCTGGGGACAGATCCTATAGTGAGAGCCCTCCACCAGCCTCCTGGGTGCTGAGCACAGTGGACACAGGGACCAGGGAGCCCTCTCAGGGCAGGGAGGTACCGTCCCACTCTGCCCTTCTTCCCCTAATGCTGTGGGGAGGGCAAAGGACAGAGGGACCTTCGGGAGGGGCCTTGTCTCGGAAGTGCCTTGGTAACACTTTGGAGCACACTGAGGGTCATCTTGGAGGGTGAGAAAATGCCATCCATCCATTCAAGGTGGCAGGATGCAGTGTTTGATGGGGAAAACCCAGGGCTGGCCTTCCTACTTACTGTACTTACTCCCATCTCAAAGTGGGCCCACTCCAGGGGCAAAGCCATCTGAGGCCACGACAGGACTCCCGTGGACCAGCAAGGAACCAGTGAGTCCAGACCCGCCCCATCCCCAGCTGTGCCTGCAGCTGTCCCAGCGAGACTGTCCCCGCCCTTCTGAGCCCACCCTGTCATGCCACATCTGTGTCAGCTGTGCAGGTGAGTGGAGCCCAAACACAGGGCAGATGGGGCATTTTGCAGGGCGGGGCTGGGGGGACAGGTGAGGTCCCAAAATCCAGCCAGAGAAGAAGAGAAGCTGGGGAAGATGGGATGGGCAGGGGGCGGGGGGTGGGGGCGGTCCACAGACAGGACAGGAGAGAGCAATGGGGAGGAGGCATGTGCAGGGCTTGAGAGGGGCCACCCACAAGGAAGAGAGGCCCAGGACGCTGGGCAGAGGGGGGCTGCAGGTGGGCCTGGTAGGTGGTCTCTGGACCACTGGGGCCCGTCATCACCCTTGGTGCCTGGGGCAAGAAGGTGACTCAGGACAGGTAGTGCTGGAACCACACCTGGACTCTCCTGGCAGTGAGCTCAAAGGCAACCGGTTGCAATGTAGCATCGGGTGGCGGAGTCAAGAGGGAAGCACCTGGGATGGGGGGTGAAGGGCAGAGAGAGAAGGAGAGACAGAGAGACGGACGGGATGGGGATGTCCCTTGCATCAAAAACCACACCTGCCCCGTGGCTTCCGCCTACACGGAATCACTGAACTCTGCGAGTCAGATACAAGTTGGGGGCCAGTTTTCTAAAAACGCAGACACAGGCACATACACGGCACACTGCACACAATTTTAGGGGGACTTCACAAGCACTCAGGCTGCCTGGGGACCCCGCCAAGCCCCCTTCATCCCAGCTAAGGAGGTACCTGGGTGCGTTTGTCTCCTATAGATGTTGCAAAAAATTCCCACAAACTTGTTGTGGCTTAGAAAGCAACACAAGGTTATGATCGCCTGGCTCTCGAGTGTTGGGGGTTGGTTCTCTCTGGAGGACCCTCCTCCACCTCCACAGCCAGCACACTATGTCTCTCTGGTTCTCGCTCTTCTCACTCTCTTCCTTAGAAGGGTTCTTTTACAGACCCCTGTGATGACCATAGGCTTCCCCGGTTGCTCAGCGGTAAAGAATCTGCCTGCAATGCAAGAGCCGCGGGAGCCTCAGGTTTGATCCCTGGGTCAGGGAGATCCCCTGGAGGAGGGCATGGCAACCCACTCCAGTATTCTTGCCTGGAGAATCCCATGGACAGAGGAGCCTGGAGGGCTACAGTCTATAGGGTCGCAAAGAGTCAGACGCGACTGAAGCGACTTGGCCCACATGTACGTAATGACAGTAGGCCCAGCAGAATAATCTCCTCATCTGATTAGCAATCTTAGTTTCATGTGTGGCTTTAAGTCCCCTTTCCCATGTCAGGTAACAGGGATTATGTGGATAATTATTCCAGGGATCCCAATGGGACACCTTTGGGAGCCACTAGTCTGCCATCCCCGCCACAGTGGGTGAAGACGACAGATGGGATATGGACCACATTCGTGGAAACACGGCCCAGCCAGCAGGCGGTTGAAACGAATTGTCTCCAGGAGACCCTGCTCCTCCTCCAAAACCCAGCGGTTTCCTCAGTGCCCAGGAGACAGACAGCAAAGGGAAAGGTCACGTGGTGTTCCATCACTGTCCCCGCCCACCATCCCTCCCTCCCAGGCCTGTTTGCTCCTCCCACACACCAGCTCCCCACTTCCTCAAGGCCTGGCTCAACCCCCACCTCAAACACCATGGATAAAACAGCAGTTCATCCGCCTCTGCCCCCCCACACTGCATCCCAGACCCAGCTCTGCCCTTTGTTTCCCTCCACACCAGCGGTCACCTCAGTGTGATTCAGCATCTGTCAGTTTACATACTGACAGTCTCCCAGCTCCGGGGCAGCCTCCTGGTGCTGGAGCTGGAAGGGAAGCCCCGCAGGTGCATCTGACTCTAGGCTCCACTCTCACCCAGCAAAGAGGAGGCTCAGAGCGACAGAGCATGTGTCAGGCCATCCAGTCTGGCCTGGGATGTCCACAGGGGCCCTCACCTGGGGGCCAGCTGGCCTCTGGAGGCCAGGACAGGGACTCCCACATGCAGCAGTCTGGAGGTTTCCCTGGGTCCCAGTGGACCACACAGGCAGGTGTGGGTCAAGGGTAAGCCCTGGTGAGCACACGGCCCCTACGCCTGGGGTCCATCCCACCCCGGCTCCTTCGGGCAGGCACCGATGGTGCTGGAAATGAGGTCTGGGGCATATGATGAGCAGCCCCAGCTGGAGGTTGCAGGGTCAGCCTGACTCCTCAGGTGGTTGGGACAGGGGAGAGGTGGGTGGTCCCCTTGCATTGGGGTGCAGGGGCCTGAGGCTTCAGGAAGCCCAGACCAGCAGTAGGAGAGGGCCAGGGACCCATATATGTCCTAGGAAAGCACAGGATGGAGAGGAGGAGAAAGCACCCTCAGCACAGGGGCGTCATCAGGAAGCAGGAGAGCTGCTGCTCACAGACGCCATGGTGGCCAAGAGGCTCAGAAAGTGTTTCCTGACCTTGATGCTATTGGACGGCCCGGGACCTGGGGCTCCCACCAGCGTGCCCAGTGTCACAGAGGCCAAGAGAGTAGGGATATCACTTAGGGTCTGCCAGGAGGAGGTGTTTCTCAGGTGGTTCCTGGGCTTTGGCCAACCGGTGCAGAGTGTGCAAGATGGGAGGGAGTGGACACGAGGGGTGGGGGTGAGGGGCACCACTTGGCAGGAGGGAGGTGGGATCCAGGGCACCCCGGGCCAGGACTCAGGGCTCCTCCACACCTCCCCTTCAACCTCTGGGTGGAGCCACAGGGGGCTGCCGGCCTCTCCATCCACAGAGAGACGGGGGTTGCCCAGAGCCAAGACAGAGACACTGGGCCAAGGGCCCCTGGTCAGTCATAAGGACCCTCCAGAGAGCCTCGGGTGCCTAGTCCCCTCAGGGCTCCACAGTGTTGAGGGGGCAGGAGTTCTGGTGTTAAGAGAGTGGGCTGGTGCATGCGGGGGCCTCAGACCCCACAGCAGCCCCTGGGCAGCAGGAAGGCACAGGTTGGGTGGAGGTGGGGGCTCTGCACCCCTTCAGAAATGGTGACCTTTCCAGCTCCTCCCCAACACCCAGGGGCCCTGGACTACTGCCAGGGCTCTGCTTAGCTAAGGAGAGAAACCTCCCACGTGCCAGCACCAGGCACCCACCTGCGGGGCCGCACTCTCAGCGCCAAACCCCACCCTCTCCCCAACCTGTCCAACACGCTCCCTCCAGCCTCTCGCCAAGAGGCCTCCACCCCCAGGCACTTCCTGCAAAGCTTCAGCCTCACGTGGAGGAAACGCTGCTGTCCACCAGACATCAGCACATGGGGTCAAGGCCCCGGATCCTCCTGGGGCAGATCCCGGCGTCCCTGTATTGACTGACGTGAGGGACGCCAGCCCAAAGCCAGACAATCTGGTTCTGCAGCATCCGCGAGCCCAGCCAGCCCAGAAAACCCAACCCGTGAACCCAGGAGCGGGTCAGCTCCTCCCCCGCCTTGGGCCAGGCACGTCTGCTGCTGTTATAGGCGTCCTCCTGGCGTAACACATCCCAGTGACTAGCCACAGTGGGACCTGTGCCCGTCACCAGACCTGCTGCTTCAGGTCATCACCCTGCTTCTTGCTGGGCAGGTATTGAGCACCTGCTTCTTGTTGCGACCTGCAGGAGCCCACAGGCCTGAGCCAGGGCACACCTGAGCTGACCCACACAGGCCTGAGCCGGCAGACAGCCACTCCTCATGGTGTGCCTGAGTTTTCCGTGCAGCTGGCTGGGTGTTCGTTGATCAGTGTCAGCCTCTCCCAGGTCCTTGGCGTCTCAGCAGTTGCTTGGGAAGAATCACAGACTCGGGTCTGATTACATGAAAAACCTGTTAAGGTGAAGCCCTTAACAGGATGAACAGAGTATCTCCTGAGATTCTGATCTTACCCAGCACCTGTGCATGTGAACTCATTTGGAAATGAGGTCTTTGCAGGTATGATCAAGATGAGGTCTTACTGGATCAGGGTGGGCCTGGGTCCAGCAATTGTTGGGCGAATAAGTGGAGGGACACGTGGACAGAGATACTCAAGAGGGAAGAAGGCCAAGGGACAGCAGAACAGAGACTGTGATGTGTCCACCAGATCAAGGACCAAGGACTGTTGGCAACACCAGAAGCTGGAAGAGACAAGGAGGGGTCTCCCCTGGCGCTGTTCCAGGGAGCGCACCCCTGCCCACACCTTGATTTTGGATTTCTGGTCTCTCGAACCGTGAGAGAATAAGCACCTGTTGTTTAAACTCCTGGGTTGTGGTCATCTGCTTTGGCAGCTGTAGGACGCTGACATCCTTGAGGATCTGGGGCTCAGAACAGCCCCTGGGTATCTAGACACTTGCCCTGGGATCAGGCATTTGGGGGAAGCTGAGGTCAAAGGGCAGGATCTGGGTTAACAGGAAGGGGGTGGGGTTGGTCCACCAGAAAGGCAGGGGTTGTAAGTATGGAGGTAACAGCTTCACTTAGAGTTGGGTCCAGTATGAAAGGTCCCTAACGCCAGGGCTGGCGGTGGGGGGTACTGACCCCAGGAGAAGATCTGACCTGGACCCCCAGCTAAGGGCCACACACCCCTGACCAGGCCCGAAGACAGACGCGCCATTGATCCGTCAGAGGCTGGTCTTTATTCCCTGGAATGGAAACACCCTGCAGTCCCAAAATGATGGTGGCTGGCAAAGCCCCTCCTTTAAAAATTCAAAAACAAAATGAAAAACCATTAGGTGTCTGGCTCCATAAATTTCCATCATAAGAAACAACTTTGAACAGTACCCAAGCCTGGTGTCAGGCGTCCGCAGTGGGCTACGGCCCCCACACTTCACCCAACACACCAGCCAAACACGGTGACTTCAGATGCTCAGAAAACAGTATGAAATGGAACACAAAGGCATTTTGCGACACGGGAGTTTGCTTCCTATGGACATTTCTTTTTTAAAAAAAATATAATAACTTAGTTGGCATGTTACAGCATCTCCGATCAATCTGTCAGGGAGTCCTTGGCTGGAACCTTGTGGGGCCGCATGCAGCGTGTGCCTACCCAGCTTGAGCGCCAGGCACCCAGCACAGTGTGAGTGTCCACTGCTGCGGCCGTGGTCACCTGGTGCTCACTCCGTGCCCATCTCGCAGGGGTTCAGCCCCCTCTCCTCAGCGTCCCTGTACATCCTTTGGAAATCCTTGAAGCGTGGGGCGCAGCCAAGCCAGGCCTCCCCAAAGTGCATGTGGCCGGTGAAGAGAAACTCGCCATGCCCCGGCCGGACGCCGCACTCCAGTAGCGTGGAGACGCGCCCCCGCCAGCCGTTGCCCTCGCCCTCAGGGGCCGGCCGGAACACCCTGCTCTTCTGCCGGTAGAGCCGGCTCACGTTCAGGTGGATGGCCGACTCCTGCCGCTCCGGCTCGTGGGTGACTTTCTGGATGGAGCCTCGGACGACTGTAGAGGAAGGAGAGGGGAGTCAGCAGGGTGCTCACCAAGCCAAGAGCACACCCCGCACCCCGCAGCAAAACTGGGAACTGATCCTGAATGTTGCCTTCCAGAAATTCTCATTAAAAAGTGCAATCCACACCCAAGAGGCTGCCTAGGGGCTGCCCTGCCACTCACACTGTCGGGGGGCAAAGATGTACTTCTCTCAAGGTCCAGTCACAGAAGTGGGGGAAAACAGAAGGTACAAACCTCGCCGTGCACAAACTTTTCAAGTTGGAACAAGAAAAGTGATTGCAGTTAATACCCAAGATCTGCTGTGATCCTGCATCAAGATTGGACAGAAAGGGTGAAGCTTGGAGAGGAAGGTGACAGGAAGGAGAAGGACAGAGCAGGCACAGGCTTGGGGACCCCTAGCCTGGCCCCAGATCCCCTCTGTGTGGGGCCAGAAAGAAGAAGGGGGATTGCACTTCCACTCCCCAACTGCCCTGGGAGCCTAGAGGGCAGAGTCAGGTCCCGCTGGGCCGGTTCCAGCAAACTCATACTGAGTGTTGCCACCCTTAACCCGAGAACGTTTGTGCCAATGTCATAAACAGGCGGAGGCTGAGTCCCTGACCTCAGCCCTGGCCCCGCCAGTGCCTCTAACTCCCTCTTTGGTGCCTGCAAGGGACCTGGGTGTGGGTGGGGCACCAGGACTTGGGCTCAAGCGCAAAGCAGGAAAATGCTCAATATCCCCTCAAACAGGAATTTCCACCTTAAAGAGGAATTCCCAACTCTCGCCCAGTCCTGCACACAGGTCCCTTCCCTTGGGCTGGGGCTGGGGTCACTCTAAATGAGTGGAAAGGAAGGCATTTTCCCATGACCTGCAATTGGTGATGGAAGGAGGAGCCAAGCCCAGTCTTCAGCAGAGTCTCTTCCCCCCAGGGGGTTTATTTCTCCCACATGGTGGGACCCTTCAGCATACTCACCAAAGTCGCTGGTGCAGACGGCCAAGAGAACCTCTGTGTGGCTGCAAGGGCGGCATGGGGCTGCAGGGAGAGGAGAGAGCCAGGTGCGGGGTCAGATGGGGCCTGTGGAAGCTCGAGGAGCACAGACCCTCCCGCCTACAGCTCACAGGCCATGTAACATCCTATAAATCCTCTGCTATCAGCGGCAACTGTCTAGACCCGGGGGCCTCTGCCATCAAGGTGCCAAGAGAGAGCGAGCAGGAGGGACCATGACCTCTGTCTCGTGGGTGGGGAGATGTCTCTAGGAGTTCCAGGCTCACCTAGGCTGCCTGCGATGGCATGAAAATGAAGGGCAAGTGGAGTTTTGTGCTGGACTGCACTCAGCTCATGTCTGCAGTCACACTTGGCAAGCAACCATTGGGCTCTAAATCACTTTTCGGTGCCGAAACCAACCCGAGCTTATCTGAAGCCGCATTCCTGACATCAGCCTGGCCAAGAGCCTTGCATGGTCTCGGTGGTCAGGCCTGGAAATGCCAGGGCCTCCCACTCACACTGCCTGTCCCCACAGTCCCATCTGCCACCTCCATTCCACAGGAGGTCAAAGCACTGTCTAGAAGCACCACGAGGCTGTGGCCCTGATAAACGCATTGGTGGGAGTGAGAGACGTGTCCACCTGCTTCAGTGGTGGGGGCCTTGTCTAACCAATGGGACTGGGTGACGACCTCCAAACCCCTCCAGACACCTTTCACAGCAAGCCCAGTTCACAGGATCCCCTCTGAGATCCCTAGATGTTGGAGGGGGCTGATTCCTCCAGACAAACCAATCCCTCTCGGTGGGCCTCTGGCCCAGGTCAGTCCTCACTCTGCCCTCCACCTACTGACTCAGATGGGCAGGAGCCCTCCAGAAAGGCTGGGGACGGGGGAAAGAGAAACCTCGGGACTCGGGGGACCCCCGGGGACCACGGCGCTCCTAACTCAAGAGTGGATGTGGGGAGACACGAGTTTATTATTTGGCTCTGATGTTGCACTTTTCCTCACCTGTTTCTATGGGCCCAAACTCCCTAACAACAGAAACATTAGGTATGAACGCTCACCAGGACAAGCTTCCCTTGGCTCTTTCACATTCTAAAGGCCCCACAGGGTCTCCAGCCTTGACGCTCACTGGGCCTGGACAAAGCTACAGCTGTCTGCCTGCCTGGCTGTGAACTGGGCTGAGCCATCACCTGCCAGGGGCTGCAGTCACTCAGGGCCCTGGAGGAGACAGGGAAACGCGGAGGAGAACAGGAGGGGCCTCTGGGACCCAGAGTGTGTGTGGGGGCAGCCAGAGATGACCCTGGAGTCTCCAGCGTCCTGGGACCCCTGAGGATGGACATGACGTGTCCAGAGAGCTGGCCTTCCTGTCCTGCCCCCGGCGGGGGTGGGTGCATGCGTCCCAGTCCAGTCTGGCGAGTGCATGACTCACGGGCGCATCTGTCAAGTTATCAGGAAAAAGGAGAAGCCGCAGAACAAGAACAGCCTGTTGGAGCATCGGAAGCATCTGAGAGGACTGAGCACCTCCTGCCCTAGCTCCAAATCCTGTGCCTTCTGCCCACCTGTGGCTCTTTGTCACGAGTATGGACCCCCAGCCTTGAGGGCCTCCTCTAAAAAAGAGGGTGGTCAACTGGGGGGTCCCCCACCTCTTAGCCTGCTGGGGGCCTGCTGCCCACAGTGGGCCTGACAGAGGTCACTATGGTAAGGAAAGTGGGTTGCACGGCCTCACGTGCACTGGGGGGACTTGCATCTTATGAGAGGCAGCTCATGGCAGTGGGGAGACTTCCCATCCTGGCGGTGCCCCCAAGGGGCAGAAGCCCCCACCTGGGGCCCGGGGCCAGGCTTTGCAAGCTCCAAGGGTGGGGGATGAGAGGTGAGGTCTGCACAAGCTCTCCAGAAGCTGAGACAGGCCCAGGCCACGCACCCTGGTCAGACTGCAGGCCTAGGTATGTGTAATCACCAAGCCCTGGAGCCTCACCTTCTGTGGGTCATAGGCCCCAGGACCTTGGCTGACTGCTGGGGAGAAAGGTGGCACGAGCTTGTCCCGGGCCCTGACTCAAGCCCAGTCCCATGGAGGATGTCCGAGGACCCGGTGGCCCCAGGGGCAGGTGGGCAGCAGCCTGCAGACCCTCCTGTCAAAGCCTCAATGACCTGGCGTCACACGGACAGCTGGAGCTAAAAAATCCCGCACCCCCTGCGACTCTCTATGACCCTGAGCTTTATGAAGTCTAGGCACCTTCGTGGAGAATCCAGGCTGCAGATGCTAACAGCAGCAGCCTGGAAACAATTATTAATCGGAGTCAGGCCTGTAAAGGCAGAGTGGAATGTGCTGGTTCCTGACACATCGAATCTCGTTTCCTTGTGGGGAAGGTGGGGAGGGGGTGACCCAGGGGCCGGGTGGAATTCTGGCCTGTGGTTCTCGGAAAAGGGGAGGGGCAGGGGAGTGTGGACGTGGAGCAGATTACTCTGGAATCTGTATAAAATGAACTGAATGAAGTGGGGGAAAAAAACAGGGTCGAGGAGACCAGCCTGGGGGTGGCAGGGACGCAGGTGAGAATGGTGGGTACAGATGGGAAGGGCAGCCCCCTATTGTCAGGCTCCGGGCAGCCCGACGCCCAAGGAGATGTTTGCAGATGGTGGGATGCTGGTTCAGCAGGTGGGATGGCCCAGGTAAGGATGACTGGGGTGGGGATCTTGTGTCAGACGCCCTCTGGGGTCTCCAGCACAGCCTCGCCAGCTGGGGAAATGCAGCATTTTAACAGGGAGGAAAGTGCAGGTGGCAATGTGGCCAGTGTTCCCTAAGCCGAGAGCCTCCTCTGATTGGCATGACAACCCCGCGCTCACCCCAACTCCGGGCTGCAAGGTAACATTGCCCCACAGGACCCTGAGGGACCTAACTCAGGCTGGTCGCCCCCTGTAGAGGCCCTACAAGCACAGGGAACTCCCCCCTCACCGGCCGTCTCCTCCACACCTGCTCTCCTCCCTTCCTTTTCCTGGTGAGCAAGGAGTCACACCTTCCACCCCAAGAGCCCGGCGCTGGATAAGATGAAAAGTAATCTTAATAATGACTCGGGGAGCTGGAGAAGCACTGGTGCAAGAAACTAAATTTTCAGGGAAAAAATTAAGTTCTGTTTCCAGGAAATAACCAAGTTTCTTCTCATTTCTGCACACTGTTGTTTATCTCCCATGGCCCCTCAAGGCCACTCCTATATTCTAAGGTGCCTGAGGCGGGGAATCTCAGCAGGGACCACCCCCCCCAAAGGGTCATTTGCCTCTGATTCATCAACAGAGCGGTTTCAAAGAGGACGGGGAGGTGAAGCCCATCAGAAACTGAGGTATCCAGGCCGCCTCACCCCACCTGACACCCACAAGCAGCGATGGGTGCCACTTTGGAGCCTTCCCGGCCGGCACAAGGGTGAGTCCTCCTGCCCCTCCCCACCCTCCAGCTGTGGGTCTGAAACACCACTGCTGTCCCCCTTCACCTGCACACAGGGGGCCAGCTCTGGGTGGGCATCACACACAGCCCTCCCCTGCTTCTCAGCTCCCTAAGCAGGAAAAGAACAGGCTGGAATCAAGGGTCCCAGGAGAACCCCAAAGATGGGGTCTGCCTCTGTCCCTTAGAACCAGACCGAGTAACACCCCTGCCCTCCCTTGCTGGCCACCTCGATAGGTCCCCCAGCCCACTGGGCCACGGGGGTACTACCAGTGCCCGTTTACCCGAGTGTACTGGGACCCTGTGGAAGATGGTCGGCCGGGGCCACAGTGAGGCCTCGGCACATGGTCCAGGCGTGGCCTGGAGCTTCTTCCACTAGTGAGTTGCATCTGGCTGCTCGCCTGCCTTTTATATCCTGCCAGACTTTTCCAGCACCAGAGGAGGGAGTGCTGGGTTCCTCAGGTGCCTGGCGAGGCCCTAGTGGGAAGGGGAGGGGAGGAGGCAGGTCTCCCCGCTCTAGCCACGTGGCAATCCTGAGTCCCCCAGGGCTGAAGGACCCCTGCCGCCCGCCTGCCCCTCTGTCTCCGCCTGCCTCTCTGTTCTGGCCTTTTCTTTGGCTGTCGGCACATCTCAGTTCATACGAGGCAGCCGATTGTGCAACATGATGAACACGAGGCTGACACGCTTGCCGTAAACACACCCGGCGGAACCACCCAGAGCTGCGGCCGGCGAGGCTCATGCACACCTCCCCTCCTCCAGGATCCCGGCCCACAGGGCCTCTACTTTTCATGTCAGCACAAACTGGAACTCGTGACTCATCGGCGAGGGAGAAGGCTTGTCCACCTCCGCAGCAGGTTGCTTCCTGGGCTGCTTGGCCCCAGGACGTGCGCTCACTTCCATGGCCCACGCACCAGGGATCTGGCTTCACCGGGGTCTCCCAGATGGAGCCAGGGCCAGACAGGAGGGCACTGCCCTCTGAGAGCCCGCCCGGTCCCAGGGGAGGTCACTGCTGCCAGATGGCTGGGACCAGCATTCCACATTACGTACCCATTCCTTTGGCATTAAAAGCTTAGGGACGCATCCCTGGGGAGAAGGGATGGACCAGCCTCCCCGGATCCCTGCTACCCTCGCCTCCTTCAGGACAGAGAGGTGCTGGGCCCACAGCTGCCAGACCCTGGGAGCATCTTGAGTCCCCATCTCAAGTTCTGACAGTCACTGCATCTATACTGCCCCAGGCCAGCGCCCCAGCCACTGGGCAGATAGATGGACACTCATGCCCTACTACCCCCAGGGTCCCTGGGATCCCTGCAGGCCCCAGATTTAAAGTGACACTCCAGGGCCAGGCAAGCATATGGCTGGGAGTAACAAGGGCACTCCAGCAGCCCAATGTCCAGCTGCAGCCATGCAACCAGTGTGGGGCCCTGGCTAGCGACCAGATGACCCACCTCATCACATGGGGCCTCCTCTCTGGGACCCCACAGGGCTCTCCCAAATCCACTTACTGCCCTAGCCTGGAAACATGGACCTGGGGTCTGGGGAAGCTCAGACCCTGGCCCCAGAGAAGGGGAGAGAAAGTCTTGGGTCCCCAGGGCTGAGTCACGGGCTGAGTCACCCCAGGTTGCAACCACATGGTGAATTTTCCACCAGAGACTCCAGTCTGTGCTGACCAGAGCACCCAGGTGGCATCACAGAAAGACCTTTACGCCGTGGCCTCTGAGAATCTGGTGGGAGCCGCACGGCAAAGAAGAACAAAGTTCCAGCCGGAGAGAACAAGTGACCAGTAGCCCAGTGGTCTCAACCCATCAACATCTTAATCAGTAAAAGGAATGCTGGCGAGTTCCTAACATCTGCCCCCTCGGCCAACCATCGCCGTGGTCACACACATCAAATTTGGTGACTGGGTTTTTCCAGATTTTGTTTTTATGGCGAGTTTATCTCCAGTGGCTCCCCGCTCCACACGTACACACGCCAGAGCGAGCCCTGGTGATCACTTGCTGGTGATCAAGATAAAGGCTGTTGTGCTTAAAGTTTTAGTCAAGTCCTGGGGTTTTATAGCCACTTTCAGCATTCCTGACAGGGTCCTACCCAGTCAGGCCCTGGGGGGAGGGGTCCTACCTGGGCAGCCATACGCTGAAGCTCTATAACAGACCAGTTTAGGTTGAGAGAGAGTTAAGGTTTTGGAAAATCATGGGAGTCAAGGACAACAGGACAATATACTGTAGATTCACACTCAGGAGAAAAGTCTACATTTCAAATTCTAGGAGGTCTGAGTTTTCCCAGTGGAAGATTTTATTCCCTAAAATGTGGAGACTATACTATTCTTGGGGCTAATCCGCCCCTCACGCCAGGTGTTTCGACCTCAGCAGTGCTGACGCATGGGGCCAGGTCATCCTCCAAGGTGGAGGGACCATGCCAACACCTGGGGCCAGCTCATTCTCCGTGTTGGGGCTGCCCCATGCACTATGGGGTGTGAGCAGCACCCCTGTCTCACCTCCATTACTTGATGCCAAAGCACCCGCCAGGGCCCATCATCTCAGCCAGTCACTGAAGAACAGCTGCCTGGAACCTGCCCCCAAGATTATCCGAGCTCCCACCTTCCCCTTGGGAGGCATCTTGCTACCGACTAGTTTTGGAATTGAGGAAGATGCTGCAGATGGCGCACCCAAGTGCTGCCAGCCCCCGCCCCACACACTCGGACCCTGCAAAGCCATCTGTGCCTCTGGGCTAGAGCCCCCAGGCCTGGTTGTCCCTGATGAAATGACAAGGACCCTGAGTTTGCCCTGTGTGGGAGCTCTTGGGGCCACACACTCCTCTCTGCCCACAGAACTTTCCAGAGACCAACACTGCTCTCCCCACAGGGTGCAGCAGAGCTGTCTGCTGGCCTCAAAGAGAAGGAAGGAAAATCTGAAGCCAACACACCGGCCCTCAGCCACCCAGAGACTCCCTTGGGGACCTCGCCCGGAGTCCCCGGATCGTCACAGCCACTCAGCCGCCCCGCCTGGCACAGCGCTGGTGCCCTCTCTCCACACGGAGGAGTCCTCACTGACACCCACACATAAATCGGCTGGGGAACCTGGGACCGGCTCACGATTCAGGACACCTCAGCTCGGGAACAGGAATCAGCCTCAACTCCCACCCAAACTCAAATGTTCAGGGGCTGCAGCCGACACCCAGAGCACCTGACTGACTCGTGTGTCAGGAGAAACTTTGGAGGAGTTTGGATGGTAAAAGCACCCATTTCAAATTGCAGTCACAGCTGGTCCAGGGGAGAAGAGTATACCGGGGGCCAGGACCATGTCACGGCTGTGTTCCGACCCACGGCCATCGTCCTGAGTCCAAGCTGCCCACAGCACTCCGGGGGCAGCCTCGGCCACCCTTGGGCAGACCCACCAGGTCTGAAGCCCAGACTCGGGTAGCGTGTTCTTGCCTGGAGATTCTTCCGCATGAGAGGAGATGGGGGCAGGAGATGATGGATGGGGGGCAGGCCCAGCAAACAGGAGAGGAACCCCCCGAGGCCACCCCCGCACTCTGCGTGCCACACTCACCCGCCAGGGCGTGCAGGTCCGGCCCCGTGCGCCTGCTGGTCAGCTCATACTGGAAGCCCGTAGTCCTCCTGCTGATGTCTTGCTGTGGCGTCGCCTCCACGAACAGGCCCCCCTGCTCGAAGCCGAAGCACGGCGCCTGGCCGGGCCCGAGGTCCCCGTCCCGCACCAGCAGTTTCAGTTCTCCAGTCTTTTCCAAATAAATATTGGCCCCCGAGGAGCCCCTAAGGGGCTTGATGCACAGAGTCAGGTTCCGGGAGGGCGAGAAGGTGTTGGGCCGTAGGTTCACGATGAGCGCCCCAGTCGGGTACATCCACTCGACGGTGCCCGCAGAGCAGCGCAGGTAAACTTGCTCCACCTCCTTCCTGTGGGCCTCGTGTGTCAGCCCGCTGCGGAGGAGGAGAGACACGTCAGTCGGGAGACGCACCTGAGCACCGCAGTAAAGAATCCGCCTACAATGCGGGAGCCGCAGTAGACATGGGTTCGATTCTCAGGTCAGAAAGATCCCCTGGAGGAGGGCACAGCAACCCACTTCAGTATTCTTGCCTGGAGAATCCCCATGGACCGAGGAGCCCGGCAGGCTACAGTCCATAGGGTTGCAAAGAGTTGGACAATGACTGAAGCAACTTGGCAGGGCACGGCAGCACCCCTCACCCACAGACAGGTGGGTGCTATCACCACCATGCAGCTGAGGGCCCATCTCCAGGGAGGGGGTGCGGCCACGTGCTCCCACCCGTCCACTCTGAGCACTTTGGTGCATGTGGGAGCTCCTGGGCCCTCTCAACACCCCGACACTCCGCTGGCCTCTGAGCCCAAGTCCTTGGGGTCTCTCCCTGAGCTGGGATGGTGACAGGTGCAGTGGAGGTGGGAAACACGGAAGGGACGGATCTTCCAAAAAATAAACAGGGAAACACCAGCAAGACGTTGGCACCAACCCAGGTTCCAGATGACCAAATGAGGGTCAGGAAGCTCATTTGATGGGAGATTCCCATTGAGTGGAGTGGAGACCAGGGAGCAGATTCAAGTGACAGGAAGCAGGCTGGAATGCCATGCACAGACAATAAAGAATGCACTCCAGGGAGCAGCTTTTAAACCAAAGGGAACGTTAGCAATTTGTTTGGGGGGGGGGGTTGTTGGTAAGTTTTGTCTTTAGGGTCCCTATTAGACACAATGTTCCTATTGTCTTGAAGGCAATGATGTGACCGCTTTGTCATTCATTTGTAAACCTGAAGACCCTGCATTGTGAATCGTTTTTTTTTTTTCCCCCAAAACAAACTCAAATATCATCAAAGCAAGATACACAAGTCAAGAAAAGGTCCTCCATGGGGAAACACAGGAGGGAACTGTGGAAGAAACCACAAAAGATCTGTGGATGCCTGTCTTCTCGATGGGGACTGCTGAGGAGTTCAGCGGGTTTCAGTCCTAATAAATGCCAAACAGGAAAAAATGAAGTGTGCTATGCTCTCGGGGTGGCAGGTCTTGAGTAAGTTGTAACGCTATGTTTTCGAGAAATTGAAACCATCAAAAACGTTCAAGTTTCCCCAACTCAAAACTTGTAATGTAAATGTCAGCTTGTGGTGATGGTTACGTCATGACCACCGAGCAGCCCTGGAACTCAACCCGGTGACTTCAACTAAGTGTTTTATTACATGAAATTTGGTTCTGATCAGATCTCAGACAGGTTCACCCACATTCTTAGGATTTTTATGTGAAATAAACAATGCTATATTCAGAGCCCTGGCCTGAGTGAGTTACCAGAAACCTTTTCTGCAGAGGAGAAAACACATAACATATGGTTTGCATTTACTGTTGGTGACTCATGCTCTGGGCCCCGAAAAGCCTCGCTTTTCATACGACGGCCAGCTGCAGGCTGGGGCTGCACAGTCACCCTGCAGACCACATCAGAAGGAGGTGTCAAGGAGGTGAACTCCCTCCTAACCCCACTCCCCACCCCCAAGGCCTTGGGTCATAGGCAGCCTGGCCTCAGACGCCTACCGGGGCCGCACACGCAGAACAGACTTACAAATTACAGCCACATAAAACTCACACGAGCTCATCTGACACACAGGAGGGGATGGGTGTAATTACAGTGCTGGGCGACAAAATTAGACTAAATGGTGTGTGGTTGCCACAGATGACTATAATCGGCCCTGCTCTTATGCAGCCAAACAAACTTTATCACAGTGTCCCTCCTCTCCTGGCTCCAGCCTCGAGGGGCAGCTGGACACTTGCCCCATGCCCAGGAACCAATCCTCAACTCTCTCTCCCACAAAAACCATCCCGTTAAAGGCTTTGCTTCCCTCTCAGTGGGAAGAGGGGATCCTAGGGGTCGAGGGAGTGGAGAACCCACGGCAGAGGCTGTGGGTACCTCTCACTATGTTGCCTTAACCTCAACAGTGGAGGGGGAAAAAGGGGTGGGCTTACCCTCCACCCACGTCTTGGCAGGGGTGAAGGGGGCCCTCATGGGGACCGATGGCCAGCCCACGCTGCCCAGGGGGAGGTGGACCCGAGGCCCCAGGGGCTGCCACCACCAGCCTGTGCCCATGACCACACGCATCCATTTACTCGCAAGTCACTCGCCACCTAAAAGAAGACTAGGAACAAAAAGACAGTGGACAGACAAGAAATCACTTGGCGCCCATCACTTTACCCTCTAGCAGGTCCACCCCATCCCCAGAACCTGCACAGGCTCTGCTCTGCCTCTTCTCTCTTTTTAAAAAATTATTTATTTTTATTTACTTATTTGGCTGTGCCAGGTCCTACTTGCGGCACACGGGGTCTGCCGTCTTCGTTGTGGCACACAGGACCTTTAGCTGCACGATGTGAACTCTTAGTTATGGCATGTGGGACCTAGTTTCCTGACCAGGGATCAAACCCGGGCCCCCTACATTCTGAGCACAGAGTCTTAGCCACTGAACCGCCAGGGAAGTCACCACCTCTGCTGCTTCTCTCTTGTTCTACTCAAGCATCAGGACCAACAAGACTCCCACTAGGCACCCAACACAGGAGTGTCCACAGTCACATCACAGCAAGAACTCCATTCAGACAGACATCTGCTCGGTTCAGCCTGGGGCCAGCTGAAGAAGAAGATTCACGGTCTACCTAGTACCTACCGGAAAATCTAGTCACCACTGAAAGACTGAAAAAAACTTCTGTTAATGCAAAAGTGCTGGAGATGCAAACACACAACACATGGGTAATGGTCACTGGTGATGGTATTTAACGATTTTCATATGACATGCAAGTGACATCCTAACCAAACAAAAATGAAATAACTATGCCCTGATGTGATGAAGCTAAAGGATGCAGGAAAAAAAAAAAAAATATATGGTTCTATTCAGCCTTAGGAAACTGAGAAAACTGAATTGATCTTGGATTATTTTAACTGAATTAATGCATTGAAAAGGCGGGGGGGGGGGGGGGGGGAGTTGGCAAGTGTCACTCCCCAGGAGGACACACAGCCGTGGAGCACCTTTATGGGAAAGATGGCAAATTCCAAGTTGCTACAGCGACCCTCTGACAGCGTCGGTGCAGTGGCCGCAGAGCCCACACCACTCATACCCACAGCCCGGTCCAAACCTTGAGTCACCAGAAGGAAGTGATGGTCTCTGGTTGACTAAAGTCAGGAAGAGCTTCAGATCAAGGGCGAAACCAAAAGGCTCTGCTTCCTGGAGTTACCTTTCATTTCCCCACCTCGCAGGAGAGACAGCCCAGGTGTGACATACTGGCAGTGCCCAGCCCGTCTCAGTGGGAAAGTTCATGGTCCACCTTTATGACCAGGGCCTAATAAAGATAGGACGCATCCTGCCCTGGCCGAGGGAGAGGGATTTCAAAACCTTCTACTTAATTGTTTGGATACACCCAGAAACACATCCAGCCTGTCAAGTGTGAGTGGCCAGTGTCATAAAAAAGCAACTCCCTTCGTATCAGGGGATCAGAAACTGCCCGGCGCATTGGGGCTTGCACCACCCTGTGCTGTCTTTAGAACAGCTCATAAAAAGTCATAAATGCTACAGAATCAGCAGGCAAACCAGTGCACCAGGGTAAGAATCTGTCAGCTGATCTGTGAAAAAAAGGTAACTGGAGGGGCAGTGATTACAATGCTGGCGTGGGGGGAGGGGGGTCTTATGCTCCTGGAATGTGACTTGGACCTATCTCTGCTCCGATCCTGCCCATAACTTCTACAGCCACTGCAGCCACCCTTGACAAGTTTCTACCTTTAGGGTGAGTGGAGGACATTGGAGGGTGTCCAAGACCAGGGGTTCATTAGCAATGATGGAGGGACAGGGGGTACAGGCAAGTGGCTCTGTTTCTCCAGGTAGATAAGAGGATGCACAGGAAGAAGAAGGGATTCCTCTACCCCCTACAAACACCTACATGGTCCCCAGCTCCCTCGGGTCTCCAGGGGAGGCATCCTCTGCACACTTGTCCTCCAAGAATGTGAAAAGGGTGTCAGCTCCTCTGGAAATTCAAGCTCACAGGGGTGGGACTGGGTTTCTGTTTTTGATCTGCTGAAGCAGGACACCCCAAGGCCTCATTTTGGGGATGCACTGATTCATCTAGCAGAGGCTGCAAAGCAGGGAGTTTAATTACCAGCAAGGGGGGAAAGGGCAGCCCCAGAAGAGTGTGTCAGAGTCAGAGGCTCCCAGCCAGCTCTGTGCTGGCGCCAGCATTCTCCAGGCCAACCCTCCCCCAGAGCTCGGATCTGCTGCGCAGGGCCCAGTCTCAGCTCCACCAACCCCTGCTGCCGGGAGACCTTCTGTAGCCCTGAGGGCCGGTGACACCAGCCCAACCTCAGGAGCTCGGGACCTTCACTCTGGGATGGGTGGGAAGTAGAAAGGAGCAACGTAATTGCCAATTTCCACAAAGAACTGGGGGCTTCCCGGGTGGCTCAGCAGTGAAGAATCCGCCTGCAACGCAGGAGACCCGGGTTTGATCCCTGGGTGGGGAAGATCCCCTGGAGGAGGAAACAGCAACCCACTCCAGTATTCTTGCCGGGAAAATCCCACGCAGGAGCACGCACACTGGGTCTGGACGTATCCAAGATGACCAGCAGCTGCCCTGCTGACGCACAACCCAGCACCCTGGCACAACTCTGCCCTTCTCGGAAAAACCGTCTTCACTCAAAATAACCCCATGACACCCCCACAGCATGAGGTGTCTGCCAGCGGGAGTCTTCCAACCAGAAGGCAGGGTTTTAGGGGCCCTGCACGGTGGGACGCCCGGACACCCAGCCCCCAAGGGAGTCCCGGCCCACTGTTTTCGGAGAAGACGACGCTAGCATCTCCCTCCCTCTGCAAACTCTCGAACCCGCAACTTCCGAAGCACATGCCGTCTTCTCCGACAGCGAGGTGCCGGGCTCAGGCCGGCGCCCTGGTAGACGGCTGTTCTCGTCCTGAGTAGCTGCGCTCTCACCAACCACCCCCCCTCCCCGCCCACGCTTGTGACTTGCCTGTCACACTGCAGTTAAAAAAAAAAAAGTCCTCGGCTGCCTGCCTTGGCGGAGGGCGTGAAGGGGGGTCGCCGAGCCCAGCGCGCGCTGCCAAGGGCGGCCTGACCTTCACCGGGCGGGGCGGGGGGCTCGACCAGGCCCAGAACTCGCCCGGCGCAAGGTGCCCGCCCGCGCGTCTCCGCCCGCACCGACGTGGTCAGCGCGCGGTCAGCGCCACGGCCCCCTCTCCGACCACCGGAGCCGCCGCTCCCTCCTACCGACCCGTCAGTCCCTTCCCGCTCGGCCCTGAGCGCAGGCCCGGCTCCTCCCGGCCCGGGGCGCGCAACTCCTCGCCGAGGGCAAAGCCCGGGAAGGACAGAGGGCTGACCCCCGATCGCCTCCAGTGAAGGGTCGCGGGGTCGGCGCTGCGGCTCTCTGGGAACCGAGTGGGGACCCGTGCGATCCTGCGCCGGGAGAACGGGCTGCCAGACGGAACCGACCCCACGGCGCTGCAGGCGCGCCTTCCCCTGGGCGTCCTCTGGGCCGGGGGACCGGGACGCCGCGGGCTCTTTTGTTCTAGAACCGGGGGCGGGGGAGGGCGGGGACCGCACTCGGCCTGGAGAGCGGGCCCCCGGGCCCCCGAGCCCCCGCGCGCTCGGCCCGCGCGGGAGGGGAGTGGACGCGAGGGCCGGGCTCGCGCCGCGCGGACTCACCTCCCCTTCCAGCTGCACAGGTCGCTCGAGTACTGCGCGCCCGCGCCGCCCAGTAGCACGGCCAGCAGCAGCAGCAGCGGCGGCGGTCCAGGGCCCGGGGCGGGGGGCCTCGGCCACAGCTGCCCCGCGCGCCCCCCAGCCGCCCGCGTCGCGCCCCGCATGCTCTGGCTCCGGCTCGGCCGCCTGTCTCGCGTCCGCGCCAACCGAGCAGACCCTCGACCCGGCGCGGCCGGGCGGCCGGGCTCCGAGTCCAGGCGGTCAGGTCGCGCACCCCCCGCGCCTCCAGGGCGGCCGCCCGCCCATCCCCGCCGGAGTCGGGGCCGCCCGAGCCGCTGGACCCGTGCGCACAGACCCGCGCCCGCCGCCGCCGCTAGAGCCTCTGAAGTCTGCAAGTCCGCGGTCCCGGTCCCGGCTCAGCTGGGGGGCGGTGCCCGTCCCGCCGCTCCGCCCCCGCCCCGGGTCCGCCCCCGCGCGCCGGAACTCCGCCCCTTGCGCCCGCGCCCCGCGCCCAGTACGCCCGGCTGGACGCGGCGGATACCCGAGTCTGCGGCGTGGCAGGGGCGCGGAGCGCCGGGGGCGTGTGGCCCAGGGGTGGGACAGGCTAGGACGCCGCGGAGAGGAGAGGGCTGCGCGAGGGACGGGGAGGAGGGCCCGGGAGGGAAGAGCCAGGTTGGAAAGTGGAATTTCGAGCGGGAGGGGGAAGGGCAGCAGCGCGTCCCGGGCTTGTAAGGTGCGGGGGCGGGGTAGAAACCCGAGACCCGGTGTCTTTGCAGACCGTAGCTGAGCGCCTGGTCGGCAGGTCCCTCCCGCCGGCAGACTGAGTCCGGAATGGCCTCTGGGATGTAGCAGGGGCGCCTGGCCGTGTCACTGCTGTGTGACCAGCCTGAGGCCGTCAGGGATGTTCCTGGCACCCACCCTCCACGGGATTTGAGTGTGCTTTGCGGAAGTTCAGACTGTCACGGGGGAGCGAAGGCCCGGCTGTGGCCGGTGATGTGGCTGACTCAGAATTGAGTGTGCGGTGGACCCTGGGACACCCATTCCACAGAAAGGCTGTGGATTTGCCGGCCAAGGTCCCCGCTCCTGTGCATCCCTCCCCCTGGTCACCCGCCGCCCCATCCCTGCTCCAAAGTTAGTCTCCTGCCCAAGCTTCGCGCTTGATTTTCGTGGTGGGGACCTTCTTGTGTACTGTAGGATTTTAGCAGCATTCCGGAGTAGCAGTCCCTGCACCGCCAGGCTTGGCAACAAGACCTGTATGTCTCCAGATACTGCCAAATGCTGCCTGGGTGCAAGGTTTCCTTCTGAGCTCCCTGTTTTCGCAGCACCCAGCCTCGTGAGCACAGCATGAGGAGAGCCACTGCCTTCCCCAGCTGGTCACTGGGGCCAGCAAGTGCCTGACATCCAAACAGGAGGACAAAGGCAACTCAAAGGACCCTAGCCTCTGGAAGGATGATAAGGATCTACCAGGTGGAGGGAGGGAGCCCTGGCACGCCAGCCAGCCACCCCAGGAATCAGAAGCAGGTTTTTCTGCTTCCTCAGACTCGGGTGTTGATTTGAGTTCCAGAGTCTGAAACTCCATCAAATAGTAGAGAAATCTGACCTGGTTTTAGCATTTCTTTTCTGGCCAATACACATTTCGGGAGGAATTGCAAATCACCTGTGAGGGAGGGGAGTTACTTCCTATTATTTTTGCATTACACCCTTTGATTTGGTTAGAGTTTTGGAAGTCTATTCACCCTCTGGAGAAGCCGGAGGCTACAGGGTCCAAAACAGATGAGTCTGGGAGACAGCCTCTGGAGTGCTGGGGCAAGGCTGGGGACGTGGTTCACCCTTGAAAGGGGTTACAGTTGAAGAATCTGCTTAAGAAAGCCCCGAAATAGCAGGTCAACCCACCCAGCCTAAGCCTGGAGCAAGGACCTTGCCTGGTCATAAATGGTGATGTCATCCCAAGACCCAAAGTCAGCTTTAAGGCTGGAGGACTCTACAGCCTGCACCCCTCACCTCACCCCCTTGGAGTGTGTGCCCACTGTCCCCCTTGCTGCAGGTACCAGGGTGCAGAACTGCGCTGAGAAGTGAGTGAGCCAGGTGAAACTGCCACCCAGGCGCAGGGGAGAGGGTTCTGCTGCTTGCAGGTCTGGAAACTGCAACTACTTCTGTGCACGCCGAGCATGTCTGCACAGCAGCACCTCTCACCCAGGGCACTTTGGGTGGTAAGGAAAAGCTATACAAGCAGCCTGGCCCAGCTCATCAACCCCTGAAGGGCCTTGGGGCTGGTCAGGGTCCAGGTCTTCATACAAAGAAAGGTGTGGGTCGGTTTGAGGGCCCCTTCTTGTTACAAATGCAGAGACTGAGTGCTGTGAGCCTGAGTTATCTGCTCAGGGTTTCAGAATTCCATAGTGACCGCTGGACCAAAGAGGAGAGCTGTTGTGGGGGGGCAAAGTGGAGCTGATTCCTGTCCCAGGCTCAGGACTGTGACCTGGAAAGCTGCCAAACCACCTCTGCCCAGGTCCACTTCCCTAAAACAAGCTCTGCACAATGATGCTTGCCGGACCAGTGGAGCAGCAACCAGGAGCCAACTCGACAGCGTTCAGTTAATAATATATCCACATTGGCTCAGCGCTTATAGCAGCAGTGCACATTAATGCAAGATGTCAGTAAGAGGAATCGGGCAGGGCAGGGAGTATATCGGAACTCTCTGTGGTATCTGCTTAGCTTTCTGTAAGCCTAAGAAATTTAAGACAATTGATTAAAGACAAAAGTTCTAGCAGCATTCTTGGGAGAATCTGATATGCTCTTGGGACTGTCCAACCTAAGTCTCTGTGACAGGCCCTCACTTCTGGGGACACAGGTACTTCTGGATTCCTGGAGGGTCCCTGAAGCAGGAATTTCCAGATTTCCCTCCTCATGGCAAGCGCCAGCCTTGGGGTGGGGCCACAGCAGCAGAACTGGTTCCTCACTCAGCTCTGGGCCTCCTGGGCACCTCTTTGTCCTGCAAGGTGGGGCTGATGACCCCCCCTGGCCGTCCAGAGCCACCTCCTGGTGCTCATGGTGTCAGCTCTTGGGGGGCATGTGATGGTGGGGGTCAGGGCAGCACAATGCAGTGGGTAATGGCTGGTTGAGGCTCCCCAGCAAAGACGACCTGCCCCACTTCATCACCCCCTGCCCCACCAAGCGGGGAACAGGGAAACCCTGCAGGAATCCAGTCAGAGAAACTTGGGGTGTATAAGTCCACGGATGGCTGGGGTCGGGGAGTACTTCCCAGTGAGACTTTCTCCCAGTTAAACCCAGGAAGGTGGTGTCCCCACCCCCACCCATAGTGAGAAAGAAGATGGGTGTCGTGGCATCTGAGAAAAGCTGGGTGCTGCATTCATGGTCCTCCCAACACCAACATGCCCACTGGAAGGCAGAATGGAGGACCAGACCCACTGCAATCAGACAGCAAAGCTGCCCATCCGTACACCCAGGTGACAGCCCCACCGTCTTGCCTGAGTTCTTTCCACAGCCCCATGAGGCCAGAGGAATAGGGCTCAGCAATGACAGAGACCACACAGCACAGCTCAGCGTGCCCTTGAGTGCACACCTCTGCTGGGCCTCGCCTCTGCAGTGACGCAGGGCACTTAACCACAGAGTCGCCTGTCCCACCTACTGGTCCATGCAGGGCATGTAATGACGGAGTCCACGGCCCAAACTCAGGTCAGTATCAACCTTCACTCCTGATCTGTCCATTCACTTAAAGAGATGTTTCCCAGGCGCCTGCCTGGCACATCTCTGGGGTGAGTTCCAGGGCCACAGCCCCGGACCTCAGCCAGGCTGAGAGGCAGCAGCGATGGCCTCCAGTGAGACCACGACGATGGTTATGGCCGGACAACTGAAGCTCTGAAGTGTCCACCTGACCTGCAAGCGCCCATGTGCTCCAGCCGCTCCAGTTGTTCCTTTTAAGTGCGGCAGGGACCCACCACCTAAGGAAGGAAGCTCGCTGGGGTGGGATCTGTGGGGCCAGACATGCTTTACCAGCGTCTGAATGTCAGGGTGCAGCAGGCCCTGCAGGTGCTGGATGGACCACAGACATGGGCTCCGATGTGGCCCCCCCTCCATGGGTCACACAGGCGGTGGAGTCAGGTCTGTTTCTGAGTCTTGTTACCTGCAAAGTAGGTGGAATCTTGATTCTCAGGGGGACATAGAGTGTGTGACATCATCACACAAAGCCTTATATAAGGTGGGCGTGATAAACCTCAGCTCCACACAGATGCTGATGCGGGGGTCAAGGTGCCACCCGACTCTCAGCAGGGCTCAGGACCTCGTGGGGAAACCCTCTCCCCAAGCACCGCCCCACCGCTTTCATTGCATTGTGAGTTCTTTGAGCCAGTAATGCTCAGTCCCTGTAAATGCTTTCATTTTCTGCCCAGTCTTGAGGTTTTCAAATGTGTACTGATGATCATTCTATCACGCATAATGTCCAGTCACTTGAGTCTGCTCATTGAAGAATCAGCTTCCTCCCCTAGAAACTGGACACTTCCAGAAAAATGTTAAAAGTTTTCCCAAAGGTGTCCAGGGAATTCATTCTTTGGCATTCGAAAAACACACGTTGCTGTTGACGTTGGTAAGTCATGTCTGATTCTTTGCAACCCCATGGACTGCAGCATGCCAGGCTTCCCTGCCCTTCACTATCTCCTGGAGTTTGCTCAGACTCATGTCCATTGAGTCGGTGATGCCATCCAGCCATTTCATTCTCTGTCACCCGCTTCTCCTCCTGCCCTCAATCTTTTCAAGCATCAGGGTCTTTTCCAGTGAGTCAGCTCTTTGCATCAGGTGGCCAAAGGACTGGAGCTTCAGTTTCAGCATCAGTCCTTCAGTGAATATTCAGGGTTGCTTTCCTTTAGGATTGACTGATTTGGTTCACATGAAAACACCCAGACCGCCATCTGCCAAGGGAGGTTTACACGTGGACCCAGCCCTGTCCCTCCTCAGCCCCTGGATCGCTGTCATTTCTGCCACGCCGCTTTCCCCTTCCAGTTCATTTTTGCTGACCTTCTCATCGGGACATAATTATTGTAATCGTGGTGAAATGATGGATCACGAGCAAACGCTTGTAATTTAACAGTTAGCAACTGTACCCAGCAGTGTGTAATTACAATGTGAAACAGCCAGGAGAGTGCTGGCTGGCCCCAACCCAAACACCTTCACCCAATCACCTCTTTAACCTAATTTACTGGCATGTTTGCCGTCTGTGCGGTTGAGAAAAGTGGGAGGGAGAAAGAGAGGGAATCCTGCCAGTCAGCCAGGTGTGTGCGTGGGTCAGCAGCGAAGGTGGTATGACTATTCCTGTGCCCTCATTGCCGTTGTTTGCAGCAGCCACCTTGGTTCAGCCTGGGCTTGGCAGCATCTCACTCTGCCTGGCCTTCAACAGACCACACGGTGGTGATCTCTGGTGACCCCACGGCCATCACACCGGCAGGAACGTCTCTGTTCTCTGAGTGCCTTGAGGCAGCACCCCACAGGGGAGAAGGACCCCTACCCTGGCACCACATATTCAGTGAGTACATGCTGCCGGTGGTTTCACAACCCTCCTCCTCACCCAGCTCAGACATCACTTCTCCTGGGGAGTCGGCTGAACTCCATCTCATCGACTCTGTCCCAGGCAGCTACGGGCCAGGCCTGGCAGTGCCCCCAAGCAGGTACACGTTTCTACAATCCAGCGGCTGCACCCGATCGGTCATCAAGGCTCCTAAGCTGGGCTGGGATCATCCTAAAGGCCTGGCGACCCCAGGGTGGTAACACTGAGAGGGCGGTGTCCTGGGTGCTGAGGGTGGTGTGCCAGGGAGCCAGGCCCAGAGATCCTGCTTCTGTGCATGGGTGCTAGCCTCACTGTTTGCATCCTTACCTGTGCCAGGCTCACCGCCCCGCTGGAGCTCCCAGGTGTTCCCAGGAGACGCTCCTGTATCCTCCAGTCGCTGCTCGCGTGTCTCCTGGTAGGTGTGCCGCGTGGGCTGCTCCCCACTCAGCCACCCCCCTGGACGGCTTCTGAGGAAGGACTCAGAACCACACTGTCTCCCTGAGGAGCAGAAGTTTCTGATACAGCAGTTACCAATGTATATTCCAGTTGGGCACTTTCAAACGTCTGAAGCTGCCCAAGTCAGGTGCTGCGTGCCCAGCACCACACGCCCTTTGATTCACCCCCTGTCAGCTCGGGCGCATCTTTGTGTGTTTCATGTATGCACATTTGTTCATTTTCTGCTGGGCCATTTATGAGTGGCAGAGGTCATGAGTTTCACCTTTAAATTCTGGAAGAAGAGTCGCTTGCTCCCTGGATGGTGCCAATACCCCTGTGGTTCCGATAGCAGGTGAGGAGCTCACAGGGAGATGAGATCCCTCTGAGGAGAGGTCCGAGTCCCCGTTTTCTCCTTTGTCCCCAGAACATCCAGTATGAGGGACAGAGTCTTTCTCTGCCCCTCCCCCAGCCAGCAGCCCTGTGCTGGATGCACCAGCGGGGCAGGTGGCCCTGGGGTGTGGCACATATGAATTCCCAGCCACACCTGCTGACAGCTGGTCACTCTTGCTGGTGGTGGCCTGTCTTACGTCTCTGGGCCCAGGAATCCAGGCATGTGGCATAGAGACAGTGACCAGGGGCACTCTGGCCTTCAAGTAACCAGGTGTGGCATCCTCTTCCTGCCCAAGAAAGGAGAAAAGGACAAGGCAGATCCTGCAGAAACTCCATGTGCACTCAGCGCTGCCCCCGCCCCCCAACGAGCTCTCCTCTCCCAGGTCCCACGGGTGCCAGCACACTCGGGGACCCCTTTGTGGTCTCAGCCGGGAGCCCCAGCGACAGGCTCCTGAGTCAGTTCTGGGTCACCTGCACCTCTGTGACTCAGCCCGGGCAAGCAGGTGGGGGTGGCTGTAAAACACGCTTGTCTGGAGCCTGGGGGGGTGGGGCTTCGTCCCTTAGCTTCTCTCTCACTTGCCCCGCCCTGGGGAGAGGCCACAGCAGGCTGGACGACTCAGAGCTGCCCCTGCTGGAGGGGCTGAGGGCAAGCCTGCGGGCCCTGCCTTGGTGTGGGGGTGGGGGGACGCCCCAGTTACTGGAGAAGGCCAGAGGTGGTCACTGCAGCCGTGGGCCATCATCCACTTGCCTAGAGGGTTCCATCTGGATGGACAGTCCCACCCAGAACCAGGAGAAGCAAGGAAGCTAGCCTGGGAGGACAAGTGAGGGTCACTTGCTGAGTTAGTGGTCTGTGCCATGCAGATGTGCTGGGACGTCCCATGTGCCAAGGGGGCCTCACCTTCCCTGGGCCCCAGAACCCCGCAAAGGTTGGGTGTGGAGTGTGGGTCCTGGGGCCTTGGGGGGGTCCGGGGGGTGATCACATGGGCTGGGCAGACGAGGAGACAGGCAGACAGTGTCAGGAGGATGATGCAGGAAGGGGTGGGGGAGGGGAGGGATAGGTGCTGGGACCTGGGGCAGAAGGAATGTGGGGGCAAGGCCGGTGGCGTGAGGAGTGTCAGGTCGGGTCACTGGTGTGCTCCCCCCAAAATTGGACCTAGATGAGCTCACCAGGCAGCGAGCTGTTTTCATTACAGACTCGTTCTTCGGGCCTCTGAAGTCATAGTGGATGTGTCCAGTCCTTAGAGAAGGCAGAGGAAACCTATTCAAGAAAACACAGGACAGGAGCTGGGAGGCAGGCCAGGGTGATAGTTTGTCCCGAGTTAATGAGAAGATGTGGGTGGGGCACTCAGCACCCAGCCCTGCAGGTGGGCCTCCTTCTCCCAGAGCAGCACCCCCGCCCCCAGTGATGTCAGCCTCTCCCCCCACTTCTGAAGAGGTCAACCCCACACTGCCTGGGTGACCAGTGTCGGCCTCCCCTGAGGCTACCGAAGGTGAGTAAGAGGGAGGTGTGACCCACGAGGAGGAGGAGGGCTATGCTCCCAGAGAGGGGCTTGAGTCTTCTGATTTATGGGAGCAGCAGCCCTGGACAGAGGAGGGTATGGGATACAGTGGGGGGAAGATGAAGTTGTCGGACACGGGCCCCACTGAGTGATTGCAGTGAGAGACTGCAGCAGAGGTCGTGGTGCCGGGGCAGGAAGGGCTCTAGTGGGCTGTTTGGCGGTGAATGAATTGGAAATGCAGGACTTGCCTGTTTCCTGCAGGAGGGGTTCAGAGGCTGGGAGGTGGCCCGTCATTTGAGACCTGCTCACCCATGTGGGAGGGTCCAGAGACACAGCTCTTCCCACAGCGGTGAGGAATAAACCTGAGAGGGGAGCCCTGGCACCCCTGAAGGGCTCCAATCACTCCTCTGTGGGCCAGAACTTATAGTGGGAGCCACGGCCACTCAGTCTGGAAAACGGAGTGCCATGGGAGTGACTGGCTCCTGGGGTGGTTGGCCCCAGGGCGAGAGGGGTATGGTCACCATGATGGACAGCAAGGAAGCAGGCCACTTGGCACAGACCGTGGCCTTGGTCTTCCTGGGAGTGAGACGGATAGGAAGCCTGTTGGATTCTTACTTCATCTGTGTAAGCAGAGAAGTTCTAGGTCAAGTAAACAAAAGTCTAACCCGATTCATAAAAGCAGACTCATGGCTTTCCATCACTTCCCAGACAAGAGCCAGTTTACAGACTTCAGAAGCCCCCAAATGAAGGGGAGGCCAGGTCCCCTTAAGGAAGAAGCCCAGTAGAGTGCCAGCAATTCATATTATTACTCTTTCTCCTCATATTCTCTGAGGGACTTGTGACCTTTCACCAGGGTAACTGTGCCTTTAGAAAATGTAACTTTTTTGGGGAATGAGTGCATGCTGCTGACTCTGGACTGACCCTGATTCCAAGACCTGAAACATCACAGTCAGAGTAGGGCTGGTGGAGGTCACGTGGTCAGTGGAGGCTTCACTCAGGTCCACCTCACAGTGAGTCCAGTAGGTCCTGGAAACCACCCTGTGTTTATTTCCCCGGTTCCAGGCTTGACTGGCATTCTCAGCAACCAGCAGAATCCCATGTTCCTTCCCCAACCTGTGGAGTAAAGGCTTTTCTGGTGGGAAAGGCCAGGTGAAGCCCCTATAATAGCCTCCACCTAGTAAACCAAAAACATCTGCTTTATTGACAACGCTAAAGCCTTTGACTGTGTGGATCACAACAAACTGTGGAAAATTCTTAAAGAAATGGGAATACCACACTACCTTACCTGCCTCCTGTGAAAACTGAATGTAGGTCAAGAATCAACAGAACTGGAGATGGAACAACAGGCTCCAAATTGGGAAAGGAGTACGTCAAGGCTGTATATTGTCACCCTGCTTATTTAACTTACATGCAGAGTGCACCATGCAAAATGCTGGGCTGAATGAAGCACAAGCTGGAATCAAGATTGCTGGGAGAAATATCAATAACCTCAGATATGCAGATGATACCACCCTTATGGCAGAAAGCAAAGAGGAACTAAAGAGCCTCTTGATGAAGGTGAAAGAGGAGAGTGAAAAAGCTGGCTTAAAACTCAACTTTCAAAAAACGAAGATCATCGCATCCAGTCCCCGCTTCATGGCAAATATATGGGGAAACAATGGAAACAGTGATAGACTTTATTTTCTTGGGCTCCAAAATCACTGCAGATGGTGACTGTAGCCACGAAATTAAAAGATACTTGCTCCTTGAAAGAAAAGCTATGACAAACCTAGACAGCATATTAAAAAGCAGAGACATCACTTTGCTGACAAAGGTCCATATAGTCAAAGCTGTGGTTCTTCTAGTAGTCATGTATGGATGTGAGAGTTGGACCATTCTGAAGGCTGGACACCATGGAATTGATGTTTTTGAATTGTGGCCTTGGAGAAAACTTTTGAAAGTCCCTTGGACTGCAAGATCAAACCAGTCAATCCTAAAGGAAATCAACCCTGAATTTGAAGGACTGATGCTGAAGTTCCAATACTTTGGCTACCTGATGCAAAGAGCCAACTCATTAGAAAAGGCCCTGATGCTGGGAAAGATTGAAGGCAGAAGGAGAAGGGGACGGCAGAGGATGAGAGGGTTGGATGGCATCACTGACTCAATGGACATGAGTTTGAGCAAACTCTGGGAGATGGTGATAGACAGGAAAGCCTGGTGTGCTGCGGTCCATGGGGTTGCAAAAAGTCAGACATGACTTAGCGACTGAACTACAATTTGGCGGAAGACAATGGGTCTTGGAAAATGACAGTGGAGTGTCATAAACTTAACCAGGTGGTGACTCCAATCGCAGCTGCTGTTACAGCTACGGTTCCACTGATTGAGCAAATTAACGCATCCCTTGGTACCTGGTATGCAGCCAGCGATCTGGAAAATGCCTTTTTATCTATCCCATTCCATAAGGCCCACCAGAATCAGTTTGCCTTCAGCTGGCAAGGCCCGTGACGCACCTTCACTGTCCTAGTCCAGGGGTACACCCCTTCTTTAGGCCCACATCACAGTTCAGTTCTCAGGGAATTTGAGCATTCCCTTCCACCAGATAGCACATTGGCCCCCTGCCTCAATGACATCATGCTGATTGGAAGTAGTGAGCAGTAAGGAGCAATTAGACTTACTGGTCAGACACTTGCATGTCAGAGTGGGAGAGTTAAATTGGACTAAAATTCAGGGCCTTCTCCCTCTGTGCGTGGGACATGCTGAGACATCCCTCCTAAAGTGAAGGATGTGCTGCTGCATCAGCCCGTCCCAGAACCACGACAGAGGCACAAGCCTCGTGGGCCCCTTGAGATGTTGAGGCAACCTGTCCCTCATTTATGTGTGTTACTCTGCACCTTTTTCTGAGTGACCTGAAAAGTTGCTGGTGTGAGGGGGGCCCCGGGCAGGAGAAGGCCCTGCAGCAGGTCGTTCTGCCCTGCAGATACACTGACACATTCTCTCCGTGTTATTGGGGGAAAACCATCTTTGCTTCGATTTACCATTCCTCATCTGTAAACAGATGGGCTTCCCAGGTGGCGCAGTGGTAAAGAATCCGCCTGCTGGTACAGGAGACGAAGGAGTATTGAGTTCGACCCCTGGGTCAGGAAGATCTCCTGGAGTCGGATATGGCAACCCCACTCCAGTATTCTTGCCTGGGAAATTCCATGGTGGGCTACAGTCCATAGGGTCACAAAGAGTGGGACACCAGTGAGCACAGGCACATCTGTCAATGGACCTGATGAATTCACTGTGTGGATTCTGCAGGGGCTGTGGGGGCCCAGTTGGTTTGTGCCTAGGTTCCAGGATGGGTGAGGGTCCCATTTTCCTTTGTAATTCAGGAGCACTGACCCTCCCCTTTCTCATCCTCCCCGCTGTCCAGTCCTGACCCCCTCTTCCTAGGGTGGCAGCGTGACTGCTGGAAACTGCTGATGTCAGTTTCAGCCTGGAGGCTGGAGGGGCTGATTCTGGGTACCCTGGGCCCCTTGCTCGCTCGTGGCTGGTGGGGAGGTGCCTTCCCACCACCCTTCGACTCTGCTGAGTAGCCGCACGTGTGATGGAGAAAACAAGGTGAAAGATCATGATTGAGTCTAGAAAGCTCATTGAAATGTTTACAGTCATTCTTCATTTTGAAAGTAAATCCACTTACTGAAAGAAAGGTGAATTCTTCTGGAAGTACGGAGAGAAAAGGAGGGGTTTCCCCTTGGTCCTCCCAACTATGCCGCACAGTTGGTGTGTTTGCCAGTGTCCTCTGTGTGCTGCAGGTGTGTGTCTGCACACACACACGTATGTGTGTGTGTGTGTGTGTACGGGGATTCAACAAACTAAGTAAGGAGCATCCACACTGGGCCCATTGCACCTTCAGCCCTGGCAGGAAATCTGCAGGGCACTGTAGGAGCCACGCGTCTGGTTCCTATGTCTGTGGGGCAGGGTCTGGATTTCCAGCCCAATTTTAAAGAACAAATCACTGCGCCAAGCTGTGGCTGACGGCGTGACTTTCCTTCTTGTCTTCTTGTGGTCGTGTTGTCGCCTGGGGGACGCAGCGCCAGCCGGGGCGCCGGCGTTGGGGTGCGAGGAGAAAAGACTTAAGCCTGTTGGTGTCAACAGGAAGCCCTTTTGTTGGCGTCTTTGAATTCTGCCTGTTCTCACTTCTTTCAAGTCCGGCCGAGGGCGGGCAGAGCGGCTGCCATCTCCCTGGGTGACCAGCCTCTGAATGTCCACAGTCTCCTTTGCTGGCGACCGCCCAACCTGCCCACCCCACAGTCCCCCCTGACCCTTTCTAGGGTCTCAGATCCCTGCCTCCCCCCTCCGCCAAGGCCACAGCCAAAGGCAGGGATGTGACATGGCCCTTGGGGTGTGGGCCTCCTGAGCCCGGTCCCTCCTGCCCACCCCCAGCCCCCACCACCTCCACCCAGTGAAGGTCCCAGGCGGGCCCTCCCTGGGAGGACGTCAGACTGCCATCCTCAGGGTGGTGGTCAGGGCACTGCTACCAGCTAGGGAGGTGGGAGCCCCCAGGCCCGGCTCCCTGAGGCACCATGTCTTACCCAATCCCATACACAGTAGGTGTTCAACAGGACTTTAAACCAGTGAAGCGTTCTGACCTCAGCAAAAGCGTACTTGAAAGGCCTGGGGCGACATCAGTCTCCAAGATATCCTTGGGAGAAAGTGTCCTGCATAGGAGCCCGTGGCTGTTGGGTTCTGCTCCTCGTGACGCATTGCTCAGGCCACGTGGGGCCATGACCCAGACGTCCCCCATCTCCCTTGTCCTCGGCACTGTCTCCCGGAGGGTGTGAACCCCAGTCCAGACCCTTCATGTGGCCCAACTTGGGAGGCTGACTCCAGCCTCCGACACCTCCTTCCCTGACTTGGAAGAGAGGCGAGAAGTCCCTGGACTAACTGGCATGGCTTGTGTGCCCGTGAACGAGGGCCATGAAGTGGAAGGAGGAGCGGGCCCTGGTCTCAGCCTCAGGTCATGATCGATCCTCCAGGGCTCATGCCACACCCACATTAGCTGTAGGGGAGGGAAAGGCATCACCTTCCAGAAGGGCCTTCTCTGGCTGGCTGAAGGTCCCAGGGCCAGACCCCATCACCAGCATTCACTGCCGAGGGCTTGCTGCCGAGAGCATGGTGGGCATGCGTGGCTCATGGGTTCCCTGTTCTCAGCTCCACTGTGGGGGCCATGACTCTGTGTCCCTGCACGTGTCATGCGGCGGACGATGGCGGCCCCTTGGGGTGACCCCAAGAGCCCCCCCCCCCAACCGGGATCAAGCTGGTGTGCAAAGCTATTCGCAGTGACACACTTCTGTGCTCTCTCGTTTTGTTTGGTTCTCTGCATTCCCGTGCTTACAGGGGTGGTTTCTATGGATCATCAGTAGCTTTGCCCATTTCCTAAAACATCGCCATTTTGGTAAACTGCAAGGATTTTTCCTTCAGAGAAAGCCGAAGTTAGAAGGGATCCTTGAACTTCCTAGCAAAGCAGTGGTGCCCCGTCCAAGTCCGATTTGGGCTTTTGTTCTCCGTCACCTACGTGTGAAGGGCCTCAGCCCCACTGGGCACACTCCCCATGGAAGACGAAGGTTTCGGAGGCCCTTTCCCTTAGTTAAACCCCATGTGTTTCCTGTACTTCCAAAAATGTCCAAGCAGGAAGGACTAAACCTCAAAAGGCAAAAATAACTGTGTCTCCCCCGCCCGAGATGGCCCTCACAGCCACAGAGCACCATCTGGGCTGCTCGCGCTTTTAGGTCCTGGGTAACGTTTCTTCTCATTTTAAATCTGAGCCGAGCCAACCTAACCTAACCCCACCCCATTCCCCCAAAGACTAAAGTTTGCTTTTCTTAGCCAGCTCAGAGGCCTTTATCTATGGCCTGTCTCACTGAGACAGGCTTCCCTCATGGCTCAGATGGTAGAGAACCCACCTGCAATGCAGGGAGACCTGGGTTCAATCCCTGGGTTGGGATGATCTCCTGGAAAAGGAAATAGCAACCCACTCCAGTATTCTTGCCTGGAGAATCCCATGGACTAGAGGAGCCTGTAGGCGGGCTACAGTCCATGGGGTTGAAAGGAGTTGGACATGACTAAGCGACTAACTCTTGCGACTTGTCTCAGTGGGATCCCCAGGAATCCCTGCAGGGCAGCAAGAGAAAACACAACTGCAGATACCCGAGCAGAGGGAAGGGAGTGCGGGGGTCAGGCCTAGTCAGTGCGGGCTGTCCATGCCTCCCAGGCCTGGGACCAGGAGCAGCCAGTGTGGTCAGCTGGATGTAATGGCTGGGCTCAGAGTGTCTATGGGGTGAAACAGCTGTCCCGGGGATATTAGGGGGATCTGAGAGAGGCCTGGCCTGGGGCCTCATGGTGACCCCCACCCCAGCCAACATGGCATTCTTGTGCTTTTTGTAACGTTTGTCCACGTGAGGGCTGACGAGAAGCCAAGGTGTGAATCAGTGAGGATGACGGGTGACTCAGTGTCACCCTTCTCAGAGGCAGCCCACCGGTTTGTGCCCTCACTGGGCCCTCCTTTTTCAGTCAGGAAGCAGGCTCTGTGTCCCACAGGCTGGCTATGGGGAAGCCGGTTCCCCCATGCAGCTCCAAGGGGTCCTCCTGACCCAACCACCAGCCTCCCCTCGGGTCACATGAGGCCTGGACTCTGACAGTCAGGACACACACATACTGTCGTCGGGGCAGGACCTGGGCCAGGCAGTGACCGGATAGAGGGGAGGGCAGAGCTGAATCTGAGCAATGACCCACCACTGCTGTTGAAACTGTTCTTGTATTAATACTTTCCTGATAGAAACGGATAAAATGGAGAGGAGGAATTCCCACAGGAAAGGGCAGCCTGGTGACATTTCAGGGTGTCCTCAGCAGGGTGGGGATGGAGGGACCGTGGGAGAATCCCTGGCTGTGAACTCGGGAGCTCCTCACACTGGACATGGCCCAAGATGCCCAAGACTGTGGTCCCTCAGGAGAGCATGGCATCTGTCCCCGGTGGTATGGCTAGTAAGGCAGATAATTTGGGGTGTCTACAGACAGGGCTGGCTCTGCAGGGGTGCTGACGGCCACAGATGGTCAGGAGTCCTAGCCTTCTTACCTCCCAGAGTCATCCTGAAACATTCTGGGCCAGAAAACTCTCCCAAGGTGAGCCGACCAGGAAGGGGTGACTGGGTTCCCCACACCCTGGGGTGTGAGAGCATCCTTGACCCCATCTCCTGGGGGCTGGGCAGGCCTGCCTGGGACGAGGTGCCCCTCCCTCTCATGGGCCCCCGTGTGTGCCCCTCAAGCGTGTGCTGTGCCTAGGTCCTGTCGGCCAGACACTGGTTCTTCTTGGAGCTTGGTGACCAACAGTCCTGATTTTCTGGGACTAAGGGGGTCCTGGGACATGGGACTCTCGGAGTTAAAACCAGAACAGTTTTAGGTAAACTGGGATGAATTGCTCAAGGCTGATTCTGCTGAAGCCGGAGGGAGGAGGGCTCTGACCTGGGTGTCCACACTGGCAGGAAGCTCTGCTACTCCTGGTCACGCAAGCCTTTAGAGGACAGTGGGGCCCATGAGCCAACAGGGGCCACATCCACTGACAATACTGGCAGGGCACGGACTCAGCTTCCCTGACACCAATCTTACCGGGACACTGACAACCAGCCAACCCTATGATTTTTTGTTTTTTTAATTAATTTATTTTTTACTGAAGGATAATTGCTTTACAGAATTTTGTTGTTTTCTGTCAAACCTCAACATGAATCAGCCATAGGTATCCCCAACCCTGTGTTTTTTAAAGTCAGGAGTTCTGATTCACACATACTCCAAACTCATGCGTTGGGTGATGCCACAGAGTAAGGTCAGCAGGCAATCTGAAAACCAGATTTGGGCTCCATGAGAATGTTCCTCGAAGCTTCGTGGACCACACCCCATCTGGACATTTCCCCTTGTCCCCTTGCATGTCCCCGTGACAGCTCCAGCAAGGGCCCCATGTGGACACTTTTCTCTCCAGCTACCCCTGCAGCTCCTCCATGGTCTCCCTGCCCCAACCCCTCCCTTGGGTCCTTCACATCACTCAGGGATACAGACATTATTCGTCTGCTTTGAAGGCAAGGACGTGAAGCTGAAGGGAGGCTGTGATGAGCTGAGATCTACATTGCACCTTGGTGTCCGCCCAGCACTCTGTGTGGGCCAGGACCTGGCTGGAAATGCTACTGCCCTGGGGTGAGATGATTCAGGGGTGCCAAGCAGTCAGAGCATGCCTTTCTCCACGGCCAGGTCACTCCAGGGTGGCAGGGCTGAGGCAGGACCTGAAAGGCCATACAGAAGCCGGGCAGCTCCCAGCTCAGCTAGGGGTAACCAGGGGCATCTCAGAGGCACTGCTGTGGCCACCGGTGCAACCCTCAACTCCAGGGGGAGTGAACAACCCACCAGTTGAGCATGCATGCTGTCGCTTCTGTTGTGTCCAACTCTTGGCGATCTCACGGACTGTAACCTGCTGGGTCCCTCTGTCCACGAGATTTTCCAGGCAAGAATACTGGAGTGGGTTGTCATTTCCTCCTCCAGGGGAGCTTCCCAACCCAGGGCTCAAACCCGGGTCTCCTGCATTGGCAGGCTGGTTGTTTACCGTCGCATAGAGTTGGACACGACTGAAGCGACTTAGCAGCAGCAGCAGCACCACCTGGGAAGCCCCACTGGCTGAGAGTTGAGGCCAAAAACTCTTCACCTGTTCATGGCTTTGTGGTTTGGGCCCTGCATAGTTCTCTGTAAAGACCCCTTGCGCTTCCTCTTTCTTGGCCTCCTGCAAGTCACCAAGACTTACCAGTCCAGTCAGCATCCAGATCCTCGTGCCAGGAAACCTGCAATTCACGAGCATCAGCACACAGTTTATGAGCAGTGCCTCTCATTCCATTTACTAGATCTCCCTATATTTGTAGATCTTCTCAGGAGAAAACCCTGACTTATCTTTCAGCCAGTCGGCTGTGGGCCGGCGGAGGACTGATGGAGATCTCTCGGCAGGCTGGTTGCAAACTTGGGATTTGTTGAATCGCTGGTTGGAACACCAATCATTAGACTGGGACAGACTGGCAAGAGTCAGTGTTCTGGGGCCAATGCTCCTTCCTTCCGAAGTTTGGCAATGCTCGATGTTGCTGGTTATTATTTCTTGTTTTTCCATATCATTAGTTCAGGAAGCTCAACAGTCATGCTGACAGGCACAATGGGCAGTGCAGAAATGCCAGACATGGCCTCAAGAGACAAGTTTTGCTTTAAAATACTCTTACATCTGAGTGAGTTTTTTTTTAATTAAATGCTCCTATTTGATTAGGGCTCTATCCATTTTAATAGAATTTTAGAACTTTACAGTATGTACAGAAGTGATGCCAAGCGCCCTTACAGAGGGATCTTCTTGCTCGGGAAAGGCAAATAAGTCACGGACATCGGTGACCAGTGAGGGGGCTCGACTCGGGGAGGGTCCTCAGAAACTGCAGCTGTGATGATGGTCCACTCACTTGTCCTGGGTAGTAGGGCCTGGCAGGACATGCGAGAGAAGAACCCCCACCCAGTTCCCAATGTGGATTCCAGCAGGGGACGGCATGAGCCCAGGGTTGTCAAACAGTCCAGTTCTAAGAGAAGCCAGGACCCAAACACTGTGGGACTGCTAAGAGGCTGGATGTGGCTACGGGAGGGGGAGGCTTATAGCCCCACCCACAGCCTTGGAACTGGACCATGTGAATTCCAGGAGAGCCTGAGTTATCAACTGACTTTACTGACCACACCAATCAAAATAACCAGCTGTTTATCCAGACAGAATATACCTTGTTCAGTCGCTAAGTTGTGTCTGACTCTTTGTGACTCCATGGACTGCAGCACTCCAGGCTTCCCTGTCCTTCACCGTCTCCTGGAGCTTGCTCAAACTCAAGTCCATTGAGTCAGTGATGCCATCCAGCCATCTCATCCTCTGGCGTCCCCTTCTCCTCCTGCCTTCAGTCTCTCCCAGCATCAGGGTCTTTTCCAATGAGTCAGCTCTTTGCATCAGGTGGCCAAAGAATATAGCGGGGGTTAGGCAATTTTTACACCGACCACGTGAAATTTTGAATTATTTGATAACATTATTAAGGACTCTAACTGGGCTCCCCCAGTGGCACTAGTGGTAAACAACCCACCTGCCAACATAGGAGACATAAGAGGCTTGGGTTTGATCCCTGTTTCGGGAAGATCCCCTGGAGAAGGGCATGGAAACCCAGTTCAATATTCTTGCCTGGAGAATTCCATGGACAGAGGACTCTGAGGGGCAATAGTCCATAGGGTCACAGAGAGTCAGACATAACTGAAGCGACTTAGCACAGCACAGAACTCTAACTAGATCCAGTGTAGGCACATCTCATTTTCTAGATTTTGTTATGGGTAGACTGTCCTGCATGTATTCATTCATTCTTTCTTTCCTTCTTTTGTTCCTGGTCAGGTACCCTATGCCGTTCTGTTCTAAGTCAGAGGCTCCAGTGAACAGCTGAGCAGTGTTTTCATGGACCTGGCCTCCCAGAGCGAGTAAATCAACTTGGGGATTTCAGGGACAAGGGTGAGTGGGGAGCAGGGTTGTGCGCTTTGCCTGGGGAAGCCCCCCCACCTCTGCTTCACTGGGCTGCGGGCTGAGGTGCCCTGGATGCAGGTGTGCAGAGCCAGACAGGGGCTCGCTCTTGGGAACCAGCTCCCCCATTTCCCAGCCTCCCATCCTGGCCCCGCATCGGCAGCCGGCTCACGTGGCTGCTGGCCTGTGCCAGCCGCAGAGAGCTGGCAGTGGACAAAAAGACAGTCCCTGCCCCCACCAAGGCGGCAGCTTAGAGGGAGACAGTGCAGTGAGCACTTAGTGTAAGGACCCACGCAGATGGGCCAGGGGGTGGTGGGGTCTCTGAGGAAGTGAGCCGTGGGGGAGGCCCGAAATTGAGAAAAGATAAAAGTGCGTCAGTGGTGGTACTTGCCCCGTCATGCTGGGGTTTTGTGCACTGATTTTCCTCCCTGCCTTTCATCGGTCAGGACTCCTCAAGCTGGTGGGTCCAGGGCAGGTCCCTGGAAGGGAGGAGGGGGTTGTGAGGGTGGGACATTGCCCAGAACCGTGAAGGAGTCAGAGCTTTCCCTCCACTTCAAGCTAACGGGATGGCCAGCTGGTCACATTCTTCAGGTGCTGACTGAAAATACAGGCTCCTGTGCATATTGTGTGTGTGTGTGCGTGTGTGCTCAGTCATATCCAACTCTTTGTGACCCTATGAACTATAGCCTGCCACGCTCCTCTGTCCGTGGAATTCTCCAGGCAAAAATACTGGAGTGGGTTGCCATTTCCTCCTCTAGGGGATCTTCCCGATCCAGGGATTGAACTGGCATCTCCTGCATTGGCAGTTGAATTCTTTACCACTGAGCCACCTGGGAAGGC
Source organism: Bubalus kerabau (assembly GCF_029407905.1). Classification (NCBI taxonomy): domain Eukaryota; kingdom Metazoa; phylum Chordata; class Mammalia; order Artiodactyla; family Bovidae; genus Bubalus; species Bubalus kerabau. The sequence goes on along the minus strand of NC_073627.1, from coordinate 14,551,050 downwards.
CCCAAAGGAGATTATTACTTGCAGGAAAAGCAGTGGTCAGAGGTCAAGATTAGCATGTGTGTTCCTGGAGCCTCCATTCTCCCAGGGGTGACACAATGGAGCCCTGATGGACACTGATGTGCAGGGGGAACAAGATAGAGGCAGCAGGCAAGCCCGCTCTTCCTCCTGTAGGGCACCATGACCTCATTCCTCAAGGCTGCTCAGGAAACAGCCCAGGTAACCAGGGCACCCAGCTGAGGGGGGAGGAGCTCGGGAGACCCATGCAGGAGTATCTCCCAACAAAGGCCAGTTAACGAAGCTTTGAGATCCAACCTCAGGTCTCGGGGTTCTGGGAGGCAGTGCTGAGGGCCAGACGATGCGTCCTCAGTTCACATACAGGCCACCGATTCCTTGGTGGCTGCTGAATGCTGTTCCCTCATCAGGGTCAGGGTCCTGCCTACCTCTTAGGCCTGATGATCTGTGTGTGGGCAGCACCCCGGTGTGGAGCCAGCCCTAGGAAGCAGGAGGCCTGGCTGTGGGCTGAGGGGACAGACAGCTCCTCATGGGGAGGGATGGCTAACGTTTCCCTCTTTGCATCCTGCAAACTCTCACTCTGCCCCATAAAAGGGGAAACTCACTGCTGGACCTGGGCTTCCCAGGTGGCTCAATGGTAAAGGATCCACCTGACAATGCAGGAGATGAAGGAGATGTGGGTTCGATCCCTGGGTTGAGAAGATCGCCTGGAGGAAGAAATAGCAACCCACTCCAGTATGCTTGCCTAGAGAATCCTATGGACGGAGGAGACATAGAGTCGCACAGAGTTGGACATGACTGAGTGACTGAGCACATACACAGGCACTGCTGAATCCAGCCCCACGGTGCACCCCACTTCTGGGGTGGTCTCCTCACTAACAGCCTGGCCCTGGCCTTGACAGTGACGTCAGCAGCACTGGCAGGTGGCCCCTAAATCCTCTGGTGTGCCTACTCTTCCGCCAAGTTCTATCAGATGTGAATTTATCCAAGCCTCTGCTCCCACACATGACATTTTCCTGTTAATATTTAGGAGGAAGATGTCTGGTTGGCTTCTCCTGGCCTTTCACTGAGTACCCAAGGGCCTCAGGCACTAGCACCCTGTGCTGTGCACGTAGCTTCCGCAGGCACCTGGCACCCACCCGTGCATCATCCCAGATTTGAAGAGCAGTTGCTAAAATCACTCCAGAAGGATCCACATGTGCTAACTGTACAACAGGGTGGTTGGAGGGGATGCTATTTTGAGTTTCCATCTGCCTTCCTGATCGCACATCAGGCTCCTCTGGCCCCTTGTTCCACCCTTCCTACATTCCTCGTCCTGACTCAAGTCCAGCCACTGCACACGGTTCTGGGCAGGTCTCACCTGGCCTACAGAGTGCTATGCACACCAGTGCTGAGGGCCACCTGTGGGATCCTGAAGTCACCCCCCAGAAGAGTAGGAGAGGTAAGGTTTCCTTCCTTCTCGCTCAGGTGGTCAGCTCTCCAGGTCTCAGGAAAGGTCTAGGGGCTCAGCTCCAGTGTCCATGATGGGGGCTGCCTCAAACACAGCATGCTGGTCCTGGACTCTCTCCTCCCCTGCCTTACTCCCCTGCTGCAACTTCCTGGGAACAAAAGCCCAACTCAGGCTCTGCATTCTGGGCTAAGGGGGTTGGCATCCAGGACACACAAATATTCTATGTGATACTTGAATGCTCCTGTTAAATCCATACCAAACATTTGCCCAACTATTAGTTGAATGCTTCCTGTGATGGGAACCTCATTACTTCCCACAGCTGGTAAAAAGTCCAGCTTCAGTTTCTTAACTCAACACAGTGAGTCTCAACTAGTCATTAAAAAAAAAAATGAGAGAGAAGACAGGACACTGGTGCGCATGACACAGTCACACGCCGGCTGCTCTGCTGTGAATGGATTCATTATCAGGGCACTTTGGCCACCACAGGCAGCCTGTCTTCACCCATTCAAGTGCACTGTCCTCCATGGTGCTGGGCAGTTCCTGACCTCCCAGCAGTATTACTGCCCAGTAGAGGTCCAGCTGGAGCACTGTTGGGGTCTGTCCCCTCAGGAAACTTGGACAGGATGCTTGCTTGGTGGCCTTGCAGTGTGGGCTGTAGGGAAACATCCAGCGGCTGGCTTTAAAGCTTGACTTCACTCTTCATGGGCACGCCCAGGGCAGACACATTCTGACTCTGGGTCTGGTGTGGTCAAGCCTAGACCTCTTTGCTGCCTACACCCACCTCATAAAAGGGCTTTTAAATTTTGGAGGCCCTGGCAGTTGGCACTGGGTTTTCTGAATATAACCAGGATTTGCCAGGAGTCTGCAGAAACAACATTTAAAAATAAAGAAAACTGTCACTCATGGGGTGAGCCAAGAGTGACAAGAGCTTTGGGAGACCTGCATCACTTCCTCTCCAGAGGCCCATGACTTTGTCACCTCCTCATCCTCCCCTATGTTCATGTCCCTCGTGGTGGGGGGGATGGGGGTGGGTTGGTGTCAGGCCTCATAGCCTGGCCCCTCTGTTGAGAATCTTCCTACCATTCAGAGAAGAATCTAAACGTCACCCCACCCCCATCCCCAGCCAAATCCTGCACTTTTGAAGTGCCTCTTGGCACTCTGAATGTTTGCAAAAAGCAGACTCTAGCCAAATTTTTATTAGGGGGAAGGCAGTGAAAAGCAAACTTCTGGCAGCAGGAGATGTACAGGAAGCAAGACAGGAGCAGCCAAGCCCAACTCTGATAGCATGTGCTGTGGAGTGGAGGTGCCAGACGCCGTGGGGACCCCTTATCTCTTCCTCCCACTGATTACTGAGACAGTCAAGCTCCAAAGCCCACAGTACGATCTGGAAGTTACAATGTGACTTTTTACCGAGTCCCTTAAAATGGAACTATTCCTAACATACCAACCCTTGGAGCACACCAGGTCCTTGGAAACAAATCCTCAGCTTGCTTTTGTCCCATTGTAGATAAGGATGCATTTTTCACTCATCTGGCCTAAGCGTTCCAATTTTTACAACAGGCTTTGAAAACACTGATGCAATTTAAGGAACAATTACATTTGAAGCAGTGCTTGCAAGACATGAAACAGCAGTTCGGCTTTGTCATAATTGCTGGTTTGTCGAATGATTTGCGTTCAACGTTAGTTTGGGTGGTGAAGGTTATGAAGTTGTCACTGACCCAGATGGGTCGGGACGCCCGCGTGACAGCCGGTGCACTCGGGCGCCGCTCAGGCGCCCCGTCCCCCGAGCAGGGAAGCAGTCACCTGCTCTTCATATAGAACCTTTCCATGTCAGATGGCGCAGAGTCTTCCCACCAACCCCACCTCCTGCACAACCCAGGCACTCCAGTAACACAAGTGTCCCTGAGGACAGAGGAGCTGACTAGCTCTTTCGGGAGCCCTCCAGCCCGACTAGACCGCTCCTCTCCACTGCCCGCGGGTCCCCGCTTGATCGGCGTCCCTCTGCGCCAATCGGAGGCGCTCGGCCTCGGTCCCGCCTCCCGGCGAGCCGCCCGCGCAGGCGCTGTAGCCTGAGGTGGGCGGGGCAGCCCGAGGAGCGCGCGCCATGCATGCCAGGGGGTACCCAGCCGCCCGGGCGATCGGCCCGGCTCGCGCCCCCGCCCAAGTGGTAGGTGCCCGGCTGGCGGGGGTGGGGGGTGGGGGGCGCCCCGCCCCTCCCCGGCCCTCCCCGCCCCTCTGCTCCAGTTCAGGTCCCAGTCTCTCAGACTCCCGCTTCCCCTCATCCGCTCCTCACGTCACACCTCTGTCCCCCTCACCTCCATCCCTCAACTCTCCGCCCCTTCTCTCTTTTCACCTCCATCCCTCTTCCCTCCATCCTCTTCTTCTCCGCCCTGCTCCATCCCTCCATCCTTCTCCCCTCCGTCTTCCCGGGTCTCCGTTTCACACACTACCACCACCTCTTCTCTTGGGCAGCCTGTGAGGATTTCCGCCCAAATAAACGTTTAAGCACCAACAGGCCTGCGGACAGAGTAATCCAGGCTCATCTTTGGCAGAGATTCACATTATCTTTTGTATTGTAGATCTTGAGAACAGTAAAAATATTCTCTCCTTTTTTCCTTTAAAAAATAATTCCAAAGTAAATATGTAAGTAAGTTAGGGAGCTACTTTTGTGGATAACATAAATCTAGGAAGGGATAGCACTGTTGAATTAGATCTTCAGAGTAAAGAACTTGCCTTGACAGAACTGTATTTCCAGTACTTTTGTATGTGAGCTTTGCATAACCATATTCAGATTTAGCATTTAAAAATCCTATCTATGTTTTGTATAGATGTATTTGCACATGTGTACGCATATATGCATATGTACACACTCACTTGAATGACCTGTGTTTCTGTTTTCTTGTTTAGAAATATGTCCACTCTTCTTTAAGGTATAAACTCAAGAGTGGGGACTGACTGTAACTTCTATTTTTGTACCCAAAGTCTGTATTGCTTAATGTGGCAGTATACAGAAGATAAATCCTGTAATCAGTTCTTTTGCTGGCACTCAGGTTTCACTGTTTTTACTTTACACACTTCAGAAATGTTTGCTTTATGTGGGCCCTGTGAGAAGAGGACAGTGCCAAACTGTTGTCCTAAACTGAATAGAGCAAAGGAAGAGAGTGCTGGAGGGAGGTTACCTCCCTCTTCCCCAACCCTGTCCCCATACTTTGTTAAACAAAGTATGTGTATATTAGTTGCTCAGTCCTGTCTGACTCTTTGGGACCCCAGGGACTGTAGCCCTCCAGGCTCCTTTGTCTATGGAATTCTCCAGGCAAGAATACTGAAGTGTGGGGGGGGGTACTTAAAAGGGTTTCTTTGTTGCAGTTCCTCCAACATTATGGTTTACTGAAAATGCTTATTTCATGAGTGGGTTCAAAGATACACAGATGCTTGTTTCAACCAAAATGATGATGTTTCTGACCACTGATTGGGAACCACATGAATTTGCCATTGAATTGGGAACATTTTTGATGCCTTTCAGATTTTGTTTCCTTTTTAAAAGCAACCAGAAAGACCAATTCAGGGAAATCTAAGACAACAAATCTTGAGAGGAGGCGTAGGCACCTTTTGTTTGTCAGGTGGTACTCTCCCTGGAATCCTTATTCTGGGTTGTTCTGTAAGTCATGTCTTGAGCTTGGAAAATGAGCATTGTGCAGATGGTAATGGGGAAGTAAATTAGAGTCTTGGAAAGAGAATTCAGTTTCCACACTTGTTTCTCAATTCATTTGTTTTGAATTCCAGTCTGTTATCCTCCCGGTCCATGACGCTGAACCGTGGTTGGACGAATGCTTGGGGTCGATTTTGCAGCAGGACTTTGAAGGCTCCATGGAGCTCTCCATTTTTAATGATGCCAGTAAGGTATTTACAAACTTCCTGTTGGTCATTTAGCCTTAGTGTAAGTCACCTCTGACCGTTTGGAGGAAAGTTTCCTGACCTGCCAACCTCCTTGTACTTTCAGGACAAGTCCATGACTATTATCGAAAAATGGAAAAAGAAGCTGGAAGGTTCCGGCATCCTCGTGGTCATTGGAGGGCATGATTCTCCTTCTCCCCGAGGAGGTCAGTAACCGTGTTTAGTTTATTATTCTTATCAACTTATGTACTTAAATAGTTTCCTGTTGTTCAAATCTTGGTGAAAAGTATGCTAAGTAACATTGGAGTGTACCACTTATTAAGGACCCAGTAGGCCTGGCTTTCTTGTGCTTCAGTAAGGATTTGTGTACGACCTCTGCTCATTCTTGTTCTTACTTTTTACTTTGTATTGGGGTATAGCCGATTAACAATGTTGAGATACTTTCAGGTGAAGAGTGAAGGGACTCAGCCATACACATACGTGTATCCATTTTCCGCCATACTCCCTTCCCATCCATGCTGCCACATAACATTGAAACCCTGCTCATTCCTTACTTATTTAGCCTAACAGAAAGCCCTTAAGTGTTTTTATTCCTGGTGTGATTGGTCATTATTGATCATTTCTAATTCTTTTTTTTTTTTTTTGGCTCTACTGGGTCTTTGTTGCTGTGCGTGGACTTTCTCTAGTTGTGACCATCAGGGGCTGCTCTTTGCGGTTCACAGGCTTCTCACTGCAGAGGCTTCACTTGTGGAGTATAGGCTCTAGAGCACACGGGCTTTAGTAACTGTGGTCTGTGGGCCCTAGAGCATGGGCTCAGTAGTTGTGGCCCATGGGCTTAGTTGCCCCTTGGCATGTGGGATCTTCCCAGATCAGGGATAAAACCAGTGTCCCCTGCATTTCTAGGCAGATTCTTAACCACTGAACCATCAGGGGAAAAAAAGTGAAAGTTGCTCAGTTGCCTCCAGCTCTTTTCGACCTCATGGACTGTAGCCCACCAGGTTCCTCTGTCCATGGAGTTCTCCAGGCAAGAACACTGGAGAGGGTAGCCATTCCCTTCTCCAGGGGATCTTCATAAACCCAGGGATTGAACCCAGGTCTCCCGCATTGCGGGCGGACTCTTTACCATCTGAACCACTAGGAAGCCCTGGACCACCAGGGAAGGCCCCTCTAATTCTTAAAATTCTTTTCTTGTGACATTAGATTTGTTTTTGTCCATTTAAAAAACAATATTCTTGAGGAATCAGCTTTTGGTTTCATTGATTGTTTATATGGTTTTTCTTTTTCCTCTTTTGTCTGTTTTCTATTTCCACTCTGAATTGCATTATTTTCTTTTTTTCTGCTTACTTTGGGTTTAATTTATTCTTTTTTGGAATTCTTAAGGTGAAAGCTGAGGTCACTGGTTTGAGACCTTTCTCATTTTCCAAAACAGATATTTAGTGATATAAACTGCCCCCTAAGTATCGCATTAACATCCCACAAATTCTGATATATTGTGTTTTAATTTTCATTCAGCTGCAAAATACCTTCTAATTGCTTCCTTTGATTTTTTATTTGATTTATGGATTATTTGAAGTAGAGTATTTAGTTTCCAAATATTTGAGGGATTTTCCAGATATCTTTATGTTATTTATTTCTTATTTTAATTCCTCTGACGTAAGAGAACATACTTTTTTGATGTGAATCTTTTAAGTTTAGTAAGATTTACTTTACAGTCCAGGATAAGGCCTATCTCGGCAAATGTTCTGCGTGCACTTGAGAAGGTTGTGTATTTGCTGGTGTTGGGTGGAGTTCTCTGTAAACACAAATCCAGTTGAACACAGTCTTGTTTAAATCTTCTGTATCCTTGCTGATGCAAGGTCTGCTTGTTTTATCAGTTACCGAGAGGGGGTATTGAAATCTCCAACTCTAATTGTAGATTTATTATTCTTTCTTGCTGTTCTATCATTTTTGGCTTTATGCATTTTAAATTTTACGCTGTTAAAATTTGAGACTGTTGTGAAGAATTGACCCCTTCATCATTATGAATAGCCCTCCTAATCTCTGGTAATGTTCTTTGCTCTGAAATGTACTTTGTTTGCTATTAATTTAACTGCTCTGGCTTTATTTTGACTAGTGTTAGCATAGTGTATCTTTTCCATCATTTTTTCCCTTAATGCATTCCTGTCTTTATATTTAAAGGATGCCCCCTTCGTTATAGATTCTTGTAGGGGCTTCCCAGGTGGCGCTAGTGGTAAAGAACCTGCCTGCTAATGTCGGAGATTTTAGAGCCATGAGTTCGATCCCTGGGTCAGGAAGATCCCCTAGAGGAGGGCATGGCAATGCACTCCAGTATTCTTGCCTGGAGAATCCCATGGCCAGAGGAGCCTGGTAGGCTACAGTCCATAGGGTCACAAAGAGTCGGGCATGACTGAAGCGACTTAGCATACACGCACACATAGACCGCATATGATCATGCTTTTTAAATCCAGTCTGACAATCTCTGCCTTTTAACTGGGATGTTTACATTAGATACATGTACTGTGATTATTGATGTGGTTAGATCTGAGTCTCTCTTCTTGCTATTATTTTGTTAGTCATATCTATTCTTCACTCCATTTTCCTCTTTTTTTGTCATTGTTTGGGTTGATCAGATATCTTTTATAACAGTGTTATTGAAATATAATTTATACACCACGTAAGTCACCCATCAAAATGTATAATCAAGTTGTTTCTAAGTAGGTTCCCAGATGTGTGCACCCACCACCACAGTCGATTTCAGAACATTTTCATCACCTCAGAAAGGAGCCCTGCATCCTTTAGTTGTCACCCATGCCCTATCCCTCCCAGTTCCGTGCAACCATGGACTTACTTTCTGTTTATAGATTTGCCTATTTTGGACATTTCAGATAAACTGAATCATGTAATACTTGTTATTTTTGTGACAGGTTTCTTTCATTTTTCAGTGTTTTTAAGGTTTATGTTGAGGCATATATTAGTACTTCATTCCTTTTTATGAGAGAATAGCATTTAATGGTATAGGTGTACCACATTTTGTTTATCCATTCACCAGTTGAGGCACATTTGGGTTGGTCTACTTTTAGGCTGTTGTGAAGCATGCTAGTATAAACATTTGTGTATAAATTTTTGTTTGAACACAGGTTTTCAGTTTGTTTGGGTATATACCTTGTAGTTGTATTGCTGAGTCATACTGTAATTCTTTGCTTTAACACACTGGGGAACTGCTGAACTATTCTCCACATCAGCTGCACCATTTTACAGTGCCACCAGCCACGTATGAAGGTTCCAGTTTCTCCACATCCTCATAAACACTTCTTATTTTCTGGGTTTATTTTTGTTATGGCCATCCTAGTGGGTATGAAATGGTTTCTCATCTCATTGTAGTTTTTATTTGCTTTTCCCTTCTGACTAATGATATGGAACCTCTTCTTGTGTTTGTGTTGGCCATTTGTGTATCGTCTTTGGAGAAATGTCTATTCAAGTCATTTTAAAATTTGATTGTTTTTTTCTTGTTGAGCTACAAATTCTTTACATATTCTGGATACTAGACTCTTATCAGATATATGATTTGCAGATATTTTCTTTGGGTTGGGCTGTCTTTGGGTTGTCTTCTCATTCTGAGAATATCCTTTGATGCACAAAAATTATAATTTTGATGAAATCCAATTTATTTTTGTTGTCATTACATGTACCTTTGGTGTCATATCTAAAAACTCATTGCCAAATCAAAGTCATGAAGATTTATTCCTTTGTTTTTTTCAAAGAATTTTATAATTTGAGCTTTTCTATGTAGGTCTTTGTTCCATTTTGAGTTCATTTTTTATGTAGTGTAAAGTAAGTATAACTTCATTCCTTTGCATGTAGGTGTTGAGCGGTTCTGACAGTATTTGTTTCAGACTATTCTTTCTTCATCGAAAGTCTTGGTACCCTTTTGAAAATCAGTTCAGTTCAGTTGCTCAGTCATGTCCGACTCTTTGCAACCCCATGGACTGCAGCATGCCAGGCTTCCCTGTCCTTTGTCAACTCCTGGAGCTTACCCAAACTCATGTCCATGATGAGTTGGTGATGTCATCCAACCATCTCATTCTCTGTCATTCTCTTCTCCTCTTGTCTTCAATCTTTCCCAGCATCAGGGTCTTTTCAGATGAGTCAGTTCTTTGCATCAGGTGGTCAAAGTATTGGAGTTTCTACTTCAGCATCAGTCCTTCCAATGAATATTCAGGACTGATTTCCTTTACGGTTGACTGGTTGGATCTCCTTGCAGTCCAAGGGACTCTCAAGAGTCTTCTCCAACAGCACAGTTCAAAAGCATCAATTCTTCAGCACTCAGCTTTCTTTATAGTCCAACTCTCACATCCATGCATGACTATTGGAAAAAATGTAGCTTTTACTAGATGGACCTTTGTTGGCAAAGTAATGTCTCTGCTTTTTAATATACTCTCTAGGTTGGTCATAACTTTTCTTCCAAGGAGCAAGCGTCTTTTAATTTCATGGCTGCAGTCACCATCTGCAGTGATTTTGGAGCCCAGAAAAATAGTCTGTCACTGTTTCCATTGTTTCCCCATCTATTTGCCTTGAAGTCATGGGACCAGATGCCATGATCTTAGTTTTCTGAATGTTGAGTTTTAAGCCAACTTTTTACTCTCCTCTTTCACTTTCATCAAGAGGCTCTTTAATTCTTTGAAAATTAGTTGCTGGAAATGAATGCCGTTTCTGGACTCTAAAGCCAGTAAGTATCACACTGCTTTGATTACTATAGCTTTGTGATAGGTTTTGATATTGGGAGGTATGAGTCTTTCAACTTTGTTTTCCTTTCTCAAAATTGTTTTACAATTTCATATGGACTTTGGGTGGACTTCTCTGGTGGCACTAGTCGTGAAGAACTCACCTGCCAATGCAGGAGACACGAGTTCGATCTCTGGATCATGAAGATTACCTGGAGGATGGCATGACAACCCACTCCAGTGTTCTTGCCTGGAGAATCCCATGGACAGAGGAGCCTGGCGGGTTACAGTCCATAAGGTCACAAAGAACTGGACACAACTGGAGTGAGTTAGCATGCACACATCCATGAACCTTAGGATCAGTTTTTCCATGTTTTTGAGAAGGACCATTAGAATTTTGATGGGGGATGGCTTTGAATCTGTAGATCTATTTGGTTTGTATTATCACTTTGGAGCAGGAAATGGCAACCCACTCCAGTACTCCTGCCTGGAAAATTCCATGGATGGAGGAGCCTGGTTAGCTATAGTCCATGGGGTCGCAAAGAGTCGGACATGACTGAGCGACTTCCCTTTCTTTCTTTCTGTAGTTCCTTTTGGAGAAGGAAATGGCAACCCACTCCAGTGTTCTTGCCTGGAGAATCCCATGGATGGAGGGGCCTGGTGGGCTACAGTCTGCTGCTGCTGCCAAGTCACTTCAGTCGTGTCCAACTCTGTTCGACCCCATGGACTGCAGCCTACCAGGCTTCTCTGTCCATGGGATTCTGCAGGCAAGAACACTGGAGTGCGTTGCCATTTCCTTCTCCAGGGCTACAGTCTATGGGGTTGCAAGGAGTTGGACACGACTAAGCAACTAACACACATCACTTTAACAGTAGTAAGACTTCCAGTTCGTGAACGCAAGAGTGTCTTTCCTTAGGTCTTCTTCGGTTTCTTTTATCAATGTTTTGTAACTTTCAAGGTACAAGTATTTCACCTCTTTCTTCAGCATTTGTTTTTTCATTGATCTTGTGAATGGAATTGTCTTTTTAATTTCCTTCTCAGATTGTTCATTGTTAGTGTAAAGGGAAACTGATTATCCTGCGTGTTGATCTTGTATCCTGAAATTTTGCTGTACTTGTTTATTAGCTCTAGAAGTTATTTTGTGTGTGAATTTTTAGGATTTTCTATACTTAAGAACATGTCATCTGCAACTGAAATAGTTTTACTTCTTCCTTTTTAATTGGATGGCTTATTTCTTTTTCTTGCCTAATTGCTCCAGCTAGAACTTGCAGTGTTTAGTAAGAATGGGAAAAGGAGACATCCTTGTCTTGACCCTGATCTTAGGAGGAAAGTTTGTGGTGTTTCACCTTTGAGTATAATGTTAGCAGTGGATTTTTATAAATACGGATTTATAATCATGCTAAGGAAGTTACCTTCAATTGCTAGTTTGTTGACTGTGTTTTTCTTAATCATGAAAGATTTTGTCCATCCTTTTTTCTATATCAGTTGAGATGATCATATAGGTTTTTTTCCTTCAATTCTATGAACGTGATATGTTAACATTGATTGATTTTAGATGATGAACTACCCTTGCATTACTGGAATAAATCCCACTGAGTCATAGTGTATAATCTTTCTAATATGCTGCTAGATTTAGTTTGCTAGTATTTTGTTGAAGAGTTCTGTAAAGATTCATAAGGGATATTGGTACATAGTTTTCTTTTCTTTGGATGTATCTGCCTGGCTATAGAATCAAAGTAAGCTGGCTTCATAGAATGAGTTAAGAAGTGTTTTCTTTTCTTCTTCTTTTTTATTTTTGGATGAGTTTGAGAAGGATTGTTGTTAATTCTCTAAATGTTTTGTAGAATTCATTAGTGAAAACATCTGATCCTAGCCTTTTTGTTGGGGGATTTTGATTACTGATTCAGCCTCTGTTTTTGTTATAGGTTTGTTCAGATATTTTATTTCTTCTTGAGTTAGTTTTGGTAGTGTGTTTATAGAAATTTGTCCTTTTCATCTAAGTTTCTAATTTGTTGGCATGTAGTTGTTCATAGTATTCAATTATAATCTTTTTAGGCGTCTGTTAAGTTTAGTAGTAATGTGCACACCTTTTTTTTGGGCTGTGCTTCACAGCTTGTGGGATCAAACCCACACCCCCTGCAGTGGAAGTGCAGAGTCAACCGCTGGGCTGCCAGGGAAGTCCCCCCCGCTTTCATTTTTAACTTTAGTGATTTGAAGCATCTTTGTTCTTAGTGTCGCTAAAGATTTGTCAATGTTGTTGATCTTTTCAAAGAACCAACTTTTGCTTTCATTGAGTCTCACTTTTTTTTTTTTCTAAGTCTGTATTTCGTTTTGTCTCTGCTCTGAACCTTTTATTGTTTCTTTCCTTCTTGCTAGCTGTTTGTTTAGTTTGTTCTTCTTTTTCTAGTTCCTTAAGGTGTAAAGTTAGGTTGTTGATTTGAGATCTCTTATGTAGACATTTATAGCTATAAATTTCCCTCTGAGCACTGATTTTGCAGCCTTCTGTAAGTTTTGGTGTGCTGTATTTTTATTCTGGGGCTTCTCTGGCAGCTCAGCTGGTAAAGAATCCATCTGCAGTGCAGGAGACCTTGGTTTGATTCCTGGGTTGAGAAGATCCCCTGGAGAAGGGATAGGATACCCACTCCAGTATTCTTGGGCTTTCCTGGTGGCTCAGACAGTAAAGAGTCCATCTGCGATGCGGGAGACCTGGGTTCGATCCCTGGGTGGGGAAGATCCCCTGGAGGAGGGCATGGCAACCCACTCCAGTATTCTTGCCTGGAGAATCCTCATGGACAGAGGAGCCTGGTGGCCTACAGTCCATGGGGTCACAAAGAGTCAGACACGACTGAAGCAACCAAGTACAGTGCGTTAGGTCTTTGAGCATGTGTATAATGGTTGCTTTGAGGTCTTTGTTAAATCAAACACATGATGCTCTCACTGGAAGTTCCTGTGCCTTCTTTTTCTTTGGTGTCTGGGTCTTGCTTTCTTGTTTCTTCACATGTCTCCTAATTTTGTTAGAAACTGGACATAGTAGATAACATGTCCCAGGTTGTGGTTTCCCCTCCGTCTAGGGTTGTTACTCTTATTGACTTGTTTGCTGGTAAAGTGACTGCTTGGATAGTTTTAGTAAAGTCCGCTCCCCTGTGGCTGCAGTGTGAAACCTCTAATGCTCTGTCTCAGGAGTGCCATGCCAGGCGTGCCCATAGTCATCCTGAGGGGGCAGCAGGGCTGGCCTCTCTTTCCCTGACCACACCCAGCTGTCAAGCTCCACTGATTGCTGACTGCTTTACTGTTTTCAGCAATACCTAGGGGCATAAGAATGATTCAAGTGAATTCAAGCTCCTTCAAAGGAATAGTTCTTGAGGTCAGTGTTTGAAGTTTGTTCTGACACCGGGAGGGCTCTTCCCAGCTGTCTCTTACCAGTTTATGTTTGACAAACTAGTCGTCGCACAGCTTAACCTGTGTTGTTGATGAATCTATCCGTCGCTCTTTGGAAGAAAAGCTGTGATTTCCTCTTCCAGCTGCCTTTACTTCTGTTTTGAGTGTACCCTAGGGCTTAACCTTGACACTCTATTGCAAGTGAAGTAGGGGAAGGGCAGCAACCCTTTATCTCTCTTCATATGAAGCCCCTACCCCACAAGCCAGGGCAAGGGCATTTGGGTCCTCAGTTTTCTTGGTGATACCACACCCAAGGTAGACAGAGCATCCAGTGCAGCATGGGGGCTGGTGGGAAAAGGAGGTCCCACTTTTCGACTGCACTTGCCTGGGCCTCACCCTCAGCAACAGGTACCTGGGGTCAGGACGAGAAATGTCGATGCCCGATCTCTTCCAGGAAAACAGCTTTTGACAGGCCAAGCAGAAGAGGGAAGCTTGTATTTTTGGCTATATCTGTCTAGGGTGGGTTTCCGCCTTAGGGGGAGGGAAGTAGCAGATCTCAGGTCAAATATCTTGTTGTTGTTGTTCAGTCGCTCAGTTGTGTCCAACTCTTTGCAACCCGATGAACTGTAGCGTGGGCTGCAGCCAGACTTCTCTGTCCTTCACCATCTTTTGGAGTTTGTTCAAACCCATGCCCATTGTCGTCAGTGATGGCATCCAATCATCTCATCCTCTAACGCCCTCTTCCTGCCTTCAATCTTTCCCAGGATTCAGGCTCCTTTCCAGTAAGTCGGCTCTTTGCATCATGTGGCCAAAGTATTAGAGCTTCAGCTTCAGCATCAGTCCTTCCAGTGAATATTCAGGGTTGATTTCCTTTAGGATTGACTGTTTTGATCTCCTTGCAGTCCTAGAGACTCTCAAGAGTCTTCTCTAGCACCACAGTTCGAAAGCATCAATTCTTTGGCACTCAGCTTTCTTTATAGTCCAACTCTCACATCCATGCATGACTACTGGAAAAACCATAGTTTTGACTAGATGGACTTTTGTTGGCAAAGTGATGTCTCTGCTTTTTAACACGTTGTTTAGGTTGGTCATAGCTTTTCTTCCAAAGAGCAAGCATCTTTTAATTTCATGGTTGAAGTCACCATCCACAGAGATTTTGGAGCCCAAGAAAATAAAGCCTGTCACTGTTTCCCCATCTATTTGCCATGAAGTGGTGGGACTGGATGCCACCATATTTGTTTTTTGAATGTTGAGTTTTTAAGCCAGCTTTTTCACTCTCCTCTTTTACCTTTATCAACAGGCTGTTTAGTTCCTGTTCCCTTTCTGCCATAAGGGTAGTGTCATCTGCATATCTGAGGTTTTTGATATTACTATTACTGAGTTTTAGTAGATTTTCTTGAATAAATTTTTTTTCCATTTGTTTGGTGCCCTTAGGGCCATTTCCAGAGACTGTAAATGGTTGGGTTTTTAAAAATAAGTTTCACCGGTTTTGCTGGCAAGCAGCTGTGGAGCTCTGCTTACTATCATACCAGCTCCAATAAAAATTCCTTATGGTTCTTCTTCATCTTCTTTGTTGGCTTATTAGTTACAGTTCCCTTTTTTGCTATTTTAATGATTGATTTGAGTTTATAGTATATACAACTTAGCAAGTTCAATCCCTCAAATGTGTGTAGAACTTCATGTATAGTGTGAGCACTGGACAGTGCACGTCCGTTTCTCCCTTTCTACCTTTTTTGGGGGCTGTTGTCATGCATTCTACTTTTACATGTGCTGTAGACCCCACAAATGCTGGTATTAACTTAGTTTAAGCAGTCAATCATCTTTTTAAGGAATTGAAATAATAAGAAAGAAAATTACTCATTTACTCATATAATTATGGTTTTCAGTGCTCTTCATTTCTTTGAATAGAACCAGATGCCCATCTGCTTGTCCTTCTGCCTGAAGGACTTTTCAAAACATTTCTTGCAGTGATGGTCTGTTGACAATGAATTCTTACACCTTTCGTATGTCTTTATCTGGTGCATTTGAGTGTTGGCTGGTGAATCCTGTGATGAAGAAATTTCATCACAAGCTTTATTATCCTTCCTTTAGTCCCTGAGAAGGAAATGGCGGCCCACTCCAGTACTCTTGCCTGGAAAATCCCATGGATGGAGGAGCGTGGTAGGCTGCAGTCCATGGGGTCGCAAAGAGTCAGACTTGACTGAGCGACTTCACTTCTGCCCCCAGAGCCCTTCCCCATTCAGGTGAGCCTGTCTCTTAGGTAACCTGCCTGTACTGCTTTTGTCTTCCTCCCTTTTCTTCCCTTCCATCTTACTCTGTTCCTTTTCAGAGTGGACGGGGAGAAGAGAAGGGGAGGCCTTAGGTGGCTGGTCTTGTGTATTTGTGGGAGCAGCTTCTCCCATCCTGTGCTGCCTCCTGAACCTGCAGTTCTTGTGCTTCGCAGAGATGGAGTGACGGGTGGGCAGTCAGCTCACCAAACAGCAGTGGGTGGAGGAAAGACCACAGTGCAGAAGTTCTTGCCAAGCAAGGCCCCGAATTGTGGTGCTGGGTTTCCTTCCACACCAGCGTCCGACCTCTTTCTGTCTCCTCTTGAGGCTCCTACAGTTTTTCAGTTGGGTGTTCAGAGCCTTGTGATCTCTTGATCCAAGTGTTGACTTGGGTAGAGAGGGAAGACTCCCAGTTTCTTTGGTTCCCTGTCATATCCAATGCCAACAGTTTATCACATTATCTTGGATTTTCTAGTTAGGCAATCTAATCCTGAATAAATATTTTAATTTTGTTTCTTTATTTCTAATTTATTCTTTATTTTCATAAGTAGTATTGGGGTAGGAAGTCTAGAAGAACAATGTGGGATCACATTAACTAGTCCTTTTATTGTGCTGGCTTAGTGGAAATGTGTGTAGTGTTTCCGTGTTACAAGCATGATATTTACTATTGCTTTCTGATAGATACTTTTATCAGGTACCTTGAGATCTCTAATTTAGTAAGCCTTCAGAAAATGAGGTGTGAGTATAGAATTTAATTAAATGTCTTTTAGATATCTGTTAAGGTGATTGTTTTTTTCTTTCCTCCTAACATTTTTATTGTGGTAAATTACATTAGTATTTTTCTTAATAATGAATCACTCTTACAGTGCCAAAATTAATCAACAGTGACAGTATAGTGTTTTTATGCCATGAAATTGATCAGCTTTCTTAAGGATTTTTACATCTGTGTACATAGAGAACATTGGTTTGTAGTTTTCTTGTGTGAGTTACATGTCTGGCTCCATCTGGGGCTTGATAATGTAGCTTCATAAGAGCAACAACTGCATAGAACATTTCAGCCCCCCTTTGTTTCAACCTCCCCAGTAAACTAGCTTCCAGCCTGCATTTAGATGGCAGGAAAACCATTTACTTATTTTCACGAATAAATGTCTGCTTTGACTAATTGCAGATATTTTTAAAATAAAGAAAATGTGGTTAAAAAAAAAAAGTAGACGTATAGGAAAGTCTGCAATGAAATGTAAAAGCCCCACGCCCTGGGAGCAGCCAGTGTGTTTTAGTTCCTACTGGATTTATTTAACTCACAGAATCAGTTGATACTTGCTATGAAAGAGGAAACATTTAACCCACTGAAGGGACTTCACACTTCCCTTTCTCTTTTTTCCTCCCTCAGAGTTTTAGTTTGTTGTATTTATATTGTCAGCGTTTATAATCTTCACATTCTGTTCTGTAACTCTTGTTGTTTTATATACTTGATTAATAAGTTGATTCCAACAGCTTAAACCTTGTGAAAACAGCAGTAGTGGTTTTTAAAATAAGTGACTGTTCTTCACTGCAGACTACCTAGCGGATTAGACTTGGAAGAGGAACTGAAATGAATCTGCTGCTAACCCCGTGCTGCACACTGAGGGGATTCCCAGGTGCCAAGATCTATGGAGCCTTTAAAAAATCTTCTGCTTTATTCCCTTCTATTTATATGCACGTGCCACTGTTTGTTTTTTTCCCTTTGCTTTTTACTTAGTTTTCTTTTTAATATGTTCCTTTTTCATTTCTCTGGAATACTTCTTCAAGTAGTTTTTCCATATCTGGTATGTGGATGGTAAAATATTCAGGGTATTTACATGTCTGAAAATGTCTTTATTTTGTACTATGGTTATTTGACAGTTTAGCTGTGTATAAAATTCTAGGTGGAAAATATTTTTCCTTAGAATTTTGGAGTAATTGCCTCATTATCTTCTGGTGTCCGCTGATTCTAGTAAGACATCTTATGTCAGTCTGATTCTTATTATTTTAAAGATATCTTTTCTGAAAGTATGTAAGATTTTTCTTTATGTTTTGAGTTTTGAAATTTCATGAAGCTGGGTCAAGATGTGGTAGTTTCTTCATTTACCCTCGTTTCTATACAGAATGATTAGCTTTGCATTCTTAGCCTTAATTGTAATCTATTGTGCTTCCAGTAGTTTGACTTTACAATTTTCATGTAAAACTTGAGAATAAGTTTATATGCCTGCACAGACTGCTAGAACTGAAGGTGGAGGCAGGACAGATGATAAGACTGGCTGGTGGACAGGTTCCTATAAGTTTTAGGAGTCATGTCTTTCTTTAATTTTGGCTGCATGTTAGAATAGTCTAGCGGGCTTTAGGAAACCTGATGCCCAAGTCCTACGCTAAGATTTTCTTGTGTAATTTGTCTGGGGTACAAACATAGCAGGGGATTTGTAAAGAATCTTCCCAAGAGATACTGAGGTGCATCCACTCCTTTAAAACCCTCAGCAATGTGCAGCTTCACTCTATGGTGGGCTTGGTCCTGAGGGAGTCTTGTTAGCTCCTGACACAGCTGAAGATTTGGGGTCCTCCTGGAATACGCCTCAGATGAGATCCAAGGGGGTGTTCGCTTTGAGATCCTGTTCGGATCCAGTGGGTGACTTGCCAACACACAGGCTCGCCGCTGCTCAGATCCTTTCCCAGTGAGGGGGTCAGTAGGGTTTGGGTTAAGACTGGAGCATTCAGGATAGTTCTCAGGGGAAAGGTGTGAGTGGGAGAGATAGTCCTGCTCTCTCTACACCTCTTGTCCTGTAAGCCCCCTTCTCATCTTCCTGCTTTCTCTCTGGTCCTTTCTTCCAGCGCTGGGTGGTCAGGGGACCATGTCACTTTCACTTGATGATTCTTGCTTGTGCCCCTTGCAAGTTCACGTGGTTCTTGCCTGAGTTCTGGGAGGACTGTGTTGCTACCCCTGGGGGACTTGCTGATTTACCTGGAGTTCATCCCCCACCCCCGAGTTGAGCTCTCTGGGGCCTGCCCTCTAACGGGTTTAAACATCCCTGAACACTAGCTCTTAAGGAATATGGTGTACTGTTCTGTGAAGGCGCTTATCCTCCCACCGAGGGCAACCAGGACGAGTGCCCTTTGCTTTGCCTTTTGTAGCTTCCAGCCAGTATTTTTGTTTTTGTTTCTTGGCGGAGGGGGACAAGTAAAGGGTGAATGTTGGTGAAGGTGAGTTAAGAAACAGTTGGACTTTTGCGAATGAAACAAACTTCTCTCCCAAAATATGCTCCCCTGCCCTGCCTCGTGTTCCTCACAAATAGCAGCCAGTGCCCTCTACCTAGGAAAGCAGAAAACTGTAGAAAATATTTTAGAAAAAAATTAAAAATCAGAAATAATTTAAAAATCTTGGTCCTTTAAAAGAAGAAAGCTCTTTTTTTTTTTTCCTCCTTTTAGAAGGTTCCTATGGAAAGACTGTGTTGTTTGACGTTGCACAGTGACCCCATGCAGAGGTGCCTTTTGGTGGGTGAGGGCTCCATGGTTGGGTCCACCGCACCCAACCTATGCCTTGATTTCCTTCTTTGTGAACAAGCCGTATCAGTAGTGCCCAGGTGGGTGTTGGCAGGGCATAGGACAAGCTGATGGGAGCAGGCTTCCAGAAGAGGCCGCATGTGATGGGCCCTCAAGAAGTCTAGCAGCTGTTCTGTTATTGTCTTCTTCCTCCTCCTCCTCTTCATCACCTTGTGCACATTTTTAATATATCCCCCCAAATATTTCTTGTTTTCATTATCTTTAGTCTGTTAGAAATTGTTTATAAATCAGTTATTGTGGAACGTCTGTTTCAACTTCCTTCTGAAACCTGCCGAAGAATTGATACTTTTGAACTGTGGTGTTGGAGAAGACTCTTGAGAGTCTCTTGGACTACAAGGAGATCCAGCCAGTCAATCCTAAAGGAAATCAGTCCTGAATCTTCACTGATGCTGAAGCTGAAGCTCCAGTGCTTTGGCCACCTGATGCAAAGAGCTGACTCACTGGAAAAGACCCTGCTGCTGGGAAGGATAGAAGGGAGGAGGAGAAGGGGATGACAGAGAATGAGATGGTTGGATGGCATCACCGATTCAACGGATGTGAGTTTGAGCAAGCTCTGGGAGATGGTGAAGGACAGGGAAGCCTGGCGTGCTGCAGTCCATGGGATGGCAGAGTCAGACACGACTGAGCGACTGAACAGCAACAACTATGAACAACCTTTGAAGATTTTTTAAAATCAGGATGTTTTGTATCTTCCATAGTGGAATGAGAGTAAATTAAAGGCATTTTGATGACACCTGTGATTGGTTGTATAATCTCTACTTTAAAAGCAAGTTTTATTTTTTTTAAAAAAGCAAGTTTTATCTTTCATAAAATGCTTTTTATAGAGTAGATATAACTTGAGCCACATCACCTTTGTATGTTTTCTATCAATAACAAAAAAGTAAATTGTAATATTGTGAAGAAATGATTCTGCTGTCTCTTTGAGGTTGGATAAGGCGAATTCGTGGGAATCCTGTGTTACACATTAATAAAATGGAGTTAATTTGATTATGTCTGAAAGGACACATTTTCCAATAATAATATTTTCTTAAATAGGCAATGTTATATCGACTATTGGATACTGTAGCTCCAAAGTATCTATTTTTAGAAGTGTTGGGTATTTAAATTGGGTTAAGATTCATTTACTATTATTTCATATCATAATAAAGCAAAACATTTCTTAATAATGTGATCACTTGCTAAAATTGAAGTAAAACACAATCCCACCCTCTTCTCTCCAAGAGTAAGGAATGTTAATATCGCACCGAGGCGGGAGTTTTTCCTGCTGTGACCATGACAACCGACTCCCCTCACAAAGGGATAGGCCTCCCCAAACATCAGGCCCTGGCACAAACATTTGACTTTTCAAGGCAATAATATTAAAGCAAATTCCTTATCTTTGCCAAACACAAGACTCATCGTGAGAAACTTTCAGCTTCCTTGGTAGATGCGTTTTCCTTCATTACCCAAATTCTTGGGGTCAGTTTTTCCCCTTCTAAAACCCAACGCCAATAAAACCACTTTCTTGCTGATTTCCAAGTGATTATGAAAAGTCTCTTCCCGTTTTTTTTCGTTTTGATTCCATGCGCGCTCTCTCTAGGCCTGCCTTGCTTTGCAGTGACGATGGAGATTCAGCTCTAGCTGCTAATCCATCCCCAGGGGTTAGGAGGCAGGCCCCTGCCTCCCCTTCTGTGCTTTTCCTTTGCTTGCTTGTTATACCTGTGGTTCTTTGAAATCTGTGACAGTCCCACTAACTGGTTTGGGTTGGCCAAGCTTTAGGGTTAACACTGGAAATTAAGGTGCTACCTCACATGATAATAGCCAGACACAGCTCTGGGTCATACCCTTTGACGCCCTGCGCGAGGGCCGCGGTCCATCCTTGTGGCTGCAGTGCGATGTGCTCCAGAGCGCGGCTGAGTAACAGGAGGGACCTGCTTTCTCTTCCTGCTCCCCTTACTGCAGAAAATTGGGGAGCACCTGGGATGAGGCCTGGGGCAGACCTTAGCTGGTGTCCCCTGGGACGGCCACAGTCTTCAGGTCATCTCAGTCTTTGAGTCAAAGGGATTTATTGTTTTAATTCTGCACACACCTGTTGTGCTTTGTGTGACTTTCCAGGGTGGCACCAAATCTAAGTGTCTCTGTAATGCGATTAGGGTACCGGAACCTCTTTTCTAGGGACGTGGGAATTGTGCCCCTCAAAGGCCCCTTGGCTCCTTCTTTGGGACTCAGTGCCTCCTCTAACCTGCCCTGCCCTAGGCATGCAGACCGGGCCTGCTGTGTATTGATTTCTGCGCTCTGTTCCTGTTCTGAAGCCTTTCCTAGCTGCCCTCCCTGTGAGTGCTGTCTGTGCTCCCCATGCGGCTCACTGCCCAGTCCATCACTCGGAACCTCATTCTCTGAATTTAACTCGTGTTGCCTCTCTGACCCCCTCTGCCATGGTCTCATCTCCTCTCCATAAGCCTCCCTAGTGCTTCCCACCGTTCATTTGGCACCTTACATAGGTTTTCGGTTACCTCTCTTTCCAACTCAGTTGTAATCTCTTTGAAGATGAGGATTTTAAACCATTTATTAAAATGTAATATCCATGTAGGAAAGTACACCTATCATCAAAGTACAGCTCAGTTGTTTTTCCACAAACTGAACACACCCTGCAGCCAGCTCCCTGAGGCAGAGCTGACCTCACCGGCCCTGGAAGCCCCCCCCATCCCTGGGGCACCGCTTCCTTGATTTCCAGGCACAGGTGCATCTGCAGCCTTGGTGCTCCACGTGCCGTCCCGGTGCTCAGCAGTGCAAGCGGCGCCAGCTCTGTGTGCGGCCAGGATTTTCATACACGTGGTCTATTTTCTATTCCGTGAGGGGTTCTTGTGCCAGTCATGTCTTGGTGAAGTTGGGTCTGTACCTCCTGGGGGAGCTGGGGGGTCCCAGGACATGTAGGAAGAGTAGACACTGACAGGGCCTGTAACTCATCCCTGGAACACGTGTTCAGTGAAATCTGTGCCCATGAAGTGTCCAGTCCAATGAGCTGCTTCTACCAGCCGATCTCTCGGCTGTGTTTGTGGCCCCATCTGTCAGGTAACTGTATCGTGACTTTTATCAGCAGAGGCTTTAGAGAAAGTGTTTCTGCCAGTTCTATTCAAGTCCTTCCATTCAGGGACATTGTAATTTTGTGTTTTAAAAATACTCCCCAGGGTTACATTAGTGCTGTGCTGGATAGATGTTTGCCGGCTTTATTTTCCTTCTGTGAGCACATTCTGCCTTAACACTAGTACTGGGTGGACTCTTGTCTGTCATCATTATATTTACTGCATCAGTTTCATCTAAATTGGTCTGAGTTTTTACTTGGCAGTGAGGAGTGTTCCTAGCTTTCCTACCGTGTACCTCGCAGTAAGTTTTATGCAAGAGAATCCACTAAAACTGAGTTCTAAAAGAGCTTTTCCTTTTCTCTTTTAAACAGTCGGATATTCTAAAAATCAAGCAGTAGCACAGAGCTCAGGGTCTTACCTTTGCTTCTTGGATGCGGTAAGTAACTGTTTTATTTAAAATGTCTGACTGTATGTTGGTTCAGTAATTAAGAGATATTACATTTTAGTGTAGTTCTTTAAAATCATTGTTCTAATATGTTGCAATCAGTCTCTAACGTTGGCAAGTTGTTTCTGTGTAACTGCTGTAGCACCTGTTGAGGGGATTGATTTTTGATCAATGGGGTTACATAAAAGCAGAAAATTGCACAACAGAGAAACATATAAACAAAGTGAAGATAAACTAAGGAGATGTTGACAGATAACAATACTTAGAAGATTAATAGCCTTTAATAGAACTAATTCATGCAAGTTGGTGAGAAAACACAAAGAGTAATGAGTAGTAGATAAACAGAAAAGGACAGGAGTGGAGACTTTCAGAGGCAGATATGCAAGCAATGAGTTTTAAAGATGTTACATCATTTGTGATCAAACACAAATTGAATTAGTTTGGTGCTATGTTTAAAAATGAAATTTAATCGTGTAGTGTTTGGAAATGCCATGTGAACTGGTAGCGTTGACAGCATAATTTTGCATTTTGTGTTAAGAACTTTAAAAAGGCTTATGCTCTGGACCCTGAATTTCACTCTAGGTATCCTTGAAATTCTGAAAAAGATATATGTACAAAGAAGCTCTAGTGTTATTAATTATAATGGAAAATTAGTTAATGGAAACAAGTTAATACTGGACAGGAGAGTAATGATGAATTGAACTGTGGTCAGTCTGTATGAGAAAATTACTGTAATGTTCATAAAGAATTTTTAATAACATGACAAATGATGATTGTGGGTGAAAAAAGAACCCATGATTGTATGTGTTGTGTATACTCATGTGTAGATTTTCTCTTTAGTGGCACTCTGAGAACATTTATCTGTAGGCAGTCTTCCTTGGGCCCCTCCAGGCCTGGGGGCGCAGGGTGGGCTGCACTCCTTTTGTCTGACCTCTGGCCCTGGGGCTCCTTTTCCTCTATTTCTGTTTGTTTCATTTCTTTGATTTTTGATCTTTGTGGTTTTGCATCTGGATTCATCCTGGTGCTCCACCTCTGACACCTGATATTGGACCCTGGCCTCCATACTTGCAGCCCTTCATACGTTGCAGCCTTTCTGAAGTGCAACGTAAGACGGTTGTTTTCTTCTCATGACAGCTGTGTGGTGTCCCGTAGGTTCTGAGCAGAAATCTTAGCTTATTTTCCAGTGTCCATGGTAATTCCTTTCCCTCTTTGTGAACGTAGGTCCCTGGGTCTCAGGGGCACAGAACTGGATGAACCCTGACCCTGGGTTCAGGACACATCTTGGTTGCTGGGCCGTGCATCCATCTCCTCGTTTGTTTCTGCGCCCATGTCTCTTTTGCTAACGCTCAGCACCCATAATCCTGCCGTCCAAGACTAGTGCTAACTCCTGCTCCAACCTTGTTTACACTGCCTTCCACTCCTGGCGACCACCACACAACGCCCTGTCCCCACCCGCTGCTGAACTTTTTGGTGTCTAAGCAAATCTGAAAAAAAAAAAAAAATTAAAAAATTTTAGTTGTATTTAACTTTATAAAAAGGGTACCAGGCTGTATAAAATATTTTGGAACTTTGTAAACTTATATTGTTAAGGTCCATCCATATTGTTGCACATCATTGTAGTTCATTCTCTTTTGTTTTTGTTTTTTAATTGAGGGAGAATTTATATACAGTGAAATGCAAGATTTTCATTTTGCATCAAAATGTGAAAATGGTGTACAAAATGAGCCACGTGAGGGTCCTGACACCCGTACACACCCCTGTCACTCACAGTCGAATCAGAGCAGACGATGATTCCATCAACCAGAGCTGCTCCCAGACAGGCCGCGCGGTGTGGGCACCTGCATTTAGCATCCACACCACATCGTGGGCGCCTGTGACTGCAAGTGCTGGCGGGCTGTTCTCTGTTTTAATCAGTGGTGTGAAGGTGCCATGCTGATCATGCTACCACTGGTCAACATTCAAGCAGTTACTAGTTTGGGTTATTTTAATAAAAGTGCCATCACCATCACGATGAAAGCGTTCCTGTGGGTGTGTGTTCTGTTTCTCTTGGGAAGATAAAAGGTGCGGGGTTGAAGAACCACAGGTAAAGGAACCTGCCGGGGCAGTGTGGCCCTGTCTGCTCCACATTCTCCCAGCACTGATGAGTCAGCCTTGGCTTCAACCCCTCTAGCAGAATTGAAGTGCATCTCATTTGTGTTCATTTACATTCCCTGATGGCTAGTGATGTTGAGCACCTTCTCATCACTTTACAGGCCATTCATAAATCCTTTTTGGTGAGATATCGAAATCTTTGCCCATTTTTTAAAAAAAATTGGAATGTCTTATTGGTTGTCAGTGTTTGGTATGTATTCTGGATGCAAGTCCTTTGTCAGATACCTGCTTCCTGAGTATTTTCTCCCCATGTGACTTGCCTTTTCATATTTTAATGGTGTCTTTTGATAAGCAGAAGTTTTAAATCTTGATGAAGTTCAAATCATTGATTTTTCTCTTTTTATAGTTAATTTTTTTTTATCTGAGAAGTCTCTGCTTACCCCAAAGAAGTTATTCTCTTGTTTTCTTACTTTCATATTTAGTCCCATGATCCACCTTGTGTTCATTTCTGTGTCTCCTGTGGTAGGAAGCAGGGGTTAATTTTTTCATATGGATATTAAGCGGCACCAGTGCTGAAGAGACTTTCTTTCGCGCTTGTATTGCCCCGGTGCTTTGTTGAGAATCAATTGGCCGTGTCAGTGTAGGTTTGTTTCCAGACTTTCTGTTCCGTTCTGTTTCTCTATTGTCTGCAGCTCATTCATTCGTCTGCTGTACAACATTCCACTGGGCAAGCACACTGCGCGTATTCACCCATGCTCCCACTGACGGGCACCCGGGCCGTTTCCACGCTCTTGCCCTTGTGCATAGCTGCTGGGGACGTTCTTGCATGCACCCCCTGTTGTACACACATGAGAGTTCCTCTGGGGTTCACACCCAGAAGTGAGTGCCCAGGCCTCAGGGGATGAGCAGTTTATCTACAGGGGAGGAGCTGTGCTGCTGCCATGCGGCTGGAGACGTTGTCCCTCCTGGCAGGTCACTGTGGGTCCCGAGCCTCCCCAGCTCTGGGTGCCCTCAGGCTCTTCAATCTCGACCAGCAGGCGGGAGCAGACTGGAGCCTCACTGTGCTTTGATGTGTGCGCCCTGATCTCGAGCCATGGTTGGCATCAGCCCACGTTGATTGGCCCTGTGGGTTTCCTTTCTTCATGACGTGTGTTTGCATCTTTTTGCCCACTTCCCTTTCCAACTGCGAGGAAAGTTGTAGGGATAGTACAGAAAACTGTTTTCAAGGCCAGCATCGCTGACCCGTTCCTCATCATCCCTGAGCCCGTCTGTGTGTATTTCCTGCAAACAAGGACATCTCCTCTGACCCAGAGCAAGGACGTCCTGCCAACAGGTGGCTGACCCTAGTGCCCACCTCCCTCACAGTCACCGAAGGGCCCCAGAATCCATGTTGCCTTTACCTGGGAGTCTCTCGTTTCCTCATCTGGAGCATTCTGCAGGCCCTTACTGACTTTCTTCATCTTGATGTTTTCAGAGATTCCCAGGCACTTTTGTAGAATACCCTTTAAACTGAGTGATGGTGTTGGGCCAAGTGTCTGTCCAGAAATCTCAGAAGGGGCAGTGCCTTCTTCTCATTGCCTCCTTGGGTACCTGTGATTTGTGCCCCAACCCTGATGAAGCCCACTGGTCACTTAATGAAGAAGGCATCTCCTATGTGGGATGGCCCACAGGGCCTCCTGCAGAGACTTCTCCTTTGGCCTGGCCTTCCTTGGACAGGGGGTGTGGGAAATGGGCCTTGGCCCCCTGAGCATGTGCTTTCCGGAAGAAGATGGTTGTGGTCTCCAGTGAACATCTGGCTTGAGCGTGACCAGTGTGTTCTGTCTCAGTGCAGGAGTGATGCCAGCGCCGCACGACCACAGCCTGTGTCAAAATGGACCGTTTCTGTAGGAAGATTGGGTTCACGAGGCCCCTTTGCTGGGGCTTTGAGGCTGTATTTTGACTTGTTAGCTTCCTGGGATGCAGTCTGGTGACTGTGTCTGGATTCAGAACATATTTCATTAGGAGCAATAGCATAGCTGGAGGCCAGCTCCCATGCTGCTCCTGGACCAGAGCTCATTCATTCATCAGATCGGTACCTGGATGTGCCAGGTACATCAGCAGGTGCAGGGCATACAGCAACAGAAAGACAGATGGAGACAGCACAGGCCAAAGCTCAGGCAACTTCAGGCCCTGAAGTCGCTGCCTCCCCAGCCTCCCCTGTGGGAGCAGCTGCTGTGCCTCCGGCTCCCACATCCCCCACCCACTACCACCCCGGGCCCTGCCCTTTGTCTCTTTCTCAAGTACTTGCGTGGCCCACCATCCTCTCTGGCTTCTCAGTGATACGCTCACCCCTCTGCATATGGTGGGACCTGCCTGCATCTGGGATGTCCCTGCCCCTGCACTTCAGTTCTGCACGCAACATTTATCACCTTCAGTGCTGCATCCTTTATTATCATCTTTGTTTGCCTTCCCTCGTAGAATATCAGCTCCACACCGGAGGGAGTAGGGCTTGTTTCTTCCCTGATGTTTCTGAAGCACCTGGAACTTGGCAAATAGTAGATATTAATAGATGGTTGTGAAATGAATTAGTGGGGTTTGGGTTTATGTGTTCAATATAAATGGTTACATTAGATTGAATTAGTTACTTCTGTATACTTACCTTGGAACCCAGCCATCCTGTTGGCTGTCATTTCCATGGAGAGCGATCTTGAGTGTGTTTACAGATGGATTTTCGGCGCCCATCACTGTGGTGCAGCGGTTCAGAGAACGTGCTCTTAGTAGCCGTTACAGACTGCTGCCTGGGGCCAGTAGTGCCTTTCTAGTGGGTTGGAAGGGCCACCCGGGGCAACCTCAGTGTCACTCCCAGTCCCCGATGTGTCCAAGGATATTCATCTTGGAGAGAAAGTGAGTCACACAAAGATCCCAATTGTCTCAGAGGGTGTCCATCAGCAGTGTTTCTGGTGAGTGGGAGGTTGATGCCCATCCCCTCATGGGAAAGTGATGTCCTCAGGCACAGTCCCTCCAAACCTGAGAGGCAGAGCACAAAGCTCAGGGACTCAGGGACTCGCCCCAGAGGGAACCCATGCAAAGCAGGCCTGGCGTCTCCCGCGCGGGCTTGAGGGCTCCGTCTACAGCCTTCAGAGGACCCACACTTTGTGACCTGGGCACCGCCGTCAGGAAATAAATTCCTACTTAGAAGGGGGTGTCTGTGTCCTTTCCTAAACATATGTTTTGCATTTGCTTACATCATCTTTGATTTCTTTCATCAACATCTTGTGGTTTTTCACAACACAGATCATGTACATATTTTGTTAAATTTGCACCAAAATATTTCATTTCCTTTGGAGCACCTGTTCATGAACATAGCATCTCTAATTTCTGTGTTCATTGTTAGCATCTAGAAATGTGATTATTTTATCTGTTGATCTTGCAGAACTCACTGGTTCTAGGTTTTTAGAGTAGATTCCTGAGGATTTTCTAGATGGTCAATTACATCATCTGCAGACGGTGGGCAGTTTGATTTCTTCTCCTCTGATCTCGAGGCCCTTTTATTTGCCTTCTTGCCTCATTGCTCTGGCTGGAACGTCTGTCGCTTCTGAACTGGGAGGAAGCACCAGCCTTTCACGTTGCATGTTGTCTTCCATTCCTAACTTGCTCAGAATTTTTATCTTGTGGACAGGTGTTGGATTTTGTCACATGCTTTTTCTGTATCAGTTGGAATTTGTTGGTTTTTAAAATATGGTTGTTACCAAAGATTTATAAGATTTTTTTCCATCTTCTTGGAATTTGGGAATTTTTCTCTGTGTGTCAGGAATCATTTCTGGAATGTGGTGAGCTCTTTTAAAATGCAGACTCAAGGTTTTTTTCAGATGAAATGAAATTTTCTGTATTGGCTGTTAATTCCTTCCTTGTACCTTGTTTCTTCCTTTGGCTTCTGGTGTTTGAATGCTGGGTCTTATCATTTGCTCATTGCCCTCTTGATTTCTGTTTCTCTATAACTTTGCATTTTATAGTTTGACCCTCCAGTTCATTTACTTAGTTGTGAGCTGTGACCACCTGTTTTGTCTTCGCCTTTGCTGTCAGAAGTTAGATGTATACTTTCCATTCCTCCATGTCCTAGGGCACCTTTGAGAGCTCTTCTTTTTTGTATCTTCCTCCAGCAACTCTAGAGGACTGCCGCTTTGTTTTGTGTCCTGGGTCCTCTCAGGTTCATTAATGGTTGTTTATGGCTCTCTGCTCCATTGGAGGCCAGACCACATGGTCCAGGGACCATGGCAGCAGGCGAGCCAGGAGGTGTGGGGCCTCCTGTCCTGGGATTGAGCCCTTCTGTCCATGGGTGGGTAGTCTCTGCTGGGTCTGGGAGAGACCTGTTTCCAGATGTCCTATGTTTTTGGCCAATTAAAAACCCAGCTCTCTCCCAGCCTCAGAGGTGAAGAGAAGCTTAATCATTTGGTGTCCCTTTTCCCCATTCCTCCCAGCAGCTCTGCAGACCTTCCTGGTGTGCCTGGGCACAACGGCCCTCCCCAGGGCATCTGCGGCTCTGCAGGCTCCTGGAGCTTGTGGTCGGTCCTGGGCTGCTGCCACTCTACCCGGGAGTTCCTGTGCCATTGTGGCCTTTTGTTGCATTCTGGGCTGGCCATTTGTTCCAGGAGAGACTGTCCTCATGTTCTTGGCTCTGTGCCACCCTGCCCCAACCCCGTTCACCTTTGGGTCTAAAAGGAGATGTGGGACAGGGGGCCCTGGGCCAAGCTGAGTCCTCCCTGTGCCATGCCCACCGCAGTCTGGCTTTTTTAATTTATAGGATCAGAGAAGGAACTGGGTTACAGAATCTGGTTGGGGGAAGAGGGGTCTTTTAAATAACTGATTTACAGGTGACTGGAAAAGTGATTTCAGCCTCTGTTGCCGTTAAACATTTTTTCCAAACTTCTGGTAAGTGGAAATATTGACTGGTGTAGATATTAGTGGTTTGTATTTCTATTTCCCCTCCAGTTCTTCCCTGCACTTGTGGGGAGGGGGAGGAATGTGGACACAGGAGGGAGAGAACTGAGTGCCTCCCGCCACGTACCTCCTGGGAGTGGAACTCGAGGCCACGCACTTTACTTTGAGGTTTCTTGAGAGCAAAGCTTTTGACCACAGGGCATGGTGGTTACCACAGGGCTACTGAATAATGTTATTTTCACTATATTTGGAATGGCATCCTTGCCAGTAACTTATTAAATGCAGATGTTGCCAACAGAGTGAGGAAGTTTGTTTCTCCTGTCTCTACAACACATGCCACCTTACTTTTTAAAAAAATTTACTGAAGTATAGTTGATTTACAATGTCGTATTAATTTCTACTATACAGCAAAGTAACTGTATATTTATATATATATATTCTTTTTAATATTCTTTTCCATTATGATTTATCACAGAATATTGAATATAGTCCCCTGTGACCACCTGATTTTTCTGTTTGACTTGCCAATTTTAGTATGGGATCATTCAGAAAAGAATATTATTATCAGCTAGAGAGAATCTGCTACAACTTTAGAAAACAGTTGAGAAATGTGCGTTCAGGTCTGGAACAGGTGGAGGCTGCTGCTTTCTAGGTGTGCCACCTGGGAATTTCAGCTCCACAGGTAAGGGTTGCTGCCCCTTAACCCCAAGCGGAAGACATGTTGCTTGGAAGCCCCAGGAAAGGGGCAACCAGGCCGGGAAGAGCCAGAGCATGAGACGCTGGGGACCCTCCAGCTCCCGTCTCTTGGCATCTCGCTGTCCCTGAGTCCTCTCCCCTGCCTTATAGCTGCTGGTGCAGAGGAGGTTGTGTGTTTTCATGTAAATATGTTTATAATTGAGCTGAACTTCAGTGGTTTTCACATCAAAGATACTTCTGCCATGTTTTAAAGTTATACTTTGATTTGAAAACCACTGAAGTTCAGCTCAATTATAAACATCTAAACACACCACTCACTTTCCTTTCTGCTCCCCCTTGCCTCTTCTTTCCTTAGAGAAAAATTATGGATTTGGTTGGACCCAAGACCTGAAGGGTATTAGTTAGCTCAGGAGCAGGGCCGTGTGCTTTAGTGATGGCTGTTTCCCAGGAAGCTCAAGCAGCACCCCTGGGAAGTAGATTAGGACCTTGGTTTATTGAGGTGGGGGAGGAAGGGGTGACCCCTTATTTAATGGCAGCTGCAAATTGGTAAAGATCCATGTGTGTAGAGTCTTCTACTTCTGTTCTTTGAAAGAAGAGATAGTCCTTATTCTTAACACTTCTGTTCAGAAGGGTTTTTCTTGAACAGAGGAAAGACATAAAAGAGTTGAAGAAAGACCTGAGAAATCTTGGCATTCTTGCTACTTACACTTCCTCAACGTCAGTCACTCGGTGCCCTACATATTCTTGTTTTGTCGGCACCATAACCTGTTGTGCTTGGAAAGCTATAGTTCTTGCCAGGTGCCACCGAACTTGGTGTTTTAAAAGAGAAGATGCTTCAGACACTGAGCTTTTGGGATATTTTTTATTTGTGCAGAGTGTTTTCATTTTAAGGCTTGGGGAAGGGAAGTGACCCAGGTATTTGTTGGGCTGCTGCTCCCCAGCACTGGTTCCAAAACCTGCTGGCCAGGGAGAGAGCCTGTTAGAAACGCAGATTTGGGGCCCGTTGCTGCAGGGGCTCAGACTCCAGGTCTTCTCAGCAGACCTGGCTTTAAGGAGCTCCACAGTGGTTCTTCTGTATCCAGCCCAGATGGCATGCATGTTTCTATTATCAAGTAGGTCGGTGCTGGACCGTGTTGTCCCAGGTGCTTCATCCACTGGGCTCCCAAGGTCTGAGTGGTCATCTTGTCCACTGCTGTGTCTGGCCCTTACTGCCAGTTTCACTGTCCCTCTCTATCTTACCAAACTGTGGGCACTGTGAAAGCAGAGGCCTCTCTGCCTCCTGCAGTAGTGTCCTGGGCCTGGTGGGCACTAAATTCCAAGCTCCTGCCCTGCAGAGCCTACCACCAGGGTGGACTTGCAGAGAAGTGGCAGAGTTGTAAGGAAAGATGGTGTGGATTCCACCCCAGAGAGGGTGCGGTCTGCTCTGCATGCGTGTGCTCTGGGCAGACCAGGACCACGGACAGTGCCAGGCGTGTCCTCCCCCTCCAGACTCCCTCTGCCCGCCTTCCTGCCAATCTCCTGCTGGTCCGAGGGGATTCTTGTCTTTTCTCCCAATTAAAGGGAATTCCTTCCTCCACCCACCCAGTACAGAGCAAGAACCAGGGGCAGGGGCATTGGCAGCACTTAGGTTTTGGGTTCTGTTGGGAGTGCTGTCAGCAGAGGGAAACGCACAACTTGAAGTTTTGTGTATATAGTAAAATTGCATGTTTGATTCTAAGTTATTTTTGTGCTTTTCTTATGCTATAATTATAGCTGTTGAAAAATTATATATGCATATAGATGGAGACTAGAAGGGAACTTAGGATGGTGAAAATAGTATGTTCAGAGGATGATGATATTGTGTAATATATAATACTGAGCATTTCTGGTATTCCTGCTGTGGAGCTTGTGCAATAAACCCAGAATTATAATATTTTCAAAAAGTGCCATGGAATGAACTCAGATTCATTTTTTTCTAAACACTGAGTGCACTTTTTGGTGGGTCCCAGCAGCCTCTGTCGATGGTTGTTGCAACTTCCGTGCTGTCACAGGAGATGAGTGCACATCCTTCTGCTCCACCATCTTGACCTGGAAGCCCAGCGCTGAGTGTACTTTGTTAGAGACATTATGCTTTAAAAGGGCTTCCCTTGTGGCTCAGCTGGTAAAGAATTGGCCTGCAATGTGGGAGACCTAGGTTCAGATCCCTGGGTTGAGAACATCCCCTGGAGAAAGGAAAGGCTACCCACTCTAATATTCCGGCCTAGAAAATTCCATGGACTCTATAGTCCATGGGGTCACAAACAGTTGGACATGACTGAATGACTTTCACTCACTTAAGAATCAGTATTACTGGAATAGTACTTACATATAATAAATTACACTCATTTAAGTGTACATTCCATGGGTTTGACAAATGTATACACACATATAAAAGCCAACTTAGTCAAGTTTAGAATGTTTCCGTTGCCATAAAAAGTTTCCTCATGCCTCTTTGCAGTCATTCTCCCACGCCTTGAAGCAACCGCAAATGTGATTTCTTTAGGTTAGTGATCTAATTATATTATCTGTTCTTTTAGTACATTAGGTTTTTTCTCCTGTTCTAGAACTTCATGTCGGAGAAGGCAATGGCAACCCACTCCAGTACTCTTGCCTGGAAAATCCCATGGACAGAGGAGCCTGGTAGGCTGCAGTCCATGGGGTCGCTAGGAGTCGGACACGACTAAGCGACTTCACTTTCACTTTTCACTTTCATGCATTGGAGAAGGAAATGGCAACCCACTCCAGTGTTCTTGTCTGGAGAATCCCAGGGACGGGGGAGCCTGGTGGGCTGCCATCTATGGGGTCGCGCAGAGTCGGACACGACTGAAGCGACTTAGCAGCAGCAGCAGAACTTCATGTAAATAGAATCATACAATATGTACTCTTGTGGTTGGCCTTTGTTGGCTCAGCATATGTTTTTGAGATTTATCAATATTGTTTCTTATACCAGTAATTCAGTCTTTTTATTGCTGACTAGTGTATCCTAATGCATGGATAAACCACAAATTGTTTATCTATATAGTCATCCATTGATGGACATTTAGGTGGCTTCCTGTATTTGGCTATGATGAGTACAGATGCTCTGAAAATTTGTGTACAGGTCTTATCATGAACATATGTGCTCATTTCTCATGGGTAAATATCTAGAGATAGATTGCTAAATGATACAATACATGTACATTTAACTTTGTGAGAGACTACAAAACTATCTTACAAAGAGACTGAATCATTTTACACTCCCACCAGCAGTTTGAGAGACTTCCAGTGGTTTCGTGTTCTTCCAACACTTGGAATTGTCTATATTTTAAATTTGAGCCCTTGTAGTGCACGTGTGTTTCTATCTCATTGTTTTGGCTTGCATTTCCCTGATGACTAAATATGTTGAACATTTATTTGGGCACTTAGTGATCATGCTGGAGAATCCCAAGGACAGCGGAGTCTAGGTTGCTTCCATGTCCTAGCAATTGTAAAAAGTGCTGCAATGAATATTGGGGTACATGCGTCTCTTTCAACCCCGTAGCAGCTATAGTGATAAAGCTACAGTGTCATTTTATTGAAAAAAAAAAAAAATCAGGTATTGTAAATCCTCCAACTTTGTTCTTCCTTTTCAAAATTGTTTCAAATCTCTTTAGCTCTTTCAGGATTTCTGCAAAATTTTAGAATCAGCTTGTCAAGTCTGCTTGGATTTTTTTATTGAAATTGCATTGAATTTATAGTTCTGTTTGGGAATCTTAATATTGAATCTTCTAATCTATAAACATGGTATATCTGTCAATTGATTTGGGCCTTCTTAAGTTTCTCTCAGAAATATTTTGTAGTTTTCGATATACAGGTCTTACATAAATTAAATAAAATACTTCCCAAGTATTTTATGTGTTTTGGTGCTAACAAAAATGGTTCATCTCCCAGTTTTATTGCTATAAATATACTATTAATAGATTACCTTATTTGTTTTCGTTGGTTTTGTCTTGCCTTTTGTTTTTTTCAATTAAGAACTCAGTGTTTAGTGACCATGGTATCTGTGAGTAAAGACTGCCTCTTTCTCTCTGGTCCACATGTTTTTCTTCTTTGTTCTTGGCCCATTCTGGGCTGGGACACCCCCATGCAATATCAAATAGGAATAGTTGTGGTGACAGTCCTTGTCGTGTTCAGATTTTTATTTGTTTCATCATTTACATCATGGGGAAAAAAGCACATGTAGAGAGGAGCATAAAACACAAAGGTACAGCTCAGTAAATCATCACACGGCAAATGTTTCTGAACTAGCATAGAAAATAGCCGCCTCAGTAGCACCTTTCTTGCCCTTTCACAGTTACCTTCTTCGTCCTCCCCAAAGCTAAATATTGCCCTGCCTGTTTTGGAAGATTTTATAAGTGGAATCATGTATAGTCTTCCACATCTGGCTTCTCCCACTCTGTGGCTTGTCTTTTCACTCTCTGAAAGCTGTCTATTGATGAATAGAATTCTTTAAGGAGTTTGATTTAGTAATCTTTTCCTTTATGGTCAGTGCTTTTTGTCTTCTTCATGAGTTATTTTCTCTTACCTGAAGGCCCTGAAGTTATTCTTTAATGTTCCAGATGCTTTTTTTTTTAACCTTTTCTATTTTGATGTAAACCCCACTTGAAATTGATTTTGCTTATTTCTGCTTAACATATAAACACAGCACATAAGTGCACAGTCTGTTGAGTTTTGAGGAAGTGAACGCTCCAGTGCAGCCAGTGGCCCAGCCCGGGAATGGAACATGGCCGGTGTCACACATGCCCCCTGTTCCTTGTCAGTAATTCCCCTTCTCTTCTCCACAAGACAGCTGGGATACTAACACCGTAAGTTAGTCATTTTGACCTTTATGTGATTCATCATGTGTTCTGTGCCTGCCTTATCTCACACAACATTACATTTTGGAGACTAGTTCACATTATTTTGTGAAATGGAAGTCACTCTTTTTCATTGCTATGTAATATTCCATGATATGAATGTGCCCAGTTTATCCATTCTGCTGTTTGGACATTGGGGTGTCTGAGTAATGTGCCAAGAAACCCCTGTGCTTATCTCTTGTCACACGTACAAAGGCACGTGTAGGGACGGGACTGGGATGTCCTCAGGTGCCTATGCTCGGTTTTGCTGGTTGCTGCCAGGTTCCCATGGAGGCTGGTCAGTTTGCACTCCCTCTAATGAACAGATATCCTGGCCGATTTGTATCCTTCCTTGCAGCTCTGTGAGCTGACTTCAGCCCAGCATGAATGTGAGTGTGGCCTGTTTATGGCCTCTGTGTTCTGTCTAGTTGGGTTGTCAATCTGTTCTTTTGTCTGCTGATACAACAGTGTAGCTTTATAGAACATCTGATTTCATGCTATATGTTCTCTTGTTCATCTATGTAGTAGTTGGGACTATTTAAAAAAATCTTTTTGCATTGGATAGATGTTAGAGTAATTTTGTTCATTTTCACAAAATCCGCTTTGAGTTTTTTGATTGGATTATATTGAAGCAATAGATCAATTAGGTGAGAATGGCTTCTTTACAACATTTAGTCTTCCTAACAATGACTATATGTTTGTTGATTTGTTTAGATCTTCTTTAATTTATCTCAGTAGCCATGAGTAGTTTTCATACAGAGGGCTTACAGTCCTTTGTTAAATTGATTCCTTGATATTTGATTTAAAAAAACACAGTTTTATCAGCTCTCTTGAGATGCAATTCACATAAAATCCACCCATTTAAAGTGTACAATCCAACGGTTTTTGGTATATTCACAATGTTGTGCAACTGTTACCACAGTCTAATTTTAGACTTTTTCCATCACCACAAAATTAAAGCCCGTACCTATTAGTAATTACCCCTCATCCCCCCAGCTCCCATCTGTGGGCAGCCATAGCCTCCTTTCTGTCCCTGTGGCTTTGCCTGTTCTGGACGTTTCATATAAATGGAATCTACATTATGTGGTCTCTGTGAATGGCGTCTTTCACTTGGCGTGATGTTTTCAAGGTTCGTCATGTTATAGTATGTGTCAGTACTACATTTCTCTTTATTGGTGCGTAGCAGTCCTTTGTATGAATATACACTTTATCTGTTTGCTAGTTGATGGACATTTGGGTTGTTTCCACTTTTTGACTGTTACAAATAGTGCTGCTATAAACATTCCTGTACAAGTTTTTGTGTGGCTAGGTGTTTTCAGTTCTTCCTGGAGTGGAATTGTTGGGTCATATGGTAACTCTATGTTTAACATTTTGAGGAACTACCATAATGTTTTCCAAAGTGACTATACCACTTTACATTCTCACCAACAATATATGAGAGTTATTTGACCTTTCTTGATACTACTTTAAGAGACATCGTTGTACCTATATATAAAGAAATTATTTATTGATCTTGTATCCAGAAACCTTATTAAATTCATTTTTAATTCTAATATTTCTCTGTTGATTATCTTGGGTTGTTTATGTAAGCAGTCACTTTTCCTCTTTCTACTAAGCCTTGTAACGTTTATTTTTAATGCTTCTTTATTTGGCTGTGCCGGGTCTTAGTTGCAGTGCGCAGGATCTTTAGTTGTAGCACCCAAACTCTTAGTTGGGGCACGTGGGGTCTAATTCCCTGATCAGGGATCAAACCTGGGCCCCCTTCATTGGGAGCTCAGAGTCTTACTCACTGCACCACCAGGGAAATCCCAAGCCTTGTATCTTTTCTTTTTTTTGACTCAAGTCTCCAGTGAATTGTTAAATAGAAATCATGATAATAGGCATTCTTGTTTCCCTTCACAATCTCAGAGAGCTGAAATCTTTCACTGTTAAGCATAATATGTTGTTTACCATAGTTTTTTTTTTTCATATATAGCCTTAATAAATTCTCTTCCAAAAGCCAAAGAAATATAGGGTACCCTGAGACAGAAAAAGTGTACTGGGATTGGGTGGAAATGCTTCAGAAAAGTGTCATTTCTGTTTCCCTCCATTTTAACTGCTCTCCTGGCACTGTGAGCTCCATCCCACTGTGGTCATCGTCCCTCTGTGGTCATCACTCACAGGACTTCCATTCAGGATCTCTCCTTCAACTAAATGCAGTAACACTCACCTCTGCAGTAGACTAAAAGATCTTAAATGTCAGGAAGGAGGTCGTGTCTTTAGGGTGATACTGGTTAGTGCTGGATATAGAATTTTCAAATGTTTTCCCAGTCTATGATAGTCTTTTTACTTTCTTGATAAATTTATACCTAAATTCAGTTCAGTTCAGTTCAGTTGCTCAGTCGTATCCGACTCTTTGCAACCCCGTGGACCGCGGCACGCCAGGCCTCCCTGTCCATCACCAACTCCCGGAATTCACCCAAACTCGTGTCCGTTGAGTCGGTGATGCCATCCAACCATCTCATCCTCTGTCATCCCCTTCTCCTCCTGCCCTCAATCTTTCCCAGCATCAGAGTCTTTTCAAATGAGTCAGCCCTTCGGATCAGGTGGCCAAAGTGTTGGAGTTTCAGCTTCAACATCAGTCCTTCCAGTGAACACCCAGGATTGATCTCCTTTAGGATGGACCTAAATTAAAACACAAAATTTTTAACTTTTGAAGAAGCCCAGTTTGTCAATTCTTTTTCATTATTTGTGCTTTTGTTTTCATATCTAAGAATTCTTTGCTTAATTCAAAATAACTAACATTTGTTCCTAAGTTTTTTTTCTGAAGATTTTTTTAGTTTTAGCTCTTACATTCAGGTCTGTGGTCTATTTTGAGTTAATTTTTGTGTGTGGGTAGGGTCTTATTTACCTTTTCCCTGTGGTGATCCACTTGTCCTAGCAGTTGAAAAGACTGTTTTATTCCTGTTGAACTGCCTTGAATCAACTATAATTGCCAAGGTATCTCTCTATTCTCAGTTATGCTTTACTGATCACTGTGTGTATCTTTAGGCCACCACTGTAGCTTTCCAGTAGTGAGTTTCAAAGTCAGAAAATGTGCAGAAGCTAACACAACACAATTGTGGTAAAGCAGTTATATTCCAATTTTTTAAAAAGTCAGAAACTGTAAGACCTCCATCTATAATATTTCTTCCTTTCTCAACATTTTTTCCATTCTGGATCTTTTATATTTCCAAATGAATTTTAGGGTCATCTTGTCATTTTTACAAAGGAAGCAAGTTGAGATTTAGATTTCAATTATATTGAGTCTATAGGTCAATTTGGGGAGAATTGCTTTGCTGAGGAATTGAGTCTTCCAGTCCATAAACATGAGATGTCTGGTTTGCTTATTAGGTCTTTAATTTCTTTCAGCAGTGTTTTGCAATTTTTACCATACAAATCTTATACTTCCTTTTGTTAAATTTATACTTCAATATTTTGTCCTTTTGATGCTATTGTGAATGTATTATTTTCTTAATTTTATTTCAGATTGTTCAATGCCAATATATAGAAATAATATTGATTTTTGTGTCTTGATCTTATATTATGTGACCTTGTTGAACTTGTTTGTTTGTTTGTTTGTTTTTTGAACTTGTTTGTTAATTCTAGTAGTTTTTAGATCTAGTAGTTTTTGATTTCTTAGGGTTTTCTAAATACAAAATCTTATTGTCTGCAAATGGAGGCAATTTTTCTCTTTCCAATATGGATGCCTTTTATATCTCTTTCTTGCCTGATTGCACTGACCAGACAGAAGTCACAGGAGCAGACATCTTCCCTATTTCCAGCCTCAGGGAAAGCATTCCATCACTCAACATTAAAATGTGGCTGCAGGGGTTTTGTAGGTGAGTTTTATTGGGTTGAGAAAGTTCCTTTCTTCCTACTTTGTCAAGAATTTTTATCATGAATGAAAAGTGAAAGTGGAAGTCACTAAGTAATGTCCGACTCTCTGGGACCCCATGGAATTCTGGAATCCAGGCCAGAATACTGCAGTGGGTAGCTCCCTTCTCCAGGGGATCTTCCCAACCCAGGGATCAAACCCAGGTCTCCCGCGTTGCAGGCGGATTCTTTACCAGCTGAGCCACCAGGGAAGCCCAAGAATACTGGAGTGGGTAGCCTATCCCTTCTCCAGCGGATCTTCCTGACCCAGGAATCGAACCGATGTCTCCTGAATTGCAGATTCTTTACCAACTGAGCTATCAGGGAAGTCCATGAATAACCATTAGATTTTATG
The DNA here is from genome assembly GCF_029407905.1 of Bubalus kerabau. Taxonomy (NCBI): domain Eukaryota; kingdom Metazoa; phylum Chordata; class Mammalia; order Artiodactyla; family Bovidae; genus Bubalus; species Bubalus kerabau. Next base: position 14,511,427 of record NC_073627.1, on the reverse strand, counting down.
AAATGCCTCTATGCACATACTGAGATCATCATGTAGTGATTCTTCTTTTTTTTCTTTCAATGTGATCTGTGACATTAATTGGCTCTCAGATAGTAAAGCAACCTTGCATTTCTGGGATAAATCCCACCTGATTATAGTGTATAATCCTTTTTATATGTTGCTGATATTTTGTCAAGGACTTTTTAATCTCTATCCATGTGGGATATTGTTCTGTACTTTTCTTGTGATGTTATTTTCTTCAGTATCAAGTAATATGAGCCTAAAAGAATGAGCTGGGAAGTGATGTTTCCTCTTCATTTTTTTGGGAGACTTTGTAAAGGTGGGATGTTCTTTATTCTTTGAATGTTTATAGAATTCACCATCTGAGTTTGGACTTTTTTGTGTGGAGATTTCAAATTACTAGTTCTTTTTTTTTTTTTTTTACTTCTTATAGACCTATTCAAATTCTGTATTTCTTCAGTCAGTTTTAGTAATTCATATCTTTCTAGAAATTTGTTCATTTCATTTACATTGTCTAAATTGTTGGCATGTAGTTACTTAGAGTACTCTCTCATAGTCCTTTTAACTTTGGTGAAGTCAGAGCTGCTGTCTTATTTTTTCACTCCTGAATCAGTTATTTGTGTCTTCTGTTTTTCTTGGTCTGTCTAGCTCAGGAGTCTACAGACAGCAGCTCATAGGCCAAACCCACTGGCAGCCTGTTTTTGTATAGCCTCTGAGCTAAAAATGGTCTTTATATTTTTAAAGTGTTGTAAAAACAAGACAACAACACAAAAGAATATTGACAGAACCCATGTGTGGCAGAAAAGCTAAAATATTTACTATCTGACCTTTTACAGAAAAAGCTTGTTCATCTCCAGTCTAGCTAAAGGTTTGATACATTTGTTGATGTTTTCAAAAGACCAACCATTATTTTAATTGATTTTCTGTTTTTCTTTTTTTTTTTCCTGCTTCATTGATTCCTGCTATAATCTTTGTCTTCCTTCTGCTTACTTTTGGTTGAGTTTGCTTTGTGTGTGTGTATGGTTGGTTCCTAAGATCTTTCTTTGTTACTTTAGACATTAACAGCTATAAAATTTTCTCCAAGAATTGCTATAGCTGTTTTGTATTGTGTCCTGTTTTCATTTTCATTCAAATACCTCAGAGTATTTTCTAATTTCCTTTGTGATTTCTTCTTTAACCCATTGCCTATTTAGAAGTACATTGTATATATCCATATATTGGTGGTAGATTTCCCCAAATCCTATTTTTGAATTCTAACAATTTTGTGTGGTCAGAGAACACCCTTTATATGCTTTTGTGTGCTGTGGCTAGTCGCTCAGTCATTTCTGACTCTTTGCAACCCTGTGGACTGCAGCCCACCAGGCTCCTCTGTCCATGGGATTCTCCAGGCAAGAATACTGGAGTGGGTTGCCATGCCCTCCTCCAGGGGATCTTCCCAACCCAGGGGTCAAACCCAGGTCTCCCTTATTGCAGGCGGGTTCCTTACCAACTGAGCCACCAGGGAAGCCCAAGAATACTGGAGTGGGTATCCTATCCCTTCTCCAGGGGATCTGATCTTTAAAATTTTACAATCCCTTTTTTGTGGTGTAGTATACAGTCTGTTGTTATAGGGTAGGAGTTCAATAGGTAGATGTCAGCAAGTTGATGTTATTGGGTGGGTGTCCATAGAGAGAAGTCAGCTGGTTGATGTTGTTGGTTGGTGGTGCTCATATCATCTGTAGCTGCACTATTTTGTCAAAGTTATTCTGTCCATTCTTTTTTTAATATATTTATTTTTTTATTGAAGGATAATTACTTTACGGAATTTTGTTTTCTGTCAAACGTCAACATGAATCAGACATAGGTATACATATAGCCCCTCCCTTTCGAACCTCCCTCCCATCTCCCTCCCCATCCCACCCTTCTAGGTTGACGCAGAGCCCCTGTTTGAGTTTCCTGAGCCATACAGCAAATTTCCGTTGGCTATCTATTTTGCATATGGTGGAAGTCATTTGAGCCTGTTCTGTCCATTCTTGATGGTGGGTTCTTGAAGTCTCCGACTCTTGTTGTTGAATTGTCTATTTTTCTCTTCAGTACCATTCATTTTTGTTTCTTTCTGTACCGCTGTTGTTAGATACATGCATGTTTATACTTGTTGATCTTTCTGATGGATTGACCATTCTGTCAGTGTTTAATGTCTCTCAGTTTCTTTTAATGTTCTTTGTTTTAAAGTCTGTTCTGATTCATGTTAGTAAAACTACATCTCTCCTTTGGTTATAGTTTGCTTGGTGTATCTTTTCCCATTCTTTTACTTTAATCTATTTGTGTCTTTGAACCTGAATTTTTGTCTCTTGTAGATAGCTTATGGGTAGAACTTGTTTGTGTGTGTGTGTGTTTTATTGCAGTTTGACAACTTTTTGATTAGAGTTTTGAATTTATTCACATATTTAAGGTTTTTACAATTGGATTTATGTCTGCCATTTTGCTATTTATTTTCTTTTCTATTTTCTATGACTCATATTATTTTTGTTCCTCTGTTCTTTATTTACTGCTTCCCTTTTAAAAAAATGAAATAGATATTTTCTAGTGTACTATTTGTAATAAATTATTGATTTTTAACTCTTTTTAAATTATTTTCTTAATGGTTGCCTTGGGAAGTCTTTTATTATCTGTTCTTTTGTGTGTTTTTACTTACATGTCCAGTTGTCTTTGTGTATTGGTCATTGTATTTGAATACTTCTCTGTGGAGTTAATTTGAGGCCATGGATGAAAGTTTTTTCCCTCAGAGATTTTCCTCTGCTTCTTCCAGGTGCTTGGGAGAACCACTATCCTGGGACCCTTGTTATCCTGTTTTGAGGCTTCTGGGCTCTTTTAGGCTACATATCCCATTCACCTTTTGAGGAGGTAACCTGCCTTGGCCTGAGCTCAGAACTGTTGTGGGTTGAATAGCAGGCCCCGCCCCCACTCCCAGTCTTGAGCAGACCCCTGGCTCTCATCTCCACTCCCTGCAGCCTCGCAGGGTTACCAGAACCATGGCTCAGAGTTTAGCTCTTTCTTGTAGATCAGCGAGGACTTGCGGGCAGAGGTGGCTTTCTTCCTCTCTCAGCTGATGATTCTCAGGGATTTGGGCCCAGTAGTCCCCACTACCTTGTAACTCTCTGTTTAAGACTCTTTCATTATCTTTGGGAATTGTTTGTGTGCCATTAGCCTGTCATTTCTGCAAGTGGATGTGGAGGCATTTTGACCTGCCTGGGGGTCCTGCCCTGCCATGACTTAGTTACCCAGGCTAAGTAGCAAATCACAGAAGACAGCTTCTCTCAAGCAGACTCGCTTCCCCTCAGTGTCTCAGGCTTCGGGAAAATGTAGGTAGGTCACGTGCGTGAGTCCCTGATGCTGTGCTTTGGAAATCAGCTCTCGGCGTGCAGGTGGGGATTCCTCTGCTCTCTTCCCTGTCCTTCAGGGTCCTCTGTGTGAAGTGTGCGTCCTGAGGTTGAGGTGTGACCAGGGAATTGCTACCTGTGTCTTCAAATCTTGTCCAAAAGTCAAGCATAAGGAGACTTTACAGAAACCACAACATCGACCTTGCTATCTTCACAGATCTTCTTGGCTGTTATTTCCTTCATCTGCAAGTGGTTCCTCCTGCCCCTCACCCATCCTGGGAGTTGGTCATCCCTGGGGGTCCACAGCCTTGTTCCCTCAGACAACCCTCTATTCAGAAGCTACTGAACTCAAAGATGCAGGTTTCTTTTAACTCAAATTCTTTGACCAGATTAGTTTTTCTCTACCCATCATTCTTATGGTCAGAAAGGGAACAGTGTTTCATCTTGAATTAGTGTTATTTTTATAATACATTAAAATTCTTTCCCCTTGGCTGCCAAGAACATTTCTTACCTGGTAATCATCGTGGAATGTTGCACACTTTCGGCAAATAAATCTGAAGGTTTTGAACCCTCCCTCCTGTGGTAGGGAAAATCTGTCTCCAGATACACCTTGGGATCAGGACACGCAGACTCTGGGTTTTAGTAGTTCATACTTGATGACCTTTTATACCCTTCCTGTAGGCCCCCTCCTGTTTGCATTGCAGATACCGGCTGACTTTTATTAAAACCAGCTCCTGGTATTGGGTACCATCTGTGAGCACAGTGATCTCGACCAGAGCGGGCCCCTCCCTGGGATGGACATCAATGAAAGGCAGTGGGATCACAGCAGAAACACATCTGGGCTTGTTATTAAAATATCACATCACTTTTCATGGATAATAAAGATCTTTTCATGCTCCCATCTTTCAGCAAGTTTTTCCTCTTTCAAAATGGTCTTGGGAGAGCAAGTTGCTTATCTATAATCTGCAGTCACTGTGCAGCTGAGGCGGTCTGTTACCCTGCTACGCTATCGCTTTTTGACTTGAATGTTTACTCATTGTGTTCATCCTTGACCTTCTCAGCTTGGGGTCAGGGGTGTGTTAAATGTCTCCTGTATTCTCCTTGTACTTGCAGATGTTCACTTTATTCAGACACCTAGCAGCAGAGGTGATGGAAGACTGTATTAGAATGTTCTTGAGAGCTAGGACTTTGGGGGCAATTTTGCTTTTTGTGTAAATCCTTTAGCTGTAAAACTGGACCTGCATTCAAATTTTAATCCTGACATGTAATTGCTATGAGATCTTGAATGGGTTCTGTAGAGATTCCAAACCTTGGTTTCCTTGGCAAAAAATGGGGATAACGCTAGCTGCTCTGCCTCCAGCTGTAGAAGATGGTGATAAATAGCACACACACAATAAAAGAGTGTTGTGTAAATGGTGAGGTGAACTGAAAATACAATTCCGCCCTGAACAGACACTTCATTTACTCGGCAAATATTTTTGAGGTCCAGCCAAATACAACAGCTGAGCTGGTTCACACACGATACCATTGCCGTGGATGTCTTGGTGTCATTGAGGATGTATGGGAACTAGAGGCCAGAGGCTTGTGGTGGTGTTCCCGGGGTTCTCACCTGAGTTTGGAGGAAGTGGGGCTTGCGTGTATGGTGCTGCTACTGCACAAGGTCCCAGGGGAGGTCATGCCGTGGGCAGAGACCAGCCCTGACCCTGACCCTGACCCTGACCCTGACCCTGACTGTGGCTTCCTCAGCCCTCCCCACTTTCACTTTGAAACACTCCTCACCTAGTCCTGTGCTGACCTGTGTGCCCCTTCCCACTTGTAACCAGGAGTCGGGGCTGGTTTAGGAAACCCTCAGAATTTCTAGGATTCAGCATGAGGCCACCAGACACGGGGTCACTTTTCAGGAATTTGATCAATAGACCTTCCCTTTCAGGGAAATTTCCCTCTTTTGTCTCTGCCCTGCTGCCTTGCTGTACCCTTTGTGGGAGAGAAATAGGCTGAGCTCTAGCATAACTTCTTTTTATTCTCCTCACATCGCACACCCCACCCCCTACCCGCTACCCCAACCACCACTTCAGTTTTCCTTTTTACTGTCTGAGCAGCCAGGGAAGCCCCCCTGGTTTTCCTTTTTAAGATTCCCAGCTGTGGTTGACCACGCACATGCCCACAGGCATGGTCCTGATGGGAGCCCGGGAAGGATTTGGGCCTGGAATAGACAACTCCTCCACTCCTGTTCTGACTGCTTCCTCCCTGCGTTTCTGTTCCTGCCTGCTGAGGGCGCCGCTGCGCTTGGAGGGGCCCCTGCCCTGCCAATCTCCTTCTTCTCCCCGTCCTCTCCCTCCTCCTCCCCCCTCCCTGCTCCTCTTTTATCACCTCCTTCCCCCTCCTCCCCACATTAGCCACAAGCTTCCTCTCAGCTTACTTCATCTGCAGTTCATTTGATTAGCATGTTAGCCCATGTGGCCATGTTGAAGAAATGAGAGACACAATGCAGGTCTTTAGTTTATCTCATTGCTCAGTTTAAAGATAAATATCTTCCCAATGACATTATTTTTAGGTCTTCTATTAGGCATATTGGTACCATATTTGAATTTTTATCAATTTAAGGCAGTTTTAAAATTGTGAGATGAAACACACCTATAGAAAAATACACAGAACATACCTGTACACTTTAAAGATTAATTAGTAAGTAAATACACATGTATTTACCTCCCAGCAAGTAACTGCATTGCTAATACTTAAGAGGTATACCCTGATCCCCTCCCTACAAAATCACCACTATTCTGACTTTGGGATTCTAATTTTCTTGCTTTCTTTATGGTAGTTCATATTATATGTATGTGTGTATCTTAAATAATCAGGTTAATTTTGCTTGATTTTGAATGTTAAATAAATGGAGTAATACTACATATATCCTGCTGCCTTGCCTCTTTCCCTCAGCTGTATCTGTGAGATTCACTTGTGTGCGTGTAGCTGTCATTCACTCTCAGACCGCAATGGTATCTGACTGTAGAGATGCACACAATTTGCTTACCTTTGCTGGTCTCTGTGAACATCAAGCTGTTCCCCATTTTGAACAACACTGTGGTGAACATTTCTCTACATCTCTTTGGTGCGTATGTGTAAGCCTTTTTCTGCCCACGGGGTAAATTAAGTTACTGGCTCTCGGGGATCAGAGTCTCCATCTTGCTGGACACGCCCCACTGTCTTCCTCAGACCCATTCCTCCCAGCTGTGTGGTTCTTACTGGAATTGTCCAGCTTCTCACTCATGCTCCACTGCCTCCTGGGCAGCTGAGTTTCCCGGGTGACTGATGGGGTCCTGGGCCACTGGGCAGTGGCTGCACTGCCCGTTCTGGTCTCCTGCCTGCTTTGCTGTCAGGCTGTCTGTCTTCTTGCTTGTTTGTCAGAGTTGCTTCCTGGAGTTTTCTTTTTTTTTTAATTTATCTATTTTTAATTGAAGGATAATTGCTTTACAGTATTGTGTGGGTTTCTGCCATACATCAACATGAATCGGCCATAGGTATACATACATCCCCCCCTTTTAAACTGCCTTCCCCACGTGCACAACTCTTTTTTTTTCTTTTTTCTTTATTTCAATTGGAGGCTAATTACTTTACAGTACTGTAGTGGTTTTTGCTGCTTTGCCGTCAGGCTGTCTGTCTGCTTGCTTGTTTGTCAGAGTTGCTTCCTGGAGCTTCAAGTGTGTTCTCTCCTGCAGGATGACGTGATGATGCCTCAGAGAGTGAGGCTGCAACACGAAGCCGCTTTGCAACATCCGAAAAGTGTGAGTATGGATGTTTGTGCATGTCTCTACAACTTTTGGTAGAAATGCCATTACAGGTTTTTTAGATTAAGGGCCTTCCTTAGAACTGAGAGAGTCAGTTTGTAGCCAGACTGGCCCTCGGAGAAAGACGTGTGCCCGGGGTGGCCACATGCTCGCGGCTGTGCCCGGTGTGCCCGGTGTGGCCACACGCTCACGGGTGTGCCTGGTGTGGCCACACGCTCGCGGTTGTGCCTGGTGGCCACACGCTAGCGGGTATGCCCAGTGTGGCCGCACACTTGCGGGTGTGCCCAGTGTGCCCGGGGTGGCCACACGCTCGCTGGTGTTTTCCTTTCAAGAAAAATGTGCTTCTTGTTTTGAGTAGCACTTGTTACTTTCAAATGGGTCCAAAGGATTTTTAAATTTATTTTTTGGTTTGGTTTAGTTTTATCAGCATTTTTAGAAGCTGTGTATCTTGGACATGAAAACAGATTGAGAGCTGTAGGGTGTATCAGTTAAAAAAATCTTATTATCTGCATAACCTCAGACTACACTCTCATCTTTAGAATGGCTTCCTCATTGGCCCCCATGAGTGAGGCTCCCCAGGACCCGTCCTCCAGGGCAGGGAGGCTCACGTCCTCCCGCAGGAGCCCCGTGTATGGGAGCATCTCCCACCCACTTAAACTTGGAAGGACATCTCAGGCCCGTGGGTCACTTGCCCCCTTGAAGCTCAGGGTCCAGGGTGGCCCAGACCTGGTGTCTGACCACAGGGCACTGCTCAGATGTCTATCTTGAAGTTTTAGTAAAAACAGCTTTGAATCCCTGGTTTTGAAAGTGGGAAGGAGAAGGTCCAGGACTGCCTTAGGGTGCATGTGCCTGGCTGCTGAGGAACGGCCCTGGGTTTTGCTCACCTCTGTCCCTGTGCTGTGTCCACACACCAAAGTGTCTCCAGGTCGTGAGTGCACGAGCCCCTGAGATCTGATCCCTGTTGTCTGTGAGGCCTGACACTATGCATTTCTATGCAGGTTCTATATTTGAGGTCTGACTGTTGCCACTTGGCCTTCATGAAGGAGAGAGCCGGTTCCTGGGACAGGGCTCAGGGCTCAGAGCGTGCACCCCATGAAATGTGTACTGAGTTAAGACAAAGGTTCAAAAACACACTTCCTTCAGATGGTTTCTCAAGGAGTTTGAAGGATTTTTCTTCATCCAGGATGAATTCTTTCTCTTCCAATAGCCCCTAATTTAAGCTCTGAATTTAATCTGCTGATTTTCTCCTTCTAAGAAACAAAGATCTGTATAGTCAAAGCTATGGTTTTTCCAGTAGTCATATATAGATGTGAGAGTTGGGCCATAAAGAAGGCTGAGAACCAAAGAATTGATGCTTTTGGACTGTAGTGCTGGAGAAGACTCTTGAGAGTCCCTTGGACTGCAAGGAGATCAAACCAGTCAATCCTAAAGGAAATCAACCCTAAATATTCATTGGAAGGACTGATCCTGAAGCTGAAGCTCCAATACTTTGGCCACCTGATGCGAAGAGGTGACTCACTGGAAAAAACCCTGATGCTGGGAAGGATTAGAAGGCAGGAGGAGAAGGGGATGACAGGGGACAAGATGGTTGGATGGCATCACCGACTCAATGGACATGAGTTTGAGTGAGGTCCAGGAGATGGTGAAGGACAGGGAAGCCTGGCGTGCTGCAGGCCATTGCTTCGCAAAGAGTCAGACACCCCTGAGTGACTGAACAGCAACAACAACAAAGAGATGTACCCCTCGTGCTGTGTCTGACGGCCTAGCCCCACACACATGACTAGGACTCTAGGACTTGGCTGTCCTGTGAACACACCTGCACGCTCCTCCTGAGAGCTTTTGTTGTCTTTTCATGGAATAAGTGATTTTCACAACCTTAAGTCTGATGTTGAGGATTCTTATTCCCTAAATTGTGATTGCACTTATATTGCTTACATTTAAACATTTTTAATATAAACATGTCCTTGAAATATGCCTGTAAGAAGATAAAAACAGCTGTCAGCTATGTCTTGAGAGTCCACGCCACTGCTTCTCAGGCTGAACGTTTCCAGAAGGCTGGACTTGAGGGAGGCTCAAAAGTGCCCAGCTGCTCCTTTATTGACAAATGGCCCTTCGGCCAAGGTAGCATCAAGGGAACCAGTGCGTGGCCTGGGGGCTGGTGTCGCCAACTCACCAGGGCTGCTAGAATCCTTGGGCCGGTTCCTCGTGGCCCAGAGTCTGTTCTGTGACCAGGAGGTCAGGGGTGGCGGTAGCTAGAGCAGCCTTTAGAAAGGAACCCACGTCCTCTACTCTGGCCCAGCAGCCAGCACTGCCTACCAGAAGCTGCTCCCAGTGCTCCCAGGTCCATCTGCAGTGTCTCAGAGGTCTGCTCTTCCCAGAAAACTCCCCTGCATGCTGACCAGGGCCTGTGGGTTTGTATGTGTCCTTGCCCTAGCCACCTCCCCGCTTCCCACAGGTGGACATTCCAGGCTTCCGGGGCCTTGGAACTGTCCGAATGGGACCAGGCTGCAGTATCAGTCCCTTTTTGGGTTGTGCCAGCGTATGATACTAGCTTGCCTGCAGACCTGCTCTATCCGTGGGTCCTAGGGGACCCCCATGATGCTGTGGGTACAGCTGAGGGAGAGGTTGGAGCCACAGGTGGGTGACCTGGGACCTCCACCCTCGTCTGCATAGCTATAGAGCCACTCAACCTCATGCTTCAGTGTGGTCTGAGAGTGCCCAGCTGCTGGTGGGCAGTGTGACCATGTGCCCCGGCCACATCACGTTGAATGGCCCACAGCTCTGTGTCACAGGGTTCTGGGGTTTGTGCTGTGACAGGCCCGTTGGGGCTGCCGGTCTCCATGTTGTTGACCACCACCAACTTCCTGCAGGGCTCTGCAGCCTGAGGGCCAGACAGCAGGCCTGTGCTTCTCCAGACCCCACTCTCAACGAGGGTCGGGGTAAACAGGACCCCAAGAGGACCAGGGAGACCTGCCCAGTCCTGTGCCTCTCTCTGCGTGGACCCTCACCTCAGAAAGGGAGACGTGGTGCCCAGACCTCTGGACCCGAAAGTCTTGCTCACCAGGTGCCACAGATGTCCTCAACAGGGTGGCCATTGCGGGAATGTCCAGCATGCAGAACACTGAAAGATGTGAAGACAGCAGAGAGGGTCCCTAGTGCTGACTTGCTGATGCAGCGTGTGAGCGAGACAAGTGCTTCTGCAGGGGTGTGTGGGACCAGCACCCCCATCCTTCAAGCCTCCGGGATGGCCCAATCTCTGCCTTTTCCTCAGAATGTGATACGGTGTTCGACTTCCACTCACCTGGCCCTTCTCTTACACGCGCCCCTAATCACATTCCGGGGAACCCGTGTGAGGGCTCGGCCAGGCACTGAGCCTGCGCTCTCTGGTTGCACCTTCAGGAACCCGGAAGTGGTCGCTGGTAGGGCCTGTGTGCGCACGAGCCCAGGTTATCACTGACCCATGGACCCTTACTCCTGTGGGCGTGGTGGGCCTGGTGTCACCTGTGTCCTATGTCCAGCTGCCTCACATGATCGGTGTCACCTCCTAGCCTTACATCCTGCATCCTGAGTACATCGCCCTTGGCATCGCAGGTCCGTCCTCATGGGTGGGGCCTCTCCCTCAGCTGGCGGGTGAGAACTGGTCCAGGTCTGGAAACATTAGAGGTGATTTTCACATAACTGGAAATGACACACAGTTTCCAAACACTGAGAACATATTTTGCATTGAAAGAATTTTGTGTGAAGAATTTTGTAACCAGTGTTGACATTGTAGAGAGTGAGATACTTTTAGATATATTATTCCCCCCACTTTTTTGTGATTGGCTCACATGTGAAGTTACTTTTGGCGGTTCTCACTGGAAAAGATCAGTTTTCATTCCAATCCCAAAGAAAGGGAATGCCAAAGAAGTTCAAGCTACTGTATATTTGCGCTCATTTCACATGCTAGCAAGGTAAGGCTCAAAATCCCTCACGCTAGTCTTCAACAGTACGTGAACTGAGAACTTCCAGAGGTAAAAGCTGGGTTTAGAAAAGACAGAGGAACCAAAGATCAAATTGCCCACATCCGTTGGATAATAGAAAAAGCAAGGAAATTCCAGAAAACATCTACTTTTGCATCATTGACTACACTAAAGCCTTTGACTTTGTGGATCACAACAAACTGTGGGAAATTCTTAGAGATGAGAATACCAGACCACTTTACCTGCCTCCTGAGAAACCTATATACAGGTCAAGAAGCAACAGTTAGAACCAGACATGGAACAATGGACTGGTTCAAAATTGGGAAAGGAGTACATTAAGGCTGTATACTGTCACCCTGCTTATTTAACTTATATGCAGAGTACATCATGTGAAATGCCGGGCTGAATGAATCACAAGCCAGAATCAAGATTGCCAGGAAAAATATCAACAACCTCAGATATGCAGTGATACCATTCTAATGACAGAAAGCAAAGAGGAACTAAAAAGCCTTTTGATGAGGGTGAAAGAAGAAAGTGAAAAAGCTGGCTTAAAACTCAACATTCAAAAAACTAAGATCATGGCATCTGGTCCCATCAATTTATGGCAAATAGATAGAGAAGTTAGAAACAGTGACAGATTTTAAATTTTCCCAGGCTCCAAAATCACTACAGTGACTGCAACCATGAAGTTAAAAGATGCTTATTCCTTGGAAGAAAAGCTATGACAAACCTAGACAGCATATTAAAAAGCAGAGACATCACTACCAACAAAGGTCTGCATAGTCAAAGCTATGGTCTTTCCAGTAGTCATGTATTGATGTGAGAGTTGGACCATAAAGAAGGCTAAGCATCAAAGAATTGATGCTTTCAAATTGTGGTCTTGGAAAAGACTCCTGCGAGTCCCTTGGACTGCAAGGAGATCAAACCAGTTCATCGTAAAAGAAATCAACACTGAATATTCATTGGAAGGACTGATGCTGAAGCTGAAGCTCCAATACTTTGGCCACCAGCTGACTCATTGGAAAAGACCCTGATGCTGGGAAGGATTAAAGGCAGGAGGAGAAGGGGGCAACAGAGGATGAGATGGTTGGATGACATCACTGACTCAATGGACATGAATTTGAGCAAGGTCCAGGAGATGGTGAAGGACCGGGAATCCTAGCATGCTGCAGGCCATGGGGTCCCAAAGAGTTGAACACAAACGAGCAACCGAACAACGACATGTAAGTTCAAAGACCTTGAAATCTAGGCATATATAAGGAATTTGGGGAAAATAGAGGCCGTGTCAGTTTATCTTGTGAAGGTGAAAGTCACTCAGTTGTGTCCAACTCTTTGCGACCCCATGGACTATACAGTCCATGGCATTCTCCAGGCTAGAATACCTTTCCCTTCTCCAGGGGATCTTCCCAACCCAGGGATCAAACCCAGGTCTCCCACATTGCAGGCGGAGTCTTTACTGTGTGCAATACAGTAAAGCTTATCTTAATCTTCCAGTTTATCTTAATCTTAATTTAAACACATTGTCTTGTTCAAGGTTCGAGGTTAGGCTTTTCTCGATAAGCTTGTGTTAAGTGCACTGGATACTCTTCCAACAAAGGAGAAGCTTTTCTCCCAGCAGTGGTGCAGCTGTGCTTCCTCCCGCATCACAGGTCTGCAGTGAGACCAGGGATTCAGAGCAGCCCTGCTGCACCAGACAAAACCAGCTTGAGAAGGGTTGTTACTGCAGAGCTGGGTTTTATGAAAGTCATGACCTACAAAAATCTTGATTTGCAGTTGCCAGTTGGTGGTTTTGTTGATTATATCATATAGTTTGTTTGGAAAGAATGAAATGAATGCTAAGTATATGTTTGTCCTTGGTCATTACTTCTTTAAGCCCATTTACAAGAAAGCCATTTGATTATGAGGGTGGCAGCTCCCATAAATTGTGCAGCTGCATATTCTCTGCAAAACTTCCGAGATGGTATAACAGGCGTTTCCCCACCCACCTACTGAGCATTGTGGAGCGGGGGTCCGCTCTGGGACAGGAGTTGGGTGGGGTCAGGGAAGCCGCTGTGTTTGCTCCGGGCCCCTCCCTGAGGGTCGCCTGTGATGGGCGGAGGTGGGAGCTCTGCATTCTCAGGAACATGGAGGCACTGAGGGTGAAGGTGCGGAGGAGGCAGGGAGCACCCTGCAGAGGTTCAGGGCGGCCCAGAGCTTTTCCAGCACTCGTGGGCAGGTCCTTCCCTGTGCTCTTGGACAGGGCGATGGCAGGACTTCCCTACATCCCGTATGTGAGTCTCCAGGGGGCTCGGGAGGAGTCCTCGGTGACCTGGCCTTTGCCCACCCGGCCTGGTGGGAACATGAGGCGGGAGGCAGGCACTGTGGGCCAGTCTCCATCTTCAGGTGACACCAGGGCAGTCATCTCCCCTCTGCGCAGTGCAGCCTCTTCCTGCCCTGTGGGTGTGGCCACTGTGACCTCTGTCCACAGAGAGGCACTGACTTGGTCAGGCTGAGTGTGTGCCCGGGAGCGGTGCCGGCGCAGCAGAGAGGGCACAGCTGTTTGAAGGGGCTGGGAAGGAGCTCACGCTGCACGAGGCTGGGAGGCGGGTGGGTCTGCTGTCAGCACCTAAAGCCCAGTAGGCGCCGCCTCACTCTGGCTCGGTCCTCACTGCACCTCGCACACAGTGGGCACCATCTGTGTACCCAGCAGAGGCTGGAAGAAGTGGGTGCAGATGGGGGCTTCACTTAGTCACACAGGACGGAGTCTGGTGGCCAGACCCCATGGTCCAGCTCTGCCTCACAGCACGAGAGACTGGCTGGGGAGCCCTCTGGCCTGCAGCGCCTGGGGATGGGTTTGCAGGTGGGCTTGGGGGCCTCTGTGTCCATGGCTGGCCCTGATGGAGCCTGGGGAGGGGGCGTGTTGCAGGCCAGGCACCCATCTCTTGGTATTTGGGAGGTGGGGTGAGTTGGGAGGGGGAGAGGGTGACTGGGGGGCTGTGGGGAGGCTACAAGAGCCCTGCTGAAGATGGACCTGGTCCAGTGCCCGGGAGATTTGAGAGGCAGAGGCGATGAGGACACCTCACCTCCTACCATCCGGAGAAGTTTCTCGGGTTAAAAATCACAGTGATGGAGCGGTGTTCTTCCGCATTTGCCCCGTGTTGATGTAACTGCCGCACGTGGACAGCACATGTCTGTGTGTGTAGGTTTCGTGGAGCGTGGCCGCCCCACACCCCGTCATACCTGATACATCCCGCTCTTGATGAGTAAGCACGGGTGAGCCTCTCGGGAGCTAGGGGGGCGTTTGAATGGCCCTGTTCCCTGGTGGTGGTTGCTGCCCAGGTTGTTACACGTTGATCTGTAAGTCATGATTCAGAAAAGATTTTTGATGACAGTAAGCGTTTGGGAGTATGAAATAAGGAAAATAGTTCATCTAACTTAAAATAGTAAAGCACTGCCCCCATTCCTAAATGTACGCACTTTAAGTATTTTGAGGATTGGATCCATAAGGCAATTAGTTCTTAATGAAATCTAATTTTTGTTTATATTTTAGTCATCTTTAAACTATTGATGAACATAAATTAGGAACTAATTTCATAAATGTAGTTAATAAAATTTTATGCTCTATCCTTCCCCCCACCCCCAGCCCTTACTTTTCATCCTCAGGCCGCGGTTCTGAGAGGCCTTGCGGGAGGGGCCCTCCAGCCACACCGTGAGGACAGTGGGTGGGGAGGGGGGCTGCCTTCCTCTCAGAATTCAAGGTGCAGGTCCTGGGCTCATTTTACAACTTCCTATTCAAGCTTGTTGTCTGGTTTGTTATGTGGGTTTGCAGTATCAGTTCTCATTTCCATGAAGAACTGAGGTTAGTGAAATTTAAAAAATTCAGTTTCTGGGACTTCTCAGATGGTCCCAGAAACTAAATTTTTTGATGGTCCAGTGGTGAAAACTCAATGCTCCCAATGCAGGGAACCCAGGTTTGATCCCTGGTTGGGGAGCTAGATCCCACACGCAGCTAAAGATCCCATGAGCCACAACTAAGACCCAGCTCAGCCAAATAAATAAAAATAATTAATTTGTAAAGATAAATTAAAAAATTCAGTTCCTCAGTAAGAGCTTGCATGTGGGCACTGATCCCAGCAACAGACAAGCCAAGCCACCTTGCAATGGCCCCCTTCCTAAATCAGCCACATGCCAGTCCCTTCCCCCTTTTTCTTTTTCTTCTATTTTACTGACTTTTGCGTTTTATTACTATGTTCCTTCTGTACTTCATGTAATTGGTCTTCATCTTCTGGTTTGTGTTTTTCCTCGAGCCTCTCTCCTCCTGGTTCCCCCTTTCCGTGTTTGCCCTGGGATCCCACTTTACCTGTGCTGTTGCTCTATCCGCTACGCCTCTCTGTTTCGCTTGTTTTCAGTGGTCGGCTTCGGGCCATGTGCAGTGTGTACCTTACCCCTCACACTCTACCGCAGATAGATGGCAGAATCTCACGTGGAGCATAAGATCACAGAATCACATCCCGTCACACAGTTTATGCTGTAAACCCCATGCTATTTGTTTTTCTTTTTACCAAAATCAACTGTCTTATAAAGAGGTTACACATGGCAAAATGTCTTCTGCTTTTACACACGTTTACCATAACTGCCACTTACCATTCCTTGTTATCAGTCAGATCGTCTTCTTTTCCCCAAAGAGCTTCCTTCGTCTCTTTTGGTAATTTAACTCTTCTTGTGATGAATTATTTTGGCTTTTGTTTTTCTGAAAAAGTCTCTTTTGCTTTAATTTTTGAAAGCTATAGCAGCTGGCTAATGAATTCTAGGTTGAAGTCCTTTCTTTCTTTAAAGATGCCTCTCCCTGGCCCTTCCCTGGTGGTCCAGTGTCTAAGACTCTGTGCTCCCAATGCAGGGGGCCTGGTTTTGAGCCCTGGTCAGGGAACTAGATCCCGCATGCCACAGCTAAGAGTTCGCATGTTGCAACTTAAAAACAGATCCTGCATGACGCAATGAAGATTGAAGATTATGCATGCCACATCTAAGACGAGGCTTAGCCAAATAAACACAAATAAAATATTTTTTTAAAAAGATCCCTCCCCCTTGTCTGGTTTCCACAGCTTCTGCCAAGAAGTCTGCTGCCTTCCTTATGCCTCTCTGTGTAATGGGTGTTTTTCTCTTGACTGCTTTTAAGATTTTTTCTTTAATATTAGTTTTTAGCACTTTGATTATGATGTACAAACCTGTTTTTTTTTTTTTTTTTAAAGGTTGACTCTAATGAGGCTTTGTTGAATTTCTGGGATCTGTGGTTTTATAGCCTACATCAAATTTGGAAAAATTTTTGACCATTATTTCTTGAAGCGTTTTCTCAGTCTCCCACTCTTTGTGTTCGTTCAGCCTGTGCCTACTGAGCACTGACTGTGTACGGACCCTGTGCTGGCGTGGTGTCCACAGCGGCCTGGCATGAAGGCAGGGCAGGCAGCTCAGGAGAGGAGCTCGGCGCCCTGCCGCAGGCGCCTCTGTTTATGGGTTGCCTTTGTCTGCCCTGTGGCCCAGGCCAGCATTCTTTTAAAAAGTGTTAACGCAAACAAAGGACTTCCCTGGTAGCTCAGATGGTAAAGAATCTGCCTGCAATGTAGGAGACCTGGGTTCAATCCCTGGGTCAGGGAGATCCCCTGGAGAAGGAAGTGGCAACCCCATTCCAGTATTCTTGCCTGGGAAACCCCATGGACAGAGGAGCCTGGCGGGCTACAGTCCATGGGGGTCACAAAGAGTGGGACACGACTGAATGTCCGACTTTCACTTTTCACTTTCACAAGGCAAACAAAATATCCTTTCATTCTTTGTAGACCAACACTCGCATTGATTGAAGCCTCCAAGAACAGCCAGCCTCTGAAGCTCCAGCTTCATTTCATGTCCTCCCAGCCCTGCTCCCTGTGAGACCCCACCCAGTGTGGTTCAGCCTTCCTCAGAGGCAGAGTGGGAGGCGTGGTTTGGGAAGGGGGCTCAGGTGTTCACTGTGGAAATAGCGTGAGTCAGCTCATGTCCCAGAAAGGCCATGTTCTCCTGCCCTCGGTCCGGCTAGAAGTGTGTCTCTCAGCGTGGGCTGGGCTGTGCTAGGCTGACCCTCCACCGCCAGCAGCTGTTCATGACACAGCAGTGTGGGGCCGGGGCCTGGCTGTTTATACAGAAGTTAAGCCTCTTCATCTTCATGTTTGGGAATACTTTTGAAACAGAGGGTTTCTATCTCACAGCTTTGATCCACATGTTTCCTTTTTTCTTCAAAACCTTTTCTGTTCAGCCATCAAATGCAAGCCAGTGTCAACGATACCAGAAAACAGATGGAATAGACAGTTAAAAATATATGCCTTGGTCACTTCAGTCCTGCAGCCTCGCACTGGGCAAGCTGCTCATTCAAGAGCTGTTCTGATTTGTAACTGTGTTTAGTATGTGCTTTTAGGAGAAATACATAAAAGGTTCAAAGAATTCAGTAATATGTAAAAAAAATACACACCTATGGCCAAGTGTGTTTTATCCTAATCAGGAAATGGATGAAAGACACTTCTCTGGAGGGTCAGGCAGATGAGAAATAAGCCCCCGAAAGGAGGTTCAGCCTCACGAGCCACTGGGGATGTGTGTTAAAAGTGCGAGTCACCGCATACACCTGTTGGAAAAGCTAGACCAAGACACATGGCGAGGACGCGGGGAAACTGGTCACACGTGCTGTTGTGGGGATGGAAGTGGTGCTCAGGGAATGAAACTACTGTACGCCCCGCAGTCACACTCCTGGGCGTTCATCCCAGAGAAACGAAGACTTCTGTTCACACAAAAGCCCCTACATGAGTGTAGCAGAATAATAGTAACAGCTTCAAACTGGAAATAGCCCAGGTGTCCTGTAGAGGGTTAAGCTGTGGAGTATTTTTCAGCCAAAAAAAAAAAAAAAAGGGAACAAATCTCCAGGGAATCACCCAATTGCTAAAGGCTACACACAATGTGATTGCATTTTTGCAGCGTTCTTGAAAGAATTACGGCATTGAAGCAGCAGGTTTGTGGCCTCGAGCTAGCAGTGTGGGCACGGGGCAGGGCGGGTGGGGTGGGTGTGGGTGGTTGGGGGGGCGGGAAGCAGCCATAAAGGCACCAGGAGAGGCCCCTGTGGCCGTGGAAACGCCCAGTGTCCCTGAGCCCAGTGGAAGCCAAGTGATGGTTTTTCAAGATGTTACCATTAGAGGAAACCAAGTAATAATACACATGGGATCTGTGTGTGTTATTTCTTACTGCTGCATGCAAATCTACCATTTCTCTCTCTCTGTCAAGAACAGATTAAAAAACCACAACAAACAAGGACCTACTGTATAGCACAGGGAACTCTACTCAGTATTCTATAATAACCTGTATGGGAAAAGAATGTGAAAATGAATGGAGATGTGTGTATGTATAACAGCATCACACAACACAACCACAGCAACAAAATTCAAGCAAAGCAGACAAAAACCTTCTGAAAACTCTTCAGTAGCATAACTGAATTAATATAAATTAATCACCATGTGTAAGTGTTGTGTATATTAGAGCAAGTTTTAAGAAACTCATGAGGTGACTTTTGTGCATTTCTCAATAAGGAGACTTAGGCAGTGACATAAGTCAGCCAGCCACCCTTGACCTTCCTCACTGTTACCTGATGGTCGGGAAGGTGGGGAAGACAAAGCCTGGGATCAGAGGTTAGTGTCATCTTCCAAGGTCAGCCAGCCTGTGAGAGCCTCATAGGACCCTCACCCAGGGGCAGGCTTTCTGCCATCCTCGGACACCCCAGCTGCCCTCCCCTGGCCAGAAAGGGGGAGAAAGGCCTCCTCCTGCGCTGCGAGGGGCTCCTCCCTCGGAAACCAGCCCATTCTCTGCATCTGAGCCCTTGGGCTGCTGGTCTCTGAGCATCAGGACCCCTGATATCTGCGGGAGGGGCCAGCCTCCCTCCAAGGCTGCCTCACTGACGGGAGGGCTGGACCCTTTACCTCTGAGCAGTCTTAAGGGTGTTTAAATGCACTGCAAGCAGATACCCGAGGAGAGCATGCAGGGGGGCTTCCCTAGGTGTTGGGTGCTGGGAGTCAGCCTGCGAAGCTGTGGGGAGGGGATGGTGTCCATGGCCAGGAGGAGGCAGGGCCAGGTTCCAGAACCAAGAGCAGAAGGAGGGGTGAGAAGTAATCCGGCAGGGTACGGGAGAGGATTTAGATGGCAGCTAGCATGGATTCTTCCTGGGGCGGAGTGCCTGTCTGATGGCATCACGGTGGGGGCTGCTGTGGCAGCCTAGACAGAGGGAGCCGGCGGGGGGCGATGAGCTGTTAGGGCTGCAGCTTTTGTTTATTTACAAGCTGAATGGAGAAAGTTATCAAAACACGGGGCTGCCCCCAAGGCTGCATGGCTTTAAGTCCTGTTTGTTATTGTTTCACAGATTATCGGTTGTCAAGTGACGAGGGAGCCCCCCAGTTCCACCGAGCGGTACACGCGGTGGATCAACCAGCTGGCGCCCGACCAGCTGCTCACCCAGGTATGTCTGCCGTCTGGGGATGGGAGGGAGTTTCTGTGCTCTCAGCACCTGTGCCTGCTGCCTCCTGGGTGCCAAGCACCGTCCTGGTAGGCGCTGCCTGGAGGAGGGGGAAGAGCGTTTCACAGGAGCCTGGCCTGGGAAGAGCTGGAGCCAGGAGGCAAGTGTGGAGGGTCTGGCTCAAGACCAGGGAGCAGGACCCATGCAGCCCGGTCACACTGGCTGAGGTGGATGGAGGCAGAGGGCAGGAGGTGGGGGCCTGGGCAGTGCTGAGCAGCTGCAGGGGTGGAGGTATCCAGGAAAGGTCTGAGTTTCTAGTGGAGCAGGGCCACCCCTGAGCAGAGCAGCTGGAGGGGGCCCGGGTCTGGGGAATGAGCTGAGATGCGCTGTGCAGGAGGTGGACCGGATGGGCAGGTAACAGAAGTCCACGGAGCTGGAAATGGGTGTAGGCTGAGGTCAGACTAGAAACCACGACAGGGCAGGGCGCTGGAGGAAGAGGTCAATAAGGGTCTCAAGGTCTCAGCCTGGGGGGTGTCCTAAAGTCCATGGGACGTCGAGGGAATCCTGCGAACTGACCACATGATGAGGTGTTAAGTGAGGATGAGAACCAAATATTCTCTCTTCGTCCAGCTTTGAAAACAAGCCACTGCCTCAACGTGTCAGCACCCACTTTAAGCTCTGTAGCAAGTTACCCCAAAACAGAGACCTAAAGTTGCCCCGGTCTCTTGGGGATGGGCCCAGGCCTGTTCTGTTTGCCTCCTGGTCTGGCCCTGGCTGCCCCACCGACAGCAGACGCTTCAGGCCCCATCTTGCTGGACAAGTCCTTCCCAGGACCTAATCCCCCAGGGCGGGAGAAATGTGTTCCTCAGGGGCTGGGCCACGTCAGAGTGGGGAGCAGCCCCCCAAAGCCCAACCAGGAAGAAGCTGTAGGAGGCGTGGAAACGTTCTCCTCGCAGTGAGGTGCTGGGGTCTGTCCCACATTGCGATTCCTTGCGATCCTGCTATATGATGAAGTGCTTTTTTCTAAACTCTGAGTTTTGAAAACTGAAATCTCAGTATAATGGAGTGATTTATAATGATAATCGGCTTCTGAAATTAGAGCCGCTTATAATTCTGGCATCAAGCGTTCTGTTTGCTGAACTCAAAGTGATGCTGAAGAAACCCTGAGAGTTGAATGGTGCCTGGGACCACCACGTCCCTCTTGTGGGCTATTTCACATAGTTCTCTGGATGATCTGAGTTCTTTACCCTTTCTTCTTTAGTTTTGGGTTTGCCTGTTGCTTCTGTTACCAAAGCTGCTTCACCAGCTTTTAGGTTCTGTGCCATTCATGCTGGTCCACACACATAAAAAGTTCTTTTGCATTTGGATTTACTTTTCCAAATGAACTTTTTAGAGATGACTATTCCAGGAGTGGCCCAGTGGCCGCGGGTGGTGCACTCAGAACAGCTGGTGATAATAGATGCACTAGTAACCGGGGAAGGTGGCGAGGGTGCCAGGAGGCTCAGTGGTTTTCCTGCTGCTACTCCAGCCGTGAGGGCAGGAGGAGAGCCAGCGTGCGTCTCCCAGGAGCCGGCAGGGTCTCTGGTAGTGGTGGGAGCACTTGGGTTGATGTTGACAGTCACGCAGGACAGGGGCAGCTCTGTCCTGTCTGCACTGGGCGGTCCTGGTTCACCCACAGCCACACTGAGCGCCTGGTTGTTGCAGAGCTGTTGGGAGGCTGTCCTTCCCCTCTGAGGGGTGTGTGAGCTGGTGGAGCTCTGAGTCCACGGCAGCTTCAGGTCTCTGAAGAGGACGGAGTCTTCTATCCTCCAGGTTGTGACCTGAGCATCCAGAGTCAGGAAGCTGAGGGCTCTGGGCGCACACTTGCATCACCTTGCATCTCAGCTGGCATTTGGATATGAATTTGCAAACCATTACTGGTGCATGGAGAGTGAGCACCGGGCCTGGGACTCCTGGCGCCACCCCGGTCCTTCCGTCCGTGGAGCACGTCCAGCCCGCGGGTCACGGTTCTGGGATGTGCCTGCCCTTTTGCAGATGCTTTCCCAGCACACGCACTGCTGGTTTTAGAACCAAGAATCACAGCCACTTCAGCGGAGAGCTAGTAAGAGCTTTCATATCCTAACTGGGAAATTAAAATGTCCCATTGCGTGTGAGAGTGTTGGCCGGCGGTCAGCCCCAGGGTCCCCTGCTTTAGCGCCCTCAGATGTGGAACTCTGCACTTGCAAGGGGTCTCTGGACACGCTCATCTCAACCCTGAGCCTTCAAGGGTCGGCGAGTCAGTGGGGAGGTGGCCTCGTGAGAGAAACTGCTGAGTCGGCTTCTGCCGTGTGCTGGATTCTCTGGGAGAACCTGAGTCACGCGGAAACTATGTGACTGAATACTGAGGCTATAATTTACATGCAGCACACTCTCAGCCAGAATGACGAGTTCTGAGCCCAGGGCAGACTTAACTGTTAAGCGTCATAGAAATAATTAAGGGAGGATCTTCCTCAGCAGCGTTTCTCTTTAGGAAGTTAGGGGAAATTAAAGAATAAGGTTTCTCAGAGTGAAAGCAGGTATCTCTGTTTAAGCCATTTCTCAACTGTTACAGTCGCAGGAATCACCAGCACTCTTTAGGGTCTTTGTTCATAGTCTAAACTGAGTCACATTTGTGAGGTGGGGAGCAACGTACTTTGGTTTGATTTTTTGTTTTTAACTTTTTATTTTGTATTGAAGTATAGCCAATTCACAACATTGTGATAGTTCCAGGTAAACAGCAAAGGGGCTTGGTCATACTTACTGATTTGATATTTGTGTGTCTACTTGAATGTCTGATTAGATACCAAGGACAATGTTAAATCAGAGTTCAATTCAATTGCTCAGTCATGTCCGACTCTATGCAACCCCTTGGACTGCAGCATGCCAGTCCATCACCAACTCCCAGAGCTTGCTCAAACTCATGTCCATCGAGTCAGTGATGCCATCCAACCATCTCAGCCTCTGTCATCCCCTTCTCCTGCCTTCCATCTTGCCCAGCATCAGGGTCTTTTCCAATGAGTTCCAATAAACCAGAGTACCATAAAATTAATGTTCTGCTAATTCCAAACGTAGCCTGGACCAATGGCCTGGGGCCTGTGCCAGCCTGTGCCACCTGTTTCAGGCAGTGCCCACTTTACACCTTCAGTGAGAGGCTGTTCCCAA
Organism: Bubalus kerabau; assembly: GCF_029407905.1. NCBI lineage: Eukaryota > Metazoa > Chordata > Mammalia > Artiodactyla > Bovidae > Bubalus > Bubalus kerabau. Next base: position 14,488,650 of record NC_073627.1, on the reverse strand, counting down.
CAGACCTGCACCTCCTGGATGGGGTTGTGGTGGGGAGAAGGGGAGGCAGGGCCAGACCACATCCCTGCCTCAGAGGCTGCCCCTGGAGGGTCCTGGCAGCTCCAAGGAGAGGTTGGGGGTCAGGGCAGCTTGCATGGGTAGCTGTGATCAGCTCTGGCTGCCTGGAGTAGGTGCTCAGGTTCACAGCGCAAGGAAGACAGCAGGTGTGGGTGTGAGATGCATCCCTCGTCCCAGCCCCACCTGGTCCTCATCCTCCACACCTGCTCCCAGCTCCCCTTGCGCCTCTCTCGGGGGTCTGTGCTTCCTTGGTGTCTTAGCCCACTCACACTGCCACGGCACATACAACAGACATCTGTTCCTCACAGTCTGGAGGCTGGACGTTCGAGGTCAAGGAGCGGCAGGTGGTTCCTCCTAAGGCCTCTTTCCTTGGCGTGCTGATGGTCGTCTCCTCCCTGAGCCCTCTCATGGCCCTCCTTCTCTGTGCTTACTCACTCCCAATGACTCTTGGATCAGGGCCCCACCCTTATGACCTCATTTAACCTTAATTACCTCTTCAAAAGCCTCATCTCTGAATACGGTTTCGGGGTGGGGGGTTAGGGCTGCAGTGGACTTTGGGGGACACAGTTCAATCCGTAGCATTTGGACACCCTCCCTGGCTCCTCCACAGCCCCCTGTGGTCCCCTTGGCCTGGGCCCACAGGACACAGTGGTATGTGGACAAGCGCTGCACCAAAGAGAATGGCCCGCCTCCTGTACAGCCTCTCCTCTCATTCATGGCCCCGTGTGTTCAACAGGGAGGGTGTCACCCAGCTACCATTTCCCTGCAGTATCTGAGCATCCTGAACATGAATGAGAAAAATGTACAGCCCACCTGTCAGTGCTAATGTACAAGCTCTCACTTTATCTAGCATCCAAGGACTCTAGACAAGCAAAATTTCTAGATGATTAAAGTTTACCTCTGCCTCCGTAAGTATAGTCTCTACCTAAACCAGTGCTCCCCAAACTTGTTTGATCATAAAATAGCTCAAGAACTTGAAAACAATGCAGATTCCTCATCTACTTCCATAGTTTCTGATTTAGTGGCTCTGGAAATGTGCATTTATAACACATGCCTGAATATTTTTGATGAAACTCTTTGAGAATATTATTCCTGCTTAGAAAAACTGCTTCCCTATAGATCGTAGAGTCATTTTACGAAGTCTGCCCAATTTAAACACTGCATTGACTCACATAAAAGTTTCAGAAATAGAGTCCTGTGTGCCCTTCACCCGGATCCCCATCCTTGATGTCTCACACCCATAGTATGGTGTTCAAACCAGAAGATGCATGTTGGTACAACCCTGCTCGGAGTGCACACATTCTTGCGGGGTGTGGAGTGTATGGAATTCCATCACACTTCTGCATCATCACAACCCCTGCCACAGTCAGGGTATGGAACTATCCTTCACCCCAGAGAAACTGACACCCCGGAGAAACTGACCCTGACAACACCTTATCTGTCCGCTTCACTGGAATCTTGTCATATGAGACAGTTACATTAATGGAACTGTGACTTTGTCATTCCACGTGATGCCTTGGAGATAACAATTCGTTCCTCTTGTTGCTGCAACATGCCGGTCGTTGTGGGGCTGTTGCTAGAAGGGCTGCCGTGACCCTCATGGACAGGTTCCACTTCCTGAGATGAGCACAAGGGTTGGATTATGCGGCTGTGCTCCAATTGAAGCCCGTGCGAGGCTGCCCGAGCAGCTGCGCCGCCCCCTCCCAGCACTTGTGTTGTCAGGTTCCTGCAGGCCGCTCCAGCCTGTCTCATCAGTGCACTGCCTTGTGTTTCCCTAACGGGGCTTTTCGTGATCTTTTGCCCATTTTCTTATTGGACTATTTGTTTTCTTACTGTTGGGTTTGAGTTTCCTTGTGGACAAAAGTCCTTTGTTGGGTGTCAGTTTTGCAAGTACTTTCTCCTCATCTATGGCTTTTCTTTCATCTACTTAACAGAGCCCTTCACAGAGTCCAAGTTTTTAATTCTGGTGAAGTTCAACTCATCTACTTTTTAAATAGATTGTGCTTTGGGTACCAATGTCTCAAGATGCTTTATGTAACCAATGGTCACAAAGATTTTCTCCTGAAGTTTTATAATTTTACATTTTACATTTAGAGCTATGATTCATTTTAAGTTGTTTTTTTGCAAAAGAACTGAGCTTTGGATCCAGGCTCTCCGTTCTTTCTTTCTTTCTTTCTTGCTTGCTTACAAATGTTCAAGTGCTTCTACACCATTTTTGTTGAGAATACTAGCTTCCTCATAGACTTGCTGTTGGACCTTGTCAGAGACGGGTTGGCTGTGCTTGTGTGGGTGTGTTTCCAGGCCATTCTGTGGTGTTGATCTGTCTATCACTCCATGGCCACACTGTCCTGGTCACTGCAGCTATGGAGGAAGTTTGAGATCAGTTAGTCTGGGGCTTCCAACTTCATTCTTCTTTTTCAAAGTTTTGTTATTCTAGTTCTTTGCCTTTTCCTCTATGTGTTTTTTCAAACACTGAGCAGTTCTTCCATCCTGAGCAGACACTGAGTCAGTGTCCTACAGTTTCACTCAATTCTGACTCCATCTGCCTGGAGACAGTGTCAGACCCCACAGATTAAGGGCTCTGCCTCACGAGACTGCCTCACTTCAGCCCAGTCACAAGTCCAGGCTGTCACCTGACTGGCTATAAATCAGGGTTCCCACCGACCCCCTCCTCTGTCGGTTAATTTGCTCCAGCCACTCACAGAACTCAGAGAAACATTCATTTACACTTACAGTTTACAATCATGGATACAATGAAAAAGGCAGGTGAACAGGTGCATGGAGAGGGGGTCCGAAGGGTCCTGAGCACAGGTGCTCTGTCCCTGAAGAACATGAATATCCACCCACATTGCGTAGGTGGGGAACCTTTCATGTATCACCCCCATCACTGCTGCCTAACCACCGTAACTCAGGGATGATGGTCCTCCTTCCTTCTATCCCAACCGCAGGCAGGTTCCGCTCTAGTCTGGCTCTAACCTGGATTCCCACTGAGATGTCTGGTGCCCAGCTCTTGCTGAGTTGACACAGCACAATCCAGCGTAGTAAGATTTCTTTTTAAGTGCAGGAGAGTAAATTAGCTAGGAATAACTTTGCTAGAACCAAAGATATGGGCAGTCAGATTAAAAGGGCCCTTGAGTATCTTGCCCAGGAGATGAGAAGACCTTGCCCAGGGAGAGAAGAATGGCAGGAACAAATTTGGTCGTGGATTTCTCAACAACTGCAGTGGAATCTGTAAAACACCAGGAGACAGATTTCAGAATTCTCACAGAAATGATTTTGAATGTTGAATTCAAAGCCTAACCAAATTGTCAGTTGTGTGAATATACAACTAGGACTTTTTCATGTAAGGATTCAAAATCTTTGCTCCTGAAAAATATTTGTGTCCTTCTCAGAAATGTACTGGAAGACACTCCATAAAATTAAGAAGCAAATTGAAGAGGAAGAAGATAGAAGATCTAGGAAGCAGGTCTCTAACATGGGCCAGAAGAAGCCCAGGCAGGAGTGGGGAGACAGGAAAAGTGCTTCACACTCAAGGAGCATGTGTATTTCCACACTCAGGGAGAAAGGAAAACGAGGGAGAGGCAAGGAGGTGTGTGCGCCAGGAGATGTGACAGGGGTGAACACACGGAACCGGTTCCCAGTGCTTGAAGGGGGCTTCCTTGGCGGCTCAGTGGGTAGGAACCCTCCTGCCAGTGCAGGAGACACGAGCTTGATCCCTGGGTTGGGAAGACCCCCTGAGAAGGAAATGGAAACCCACTCCAGTATTCTTTCCTGGGAAATCACACGGACAGAGGAGCCTGGGGGGCTACAGTCCATGGGGTCACAAAAGGGTCAGACACTACTGAGCAACTAAACAAGTGCTTGAATGAAGGCGCAACAGCAAAGGAGCATAAAGGCGCCAAGAAGAACAGGGAAATAGAAACACATCAGTTGAGGCAGATTACCTCTCGAATGCAGAAGGAGAAACGCAGCAGCAGGAAGTACCTGTTTTTATTCTAATCTGGTACCTTTGACATCCCGACTGCACGCTCTGTGCCCTCGTCTCCGTCTCCCGAGGCTGCCGGGCTCACCCTGGGTCCCCAGCGGGTTATATCCAGCCTGGTACCTGGCGCAGCAGGCCACTTGGGTGTGTGATGCTCTGGTTGTTCACAGAGGGGCCCAGGCCACCCTTTACTCTGGTCACCCCTCCCCTAACAAGAGCAGCCCCCAACCATCTCCTCTTACTTGCTATTGCACATACATTTTCTTTAAAAAAAATAGAAAAAGGAAAACTTTTTTAAAAATTAAAATATTCCAGGTCTACGAAAGTGCAGAGAATACATCATCCTACCCTCTTGCTGCAGTGAATGCCCTTGGGTGACCCCCTCGCTGCTGGGTCTCATGCGCAAGCCAGCCCCTCCTCTTTCCCTGGACAGTGTGCCCGGGCCCCCCTCTTCAGATTCTGCTGCTCACACCCATGAAGGTCCCAATGTGAGTGCTGGGTCCCAAGGCTGCGTGCTGTTCCTCACCCACAGGAGACCCTAGGGCCCAGGCAGCTTCAGTGTCTCCACTGCCAAATATTCACTGTCGACATCGCGTTCCTCAGTTTACACTCCGAGGCGGTCAGCTCCGCAGCCAGCAGCCCCACTCCAGGACATCTGCCTTGGTCACCAGCACCACCTCCCAGCTTCCTGACCTGACTTCCACCTCCCTTCCCCGGATGGGGCTGACCAAAGTGGGAACCTCGGTGATCTGTGTGGGAGCCACGTGATCCTTCTCTCTTGACCTGGGAAGAGTAAGAGAGTTTGATAGGATGCTGTTGAGCGGCTGAGAGTCAGGGTGGGGAGGCGGGGAGGCGGGTGTCTCCACCCTGGGGGGGGCAGCAGGGCAGAGGCTTACCCTGTGGGGTCAGCGCTGCAGGGGAGCAGGGCGGGCGGGCCTGAGGTCCAGGGCTCAGGCCACACTGCAGGTCAACAGCAGCCCTGGTAAGAAAGCACTGGTGTTCTGCTCCCTGAGTCCTTGCTGGAATGGGTTCCCCCAACGGGTCGCTGCCCCAGAGGCCCCAGCCTCTGTCACCCCTCCAGCCAGTGCTCAGTTTCATTATTATTGGGAAAATGTGAGAGTTAGCAGCAGCTCCTGGACTCCAGGACCAACCATCTGTGTGACCCACGGGTTAGAAGATATTTAGCAGAACTAAATGAAGGTAACTTCAGCTAACTGAGAAGACAGGGTTTGCAGTGGACTTGGGGTCGCAGGGATTCTTGCCTGCCCATGGGGCCAGGCCTCCCATGAGCCTGCTCGCATCTGCTCTGTCATAGCTGCTTTGGAAGACCTTTCTTGTCATCCAAGCAGGGTCTCTACAACCAGGCTGTTTGAACCCACCCGGGTCACATATTCATTCAGCTCAGTGTGTCTTTCCCTTGAAATTTTGTCCTTCACATCTCAGTGGTGTTTACGTCATTCTAATCAGTTAACGTACATGAAATTTTAAAAGTACACATTTCAAAACAGATTAAGCTGTACCATTTTTATTCATTTTCTTCTTTAAAAGGAGTATCAGAATGTGGCATCTATGTTATACATAGTAGAGCCACAGTCCACTAGCAACTTTTACCACTGTTAGAAAAGTGGTTACTTACCCACTTTCTCTAAAACATACTATCGAGAAAGGAAACTTTGTATTAAAGTCTGTGTCTTTATTAAATCCAGAAGCCATAGGTTTTGGATTTCACATCAAAGTTTATTCTTGTTGCTATGTGGGTGTTAAAATGTCAGAATACTGGAAAATTTGTTATCTGTCTAAAGATAGTCTTCCAACAAATTAGAATTTAGAAATAAGGATAATAAACCACAGGAATCTGGAAATGAGTCATATAAACTTTGCTCTTTTTCTCTAAGAAGAATTCGTATCACTTCCTGGTAAGATATAGCTAATGAGGTCTATAAATTTCATTAAATGCTTCATTTTCTTTACCTCAAGAGTTTCTCCTTTCTAAATAAAAACTGAGCTCATTGTAAGTCTATCATCTTTGATTTTGTATGTTTTAAGCACCAAAAGCGTTAAGAAGTGTCCATCCGAACCTATACCTTTTCACATGCTTTTCTTGAGAACCAAGGGTGGACTCATTCAGGACAAAGTATGGCCAGGAGCTTAGGGAATGTTTCGGTTTGTGCTGTAAACTCCCCGAGGCACACTGGAATCAGTTTTTAACTTGTATGAGCTGCGTAGAATGTCTTTTTGCAAAAGGAACTTTCGGTTGGTGGCAAAACGAGGGGAGAGTGCGAAAGCAAACTGCCAGGACCCAGAACAGTGTGACCCTGAGCCTTCTTCTGCTTCACAAAGTTCCAAGAAGCTAGATTATCTAAATCAGAAACTAGATTACTAGATTATAGAGGACATTTGGTGACACATCAGAACCAGAAGACGCAGTGACAGTATGAGACAAAAATGGATGAAAGGGAATCTGCTATAAACTTGATGCCCCTGGGGAGTCACCATCTGCACTCTCACCTGTGTGCTCACCTCCCCTCACCTGTGTGCTCACCTCCCCTCACCTGTGTGCTCACCTCCCCCTCACCTGTGTGCTCACCTCCCCCTCACCTAGGTTCTCACTTCCCCCTTACCTGTGTGCTCACCTCCCCTCACCTGTGTGCTCACCTCCCCTCACCTAGGTGCTCACCTCCCCCTCACCTGTGTGCTCACCTCCCCTCACCTAGGTGCTTACTTCCCCCTTAACCTGTGTGCTCACCTACCCCCCACCTGTATGCTCACCTCCCGCTCACCTGTGTGTGTTCCTTCATTTTCCTAATGAACTAATAGGCCATTCTGCTTCTCTTCAGCTGGGACCGTCCCCACCTGCACACATGACCTATGTTCACAGCAGGACACCTGCAGTGGCCTAGTGACCAGAAGCGTTGTGTCCCTTGTCCCCCCACCTGGGTCCTTCTGCCCCTTGAAAACTTGCCTTTTCTCATCCAGACATGAGCCAGAGGAGCTCATTGGTCCTCTGGGAACCACGGCCACTGCTGCTGCCTTTGTGTGGCAGGGGTTGCGGTTTGGCTCCACTGTGGAGAGGTTTGATCCTCCGCTTGGTTGTGAATCTGCTGTGTTTGGGAACAGACTGTGACTCATACTTGGGTATGAGAGCAGGGGTGCTGTTCGGCCCTGAGTTCCAGCTGCCACCTTCACTTCAGGTACCACTTGAGTTCAGGGGCTTCCGGTGTCTGCGTACTGAGTGAACGTCATCCTTGAAGGTCCAAGAAAATCACTGAGATGTGTCCTGAGGTTGCAGACAGGACCTGTTGTCTCAAACAGGTCTCATCCCGCAGAGGGTGCTGGCCTCATCTGTTCACAACAGCTTCTGGTCATCTAGGGAAAAACTCTTCTTTCACATGCTCACCCCTCCTCAAGTAAAGAGAGCTCTTCCCTGAAGACAAACTTTATGGTCCAGGGGGAGGCATGCAGTCCCCATAGAAATACAAAGTAGAGGCGAGGTGAAGAATGTACTTGTAAAAATATCACTGAAAACCAACTAAATGACTTCCCACATGCTGGAGACAAAGGCCACTCGCTGGGACCCCTGGACAGAGGGCAGTGGGTGGGCCAGGGCCCTCCTTGTGGGTGAGGAGGGCAGAGAGGGTCCAGCCACCTGGCACAGGTGGGAGAACAGGGGGCGAAGCCAGCTGCGTCTCTTCCTTGGGGGGATGGAGGGATGGAGGCAGGAGTGGGTGGGAGGGAACCGCTCCCCTTCAACCTGTGAGAAGCAGCCAAGACGCAGGTCCACACCCCGCCAGGTGTGCAGCTTCACCGGGCACCTCATGGGGCGCCTCTGAGCAGTTCGCTGGCGAGGTGCGTTTGTGTTCCCAGGTGGTGTGTGGTCAGCCACGAGGTCTGCCGCTGCCGCTGCTGCCCGTGGGTCAGCTCCCTCCTCGCGGCCCGAGCGCCCTCTGCTGGGGCTCTTGCACCCACACTGCACAGTCATCTGATAATTGCACTTCTGTCACTACAGAACAGGGATAGGACAGTCCCAGGGGAAAGGAAAGACCACCACGGCTCTTGTGTGTGTGTGTGTGTGTGTGAGTCATTTAATTGACTAAAGGGATGATCTGGAGCAAGCCAGCCCCCGCCCGGGAGCAGGAAGGTGATGGACCGAGCCAAGCCCACCCTGGTACTGGCTAGAATGTGCTGGTGAAACTCCTGGTCCCACGAATATGTGATTTATTCTTATCCTGGTCTCCTCATTAAGAAGGAAGCCATCTTGGGTGTCAGCTCTGTGTTGAGTGGCCGTTTCCACATGCGATTTATTGGAGGTAAAGAATGAAGATAAACTGCTCGTTGGAGTCAGATGTAGGCTGGTCTGGAGAATGACAGCAGGCGGGGACCCTTGAAGCAAACAGGGAGATTGTCCTCATAGTTCCTTTGCTGTAGCTCCCCGGGGGCTCAGATCCAGTGGAAAGCCAGCGTATTCTCAGGTGTGTCCAAGGCTTCATGTGAGTATTAAGGCACAGGCAGGACGCAACCCCTCAGCTGTTGCTAGTCTGAAATCATGGGTGGCTGTTGGAAGCGGGAACGAAAGAAAGCTTGAAAGAAACCATCATGACGAGCCAACTTCTCTTTGAATTTTGAAAATAATTGCCTTGTTCTGATGGGACCAAAAGAAGCGGCCGCCGAACTTGTACTTTCTTCTATCTTTTCTTTGTCCTGTTTTATGTTTTGTTCCCATTCTGCCTTCAGGCAGTGTAGGGTGGTGGCAGTGCCTGTGTCTGTCGCAATTTCATGCCTTTTTCTTACTTAGTAATAATCCATCATATACCACGTTTTGTGTGTCCATTCATGTTTTGAGGGCCACTGGGTTATTTCCACCTTCTGGCTTTTGTGGCTAATGCTGCTGTGAACACTGCCCTACTCTGCTTCAGTCCCTGTTTCTGATTCTCTGGGGTATATACCCAGGAGTAGGATTGCAGGATAGTTACATGGTTAACATTTTGAAGAATGGCAGCCGCAGTGTTTTATATTCCCGCCAGCAATATAAGAGAGTTCCAGTTTCTCTACATCCTCGTCATTACTTACAGTTTTCTGGTTTCATTTTTTGTTTTTGTCTACTTTTTTATAGTAGCCATTTTCACAGGTATAAGGTGGTATCTCATGGTTCTGATTGGTAGATCCCTAATGATCAGTGATGTTGAGCATCTTTTTTGTGTGTTTATTGGCCATTTGTGTATCTTCTTTGGGAGAACATGTGCTCAAGTCCAAGTGTGCAGGGTCGAGTGTTGGCGTACCTTCTCCTAGCCCTGTTGTGCAAAACCCCACATATTTCTTTTTTTCCAAAAACTGACTCTTGGGGGGGTCATTATATTTTAGACTACTTGAATCAAATATGTGTCTCTTTAAAAGAAGAAATGTTTAATGATTTAGGGTAAAAAGTCAGGTGTCTTCTGGACATTCATTTTAAGGAAGGTTTTTTTCTAATTTGGCTTCTCTTGTTTGTTTTTAATTCTACCTTTGATTGTTAAAAAAAAAAAAACAACCCAGGGAATTCATCATAAAATTGCTTAAGAATTGCACTTGATTTCCATGGGTCTTGATTGGAGAAGGAAGAGAGGAAGCCAAGAGCTAGGAGGCCGCCTGCTGGCCCTGCTAGAGCACCAGCGGGTCTGAGTCCCCAGCACGGTGACTGTCTCCACACCCGGTGCCGGGACTGAGTCAGATGACCTTCAGCAGGACGCCAGGCACAGCCAGGCCACAGTGAGGAGGTCTGCAGCCCTTTCCGTTGGAGCCCCCAGGCATGGTTCAGGTCATTCAGGATGAGATGTTTCCTGGAGGAGAAGCCAGTTCACCAAAACGTGAGAAAGAGGTGAAAAGGTGAGAAAGAAAGAGGAAAGAGGTGAGAGTGAGGAGCAGCAAGTGCAGCCCCAAGAAACAGCCTGCCCCTCGGGGTTTGGGGGTTCGCAGCCCCAACAATGCTCAGTGAGAGGCATGAAGGTCGAGAGCTGCCCTGGGAGTGGCAGGTGGGGACAGAGGCCTCTCGCTTTGTTCTTTGTAGATCGAGAGAAACATTACGAAATGCTTTGGAAACTGTTCTGTCTTGTTCAGATAGGATTGGGGCAGGCGGGGGTCGATAAGACAGAGAAAGTATGAAGCTTTAAGAAATGTCTGGGAAGGAGCAACCCCCCCCCCCAAAATTATAGGTGTTCTGCTCTCGATGATTAAGTATAATCTGAAATGATTCCTTGTAAATTGGGTGTTAAGGAATTCTCCGTGTTGGGTTGGGGCGGGGGGTGGGGGCTGCCCTGCAAAGCCCGCTCTGGATGGAGGCTTTGTTGCACATTCAGAAAAAACTTCCCTCCTTCCCTCCCCCAAGGGGAGGTTGAAATGTGAATTTGGAGATCAAAGCACAGAGCCAAGAAGATCCTCCTGCGATGACCAGTCCCAGAGGGGGAGTCCAAATGCAGCCTTTCCCTCCCTCCCTATCTCTCTCCTTTTTGCCCTTTTCCTCCCTCTCTCCTTTCTGCTCTTTCCCTCCCTCTCTCCTTTTTGTCCTTTCCCTCCCTCTCTCCTTTTTGCCCTTTCCCTCCCTCTCTCCTTTTTGCACTTTCCCTCCTTCTCTCCTTTTTGACTCTTCTCTTTCACTGTCATCAAGAGGCTCTTGGGTGCCCCCATCTCTGCCAGCAGCACCCCAGAACAAACGTCTCTCCACCCTCCCTCCACCACTCCTGATCCTTGCTCACCTCCTGGGCACCCACCGTCCTCTCCTGCCTAGGACGCACAGGCATGAATGACTTGGGTTGGGTTCCGCAAAGCAGAGCTTGAGACCATACAGACATGGCAGGGGAGAAGCCGGCCCGAGGCCAGCCCCTGCCAGGCCCACGGGGGTGCTGGACCATGAACCCACACCCAGCTGGAGGGATGGCACTTCCGTGCCCCCCACATCGGAGGTCCCCCAGCTTTGCCACCTCCAGGGACACAGAGTACCCTTGGCATTTCTGGAGGACAAGTTCATGTTCCTCTGAAGGGCAGTTCCCCCAAGGGGCAAGCTTGAGCTTAATGTCATGAAAAGGATAATTCTTCCCTGTTGTTGCCCATTATCAACAAAAGGAGTTAGTTTAACAATTTCCTCAAATAATGACAGACAGGCTTTTCCTGACATTGTCCTTTTTATCATTATCACCAACCCAGTGCTGGGTGGCCGGCAGCCAGCAGGGCCACATGGGAGCTCAGGGCAGAGCCAGCCTCAGGCTGCGCAGTGCCCTTGGCCCCCATTCCAGGGAGACCAGGGGTGGGGGTCCTCCTGGTCCTCGCTCCCTCCACTGACACAGGATCCCTGGCGTCGGCTGTGTGAAGGAGCCGTGTCAAGTGCTGGGCTGTGTGCTCGTCAAGGCCACCCAAGAATATGGTTGACACATGAGCCGTAAGGCTAAGGAGGGGTGGCTGTCAGGGCAGCACGTAACTTCCTGGTGGTGCCAGTTGGTATTGTGTGGCCACAGCCCCTGGTCTGGGGGCAGCCGAGGCCTGCTGAGGCCCCATGGCCCGCGGTGTCCCCACACCCAAGGGCCCAGCCGGCACAAGTAAGGTCCCCACAGGCAGAGCTGCGAGCGGCCGGAGCTGTGGCAGTGCTGCTGGCCCCTTGCTCAGGCTTTTCTTCCTCTCACCTCTGTGGGAAGCTGGCGCCTGGGGGTCCTGGCTGCTGCCCTGTTACCCATCTGCTGCTCCTTATCCCCAAATTTAGGGCCTTTTCACAGCCTTGGTGCAGGCCATGTTCCCCTGTGGAGCCCGCCCCTCTCACTGGCCTGGAGACTCTCCCAGGCCTCCCGCCGCTACGGGTCAGCATGTGAGGCTCTGACCTCTAGCATCCTGCAGCTGAGTCTGACCTGGAAGGATTTATGGGACCTCCAGCCCCTCGTGGCCTCATCGTGTGGTCTCTGCTGGCCGAGGGCCTGCAGAGCCGAGGGTGGGACAGTGAGGCATACCCAACAGGCACTGGGCTGCTCCACTCTGGGGACCCCAGTTGAAACAAGTGTGTGTGTCCTGCCCAGGGCGCCGCGTCCACCTATGCCCACGCAGATGGGGCTCCCTTGGCGCGCTCAGCCCCAGACAGCGTCCACTCACTCCTTTCCCGTCACAGTGGATGCCTGCAGCCGTGTGTGCCTGCACGCGTGTGAGCAGAGCACAGGCACAAGCTGGATTCCCTCCGGTCAGTCCTGCCCTTCAAGCTCACCCACTCACCCACTGGGCAATCGCTGAGCCCCTGGCGAGCAGGACACCGCTGGATGCCATGGTGCCAGGGCACCGCAGGATGGGCACCCCTGCCCTGCCATGGGAGTCCGGGTGGCGCCAGGCTTGCTGACTGCCCTGTGGGATGACTGGCACCTCAGACACAAGGGATGGGGTCTGAGTCAGAGGCGCCTCCTGGCCAGACCTGGGCTGGACGAGCGCTGCGCAGACGGCAGCACCAGGCCCCGGGAGATCAGAGCGGCTCAGGGCCAACACTGGCTGCTCGCAGTCGAGGGGGGCACATGGTGCTGCCCGCCCACATCTACCCCCAAGTTGGGAGCAAGATGAGGGATTCTGCAGCAGCTGGGCCCCCAGGTGGGCTGGCAGCTGGCCGGGGCAGCATGTGCCCGGTCGCCGGGCCAGACTCTCCTGCAGAGAAAACCAGTCCAGCCACCAACACCTTTCCTCCACTACGACAACATCGGAAGTGGCTCAGCAGGTGTTTCTGGAACCAGGAAGTGCGGTAAATTGGGCCCCATCCACATGGGATGAGTGTGCATGTGTGTGAACAAAGCCGCTGGCCCTGCTTGGGCATCCTATGGACAGAACTGCCCACGGAGAGCTCTTGACTATGGCGTCTCGGTTCAGCATCACCCGTGTGGACGGACATGCATATGCTCTGTGTTGTCTGTGCTGGAGGCATGTTGACAGAGCCCCCCACCCCACCCCGAGGGGGACGTCATGAGGCCACGAGGCCACAAGGCCACAGAGTGCAGAGACGTGTGAGGACACGTGGGGTGTCGTGGTCGACACGGTCTCAGACACAGAGCTGCTTCTAAACCTGCTGTAAACCCTTTGTTTCTCTCTCATTTCAGGGGGAACCCAAGCGTTCTGCATTTCATTCTCATGTCAAGTCAGTTTTATATAAAACGAGTATCAATTTTCTACTCAAAATACTTTAAAAAGTGTGCCCATGGTAGGCTGTAGTGTTTTCTTGCTTAATTCCATTTAATAAGTGACTTTTTAGTGTTTTAGTCACAGGGGAAGCACTGACCACATATCTGTGAATGGATGTGGGCCTTCTCTCCCTGTTCTCTCTGATTAGGATTTCAGATTTTAAGGCCTGTCTGAAATCCATTAATTCCACCCTCCATCCAGTTCCGCCCTAGATTCAGATTTAGCGGATGGGCCTCGTTCCTCATTCCTGGTGCTGGAACAACTCAGAGAAATAAAATGGTGATGGTTGAGCGTGGGCGAGAAGGGTTGATGAATCCGATGGCTTCCCTGGGCCATATGTAGCCAGTTTTCGTGTGATGGTTTGTGAGTGAAGGGGTGCCCGAGCCTGTGGTCATCTGTCCTGCAATAATTCCAGAAAGTTCAGTGATTCAGACTGATTCAGGCCCCTCAGGGCCTATGAGATGGCCAACCATTGCAGATCAGCTGCGGAGACCTGACCCTTGGACTCCTTGAACCAGCCACCCATGAGAACATTTCCCAGCAGCGTCCTCATTAGCTGTTGCGTATTCACATGCTGGAAACCTTGGTGCCTTTTTTGAAAGAGCTGCTGGCAAATCTCTCTGGAACTTCGAATGATTCTTTCCATCATTCCTCCAGCCCAGCACTGGAGCTGCAAGTGGAAAACATTTCCCGGACATGGAGGTTTCCAAGGGTTCAGTCTGGAGGTCAAATGCCAAGGTGGACAGGCCCCACCTCATGGAGTAAGACACCATGGATAACACAGCAGTGCCCACTGCGCATGCGGGCACTGGGGCTGGTGGGACCAGGGAGGCCTGCTCTGGGCCCTGGGTGACTGTCCCTTTGGGGGCCAGTATGCAGTCCACAAACAACACGACTGACCCGAGGAGGGTTCACTGGGTCCTGCTGCTGTGACGACTCAGCCATGAAACTGGAGGAAATAGGTCCACATCTTTGCCTCTTGGCTAGCAGCTGCTCCATAAATCTGCATTCAGAGCCCTCATCCTGGATGTGGGGTTTGTGGGACCCCAGACACCTCTGGGCCGGTGTCCTTACTGGGGACACGTGTGGGGGTCCCAGTGGCAGCTATGAAGGACCGTGGCCCTGAGGGCTCTGCTCCGTCTTCCAGCTCTGGGGGTGGTCCTCTTGCATCACTCCCTCCACACCAGCCCTGGACTGAGCACGGCTGCCTGTGGCATTTCTGGCTTCTCTTACCTTCTGGTCGTGGTATCTCCACCACTTAGGCCATCCAACAGACACTTAGTTGGTTCTAGTTATTTACTGCTGCTTAACCAGCGACTCCATTGGAGAAGGAAATGGCAACCCACTCCAGTGTTCTTGCCTGGAGAATCCCAGGGACGGGGAAGCCTGGTGGGCTGCCGTCTATGGGGTCGCACAGAGTTGGACACAACTGAAGCCACTTAGCAGCAGCAGCAGCAGCAGCAACCAGCGACTCCAAACTTAGGGCTTGCAACAACTTGCTGTCAGTGGTCATGGTTTGTGGATTAAGTGGGCAGGCGAGTGTCTTGGGCTTATGGTGGGCTGGGGACATATGTGGCATTTTTCCTGCTTCCCCCCAGATCAGGCATCTGGTCTCCTTGGCTGGAACATCTGAGAATTTGTCCATTTTATCTGGTCATTGAATTTACTGGTATAAACTTAACAATGTTCCTTTACTTCCTTGTTAATGTCTATAGTTTTGTAAAAGTGACATGTTCTTTTATTTCTCATATTGATCATTTGTATCTATTTTTGATAAGGTAGATATTTATCAATATCACTGGTGTTTTTTTGAAGATCAAGCTTCTGGTTTTATTGATGTTCTTGATCATTTTCTATTTCACAGATGTCTGTTCTTGTATCTGATCTATCCTTTTTCTGTTTACTTTGCTATTTTCCTCTCTACTTAAGGTAGAAGCTTAGATCATTGATCTGAGACCTTCTTTTCTAATATAAATGTTTCAAGCTATAAAATCTTCTCTATTGTTCTGACTGCTTCCCACAATTTTAATATATTGTTCTTTTCATTTTCATTTGGCTTAAAATATTTTCTAAGTTTCTCTTTTTTTTTTTTTTTTCTCTTCAACCCATGGAAATCTAGAAATACTTTGTTTTAATTTCCAAATATTTGGTGGTCCTACCAAAGCAGCAGGCAATGCAGGAGGGAAGGCTGGTGCTCACAAATTCCACAGCTGCCCAGGCCTGACCCTTGGCCAGTCTGGTGATGGCCTCGCTATTTGCTGACTAAACTCCTTCCCTCCCACCGGTACTGCCCATTGTCTGAACTAGCCTTTGCTGTTTCTGTGCATTTCCTGCTACCTCATGGGCCTATGCCACTTAAAGAATGGATTGACGGACTTCCCTGGTAGTCCAGTGACTAAGACTCCATGCTCCGTTCAGGGGTCCCAGGTTCGATCCCTGGTCAGGGTACTGGGTCCCCCTAAGAGTTCTCCTGCTGCAACTTAAAAAGATCCTGCATGCCACATCAAAGATTGAAAATCCCACATGCTACAGCTAAGACCCAGCACAGCCAAATAAATAATTTAAAAAGAGAAAAAGCGACTCTGAAAATAAACTGTTTTTAAAAAGAAAGAAGAAGAACGTATTGAACTGTTTGGGGACAGATACTTAGAAATACGATGTGATGCAGTGGAAGTTGACACAACATTGTGGATCAACTATACTTCAAATTAAAAAAGAAAGAAGATGAGTCACAAATGGAAGCCAAAATACAGTTTTTTAAAATTTAGTAGTTACATTAAAAAGGTTTAAAAACAGATTAATTATAATAATATCTTCTTTAGTCTAATGTATACACAATATTATCCTTTCAACATGTGATCAATATGAAAATATCAGTGAGATATTTTACATGCTTTTTTTATACCAGGTCTTCAAAATCTGATGTGCATTTTACACTCAAAGCCTCATTTCATGCACCCGTGTGTCTGGGGACTGGGTCTGTTTTCTCTGGTAAGTCCCACAACCGGGGGAAACGGCTGGAACATCAGGTGTGCAGCTGTGGAGTCACTCGCCAGAAAATGCGTCTGGAGTTTTGGCAAGTCAGCGTTGAAAACAGGAAGCTCTGTTTTGCTTTGTAATGGTTTCCAAATAATAGTGTGAAATCAGCTTTTTTCTGTCAGGAAATTACGGAGCACGTTTGTTGGCACTGATGTTTTTGTATTTGCTCTATAATGCTGAGTCCAGAGGGCCTCAGGGGCCCTTCTGTGGCATTTGTTGGCTGTAGACCTGGCTTCACAGACCTTTCAGACCCCCTCCCAACCCCCAAGCATGCCCCTTCAAACACCCAGATGCTGAGATGCTGGGAGTCACGGGGCTCAGGTCTGTACTGATGGCTTCAGGACGCTCATGCCAGCAGCTTGCTGCGTGGCAGCAAAGATTTTGTTAAAGACTTTTTAAGTTTGTGTCTTTGTACCTCGACTGCAGGCACCACTGACCTTATCTCTGTTGCTAGTGGTTAAAACTCCCATTTTTAGGATTCCACACAAATAAAATTGTAATGGCTGCACTTGGCTGACGTTCACCTGTGTTGCGTGCCTATCGGTTGCTCTTTTGCTGGGGGCGCATGCGTTGCGTCTGCACTATGGCGTCCTGCCATACACGGTTGATGCATAATGTTTAGGTTCTAATGTGTTTTGTCTGCTGTAAAGAAAGCCGCTTGGAACATTCGTGGACAGGTTTTGTGTGGTGTGTGCCCAGAAGCCGAGCGACTGGTTGTGCAGAAGGTCTGAGTACCTGCTCAGCTGCTTTGCAAAGTGGTTCTGTCTCACTGTCCTCCCCGAAACCTGTGCGATTTTTCACTTGGTGGTGTCAGTCTTTTTAATTGCAGCAACATGAGGGTGTAGTGTGTTTCCTCCCAGTTTAAACTTCATTCCCCTGTCCCAGCTAGATAGCAGGAGTGCCCCTCCCCGTCTCCTCACGCCTCCCACCCCCAGGTGTAATCTCTGCAAAGGTCTGTAAACATCTGACAGATGTCCCCTGGGGATTGGGGGTTACACTGGAAATGTTACTTTAAATGGAAAAAGTGTCTTTGCGGATGTGATGAAGGACTTCGAGATTGCCCTGCCATCGTAAGTGTCCTTATAAGAGGAATCAGAGGAGATTTGACCCAAACAGAGGAGACACCAAGCCGCTGGCTGTGAATACAGGAAAAGGGCCCTGAGCCAGGGAGGGCGAGTGGTGCTGGTGGCCTTCAGAAGCTGGAACGATGGTCCCCCCGCCTCTGAATGGAGCAAGGCCCTGCTGACACCCCGATTTCACACTGCGAGACTCACTTAGAACTTCTGGCCTCCAGAACTTTAAGAAAATAAACCACTGTTGTTTTAAGTCACTAAGTTTGTGGTAATTTGTGACAGCAACCACAGGAAACCAGTACAGTTACTGCAAGAAATAAGCCTTAAGTGAATGGGGAGATGCACGGTGCTCATGGGTTGGAGGACTCAGTGTTGCTGAGATGTCTGTCTTCCCCAGACTGATCTGTATGTTCATCATGATCCCAGTTGATATCACAGCAGGGTTGTTTGTTGTTGTTGTTTTTAATGGAAATTGACAAACTCATTCTAAAATTTGTTGGAAATGCAAAGGATTTAGAATAGTCAAAAATTCATCCGAAAAAGAAGAACAAGGTTAGAGAACAAGCACTACCCAACCTCAAGGCTAATCCAGACAAGTGTGTTGGCATAAAGATAGATCAAAGGAATGGAGTCGAGTCCAGAATTGACCTGTGTGTGCACAGACAACTGATCTTTTATCAAAGGGCAAATGCAGTTCAGAGGGAAAAGAGCATCATCTTCAAACAGATGGAACACCTGGATATCCATATGCAATAAAATTGAACTTTAAAACTTCACACTATGTGTGAAAATTAACTCAAAATGGATCCTAGAACGAAATGTAGAACTTAAAACTGTAAAAATTCTAGAAGAAAACTTAGGAAAAAAAATCTTTACATCCTTGGGTTAGGCAAAAAAGTTCTCAGATAAGATACCAAAATCACAATTAATAAGAGGAAAAAAATGGGTCAATTGGAATTCAAGAATGTTGAAAACTTCTTTGAAAAACATTGTTAAGAGAATGAAAAGACAGGTCAGGGGAATGGGAGAAAATATTTGCAGATAATTTCTGATAAAGGGCTTGTGCCCAGAGCTCTGTAGGGCTCTCAAAGCTGAATGATAAGAAAATAAACGTCCCCCCAAAAAATGGGCCAATGATTTGAATAGATGCCTCATCAGATAAGGTATATGGATGGCAAATCAGTTCAGCATGGTTCGCCATTAGAAAAATGTTACGTCCTCAGTGAGATACAGTGCAGACCTGTTAGCAGGTCTAGAAGAAAAAGGCTGGCCATCCCACGTGTTTGCAAGAACGTGGAGCAATGGGAACTCACTGCTGGTGCGAACTCGAATGATGCAACCACTTTGGAAAACAGTTTAGCAGATTTTTTAGAAGCTGTCCATTCAACTGCCTTTTCATCCAGTCATCCCCTCTGGGTGTTTACCTGAGAGAAACAGAAGCCTAGAGACTTACACCCAGATGTTCGCCACATAAACTAGGAGCAGCCCGCATCCAACAGGCGAAAGGGAAAACAGCTGTAGTTTAGAGCAAACAGATGGTACTGAGTGCAAGAAACCAGAAAAGACTGCATGACTCTGAGATCCTGGTAAATGCAAGTAATTTACTTGTGATAGAAAGCCAATCAGAGAATCCCCTGGTGGTCCAGTGGTTACAATTCCACACTTTCATTGCCAAGGGCCAGGGTCTGATCCCTTTTTGGGGAACTAAGATCCTGAAAGCAGTGTGTGCCCGCCCCCCAAAAAAGGAAGTTAGCAATTGCCTGGGGGAGGGAGGTGGGAAGCTCACCCCGGGGGACGGACAAGGGCACAAGGAAGCTGGTGATGGGGTGGTTGGGTGTGTATATTTTGGTCACATTCATCAAACTTTAAATATGTACCATGTGTTTCGTGTTGATCATGCTCAACAAAATTGTAAGTCATTGGAGTTGTCCCTCATGCAACTAAGGGAAGACGTTAGTGGGCAGCCAGGTTTGTAGTCTGGAGCATGGGGTCAATTAGAGATGAGTGGTCATTGCTGATGGGCTCCTGGGTGCGAATGCCTATGGATCAGGACTCGGGAGCACTTGCCACTGGGGGACAGGGCAGAGCTGGAGGTCTGAGAATGGGGTGGACCTGTTCTGGGCCGAATGCCCATGTCCTCCATCCTTGTCTTCAGGTCCTGAACCCTCAATGTGATGGGACTAGGAGACGGGGCCTTTGGGAGTGACTGGGGTCAGCTGAGGCTGTGAGGGTGGAGCCCTGTGATGGGATCAGACGCCAGAGCTCTTGCAGCCATGTGGGGCCACACGGAAAAGGCCGCCTGCAGGCCAGGAAGAGGCCCCACCAGACCGGCCCCTGAGCTGTGGTGTGAGTCGCCATCCACGTGAGCCTCTCAGCAGCTGCAGCCAAATGAAGTGGCACAGGGGAGCAGGGCCTGTGTGTACTATCCAAATGTTCAGCTTGGTGGTCTCCAGGCCGAGTGTGTGTTGTTAGAATCAGGAGCACACGCCGGTCACTCTAAGCCAGTGCCGTGGCTGGACACGGCGCCCAAGCTCAGAGGTGTGGGTAAGCATGGCTGTAACCAGGCCCAGCATGGGGACGCTAGCCCTCCTCCCAGGGCCTTGCCTGAGACACCCTCACCCGCTGAGGCTTCTGCACTGCTGGACGGGGGAGCTTGTGTTCTGGGCTGAGAAGGGTAGGCCCGGTGCCTGCCCTTCGCCCCTAATGAAGGCGGAAGTGAGCTGACTTCAGTACTGCCGCTGCTGCTAAGTCGCTTCAGTCGTGTCCGACTCTGTGTGACCCCATAGACAGCAGCCCACCAGGCTTCCCTGTCCCTGGGATTCTCCAGGCAAGAACACTGGAGTGGGTTGCCATTTCCTTCTCCAATGCAGGAAAGTGAAAAGTGAAAGGGAAGTTGCTCAGTCGTATCCGACTCTTTGCGACCCCATGGACTGCAGCCTACCAGGCTCCTCCGCCCATGGGATTTTCCAGGCAAGAGTACTGGAGCGGGGTGCCATTGCCTTCTCCAGACTTCAGTACAGGAGTCTTCAATTCCTGCAAATCCCCTTGCAGGTGGTGGGCTTGCCCTCAGAGCCCACCTGCCAAGGCAGTGGATGTGTGTTGTCTATGTGTGTAGGTGTGTGCGTGTGTGAGGGGCTTGTTTGGGTTGAAGGCTCTGTGCGCAGAGTCCAGGGCAGAGAGAGGCAGATGTCTGGGTCTCCCTGGAGGCCCCTTTGCTCCTGGGTGCTGCTGCTTCTCCCTCCCTGCCTCGGACTCAGTGCAGGCAGTACAGCGAGGGAGGGAGGGGGGCCCGGTCCCCTTTGTATTTTCCCCACATCCTTCGTGCCCCAGGGTGTCAAGGGAAAGAGCCCTGTGTTCTGGTCTCTAGTTGTTGGCAGAACCTCCATGGCCCAGGCCAGGTGTTGTGGCTACAGGCAGGGCGAATCCCAGGAAGCCAGGAGCCCCTCTCCACTCCTTGTGGGCTGGCAGGACCAGCCTGAGCTCGTGGGAGCAGTGGAGGCAGAATTGTGACTGTGCCAGGGAGCTGGCCCTGAGTCCTGCTGACCTGCTTGACCCACACTAGGGCCTGACCATGTTTCACATCCAGGAACACGTGACCTGAGTGCAGGAAGTGGCCGCAACAGGCCATTCATCGAAGAAAGGGTTGTTTTTCTTCTAAGACAGTTTTGCTCAAGGTTTCTTATAATGAGCCCCTGGGGTTTTAGAGGTGGGATATGCTCATTAAGCCTACACCACCTTCTCCCGAGGGCTCCATGGCTCCCCTGGTCAGGGGCTGGTCTGGACAGGACCTCAGCCCCCTGCTCTGCTGCAGGACAAGGAAGGGGCACCCACGGGCAGCCTCAGGTGACAGACGGGGGCACCTGTACACAGAGGGGCTCACACGCTACACATCACACACCAGGTTAAGACACGACATTCCTTCACCTACACACAATTCAAACAGTGACTAGAACTGATGACTGGCAAATTTCTAAGAGGATTGTTAAGACCCTCACGAGTTCTGTCTTGCTGGAAACCACATTTAAAACTCAGAACCCACACGTCAGCAGCCGCTCCACTTCTTAAGCCCAGGGTGGGGTGGGGTGCAGGGGGTCCCATGTCAATCACCAAGCCCTAGTCACCGCAGCAGCCTCGCCCCTTCCCTGTGTCACCAACGAGAAAGTTCCACAAACAGGTTCCCCCAGCCACCTGTGGTCGGTGAGGCTCCTGAGTGAGCAGAAAGCTTGAGAGGCGGGGGCTAGGCAGGGAGTAGTCTCTGGTCGGTGTCTCAAAGCAAAAGTGCAGAAGACAGGCTTGCTCGGGGCTGAGCAAGCTTGGCAGGTGAGGGCTGCGTGGAAGGGGTGGGCTGTCCCAAGTGACTGACTGCTGCTGGATGTTCACAAACCATAACAAAGTACAGAAGAAACTTGTCCCAGGCACAGAGCATGGGGGTCTGTCCGTCCCATTCTGTTCCAGCTCAGCTTCTGGGCGTGACTCCCTGTCCCCCAGACGTGCTCACAGCCTCTCACTGTCCATGATTTGGCTGCAGGTCAGGCCTGACGTCAGGCAGGTTCTCACAGAGTCCATGGCACAAGTGCAGACTTTATAACCTAGTAGAAATAAAGAGCTCGGAGCCCCCAAGCCCAGCTACCCCCCAGTCAGGCAGACAAAGCCCCCCGTGGTGGACACACAGCTCCTCTCTGTCGTCGCTCTTCCTTTTAGGCATTCCTTTTCATTAGGGTGTAGGTGAAGCTCGATCAGGGAGTGATTAGAGCACAGCCCCGAGGAGCTGGGGGTGGGGATCCCCCTTGTCTGTCCGCCTGGGGAGCCGGACACCATTACTCTGCCTCTAAAGCCACTTGAGCCTTTGTACTGACAGGGAAGGGGCATGCACGGTTTATCACTTTCTGAGTGACTTTCTGGGAGATAACCCGAGGGGTTGTGCGACAACTGTTCTTCCCTGTTAATTGTGTCGATGCTAATTGTTTCCAGGTGTTTACCTCCAACGGCCCCACCGTGATCATGCCCACCTGGTTCTGCTCCCGAGCCTGGTTCGCCCACGTGGGCGCATTTGATGAGGGCGGGCGGGTAAGTGTGGCCCATGGATCCCTCCTCTGGGCATGCGGGGAGGGGCTTTGAGGGCCTTCCCGGCGCTCCCTGGGGCTGCGTGTGGGTGCTGGGCCTCCCCGGGAGCAGCGGGTTTCTGTGTGAAGACCGTGGGCGTCTCCTCTGGGCTCACACCCACGCAGCCACCTCATCCCGGTTTAAGGGCTGTTTGTGGGAAAACGCAGGACACGGGCAGTGCCGCCCTGCCACCCTGGGCGGCAGTGGGAGAGGGGTGCCCCTCGCTCCCCTGAGGGCGGCGGCCCCGGAGCACTGGGGCCCGAGCTGGCCTGGGCCTCCCCCGCAGGGCAGGACCCACACTGGCCTCTGGCTTAGAAACGGGGATGCAGACCCCGACCTGCTGTCCCTCCTCGACGGCCTTAGAGGGAACACTCCGACGGAACACTCGTCAGAAGGTAAACCAAGGTTGATTAGTTTGCTTTCCTTTCAGTTTCCTTAAATTGGCTCTGAGACGTGTGTTCTGTTCTCATGGTGGATGGAGCCTGTGGGCCAGACGTGTTAAAGCCCATCAGGCCAGAAGGTGGGGGTGACGCAGGCCCAGGCTAACCATCTGCCCCAGGACCTTGGCCCTCCGTCCAGCCCGCTCAGAGTCTTCTCTCCACTTTGGAGGGGACTGTCACCCACTGCCAGGGGCCCAGTGGATCCTTGGCTTGGGGCCCCCCTCCTCCCTGACCCCACCCAGCATTTCTCTGACCACCCCCCAGGGAGAGGCCAGCTCCTCAGCTGCCCCCTGTGCTGGACCCTGGCCAGACAGTCCCTCCCATAACTACCCAGACATGCCCTCCATGCTGGTCTCGCGTGTACAAACCAGGGGCCCAGCCCGCCTGTCCTCAGGACTGGCCAGACTGGGGAATGTCTGCACCTCAGCTCCACAGGCCCTCCCTGTCCTGGAGGGTCTCGTGAGCGCGTAGCCACACTCTGCCCAGGGACTCCCACCGGGGGCTGCAGGGGGCCAAGGCCAGAGAGATGGCAGAGTGTCCTCTCTGCCAACAGATTCTCCTTGAAATCAAGGCATGGGGGGAGCAAAGGGACACGCCATGAGTCTCCCCACCACTAAGCAGGTGCTGCAAAAGCTGCTCTCACTGGTGCTGAGTCCAAGCACCTGTTCTCATTCCTCTGTGGCAAGTGGCTCCAAGATGGTCATCAGGAGGCATTCCTTAAATTGCAGCCATGACCAGCTTCAGGACGGGAAGTGCGTCAGGCCTCTTAGCACAAGTTAATTCTTCCTGGAGAGAGAGCTGCGGAGGGAAAAGAAAGTCCATCCCTCTCTTTGTACAGGGCTCAGGGACCAAGGACCTGGGCTGGGATGGGGCCGTGGCTGCAGCAAGTGAGGGATGTGGCATGAGGAGGGGGTCACAGATGGCCGTGAAGCCCACCGCCAGGATGAGGACATGAGGTGTTTCCTGGTTCCTTCAGGCCCTCCCCCAAGAAAACAGGTTGAGCTGAAGAGTTCTTTGTGGAATGCATTTGAGGGAGCACCATGTGCTGGGGGCTGGTCCTCAGCTGCTTGTCCGGGTCCGGGAGGCTGCAGTTCTCACCCGGAAGGGAAGAGCAGGGAACTGGAGCCGCCGGGACAGTTGAGGTGCTAAAGGTCCCAGAGCAAGATGGCAGCGAGACTCGGGGATAAACGAGGACACAGTGGGCATGAGCTGAGCCCGCAAGGTGCTCAGGTTTTAAATCCGGAAGATGCACTCCCAGAGTGAGGTGGAGGGGAGAAGGAGAGTTGGAGGAGGGCGCGGGACGGCACCCAGCTTGAGGGGTCTGGATGTTCCCAGGAGGCAACTGTTTCAGGCCCTTAAACCAAAAAGAAAGTGACCAAAATGGTGTTTGTTGGTTCAGAACAGAGCTCTTCTGAGGGCGGGGATGGCCGGGAGGGGATTGTGGTTGCTCAGAAGAGCTGCTACCCGGCACAGCAGACACTTTTCAGAAGTGCCTTTGCACCCGTTGGAAAGATCCTCAGGTTTGGAGCGGCCGTGTGGCTTATGAGCTGCCACCCCCTCTCTGGAGGTGGGGGCCCCAGCCTCCTTTGCATTTTAGCCATTCTGACTGGAGTTGTGTGGTTTCCTGTTGTATTTTAATCTACATTTTCTAGATGACTTACAATATTGAGCAATTTTTCATGTGCGGATTGGCTGCTCCTATGTTTTATGAAGCATCCAGATTTTTTTGCCCGGTTTTGGGTGGAGCGTCTTATTTATTTGGCCAGGGAGGTCTCAGTTGCGGCACACAGGATCTTCCATCTTTGTCGAAGCATGTGGGATCTTTAGTTGCAGCACTCAGACTCTGTGGGATCTAGTTCCCTGAACAGGGATCGAACCCAGGTCCCCTGCATTGGAAGCCCGGAGTCTTAGTCACTTGGATTTGATGCAGGGGGCCTGGACCGCTGGAGAAATCCCTGTGGTGTCGTCTTGTTGAGGTGTTGGTATTCTGGGTCAGGTGCGTGCTCGTGGGTATTTCCTCCCATCCTTGGTCTCTGTGTTCTGGGATCTTCCCTCACTCCCACCTGTGCTCGCCCAGGTTCTGTCCCGAGGACGTCAGGGCAGCGAGGCTGGGGCGTCCACCTCTGTTTTGTGGGTTTCATCTCCCTGCCCCGGCGCCCCCCGCTCTGAGCCTGGGCCTCACAGGTACTGCAGAGGTTGGCCTCTCAGACACCCAAAGCCAGAAGCCAGCATCTTCTCTCGTGCCTTAGAAACCTCTCTCGGTATCAAAGAAGGTTTGTATTTTGTCATCTCTGTATCGAATGCCCTTAATTCCATATGCTCTTCTTAAACCTTTCCTGCTCAGCTTTTTGTGTTTGTTTTTGAAGGTATTCTGACTCCTACCTGTTGCTTGGATGGCAGTCAAGCCTATTCCCTCTCTCTCTCCTGATTTTGATGTGTGATTTCTGCTCACATCAGAAGGCGGGCCCACATGCTGAGTCCCCAGGTGCCTGTCCGAGTCCCTGGACTCAGCCTCACACGTCAGGCTTCCCCACGTCTGAAGGGCCATGGCGTTCCTTGTTCCTGCACATTTACACTGTGGTTTTGGACACACGAAGGAGGGATGGACTGCACAGAAAACCCTGGGCCACACCTTCCCTCCTGTCCTGAGGACACAGCTCTTCGTTGCCTCTCTTTGCCTGACACTCCTCAGACTCACCTGGAGGTAACAGGGGAATTCCCCTCTTGTTGTTAAAGACTCTTGGTTTCACTGGGTTCCGACGTGATCTGGTTCCGATGTGGGAACCAGGTCTGCTCTTATCTCTTTTTGGCTTATAGTTTTAAGTTTTAGCTGTCCGCTGTTGCTGTGGTTTTCTATTTCAGTATTCATTATACATTGGCTAGATTTTCTTTGTCTTCCATTTCAACAAGTCTCTCTTAAACCCTTTTTTATTATTTAATTTTCTTAATCTTCACTTTCTTGTTTATTTTCCTACATTTCTTCAGTGCCCCTTATTTTTATTCAGATCTGTTTTCCCTGGAGAACTTTCTAATTTCATCTTCATTTCTCACATAATTTTTGTCTTTTTCTTCTATTTCTATTTTGAGTTCAGTCAATCCTCTCTTATTTAAAAGGTTTATTGGGGTATAATTCGTATAATTCACCTGTTAAATGTGCAGTTCAGTGTATTTCAGCACATTCACGGGGATGTACAACCATCACCACCGTCTGATGTTACGAAAGAGCTTCATCTCCCAGAGAAGCCTACCTGTGGTCACGCCCCCAGCCCAGGCTAGTCCCCCCTCTCCTCTGTCTTTGCACGGGTCCAGCTCTGTTACGGAATTTCTGGTTCAAGATGGCCTGCCCCGTTCTCAAGCCTTGTGGAGGACGTGTGATTTCACTTGGAGAGTTGTTCACAGAATTTTTTTCTCCTTGATTTTTGGTGGTGGTGTTTTTGTTTGGGGTTCATGTCTGTTCACAGAAGTGTTTGTTTTCTGTTTCCCGTCACGCTGGCTTTGTGTAGCCTCTATTCACAGGACTCCTGCCCCAGGGTCGCCCCTTGTGTGACCCCAGGGAAGTACAGCAGCGTTGAGGGCAGGAAGGGGAGGAGAGTGTGTCTCCTGCTTCTCCTGTTTCATCCCACAGGGTCCTCATCCCCTTTCTCCACACCTCCGAGGGCACACGCCCTTCCACACCCCAAGAGCCCCCAAGGCAGGGGTGACTCCCCCAATCTTCTCAGGCCCCTGTCTCCATGGAGGACTGGGCCTCAGGACCTGGTTTTCTACCTCCTCTGGCCAAATCCTCAGTTGTCTCTTTGCCAGAAATAAGAAAACTCTGGGGTTGAGTTCCTACTGGTCATGAGCAGAGAGGACATCTTCTCTCCTTCCTAAATCTATAAAGCGCAGAGTTACAATGTGCTCTGGAAAGGTGCCTTTGAAAATGCAGAAAATTAGCAAAAGGAAAAATATACAAATCACCTGTGAGCCCATCACCACACATCTGCTCTGAACTTTTGTGTGGGGTCCTTTTGTCTTTCTTTAACCGTGGACGACTTTTAGCTGAGCTGCAAACATTTTTTCTTAATTTGGCTGCACTGGGTCTTCATTGCCGCTTGCTGGCTTTCTCCGGGTGCGGCTAGTGGGTGCTCCTCTCTAGTTGCAGTGTGCGTGCAGGCACGATTGTGAAAGCTGACTTTTAACATTTTGGTATAAATCCTTTCATGACTTGTGTGGTCTTTGTGAAAACACTTCAGTCACCACAGTGGTCCATCAAGTCACGGAATGACTCAGCAGCTGACGCTGGAAGTGAGGCTGTTCGCCGGCTCCTGAGTCGCTTTCCTGTGCAGCCTGCTGCCCCGTCAGTCTCCCGTGTGTTGAGACCCCCTGGCAGCGATTTCCTGGGCAGGGGTGGCTCTGTGTGGGGACCGATGCGGGGCTCAGTGTGGCAGCTCAGGAGTGAGCCCAGTGGGCTGCCCACACGGTGGCTCTCAGTCCTGAGCCAGGAGGTGGCAGAATTCATGGCCGGGTGATCACAGACCCCAGAGGCTGGGTGCATAGGGCCCAGTCCGGGGATACACTTGGGCCAAGAAGCTGGCCAAAAGTGGCCAGGAGTCCCCTCTCTCCCCAAGGGTAATGGCCACGGGGCTTTACCAGGGCGTCGAGACCTCAGAGGCCAGCCATGCCGCCTTCCCCTTGGGGTGGATGAGCTGGGTGAGCAAGAGTGGCTCTACCGGGAACAGTCAGCCCCACTGTGGTGCTGGCGCTGCCCTGACCTGAGCTTGGGCTGAAGAGGCAGAACAGGCTGGGGCCGGCGCACAGCAGCCTCTTCACTGTGGGGAAACCAGCCTCTGCCCGGAGCAGGGGTCCTGGCAGCTTGCCCGGCTGTCGCTGGGCTCTGCTCACCAGTCACGCCCTGGGTGACCTCCTGTCCAGACCCTCTGCTTTCTTGGTTTTCACCTTGAACTCAAGGAAGTGAAGGAGCTGCGATTGTTATCCCCGTCAGGACTGAGGCCCCCCAGCCCCAGACTGACCAGCAGGGCAGCTGCAGCCCCGCCAGCCAGCCCTGATCTGGGCCCTTCTCCAGAAGAGGGTGGGAGGCCTGGGTTCTCACAGGACAGGAGGACCCCGTGGGACCCTGCAGACCCTCGGAGCAGCGTGCCCGTCAACAGGGAGGGGGCAGTGGGGTCCGGGGTCCAGTTGGAGGCCGTAAGTGAGAGTGACTACGGGGCTTAGGTCTACTCCTTGGGCACCTTCTTGTCCCAGAGCCACCTCTTAAGGTCACGTTTGCCGAGCTCTGGCCATGAGCTGGGGGCAGCTGGATGTGTTCTTTTCCAGCTGAGGCCTCACCGGTCAGGCTGGGCTCAAGTGTGGGGGCCCCGGGCCGACCTCCATCTCCCGTTGCCTGAACCAAGGCTCTGTTCTGAGTGGACACATGTTTCTTCATCCTGCAGGGTGTCCCTGAGGACCTGCTGTTCTTCTACGAGCACCTGAGGAAGGGCGGCGGGGTCATCCGTGTGGACCAGAGCCTCCTCCTCTACCGCTACCACCCCGGCGCGGCCACACACTCCGTCCTCGAGTACGTGGTCCTGGGGTCCAGACCGGGCGGGGTGGGGGGGACCCAGTCAGGTCTCTGCCCCAAGGTGGGGACCTGGGAGTGTGGCTGACACCAGGGCCCACAGCCTCCCAGGAGGGAGGTTGTCCCCAGTCTGTGGACCAGCGTTTTCCTCAGGATCAAGGCTAAATGTCTGCTCTCACTTTTTATTATTTATTTCAGTTGCTTTGGGTCTTTGTTGCTGCACAGGCTATCTCTAGTTGCAGCGAGCAGGGCCTGCTCTCTAGTTGCTCCTCATTGTGGTGGCTTCCCTTATTGCAGAGCGCAGGCTCTGGGCGCTTGGACTTCAGTAGTTGTGGCTCAAGGTCTCTAGAGCATGAGCTCAGTAATTGTGATACGGGGCTTAGTTGCCCCATAGCACATGGGATTGTATTTTCTGGACTAAGGATCAAACCCGTGTCCCCTGCATTGGCAGGCAGATTCTTAACCACTGGACCGTGGCTCAGTGGGTAAAGAATCTGCCTGCAATGCAGGAGACACAGGAGACGTGGGTTCGATTCCCTGGGTCAGCAAGATCCCCTGCAGGGGGCATGGCAACCCACAGCAGTGTTCTTGCGTGAAAAATTCCATGGGCAGAGGAGCCTGGCAGGCTACAGTCCAAAGACTGGACACAACTGAGCAACTAGACACACACACAATTCACATGTGGATGTTGTCTGCGGGTCTTGTTCTCACTTGATTTGAGCTGAAAGGACTCAGAATGAGCCCAGCCCACCACTGATGTGATGACAGGTGGGCTGGGGGCGTCCTCTTCCTTCTCTGCCCACCAAGGGGAGGCCGGCTGGGGCAGAGGTTGGGTCATCCCCTACGTGGGCCATCGCAAAGGTTGGCCCCCTCCTTGTCATGGCTCATGGCCTCCCAGGTTCCAAAGCTGGAGATCGACTGCCAGGGGTAGGGCAGGGGAGGTGCCCAAAGTGCAGGCTGGGTGAAGACGAGGGAGCTGTGTGTTTTTCTTTCTTTAGTTTGAACTCTGTGCATGTGCACATGTATGTTTGTGCAGGTGTGTGCGAGTGTTTTGTTTCAAACCACCACAAGTGTGGAGACCCTCGGTGCTCCTGTGATGCTGCTTACTTGGGGAAAGAGAGGAGTGGAGCCCTGAAACAGGTCTGTGATCAGGGCATCTTCTGAGTGGAAAGAGCGTGATGCAAAGACATGCATTTGAGTTTCTGGACAGAGAGGAGACTCTCTTCTCCCCCAGAGGGTATGAGACTCGTTGGAAGGCATGGCCACTCAGCTGCTGTCCAGAGAGGTCTCCTGTCCACTGTCACAGCGGGCGTGATGCTGATTGGAGAATGTGTTGTGGGGGGATCGCAGATTGCAGTATTCATATTCATTTGGGAGATCCTTGAACTTTTGCATGGGCGCTATTCCTTACTGAAGCTTAGCTTCTTTGTTTTCCAGCTTTAAGCAAAAGAGCTTGATTTCTCTTGTCTTTTGATAGATCTGAATTTTGATATAGTAGCTCTAGTGAAGCGTCATAGGGAGTTTATTGTCATGAACTCGACTCAGTGTGAGTGCGATCTGCACGCATGGGGTGAAGGTCTGGGGGACATAAGAGTCCTAAGTGTGTATATCCCCAATCACAGAGTTTCAAAGTACACAGGCAAAAACTGGTAGAAATAAAGGGAGAAGTAGACAAACCCATAGTTACAGTTGAAAATTTTAATATTTGTATCTCAGTAATTGATAGAAGTTGGGAGGTCTGTGAGGATCAGAAGATTTGAGAACACTGTTAATTAGCCAACATTAGACATTTAAGGAACACTATAGAAAGAAAGCTAGAATCAAGATTGCTGGGAGAAATATCAATAACCTCAGATATGCAGATGACACCACCCTTATGGCAGAAACTGAAGAAGAACTAAAAAGCCTCTTGATGAAAGTGAAAGAGGAGAGTGAAAAAGTTGGTTTAAAGCTCACCATTCAGAAAATGAAGATCATGGCATCTGGTCCCATCACTTCATGGGAAATAGATGGGGAAACAGTGTCAGACTTTATATTTTTGGGCTCCAAAATCACTACAGATGGTGATTGCAGCCATGAAATTAAAAGACGCTTACTCCTTGGAAGGAAAGTTATGACCAACCTAGATAGCATATTCAAAAGCAGAGACATTATTTTGCCAACAAAGGTCCATCTAGTCAAGGCTATGGTTTTTCCAGTGGCCATGTATGGATGTGAGAATTGGACTGTGAAGAAAGCTGAGTGCCAAAGAATTGATGCTTTTGAACTGTGGTGTTGGAGAAGACTCTTGAGAGTCCCTTGGACTGCAAGGAGATCCAACCAGTCCATTCTGAAGGAGATCAGTCCTGGGTGTTCTTTGGAAGGAATGATGCTAAAGCTGAAACTCCAGTACTTTGGCCACCTCATGCAAAGAGTTGACTCACTGGAAAAGACTCTAATGCTGAGAGGGATTGGGGGCAGGAGGAGAAGGGGATGACAGAGGATGAGATGGCTGGATGGCATCACCGACTCGATGGACGTGAGTTTGAGTGAACTCCGGGAGTTGGTGATGGACAGGGAGGCCTGGCGTGCTGCAGTTCATGGGGTTGCAAAGAGTCGGACACGACTGAGCGGCTGAACTGATAGAAAGAAAGTGAAATTGCTCAGTCATGTCTGACTCTTTGTGACCCCATAGACTGTAGCCTGCCAGGCTCCTCTGTCCATGGGATTTTCCAGGCAAGAATACTGGAGTGGGTTGCCATTTCCTTTTCCAGGGGATCTTCCCGACCCCGAGATCAAACCCGGGTCTTCTGTATTGCAGGAAGACGCTTTACCATCTGAGCCACCAGGGAATCTACAAGGAACACTGAACTCCAGAATATACATACTTTTAAAGTACAAGATAGATATTACTTTGGGCCAATAAGCAAGTCTGAATACATTTCAAATGATTGAAATACTGGGTATGTTTTATAAATTAGAAATCATTAAGACATCTTGAATATCCAAAATATTTGGAAATTAAGCAACCAAGGGAAAAAAATCACAAGGATACTAGGGGGAAATTTTAACTAATGACAAAACAGTATGTAAAAGTTTGTGGGATTTAGCTAAAGTAGAGTTTACAGTAAAATTTTATGGCTTTAAAAGCTTATGTTATTAAAGAAAAAACTCAGCAATTATCTAAGTCTCCACGTTTAAAAGTTACAAAACTAACAGCAAAGTAAACTCAAATAGAAGAAAAGGAATAAAGAAGGTAAAATTGAAAATGGACTATCAATAGGAAAAAAATGAGTAAAACCAGGAATTGGTTTGAAATAAAATCAGTGCAACTGAAAAACCTCTCACAAGATTGATTTTTAAGAGAATACAGATTGCCAGTATACTGAGAATTAAAGAGAGGACATCGCTACAGATCCAAGAGATACTTAAAGTATAAATAATAATTAAAATTAGATTTGTAATTTTAAAACTTTTCATAAAGAAAAGCCAAGCCAGATGGCTTTACTGATATATCCTATCAAAAATGTAAGGGAGACTAATACTAACCTTACATGAATTCTTTTAGGAAATAGAAGAGGAGAAAGATCTATTGGGTGTTGGGAGGGAGGAGCTTCACACTTACTCCCTAAGACCAGCATGACTCTGAAGTTTAAAATGCTACAAGAATATTACAGGAAAATAAAATTACAGACCAATATCCCTTATGAGAATAGGTGCAAAAAATCATTCACAAAATATTGCCAAGTCAAATTCAGAAATATATATGAAAGGATAATACATCATGAATACAAGTCTGGTTTAACTCTCCAAAATCAGTATGATTTGCTACAGTAACAGAATAAAGGATAAAAATCACACACAGCCCAATAGATGCAGAAAAAACATTTAACAAAATTCAATATCCCTTTATGGTTTTTAAAAAAAATCTCAGCAAACTAGAAATAGAAGGAAACTTTCTCAGTCTGATAGTATCTACACAAACCTATAACTAACCTTATATTTAATAATTAAAGACAGAAAGCATTCCCTTCTAAGATCAGGAGGAAGCGATCTCCTGATTGTTCCTCTCACTACTTCTATTCAACATAGTAAGGCAAGTCAGTGCAGTAAGATCAGGAGGAGAAAAGATACAAATGATGCCGTCTTCCTTCCACTTCCTAATGCTTGTATCAATAGACGGCATGATTGTGTCTCATAGGAAATCAAAACCAATAATATAGTCAGTTTTCCAGGATACAAATTTATAGACTTGGAATAAAACAATTGAAAAAAAAATGCAGTTTAAAAAATGTACAGTGACATCAATGATAAAATATTTTTAAGTAAGTGTAACAAAGTATAGCTCTAGCTGCTAAAATCCATTCCAAAAAATGCTGAGGGAAATTAAAACCTATACGATAGATCGATGGAGAGAGATACCACGTTCATGGATTGGAAGATTCATTATTGGTTTTTTTTTACACTTTATTTTTGGCTGTGCTGGGTCTCGGTTGCTGCATGCAGGCTTTATCTAGCTGTGGCGGGTGGGGGCTGCTCTCTAGTCGCCATGCACAGGCTTCTCCTTGCAGAGCACGGGGTCTAGGACACGCAGGACTCAGGAGCTGCAGTCTGCACTGTCGAGAGCTCAGGCCCAGTAGCGGTGCACAGGCTTGGTTGCCCCGCGGCCTGTGGAATCTTCCCACACCAGGGGTTGAACCTGTGTCCCTGCCTCAGATCCTTAACCACTGAACCATGAGGGAAATCCCAAGACTCAGTATTGTTAACATCAGTTCTGCCCAAATTGATCTGTAGATTCAGTGCAATCCCTGTAAAAGTCCCAGCTGGCTTCTTTGTAGAAACCGATCATCTGATTTTAAAATTCACAAAAAAATCAGAGGACCCAGACTGGCCTAAATAATCTTGAAAAGAGCAAAATTTGAGGATCCATTGTGCCTGATTTTAAGACTCACTCTGAAGCTACACCAATCAGGAAAATGTATTAGTAGCATAAATGCAGAAATACCTATCAGTGAAGCAGAGCAGAGAGTCCAGAAATAGACTCACTACTGATTTTCAACAAAGTCTCCAAAGGCATTCAATGGAAAAAGAAAAATATTTTGAACAAATGGATATGCATATGGAAAAAAGAACTCACCCCCTTATTGAAGAATTAATTCTAGATGGCTTAGATGTAAAAATAGAAGCAGTTAAATGATAAAGCTTCTAGAAGAAAACATCAGGGAATATCTTCACAGCTTTGGGATAGGCAAACATTTGCTAGGACGCCGACTCTTCAGCCATTTAAAACTTGACGAATCGAACTTCAGAGTTAAAAACTTTTTGCTCCTAAAAAGACACCATTAGGGAAATAAGTAGACAAACCGCAGACTGGGAGAAAATACTCATAATTTATGTATCTCACGGAGGACAAGTATAGAGAATATGTTAAGAACCTCTACCACCAAAAAATAAAATCTAATAAAAATAAGCAAAATTCTTGAATGGACATGACACTTCACAAATAATATATAAATGGCCAATTAGCCCATGAAAAAGGTTTCATCACTATTATCAGAGAAATGAAAACTAACCTCTGCACACCCACTGGAAGGGTTAAAAGTAATGTCTGAAATTCCAAATCATGGGGAGAACGTGGACCACCAGACACACATTCATTGTTCTTGGGAGTGTAAACACGGTGCATCCTCTCTCGAAAGTTGTTAAACCTTATTTTATTTATTAATACCTGCCCCATGACCCAGCAATTCCATGTCTAGGTGTTTATCCATGAGAAATGAATGAATTGCTCAACATTTCTCTATTAGCAGCCAAGATCGGGAGCAACCCAGATGCCGGTCAGCAGGTGATCGATAAGCACCGCTATAACGGAGCACTGCTCAGCAGGAGAACAAACAACTGATACTTGCCAGACCAGGATTAATGTAAAAAAAAAAAAAATATATATATATATATATATGTATATGTATATGTATGTATATGATTAGTAAGAGAAACCGGATACAAAAGCACACATACTTTTGCAACAGGCAGAACTAGTCCACAGGGACAAAAACAAGACTGCTCTTCTCAGGGGACGGAGGTACCAGAAACTTTCTGGGGTGATGGAGGTGCCCCACCTCTTGATAGGGGTGGGGGTTACCTGGATACATGTTTGTCATAACCACCTGACTTGTATGTACACCTAAGCTCCTTGTTCTTATTCTATGTGGATCTCATTAAAAATTATCAAACTGTCTGGCAGGTATACCTCAGGGAAGTAACCACGTTCCCACCATCCATAAAATGGAGTTGGAAACACTGGGTGAATAAAATGCAAAGACAGTTTTTCTGGACACAAGTCTTCTGCAGAGCTGAGAAGTGCTTGGACACCTTAGATGCTCTGCAGGGCTAAGAAATGCCTGGGCCTCTGGGGTCTCTTCCACTGTCTCCTGAAGGTTCACGTGCGTGTGTCCTCATTTGAGCTGCTGTGAAGCAGGTGATGTGGAGGCGGGTCTGTGGCGACCCTGGTGGTGGCCGTGTGCCTGGGGGCAGCTATCCAGCCAGATGGCTCGTGCCACATACACCCTCCTCCTGTTCTCATGCGATAAGTCTTTTATGCCGGGACTCTTCTCTTTTCGCAGCGTGAGGCTTTGCCACCCACAGTGTAAAAGAGGTGATCTCATGTTAGTTTCTGTGTCGGATTAAAGTCTTTGAGCAGCAAAACCTCACAGAGCAGTGAGCGCTAATTACACCTTCAGGCTTGTCAATAATTGAATTCCTTCAAAGTCTTTCCCCAAAAGCCCTATGAGAGACTCCCTGAATCTTGTCCTTTACATTTTAAATTGAGAATGATCAACATTTATATCACTTAACAGTTTCATATGAAATACTTCCAACAGCCAGAGGCATGGAGGAATCGTCTTTAAGATGAAGTCACCCATTTCCCCAAATCTCCTGCATCTCCCAGGTTCCATTTCCTGGTGTCCCAAGCGGGAAGTTTATTTGCCACAGGACCCATTTCTTTATACTTTGACCACGTGTGATGTCCTCTAAACAGTATACTTTCTCTCTTTAAAAATGTGATATTGGTGGCACATTCTGCCTCATTGTTTCTGAAAGTGGCAGGTGCTGGACACCAGGGCAGCCAGGTCTCCCTTGGACTCCTGTGCCTGGTATCCCCCACATTTCCTGAGCACGTGGACATGAGCTGGGCATGTCTGAGGGTCCATGTGGAGCAAGGAACGTGACCTTGTCTTCCAGGCTCCTGGGTTCAGTCACTCAGCCAACAGCTGGAGCGCTGCCGCTCCCCCCAAGCCTCAACCCAGACCAGGGGGACTTGTGGGCGGGCTCTGGGTCGGGGAGGAAGGCCTGGGGCATCACAGGCCCTGCCCTCCTGGCTCACACCCCTCACCCACCCCTCACCCCGGCAGGACCACCATCTGGGACCACCGCGTCCGCTTTCTGGAAGAGCAGGCCCTGCCCCACTGGGCGACCTTCACCATCTGGAACGCCGGCCGGCAGGGCCGCCGGCTCTACCGCAGCCTGACGGCGGGCTCACAGCGCAAGGTGGGGGCCCGCCCCTGCACCACGCCCGCCCCGCCCCGCCCCAGCCCTGCCCGTCAGGCAGCACTGCCCCCGCTGCCCGAGGCTGTGTCCTGTGTCCTTCCCAGGTGGCTGCCTTCTGCGACGTGGACGAGAACAAGATCAGAAAGGGCTTCTACTGCTACGAGGGCTCTCAGGTGCGGGCCCCCCTACACCCCCGCCCGGGACTCACTCACACCACACCTGGCCCACCACTGGGTGCCATCCCAGGCCTTTTGAGTAGACACTACCCAGAACCTTCCTCCTGGGGAAAGGCCATCTGAGCCCAGACAGCTGCCAGGCTTGGAGAGGCAGCCCCCAGGCTCCCGGAGTCTCTAGGACCCCAGAGGGCCCCTGTGCCTGCCCCCCGCTGCCCCCAGCCCCACTGAAGATGCCATTCACAGGCCTGGGTCTGTCCACTGCCTGCCTCGGGAGTCCTGGGGCAGCTGTTGATGGCTGGGCTGGGGTTTTGGGGAGCAGGTCCAGTCCTGGGTCCGGCTGTGGCCCTGGTGCCCATCTGAGGGCGTCAAACTGTGAACAGGGCAGCTGTGGGGGAGCAGGGAGCAACACGGGGCAGCCCATGACCCTCCTCTCCTCTCAGGAAAGGCCCAAGCCCCGGATCCCAGTCCTGCACTTTCGAGCTGCACAGCCACCCTTTGTCATCTGCGTGAAGCTGGTGAGTAACAGCTCTCCTCCCACATGTGGCTAGGACAGCCCCAGGGTCAGGTAGCATGGCGTGTCCACCAGGAGGGCATGGGCTAGGATGGCAGGTGGCAACCGCTGCTCTGGGGGTGGGGGCAGGAGGGTGGCCTGCATGGGGCCGGGGACGGGAACAACAGGGCCACCTCCAGCCAGGCCCGGGGTGTCGGGGAGGCAGCGGTGCCCCATAAGCAGGCTGCATTTCCCACGAGGCTGCCCAGCTGCACCCATGTGGCCCTGCGTGCGTGCACCCACTGGGTGACCAGCGTCCTGGCGGTTTTCTCTATCACACTCTCACCTTTCCTATTTGCGGCCGCATGGGACAGGTGCTTGTTTCTCAGCTCCAGACTGGACACTGGGGTCCTGCAGGGAGGGTACGAGCTGGGTCCTTGAACTACCCTCTCCTCGTGGGGGTCTCATTCCTGGTGTGCGAGTTTGCATCATGAAGCCCGCTGGTGGGCTCTGGTGATGGCAACCTTCTCTTGGCTTTGGAGCCCTCAGCCAGCTGGCCTGCCCATCTCTTCTCCTTGGTTTCTGGGAGCCTGGCATCGAGGGGCGCTGGCCCTTGGTTGACTGGTGTTCAGCACATTTTCTCTGAACAAGACAAGTTGTGACTTGTCTTTTCACAGGTTATTCCCAGAAAAACTTACTTTTAACACAGTACATTTATCAGCTTTTCTCATGATGAACAGTTCTAGTGTCCCCCCATTTTGGAACTTCCTCCTTGTGGTCAGAAAGATAGTCACAGATGCAGGTGTAAAGTGTCCTTAACCCACCTGGACTGTGGGGCCAGTCCTGTGGGCTCGTGTAGGACGGGGCTGCCCCAAAGTGTCCCTGGGGGGGGGAGGGCAGTGGTGGGTGAGTGAGCAGGGCCCCGTGCTGTGCCCTGGGGACGTGGCACGGTGCACAGATGTGCACACAGGCGGCTGCTTCCAGCCTCTGAGGTTGGAACTTCAGTAACCAGGGTGCCAGGCCAGAGGCCTTCCTGGAGGCAGCAGCTTTTGCAGAAGGGAGGCAGTGTTCATTCAACAGTTAGGCAGCAGCAGCAGGGAAGCGGGCAGGACCCGCCTCTCACCCTCACCTCAAGTGCAGACACTCGCTGAGTCTTGGGCTCAGGGAGCCCATGGGCCCCACACACTTTCACAGCAAAGGTGGCCCGCTCCGCATGTAAGCAGTGGACAAGCCCATGGAGGGCACCGGAGAAAGGAGAGCCCTTCGCTGGTGACTGGTTTTAAGATCCCAGGCCTCCTCCTGTGCCTCCTCCTGCACTGCAGCGCACTCACAGCTTCTAAGTGCAGTTTACTGTGTGGTCCCGGGGTCCCCCAGACCGGCCAGGGCAGCCCACGCTGATGGGGAATGTTGCTTCCCTGAGGCTGTGCTCCCGCGGGGCTTGAGCTGACATGGGGGGCGTTGAAGCGTGTTGGTCAGACTGGGGGTCCCGTGCGGGGCTGGAGCACAGGCTGGGCATCCCTATTCTTCTCATCACTCAAAGCACCGCTGTGGTGAAGTCACCCAACTGTTGGGAGAGTGGGCGTGAGGACAGGCTGAGCCCAGGAGCCTGGCGCAGGGAGTGGCCTCAGAGCACCAGCTGGTCCCGTGTGGCCGGGCCCAGCCCTGGGCTCCAGCCCCACAGAAGCTGCGAGGCCGTAGAGGTGAGGTTCCTACTGCTGTCGGTGACTTTGCACCACGGGTGAGCTGAACACGCGGACCAGGACAGAGCTTCAGGGGCACAACAGGCTCTGTCAGTCTGAACACGGCCACGTGAACGTTCAGGTCTGATTTCCGTGGGGTGTGTTTTCAGTTCTCTCAGACACAGACCTGCGGTGGAATCGCTGGTCTTGGGGCAACTTACGCTCCACCCGTCACCCAGAGGTCCCAGTTTCTCACATCCTCACCCACCTCGTGACGTGGGTGTTCATCACAGTTGTCCTGGTGGGTGACATGGCTGTCATGGTGGTTTTGATTTGTGTCTGACAACTGAGGACTCAGAGCATCTTTTCATGGGCTTGTTAGACATTTCTCTGTCTCCTCTGGGGAACTAACTGTCTGTTCAAGTCCTTTGCCCATTTTCCGATCAAGTTGTCTTTTAATCGAGTCTTGAGAGTTCTCTATAGTTCTGGATTCAAGTCCCTGATCAGATGCTACAGCAAAAGTTTTTTCCTGCCCCGTGAGCTGTCTTTTCACTCTCTTAATGGTGTCCTTTGGTGCACAGAAGTGCTTAACTTTGACAAAGTCCATTTTATCAAATCTTAAAGAATGCTATTTATTTTTGGCTGGGTTCGGTCTTGCCTGTAGCCGGTGGATCTCTCGTGGTGGCACCTGGGCTCAACAGTTGCAGCAGGCAGGCTTAGTCGCCCCATGACCTTAGTTCCCCAACTAGGAACTGAACTCAGATCCCCTGCTTTGGAAGGCAATTTCTCAACCACTAGACCACCAGGGATGTCCCCATTTTATCTATTTTAAATTTGACTGCTCCTGTTTGGTGTCACAGCTAAGAAAACAGCACCCAATCTGGGGTCATGAAGATTTACCCGTGTGCTTTCTTCTAAGAGTTTTATGATTTCTGCCCCTTCATTTAGGTCTTGGACCCATTTTGAGTTGATGTTTGTGTGTGGGGTCAGCAGGGGCCAGTTTCATGCTTTTGCTGGTGGCCGTG
Organism: Bubalus kerabau; assembly: GCF_029407905.1. Lineage (NCBI taxonomy): Eukaryota > Metazoa > Chordata > Mammalia > Artiodactyla > Bovidae > Bubalus > Bubalus kerabau. Next base: position 14,449,340 of record NC_073627.1, on the reverse strand, counting down.
CAGTGACGGTCCTGGGGCCAGGTGGCCAGATGGCTCCAGTCCCAACCTGTCACCCTGAGGTTTTCTTCAGACTGTTTGCCAGGTTGAACCTGTTATTAAACTAACGCTATACAGCAAGCTACAAACTTAGCCTCAAACAACACACATTTACTATTACCTCACGTTTCTGTGGGTCAGAGGCCCGGGCACCACAGGTGGGCCTCAGCTCCAGGTGAGAGCGGTGGAGCCTGCCGGGGACGCGCTCTCGTCGGGAGGCTCACGTGCGGCAGGTTTGCTTCCAGACTCGTGGCCACTGGCAGCAGTCAGAGCTCAAGGATGTTGGCCAAGGGCCTCAGTGCTTTGCTGGCTGTTTGCCACCCGCCCCCACTCCCCCCATGACGGCAGCTTGTTCTGTGAAAGCCAACAAGGGGCTGGGTCTGTAGCAAGATGCCCGTCACAGTCATGCATGACCTAATCATGGAGTGTGTCTACCAGAAGCAGGGGCTCCACGGGGTGCGGGTGCTGGGTCAGGGGCATGGCCATCTGGGGCCTGACACAGGGACGGACTCGCTGCTCCTGTGGCCCTCACCCACCTGGTCCTGGGTTTCCTGGTTTGAAAGCAGTTTCCTGAGAGACCAAGATAAGCGATGTACCAAGTTGCCAGGGACACTGGATGAATGATGATGGGGTTGCAAGGAGCAGTTGTAACGTGAAAACTTAAAACTATACACAGACAATACCTAACTTTTCAAAGAAGATGGGTTCTCTTAAGGGTCTACTTCTCAGGGACCCAAAATAGCCAGGAAGCAGACACCCCACCCATGCAAACCCTCCCTGGGGAGCAGACGTTGGGTGGGGAGGGAGCACCGTTCCCGTCCCGCCACCTGCTCTGTGCCTTTGGAGGGTCCAGAGGCAGAAACACAAACACAGACGTGTAAGTGATTTTTATTTTTGGACACACCACACCACATGGTGTGCAGGCTCTTCCTCAACCAGGGATCAACCCCTTACCCCCTGCACTGCGTGTGTGTGTGTGTGTGTGTGTGTGTGTTTTAAACCAACATCAGCATGTTGTACATACTTATTCTGTATTTTGCTTTTTCACCTAATGGTATATCTTGGAGTTAATTCCACATAAACCCCCTGGCGCCACCTAACCCTGTTGTGCTCGCCTTCACCATGAAGGGAGCTTTCTTTCCAGCACATTCGGCCAAAGCATTGAGCCCCAACTGCTGTCCTGAGCCCCAACTCCCCCAACCTGCGATCAAGGCAGATTCTAGCCTTGTTTCTTCATTGTTTCCTAAAAAAATTAAAAGCTTAAAAAAAAAAAAAAAAAAAAACTACCCAAACACCACTATCTCACCCCAAATTTCCAGATATCCCATCAGTGTTGAAATCTGCCCTGTAGGTGTGTTTTACCTTTTCATGCTTGTGTGCTGGAATGCAGACCCGAGGTAACCTCTGTCTCCCTCGCTTTCTTGCGACCTGTTTGTTGCCGAAACTGGCTTGTGGGGTAACGTGTTTCTAGGGGCTCAGGTCCAGGGTTCCTTGTGCCGGCAGGAACGCCTCCTTCACTGCTGGCTAGAGGAGCTTCTGAGGGAATCACGTCCCTTGTCCTAAAAATATCTGCATCCCACTCAATTATACAGATGTTTCATACATTTATTAATCCAGATATTATCTATTATTATCTTACAGAAAATGTACAGAATGTAGCACCCTGCAGACCTTTTTGGCCAACCCAATACTTACTGATGTAGCTTTAGGCCATTTTTACTCTTTGCTGTTAGAAATAACGCTACATATCTTTATATATGCATAATTTTGCTCAAGTGGCTACACGCTTGGCAGAAATGTTTGAAAGGTGCTGGTCAACGAGCATGCCCGCCATCAGCCATGAGACCAGCCATTCCATCCCTGGAGGCTGAGCCAGTTTACACCCCCACCAGTGACCCTTCTCCAGTGGGACCTGACGTCCTGTCTTTGCAAGCTGCTGGTGAGAAACAGTAAGTTTATGGTTCCAACCGGCAATGTCACATTGTGGGTAAGGAGGGCGTCTCTTCACACATTCGTAATCATCTTTATTTCCCTTTGGTACATTATCCTTTGCATTGGCCTGTTTCTCTGATGGTCTCAGTATTTTTCTTTATATAGCAACAAAAACCAACCACTGTCTGTGAAGAGCTGCAGATTCTTCTGTGCCGTTTGACTAAATTTGTATCTTTCGCCACTTGGAAATTTTTTATTCAGGTATAGTCAAAATAATTTTTCAAGACTTTTAGATGTTTTATTCATTCTAAGACAATCATTCCTCATTATGAAACTTTATAAAAACATTAAATCTGGTCCTCAGACTCCAGTATTTTCCTTATATCTTCGATACAACTGGAATTTATTTTGCTATAAAGACTTTCTCTTTCCATGAGGATCCTCAGTTGTCCCCACGTGGTTTGGTGAGACGCCCATGTCCTTGCCTGTGGGGAAGTGCCATCTGTGTGTGTGAGGTATGAATGTGTATGTGGAGCTCCTTCTGGAGTCCTGGCCTTTTTCTACTGATCTGTCTGCTTCGCATCATTACTGACTGTAGCTTTATAATGTTCACCACCGAGTGCAGCTCGTCTTCCTTCATTATTCTTTTTAGAACTTTTCTCGCATTTCTTCTATTTACTCTTCAAGGCTGTGCCAGGTCTTAGCTGCGGCATGTGGGATCTGTTCCCTGACCAAGGATTGAACCCAGGACACCTGCATTGGGAGTGTACAGTCTTAGCCACCAAACCATCAGGGAAGTCCCTCTCACATTTTCCTTTGATAAACTTTATTGTGAACTTTTCACACCTTCAGGAAATGGCCAAAGTGTGGCCTATCAGCTGCATCTGTAAATGTAGTTTTACCAGAACAGAGGCAACAAAGGCATAAATACGAACCACCTGCCCTTGAAGAAAACTGTGGCATTCGTTCCAGAACCTGCCGCACAGTTTAACAGATGACGAGCCATCCCCCAGCACTGCCCGGTTCTGTGGTTCATACTTTCTCAGCTAGTCCTTCCAGGCGGAGTGCGTGGTCCTGGCTTGTGTGATGGAGTCGGCTGTGTCCTCTGGGGTCCGGCCTCCTCCACATCAAGCTAGAGGCCAGCTGTTCTCTTCTTGGTGTTGTGGGATCCAGCCATGAGCGTCACACCAGAGCTTCGTGTGGAGGGTCCTGACTGCTGTCCTCGGCTTGTGGGGTGGCCACGTCTTCTGCTTTGCTAGACAAGGCCTAGGGAGTGGCCAGGCCAGGGGACACGCCTGGAGGCAGGAGGGTTCCGAGGCCCCACAGCTAGACGGTGGGGTTCGTTTCTGTCTGATCATTGGCAAGGCTGAGATCTTTCCCACATCAGGTGTGTGGATTTCCTCCCCTGACATTTCTGATCAGCTTGTCTACGGGATTGTGTGTTTCATGACCTATAGAAGTCCCCTGTACCCTCTGGGTTCTCGTCCTTGGTTTTGTCTGACCTTTCTGTTGTCTTAAGGAGGTCTGTCCACTCATGGAAGCATCTAACTTGAACAGTTTTGTGAAGTCAGTCCCCTCCCCAGGTTAGGGACAGGCCTGCCTGCCCAGGGGCCCCTCTATCAACCCAGGTCTGTGACCGGGCTGGCCCTGAACCCACATGTGTTTCCTTTGAAAATTGGAGATAATGGGAGGAGAACAGGGGGGCTGAGACCAGGCAGCAAGTAGGGAACAGAATGTGGAAATTCCAGTTGTTTTCCAGGTAGAATGGTTTCCATTCAAATACTTCTAGCAAAACTTACGTAATAGCAGTAGCTGTAGAAATGGCCAAGGACAAGGGGGAGCCTCCATGTGGGGTCCCAGGAGAGGTGACACGCAATGGGAGGAACGTGGTGGTCAGGTCACCCCTCCCACGTCCGGCTAGAGACGCCTGCCCTGCTGGTTATGGAGGCAGGAGGGAACCTGGCAGGTGGCGCTGGGACGAAGGACAGGCACCTGCAAGCGTTTCCCCATACCCGCTGTGGCCCACACAGGAGGGCTGGGGATCCATGGGGTGGCCACCAGGCAGGCTTGGCCGAACATTTTTGGACCAGCGAGTCCCGTGCCAGAAAGGTCCCAGGGCGCCAGCAGGGTCCCAGGGCAGACGTGGGCGGAGCCTGCCTCCTGCAGGGCCCCGGCTTGTCACAGCCATGGGGACAGGCCTGGGGTGGGGGGTAGGAAGGGCTCTGCCTGCAGCTGGTTGTGGAGTCACAGGCTCCGTCCCTGGGCCGCCTCCCACCTGTGGCCCCTGCAGAGGGCGTGGGGCAGGGGGACATCAGAGAGACCCCAGGATCAAGTCAGGAGCGGGGAAGCTGGGTCTGCCCTGGACCCAGGCATGAGTGAAAGGGACTGCCCACGTGAGCCTCACCGGAGTCCCCGGGGTGGGTCAGCCACCACCTGCAGCGGGGGGCCAAAGGCAGGGTGGGTGGAGGCCCCTCAGAGGACCCCCTGCCCCCCATCTCCCTGGTGACCAGTGAGACACAGTGGCCAGCGGATTCCCTTCAGGCCCCTCCATCCTCAGCCATGGAACAGGAGTTCATAGGGAGCACCTTGGGGTCCCCGGCACAGGCTGGACAGAGCTGACCTGTTGCTCCTTCCACAGGACCTTACGGGGGGCGCGTTTGAGGACAACCTGAGGTCGCTGAACCTGCAGGAGGGCCGGGACTTCCTTCACTTCAGCTGACAGACCCGTGGCAGCTGCTCCCAGGTATGTACGAGGCCCCCAGCAGCTGCAGCCCAGGGCTGAGGGCCAGCAGGGAAGGAGGGCCCCACATGCATGTGGCGGGTGGTGCCCAGATGCCCCACAAACCCCACTCACCAAGAGGGTGCTCAGTGTTTTGACCAGGCGTGTTTTATGTGTGGTCTGCGCCCCACCATGTATTTCTGATGTGTCCACACATGTGTACAAACAGACTAAGACCTGGAACAGCTCCTCTGCTTAGGGCAGGGGCTTGGTTGCCCACCACGCCCTCCTCAGCATCCCTCATGTCAGTGGCACCAGCAGCCTGTACTGGTCACTCCCAGCTCCCCATGGCCACGAACCCCAACGCCCCACTTCGTTCCCAGCTCTGCCCTCTGTGTGGTCCGGGTGGACGCGCAGCTCTGTGTGGGGTCAGTCTACGTTAGAGACGTGGGGCTGGACGAGGCCCCACAGGGGACAGAGGCTGTGCGCTGACGCTTGTCCGGTGGGGAGTCAGCCCCTCTCTGAGTGTGGCGGAGACCTGGGTCGGGGAGGGAGAGGCCCGCAGTGCCTGGCAGGGGCGCGCCTCTTTCTCTGGTTGGTCCTGTGTTGGAAGTGTGACCATAATTGGGGAAGGTGGCAGTTCTGACCATGTCCTGGCCCCCGGGAGCCCGCAGCTACAGCAGTCCTGAGTTGAGAAATGGCCGGGCACTGCCCATTTCTCCATTTGGTCTCTTGGTCTCGGGAGCCCAGTGGCTCTCCCCTGAAGGTGATGCTGGTGCCACTGGGCTTGTCTCCTTGATCCAAGAAGAAATCGTCGACGTGTTGAATCGTTAGTGTCATTGATGCCGGAGTGAGTGATGACTCCCAGGGATGGAGGCCCTGCCCTAACAGTTCACATGAACGAGGCAGTAACTCCTGGCTCTGAGGAGGGTCAAGGGGGCTTGAACAATCAGGAGTGGCCGCATTGTGAAGCCACGTCTGGGTCGGAATTCCCAGCCTTGGTGATTAAAGCACTGTGGTCCACGTGCAGAGGGTCTCGGAAGACCCTTCACAAAATACAAAGGTGTCAGTCAGAGGCAGGAGAACTGGTGTTCTGGCCACAGAGCTCTAAAACCTAAAACCGCATGTATTCACACTGCTGCTACTGTTGTCAAAATTCTACGTGCTTTTGAAAATCCACACAGTAGCTGTTATTCTTGTTACGTGGTCACTGTTTTCAGGAATCTGCCTGAAGGTGTTTTTGTCATCACAACTGGGAGGGGCTCCCGCCGGCATCTAGGTTGTGGCTAAACGTTCTGCGATACACAGGACAGTCCCCACAGCAGCTACTTGCCCTCAGGTGGCAGCAGTGAAGACTGGAAACCAGCTGTGCACCAAGGTCTGCGTGCCCACAGGGCCCTGTTTGTTCCTGCCGCGCGGGCTGAGTCCACATGGCCCCACGCGTCCCATGAGAGGCAGTCTGTCCTGTGGCTTGGGTGCAGCGGCACCATCGTGGCTCTACAGCTGTGCCTCACGTGTTCTCACCTGTCCGTCCACATCTCTGCTGCATCCAGACCTCACCCCGGGAGGCGCCGACCCCCCGGCCACACAAGTGCCCAGGTGGGGAACCTTGACGCGCGCTGGCCTCTGGACAGGCCTGCGTGGAGAGAAGCAGCCTGTCTGCTTCACAAACCCCGAGTGAGTGTGTGCCCCACTCTGGACAAATGGGAAAAAGGTGCAGACCGTGTGGTTCTTCCACTTCCTGGAGGTCACACGCGGCACAGCTATGAAGCTGCTGACCACACCGTTTCAGTCCAGGGTCTGAGCTACCATCACAAGTCCCGTGTGTGGATGAAACTGGTCCCCGCAGCATTCAAAACAGTGTCAGCTCTGACTGAACAAAACCACAGGAAGGCAGAACTAGCGATGGCCGTGTGCACGGGATGCCAGAACAGGGTGAGGGGAGACACTGTCACACAACCCCTCAAAAGGGCCTGGGGCAGGCGCCCTCTCCGCCCTGTGATCTGACGTTAAGTGTGAGTCTCCTAGAGCCTGTCAGTGGGTAAGACCAAACCCAGCAAGGCCACAGCGGCCGTGGTGACGGGACAGCTGGGGGCTGCAGCCGGTCTCCCCAGGCCTGTGCTCCCGGGCACCCCTCCCTGTGGGTCTCAGCAGGGGTGGGTGGGGAGGGACCTTACACGCCTCTCTGGTTCCAGCTCCCTGACCAGACATCCCTGCTGGCACCAATGGCAGACACAGGCGGGGAGCTGCTCAGCAGGGAATTTTATTAAACGTGGGTTGGGGATGAGGACGGAAGCACCGACAGGCCAGGGGGCTCGGGCTCGGACGCAGGACGCATGTGAGGAGACACCACCTCCAGGTAACAGACGCCAGGTCCCTCGCACACACCAGCCAGGCTGTCGTCCGTCTGCATCTTCTCTGTCAACCGTGCCTGGGCTCCTCCTCCCGGCCAGGCAGGCGCGAGTTCGCCTCAGCGGACAGCAGGCTGCGGGGGACACGGGACAAGGCCAGCCAGTCAGTGCTGTCTCCCCAGCCGCCCCTGCACCCCATTTCTTGCGAAAACTGCATCTGTGCCACTTCCCCGAACATGCTGGGAGCCCCCCGGCCGACACCACCTCTGCACAGAGAGCGGGTATGGAGGGTGACTGTCCTGTCCCCACCGCTTCACCCATCTTTACAACATTTTCCTAATAATGTTGAAAGCGCGTTTCCTTAGGAAGCTGGTGGTGTGCTTGGCCATCACATGAGGAGACAGAATCAACACTCATCTGGCCACCCTGTCACCAACAGCATCACCTGGGGACCGACTGGTGCTGCCCCTGCCTCACATCTGAGGGGGGTCCTGCAGGGCCCCCAGAGAAGGCAAGGGCCGTACCCTTGTATGGCAGGTGGGGGTGGGGGAGACTTCACCTCAGGAATAACTCTGCCACAGAGAGGAGAAATGGAGAGTTAAGAGCACAGTGAACTGAAGGACAATGAAGGGAGAAGTGGCCGAATGGAAGGCACGCCTGGGCCCTGGGCAGCGAGGGCACCACAGCTGAGCCGCGGTGCCGCAGTTCTGAGTGCAGTACATCAGGAAGGAGCGCCGCCGACGAGCAGCCCCTAACAGAACAGCAGGAAAGCTGCAGGAAGTTAACAGAAGGGGAAGTGAGATGGTAAAAACGTCATTAACCACTGCCAACGATGACAAGAAAGGAAAGAAATGACTGAAAAGAAATTGGCAAACCAACCCAATAAAGCCAAAATCACACATTAAATGCAAGTGGAGAAAACACTCAAGCTACCAACAATGGTTAAACTGGATTAAAAGGAGATAAGACCTATCTACTGTTTATAAGAACATACAGAAATTGGAAGTGAAATAACGAAAAGAGATACACTACATAAACACTAAACAAAAACTCCGCTGTGGTGCTCGACATCACACCAAGGAGACTTAAGGCACGAGGTATCATCATAGATAAATGAGAATGTTCCCACCGATGTCAATCCGCCAGGAAGACGCCACAGGCTTTAAAAGCTACAGGCACCTGTAGGGAGTGAAAGCGGCTCAGTCGTGTCTGACTTTGCCAACCCTGCTGACTGTGTAGCCCGCCAGGCTTCTCTGTCCACGGGATTCTCCAGGCAAGAATACTGGAGTTACGGGTAGACTATCCCTTCTCCAGGGGATCTTAACAACCCAGGAATCAAACCAGAGTCTCCTGCATTGCACATGGATTCTTTACCAGCTGAGCTACAGGGAACACAGCTTCAAATGCATCACAGAAGTTGAGAAAACTGAAAAGAGAAACTGAGATTTTTCTCAATAATCAACAAAATGGCAACAAAGTACAGTCATACACAGACTGAAAACCAGTCACCTTTCTCAGCCCCCACCCCAAAGCTGGGAAACAGAAAAGATCTAGAAGACAAACTTAAACGGTGACTGACAAACAGCTGGTGGCTGAGCGTGGCCGGGCACAAGGATGAGAAGCCCTGGCAGCCTCTCCAAGGAGCTCACACTCCTGCGTGGTTCCCCTGCGGACCAGGGCCAGGAGCAACTCGGCTTCGAACCTGCTGCTGCAGCAAATTCCTCACACTCCGGTTATCTCACGCCTGTTCCCCTAAAAGGCTGGCCCTCGACAAAAACATTGGAGAAGGCAATGGCACCCCACTCCAGCACCCTTGCCTGGAAAATCCCATGGGTGGAGGAGCCTGGTGGGCTGCAGTCCATGGGGTCGCTAAGAGTCGGACACGACTGAGTGACTTCACTTTCACTTTTCACTTTCATGCATTGGAGAAGGAAATGGCAACCCACTCCAGTGTTCTTGCCTGGAGATTCCCAGGGACGGGGAAGCCTGGTGGGCTGCCGTCTCTGGGGTCGCACAGAGTCGGACACGACTGAAGCGACTTAGCAGCAGCAGCAACAAAAACATACAAAATACAGAAAGGCGAGAGAAAGCAGTCTGAAGAGACAGTGCACATGTGAGAAGCAGACTCAGAAATGGCAGAGGTACTGCAACTATCAGACCAGGAGCTTGACACAACCCGGATTAGTACACCAAGGGCTCTGGTGGACACCGCAGAGGCCACGCAGGGAGGGACAGTCACGCAAGCAGCGACGGAGGGGCCACCAGCACTGCGGGTGAAACAGGTGCCTCCAGTGGGCGCCTCCTAAGGCCAGATGGGGCCAAGGACACAATCAGTGAGCCTGCAGACAGGTCAACAGAAACTTCCTAAACTGAAAGGCAAAGAGAAACAAAAATGGGGGTTGGAGGGGTGGAAAATCCAAGAACTGTGGGACAATTACAAAAAGACATGCAACATCTCTGCTCCAAAAACCATAAAACCCTGAGGGGTCCATGGATGGACACACCGTGTTCTCGGTCAAGAAACTCGGAGCAGAGACGTCACTTCTCACCTAATGGACCTTCAGGCTGCAGGCAACCTTGGCCAAACTCCCAACAGGTCTATCCTACAGGGGTGGTGCGAACCCAAGGACTGGGAAGAGAAGACGACCGTGAAGCAAAAAGAACCGTGAGGCTGAGATAACTGGGCACCAGGACCCACTGTGAGACCCCAGAGCCCTCCCTGCATCTTGAGGCCTGCATCTGGGGCTGTAGGCTGGCTGGCTCATGGATGGACAATGATCCGAGAATGGAGCCACGCGTGTGGCCTGACGCCACCACGCGGCCAGGAGGAGCTGATCAGGCAGATCGTAGTCCAAACGTAGAAAGTAATACAGTAAAGCTCTTAGGAAAAAGACTGTCAACCCTACAGGAGGTTGAGATACCCAAACAGGACAATATTAAGTCTAAGGACGAGGAGACATTTGCAGGACACACGTCCAGAAAAAGGACCCTGAAGACAAAAGTATAGAAAGATGGGCAACCTGGAGAGAACACAAAAGGTCTGACACGCAAGGAAAGACAATGTCCCAACACTTCAGATCTCAGAAAAAGTGGCCACGTTCCTGTCACCAGGGAAACCAGGGAGCGCCCATCGCAGACGCCACACATGAGCACCGTCATGCTGGAGTCTGCTTCAGCACTGCCCGCCCGAGTCCTCGGCCCGGCGAGTCCCCCAGAAACGGGCACTGGTGCCCCGGCAGCCTGAGGCGCACGCCTGGGGTGGCCAGGGCAAACACTGGGGTGCCTGGAGACCTAGAGCTTCGGCACCACGCTCTCCTGCATACAGGTCCTTCCTCAACAGCCTCTCCAGAGCAGGGTTCGTGCCCAAGGTCAGAGGGACACAGCTGGTGGGGACAGGAGGAGGGCACGGGCCCTCCCTAGGACCCCAGCCCAAGCTGCTGCGACCCACCTCCACTCCTGCAGGACCCACAGACTGAAAAGAAATAGAGCCCTGATCCTCTCCAGGCACACACGAAACAGTCTCAAGTCTCCCAATGACACAGAAGCTGCAAGAGCGGCCTGGAGCCCTCAGCGTCAGAAAACCGCAGCGACGAGGCACATGCGCCACGGAGGACGGCGGCCGCGGCAGGCGGACGGCAGCCGGCCCTGGGGGGACAAAGGCCCGGGGGGCAGTGGACACAGCGGAAGGCTGCTGTGCTGCTCCGAGGGCGAGAGATGGGTGCTCAGCGGGCCAGGCCTGGGTGCTGATGCTCCACAGGACACACGTGAGACATGCCTGGCGGAAGAGCGTGGGGGGCGGGGGGAGCAGCGGCAGGAGCACCGCCATCGCTCAGGACGGCCCCAGGGCTCAGGGTGGGCCCATCTGGTGGGACGGGGGGGGCAGGTGGGAGAGAAGAGTGTGGGCCTCGGCTCTGCCCCCATCCCACAGTCCTGCTGTGCTGCCTCCTGGGATCCTGAAAGGGATCGACATGGAATGTGTGGCACGCAGCTCATCCTGGAATGTTCTAGACCCTGGAACTCAGAACAGGAGCTCATGGAGCTGTGTTTGGAGGTCTCACAAGGAAGGGACCCCAGGTCCCCCAGGTGGCCTGAGGGGCAGGTGATACCTTGGGAACCAGCTGCGGTCTAGGCACGCCCAGGAGGTCACACAGGCGGTTCCGCTGGGCTCTCACGACCGGGAGCTCGGCGTCCCTGGGGAGGAGAAGGCAGGGAGCAACGTCAGCCATGGGGACAGTCCACGCGGGTAAATCTGCCAAGATCTTCCTGTCGGGTGTGCAGAAACCCCAATGCCCGAGATGAGGTGAAATCAGGGAAAAGGATGCCTCACCCACACTCACACAAGGCCTTGCTCCTGAATGCTTTCTCAGGAAGCCCCACCCTGGGCCAGAGCCAGGAAACACCAAGACAGCAGGGAGGTGGAGGCTAGGGCACAGATGGGTTTTATTTGACTTTGAAAGCTGTTTATTTACAACTTTCATTAAAAATAAAAATTATATTTAGCAACACCATAAAGAAAACTGAGCATGTTTTTCTTTTGTTATAAGATAAAAAAGTTATCCATAAATCCTCTGGAATTTTTTAGCAAAGGAATTGGGAACGCGCCCCCTCTGCCCTGAACTGTGAGAAGAGGAAGGCAGGTATGGGAGCTCAAGGGGACCCTGGGGCCCACCGGGCGCTGGTGGCTTCACGTCACCTTCCCTTCACGGTCCTTCTCAAGCGTGGAGGACACGCCTCTGTGCTGTTATCACTGACATCGCAGACAAGCGTGCCCTGTCCAGCGGCTCGCAGAGCAGAGGCGTCCCGTCTCCTGGGGCCATGCTTTCTGCTCTGGAATTTTCATCGCGGGGCCTGCAGCATGTTTACCAGAACGCCCTCCTCCTGGAGGCAAGGGTGTCCCAAGGAAACCTCGACGACGCCCTAAAACCCGAGGCCCTGCCCTGTCCTTCGGGGGAGCTGGGCTGCCAGGTGGGGGCGGGAGCTGCATCGACGCTCGGTCTCCATGCGCAGGGCTCGGCCCTGCAGGAACGTCACTGTTTTGAGGGAGGGCCACGTGAGGACATGATGCATGTCCCTCCCTCGTAAGCAGGGTGACCCGACCTGGACGGAACCCAGTCCTGGGGGCCTCACTGCTGCTGCCTGAGCAACCTCTGAACTTTGGTTCTGTGCCCAAAATGGGGACGAGGAGCGTAGTCACCTTGAAGGAGCACATGCAAGTGCCCGAGGGTGTGCGCATACATGTGAGTGGTGCCTGGAGCGGGACAAGCGTCACCCCCGTCATCCTGCGCTGCTGCCTGCTGGACCCTGCTCGTGGGCCACCCCTTCCCTGCTTCTCCATCAGCGCCTCCTTGCCCCACTCAACACCCCTTTCAAACCTGTCATCCAAACCCATCAAGAGTCAAGGAGCCAACAGAGATGGCAGGAACTGTGCTTAAAACAACCCTGGAGCCCTGACCTGGAACGAGGGGTGGCCCTGGGCGCCAGGAGGGAAGTGAGTGTCTGGGGTGGGAGGGAGACATTCCCCACGGAGGGAGACACTGCCCGCCCCGCCACGCCTCCCTGCACTTCTGACACCATAGTTCAGGGGGCGGGAGCTGCCATTCTCAAGTGATTTCAACCCCAATAAACTGCAGAAAGGGCGCCCAGAGCCATGACACGATCAATGGAAAAGTGGCCACAAAAAAATAAGTTAGGCTCTAACCAATCAGTGCTTGGAACAACCCAACTTTTCACTTTAAAAAAATGGTATTTGGTAAAAAATAATTTCACTTCGAGGATCTTCCAACCCAAACACCCCAGGAGCAGGAGGCACCCTCTCCTTCCTCATCCTCTTGGGTGGGAGAAAGTGAGCCTGTGCGACAGAAACGCAGACACGTAGGTGAGGAGGGGTCGGCCAGACACCACTGCCGCCTCGTAACCCAGAGCTGAGCCGAGGGCTGGAGCCCCCCTTTCCTCTAACCTCTGGAGGGTTCTGGGAGAGACCACGACACGCTCCGGGGGTCCCACTTGCCGAGGTGCTGCACCCGCCACGCTCCCGGGAGAAGGCTGGGCCACACTCACCAGGCCGTGCTGCTGAGCACAGCCATGACCTCGTCCAGGACCGCAGCGGGCACCACGTCGTAGGTCAGCACCATCTCATACACCTGGCTGGCCGTGTTCTTCCGGATCTGGCAGGACGGAGAGCAGAGCTGATGGGACCTTGGCTGGGAGCAGGGATGGGGGCCAGGCAGCTCCTGAGGGCCCAGAGTCCCGGGAAACCAGGAAAGGCTGGCTGGGCAGACAGCTAAGAGGAGCTGACCTCTCCCCACTCACGATCCATGGCCACAACCGCCATGGCCACCCCGCAGCCCCCAGCGGCCCTTATCAGGAGGAGGCCGCACAGCTTCCAACATGCCCTCGCTAAAATGCTGCGCTAAACCCTGCCCCTGATCAGAGCAGTCCTCTCACCCGTTTTCTCGTCTAGCTGTGCCTGGTGGGGACTTACTTCATGGAACAGGTGCCCTCAGAACCCCCAGGCCCACCCCCGGAGTCCTGGCCAGCAGCTCAGGGCCTGGAACCTGCATTTCTGATCATGGGGAAAGGGGCATCCAGTGGCCCCACTAGGAAGATGTCACCTTGGGGTACCTCTTCTGTCAAAGGAAGAGAAGACTGCCTGGGAACCTGACTCTGGGGTGGGGGCTGTGGGGCAGGTGCTGCCCCAGGTGGGGGTAAAGCCACTGAGCTTGAGCCTTCCAGAAGCCTCAGAACCAGAGCCCGCAGGACACTGATAGGCTGAACGCCTATTCTCGGTGGGGCACCCAGGCGTACCTGCGGCCAGGATCCCAGGGGGGCAGGGGTCCCCCCGAGTGTGGGCGTTTCCCTGGCACCCGGGCCCATTGCCTGGGGCCCCAGGGGAACATCAGGACCCACCCCCAGGGGCAGGGGCCAAGCTCAGCCATCACACGGCAGCTGCTGCAGCCACCAGGCACAGGGCACCCCGCCCACCGTGACGAGGCCCACCCTCCACTGAGGGCCGCCCACGCCAACACCAGGAAGCATCAGCCCCCCAGCACCGATGTGGGGGCCGGGACACTCACCACGGGGAAGGGGTGACAGAGCAGGAGAAAGAGCTGCAGGAGGACCTTCCTCCTCACGTCTCCGGGGAACTGCACCAGCCCACAGAACCTGCGGGGGGACCCCACACTCCAGTGAGTGACCCACAACACCCCACACCTTCGCTTCCCGGGGGCAGGAGGGGACCCAGGTGCTGCCTGTGAGGACCCCCAGGCCTCAGGGCCGTCTCCCTGCAGGGAGGCAGCCCAGGTTCAATATCCACTTTCTCTCTGTCGGTGGGGGCATCCATACCTCCACTGTCGGGATTGAGTCTTGTTCTATGACAAGGCTCCCTGACCCAGTGCCCACTGACCTGCCTAGGAGGCTGGCCCAAGGGTGGGCAGGGTTTGGCAGGGCCCCCCTGCTCTGCCAGGAACACGGAAGCATCAGAACGAACATCCCCAACCCTGTGCTCAGCTGCTGGGCCGGCCTCTCCCCTTCCCGCCTTAATAAGTTCCTTGGAACTCACACCGCGATGCTGGACCGCAGTTTCTGGACGTCTTTGGATTTCTTGATCTCTTCCTTACAAAGCGCAAGCAGCTTCACACAGAAGGGGTGACTGAAAGGAAAGGTCAGGACCTGGAGGTGGGCTTCCGGGGAGCATCTGCCGATGGCGGCCCCCAAAGACAACTCACCCCTGGGGATGCACGCCAGGGCACCCAGCTGGCCCCTTTGCAAGTGCAGCAGGGGACAGAGCCCCATTGTCCTGTTCGACAAGCCACCTTCCCCACGCACCTCCCTGTCCCACGGCCCTGCAACAGGAGGGCAGGCCACGCCCTTGCGGGGCCTCGAAGTAACAGGAACACCCAGAACCCCCACCCCACTGCATGCCTAGCCGACGTGGGCCATGGCAGCAGCAGGCTCAGCCCAGGATCAAGGAAAACGACTGCACCGTGACTGGGTCCCAGGACTCCTGCGTCCAGGTTCTTGGAGGGTCAAGGAGGGACCAGGGGCGCCCCCCACCCAGTTCTGCTTGACCGAGGAGAACGTGAGGCCATGGCGACCACGACCAGCATGGGTCTCCATGAGAGGAACATGCTCCTCTCCGGCAGAGCCGCGACCCCAGGCCGGTTCTGGACGCTGAGGTCCCTCCTGTTCTCAGCCTATGTGGCTGCTCCCCAACTCTCCTTCCTGGTGTATTTGCTTCCCCTCTGCTCCCCTCTGCCTAACAGTGGGGCACCCCTAAGGCTCTGCCAAGGCCCTGCTCATCTACATGCCTGCTCCAGCCACTTGTCTACTCCTGCCCCCCCGTGACCTCATGAGATCACATACCACCTGTTTACTGAGGACTTTCTACTGAGTTCCAGCCTTGATGATCCATCTCCTCTGGACGAGATCTATATAAGCACCTTAAACCAAACATTTCTGCTATGAACTGAATGTTCACGTCTACTATGTTGAAGTTCTAACTTGGAACGTGAGGGCATTAGGAGGTGGGGCCTTGGGAGGCTGACGAGGAGCCCATAGGGGATCAGTGGGCTAAGAGAAGACGTGGTCTCTAGTGGTCTCTCTGCCACCTGAAGACACGGGAAGACCATGTCCCTCTGCTGAACTTGGACATCCAACCTTCAGCACTGGGAGGAATGAGTTTCTGGTGTTCAACCACCCGGGCTGTGGTATTTGTTACAGCATCCTGATCTGCTCGGAGAGCCTTCCAATTCGACCCCCAGGCCTCTCTGGTCCACACCTGCTCCGTCCAGCCTTCCTGTCTGAGAACCACTGCGCCCTCCCAGGGGCCTGCCCAGGAGCCCACAGTCCTCCTCGGCTGCCTCGTGCCCGCACACCCACAGAGATCTGCTGGCAAGCTGCTCCTCTCCAGCACCAGCAGCCACGAACCCACAGCTGGAGATGAGCCTGACAACCTGGAGTGCTGCTTTCTCCTACCATTTCAGTCTGAAAATCTTCAAAGCAGGAAAATAGGTTAAGATCTGAAACAGAACGCTTAGCAAGTACAGCCATGCAATGTACACGAGGATCACACGGCGCAGCCCGTGCACGCACAGGCCATTGCTCAAACAGGAGGCATACAAACACGCAGGGCTGCACCACCCGCAAATTAAAGGAGAAACCCTTCGATGTTAAAAGAGCACTTGAGAGTCTCAGCAAAGGCAGAGCAACAGGGACCAACCAGATCCACTCCCGCCTGGAGGAACTGACAAGGAACAAGACTCAAGACGGCACCACCGAGGCCTGAGAGGCAAAGGGGGCGAGCCTGCAGCTGCCCAGCTTCCTGCCTGTGGAGGGGGTGTGGCGGGCACACAGAGGGGACCGGCGCAGAACCCGGTGCCACCCTTTTTCAAATTGCAGGCCAGAGGCCTTGAAAGATTCGCCCGAACCCTGCTCAGCACAAGGAGGCTGCCCTGGCTGTGGAAGAACCCCCAGAAATAGGACCAACGACTGTCACCGTCAGCCTAGGGGAGCTCTGAGATCAAGTGACCGAGAGCAGAGACCTCAGAAGTGGGAGAAGATGAAGCCCAGATGCCAGGGCTGCAGACGGGGAGGCTGGCGGAGCGGCTGCAGTGCTCCGTGCTCGGCAGCTGAGCAGCCTGAACCCAGTGGGGAGGGGAGTGGCCTCGCATCCGCCCCCTGTGCCCACCCCGCCCGCCTCCCAGTGGCCCCGCTCTGTCTGAGATGGGCTCTTCACCTGGCCCAGGTCTCAGCACCGTGACCATCACAGGCCCTCTGTGATCCCGTTCACCATCCAATCCACCGTCCACAGCGGTGCTGACTGCAGGCCCCCGTCAGGGGCAACGCCCCACCTGCTCCGTGTCCCAAACGGACAGCAGGAGCCCCCAACCCCCACGGGAGCCGCTGATGTTCTTGGTGGCTCTTAGAGTGTGTATAAAAGCTGACCCTGAACATACCAGGAAACTATCTCCCAGAAGCCTGATCTCTGGATCTGATCAATGGTTCTCTGCAAGGTGAGCCCGAGGCTGAACCACTGAGGCAGCACTGAACACAGAACACAGGGAGCACTCACTTCTCCTGGGCGGTGAAGATGTCGAAGCACCCGTTGGCCAGCATCTGGTCCAGCGTCTTGAGCAGCGGCACGGACACCCTGGGGGGAAGGCAAGTGTGAGACGCCAGGTGTCAGAACAGCGGAAGGGCAGACCCGCGCACGTGGGAAACTCAGTGCCGCTGCCTCGCGGGCCTCCCTGGACGGCCAACAGCTCAGCCCCAACCAAACTCCTGGCAGGACGTGCAGGAAACGACAAGCCAGTCCCGAGGCTAATGTGCAAACACCGAGGATGAAGGCAAGCCCACGCAGCGACGGGAAGAAAGCGCGGGCCTGGAGAGCTAGCACCGCTGCCTTTACATAATCGTGGCAGAGCCCAAGTGATCAAAACCGTGTGATCCTGGTGTGAAGACAAGCAAATACTTCCAGGAACAGAAGAGCTGCAGGCTGGACCACACACCCACCATTTCTGAGAATGACGCAAAAGCAACGCAGTGGGAAGGCCAGTCTTTCGCACACGTGGAGCACGGGGCGTCCACAGGAAAACCAGAACACAGGCCTGGACCTGTCGTTGCATCGCACAGAAACCAACCCCACTCAGACCCGAGGTCTGAGCGGAACACTCAAACTATGAAACTTCTAGGAGAAAACGTAAGAGACAGTCGTGGAGCCTTGAGTCAGGCAGAAATTTCTTAGACAATGACACAAAAAACACAATTCATAAAAGAACAAGGATACAAACAAGTTTATCAAAGTACAAAATGTTTCTCCTTAACAGACAGACTGTTAGGAGTGTGGAAGACAAGCTAGAGACTGGGAGGAAACGTGCAAATCACATCTCACAGAGGACTCGTCCAACATGTGTAAGGAAACCTCAAACTCCAGCAGCATGTTAAAAACACCCAGTTAAAAAAAAAAGGTCAGAAGATCCGATAGACACCTGACCAAAGAGGCTCTGCAGACAGCCCACGAGTGCCCAAGAAGAGGCCCGGCACCCTCGGTCAGCAGGGGAGGCAAATCACAGCCACGACAAACACCGCACCCCGTCAGATCAGCTGCAGTGAAAGGGCCAACCAGGCCAGCTGTGGTGAGGCTGGGGGCACCCAGATTTCTCAGTGACAGAAAGCAGATCAGTGGTTACCTTGGGGCTGGGGGGTCACAAGGGGTGGGGGCGGGGGGTCAGGAGGCGAACTGTGGGTGACAGATGTGCTTGAGTGTTTCATGGATGTTGGCATGAGTCACAACTTCTCAGACTGCACTCTTTACGTGCCTCTCGTTAGGTGTCACCCACGCCTCGGAGCGGAGAGCTCTGGGTCGGGTTCCTGTTCATTCAGACTGTCTGGCTCCCAGGAATACAGCCTATGTGAGGGGCATGCAGTCCAGCCACAGTGACCGGTGCCCGGCTGCCCTGGGCCAGCCGAGCACCGAGCCCAGGAACAGCCCTCTTAGAAGGTGCACGAAACATCCCCAAGTCTGCAGTCAGGGCTTTGGGGTCTACACTCCATCTTCTTGGAAAAGCAGTTAACAAAATGCTACAGCAAAAACGATGAGAAGACTGGTCGCTTTCCAATCCTTGTGGTCACAGTTGTGCATGAGCCACGTGTCAGAACAGCGGCCATGACATGCAGGCAGGCACGACTGGGAAGCACCCAGGCCAGAGCCGGACAAACTGTCTTGGGATCACAGCCTCTGGCACTTTACTTCCAACATACACAGCCGGCTCAGAGTGCAGGCTCCGAGGGGCCTGGGAGGTGACGGCCAGACCCGGGAACGCGTGCTTGGGTCACGCCCTTGCCTGGCTGTGCCCACCTTACCTCCCCACAAAATCCTGCTGGGCAGTGAGACCCTGGGGGTCTGAGAAGTCACTGGGACAACAGCGGCGCTCACCTGTCGTTCAGAAGATTGTCTTCAAAGACCTGCAGAAGGGTCCCGCCGAGGTCCTCCAGCGCCGCCGGGTCGTTCCGAATCTCCTTCATGTACTCAAAGAGGCCCTGTGTTGAGTACCTGACCTGCCACACAGAGAAGCGTTCTCGTAAAAGGGACAAGACCACCCTGCTCCCAGCTCCCCCTCCGGGGCTGCCTGTGTGACCGACTTTCGTCTGCTACACAGCATGGGGATCCGGCAGAGGCTGTCCAGGCCAGGCGTGAGGAGCCCATCATGGGCGTGTAGACACCCATATCAGGGAAATAGTTCTGGAGGCAACCCAAGCCCTCACACACTGTCACCAAATTTGTAAGAAGCACCACTTAGATGCCTGGCATCTGGGCGACCACTGCTGCTGGGGAGCAAAAGCAAAGGCACCTCCCCTCAGGATAACACCAAACCCCATCACACAACCAACACCCAACAGGTGAGTCCTCAGGGAGGAGTCAGCAGAGCAAAAGAGCAGGTGCAGGCCTCCCTCCGACAGCAGACACCAGCTCGTGAAACGGAGTGCAGGACAGTGGGTGATGATTATTAAAGAAAATGCAATCATGAGATGTGCAAGGAAAAAGCACAAGAACGCTTCAGATCAAACCGAATGTTTGGTAATGAAATATACAATTACTGAAACACCAAACATTCATGAGTTTGAGCAAGCTCCAGCAGACAGTGAAGGACAGGGGAGCCTGGCATGCTGCAGTCCGTGGGGGTCACAAAGAGTCAGAGACAAGTGAGGACTGAACAGCAATGACAAAATACTCAACCGTGGGAGGGAACAGGCAGGCTACACAAAACTGCAGACACTGGAGTAACTTAACAGGAGCATGAAGGAGGAGAGGACGGACAGTGAGCAGGAATGAGGGGGGCAGACACCTTTCCAAAAGTGATGAAAACCACGAACCCACTGAATTGGGGCCAAGGGAGGGATGAGAGGCGGGGGGGGAGTCACACAGGGGCGACAACAGAGCAGAACAGACAACAAACCACCAACAGAACAAACAAGCAGGGGACAGGGACCTGGAGAGACCGGCTGGGGAAGCACGGGGCCCTCACTGTGTGGGGGCGTGAATCCAGACCCGAACAAAAGCCAGGGAGCGGGCCGCCGAGCTCCTGCCTCAGGTGCCGTCAGGTCAGGGGAACACCACCTGCCCACCCCCAGAGGGTCCCGAAGGAAGGAAGGAGGCGGCGCTCCCTCACAGGGCCGCCACCCAGGCGCCTGCTCACCGTGGACTCGGTCAGGCCGCCCACGGACACGGCCAGCCCCAGCAGTGTGTGGTAGCGGTAGGCAGGCAGCCCCAGGAGGCGGGCCATGCGCGGGAAGGCCTGGGAGGGCGCGCCCCAGTTCACGGAGGCCACGGCGGCCCTGCAAGACAGGAGCGCGAGCTGGAGGGGCTGCCCCGCGGGGAGCAGGGCTGTCCCCCCGCCCCGGAGCGGGAACCAGTACCTGGGGAAAAGCCTCTCCAGCTCAGGCCGGGCGGGCACGTGGGGGATGGCGGGGCTGTCGGCGTGGAGCAGCGCCAGGAACACGCGAGCTGCGTGTGCACGGAACCGGTCGATCTTCTCGCTCGCCTGCTGGGCTAAGCAGCACATGAGCCGCTGGCAGCTGCAGACCAGAGTGCAGGGTTAGCTCATCTGGAGCCAGAGAGCGGGCACCTGGGCCAACCCGGCGGCAGGTGGGACGGGACCTGATGCCTCAGAAGCCCACGCGGAGGTCTGGAGTGGAAGCAGTGGGCCTGACATGACCATGGGCTCCAAGAAGGGGAAGAGATGGAGGAAGGGGCATCTGCAGCCAGAGGAACTGGGCTGGGGGCTGCCGGGGAAGCCAGCCCAGGTCTCCTCAGGGGCCTGGACAAGAGCAACGGAGGGGGCACGGTGACTCTGTGCTGGCAAGGTGCCCAGAGGCAGCCCGGTGTCCAGGGCACCAACAGAGCACAGGATGGCCAATCCCCAGCGGCAGCAGGCACGGGCACAGGGGCCCTGAGGTCAGGAGCTGGCTGTCCTCCAACAGGCCTGAACCCCAGGAGAGGCCAAGCCAGGGGCAGAGGCCCTGGTGTCGGGAGGGAGGGCCTGAGCTGCCCCTCTCCCCACACGGGGAGAACAGACTCACAGGGGGGGCTCGATCAGCTCTGGCTGGTTCCGACCCAGCAGGAGAGTCAGGTCCATCAGACTGGTCATGGCTGCCTCGCGGACCCTGCAGAGACACGGAGGGGCTGAGGAGCCGGCCTACTGCCCCAGGTGCTATGTGACCATCAGCCACTCAGCAGGGCCTGGCACCCTCAACCCGGGACAAGAAACACGCAGGAGGCTCGACAAAGGCTGCTGGCAGCCCTTCTCTGAGGATGCTTCCCTCACACATTACCTCAGAAACACCTGACACCCAAAGACAAATGGCCAGGGCCCAGAAAACTCTCCCACAAGTGCACATAGAAATAGCGCTGGTTTCCCCTTGAACCTTTAAGCACAGAACATACCCACTCTACAAAGTCAGTTTGTTTTTTCCTCCTGGCAAAAAAACTTTTAAAGGCTTTTTGAGAGATAAATGTATGTAGAACAGCTCCTGTTTGCTGGTCTAACTCCAGAGTGAGAGCACCATTTCAAACTTGGGACAAAGAACACTCAGTCCAGCTGGGCAATGGGGACCACAAACACGGCCCCACATCACCAGGGTCAGCAGGGACTGCACGCCCGGGGCACCCACCCTCCCGCCAAGGAGTGAGTGCCACCCAGGAGGTAGCACGTGCCATCACGCGGTCAGAAGCCCAGACCGAGCAGCCGCCTACACCAGGCGAGACGGAGACCCCGGCTCTGCATTCAGGGCAGGCCCGCTGCCTGCTGCAGAGCCGTCAGCGCCCTCTGGAAGGACGAAGCAGAACCAAAGCGTCCTCAGTGTCCAGGATCCGCTCGAGAGCCACACGGCACACAAAGAACCAGGAAGATGGGCCACGTGTCCCAGGCAGACGTGAGCCCCGGCTGCAGGCAGAGCACCATCGCCCACACTGCCCTGGGGATCAAGGGCCCAGCCGGGGTCAGAGCCGAGGTCAAGCACCTCTGGCCTTGGTGGGACACTCGTGAGGCGAGCGGGGACGAGGACAGCGCGAGCGCCTCACCAGGCGCCCACGTCCCCGCGGCTGTCGGTGGTGTAATCCTTCAGACAGTCCAGCAGCGCGCAGTAGATCTGGGCGACGTTCTCTCTGCACACAGCTTCGTCCGGAGGCCCTTCTGCCCGCACACCAACAGTCTGGCAAATCCTAAAATTAAAAACGTGTGAAACCCAGCTAATGTCTGAGAATTCCATGCAAGCTCTCCTGCCGTTCTTATCGTTTTGGCTGGATGTGTCTTTCCTGCCAGGATGCCCTCAGAACAGACCCATAACCTCAGAAGCAGACTCGTAACGCTCCTGCACTAACGCGATGCTGAATGACACGTCGCCAAGCCACATTTCTAGCGTCTACAGTTTCAGGGTGCACCGGGGGCCGTCTGTGGCTGGCCCCTCCTACCCCGCCATCCCACAGAAGGCACTCCACGGAGCTTGTCAGAGAAAGGGCAGCCCCTCCCGACGTGCATGTGTGTGACTAACGTCAGCATTCCCTCCACACAGGCAACCGGGGGGCCACGGTCACGAGCAGAAAACTCAGCCCCAGTCCCTGAGCAGGCCCACTGTCCCCAAAACACAGAGGTAAGTGCACTATGGGTTTCATTATTCATTATGACAAAACCGTAATGATCTTCTATGAGTTGGCATGTTCTCAGACAGTCCTCTGAAAAGAGAAGAAACTAGAAAATAAAAATGTTTGCCTCAAAGTAGATTCAGCCCCTGACACACGGGGCTTCTCACACAAACTGCTGTGAACATCCCTTCATGCTCAGTCGCTGGCTTTTGAGAGGACAGTGACTTTGGAGAGAAAAATCAGCAGGGCTCACCTAGAGATGGCCTTCAAGGCATCCCGCCTGGCCTCAGCAAAGCTCACGTCCTTGGGAGAAATGTGGGTAACGGCCCTCAGGCCTGCTAGAACCTGAAAAGCAAAGGCAGAACTGCTGGCCTAAAGATGCATGTCCGTGCATGCAGGGGGAGACCTGGCTTGGCACCCTGTGCCCAGAACACAGCACAGCATGGCTGGTGGCTTGTCCGGGTAGACCGCATGCCCTGGAGAACACACAGAGCCCTGAGTGGGGCAGGGGTGCCCCCAGCATTTCCCACGTCTGCCTCCTAACTACCCTCCTACCCACACCCCCATCACTGGCACTCAGGCAATCTCTGCCAGTCTGCCTCCTCCCTCCAGGGCAAGACCCTGCACCCAAGGCCAGCCATTCCCTCCCGCTCCCTGCTTGGAGGGGAGCCCTCAGCACATGAAAGTGCCCAGCTGCTCACATCTTCACCAGTTACTCTGGAAGTGACAGTTTTGTTCTAAATGCCAGGTGTTTCAAATAGAAAAGCCCCCGGGCAGGGTTTGGATGGTCTGCTCCCCATCTTGATACCTAAGTTGGTCTGGTGCCTTGGATCCCAAGGTGTCAGGGGCAGGGGAAAGCGACACAGGTGAGGGGCACATGTGTGCCAGGCACCTGGCCACAGTGACACCTGGGAGGTGGGCCGCCAGGACCACGACTGATGTTTGAATCGAGGGAAAAGGGAGTACAAAGGGAACAGTTGGGTGGGCTGAGGCTGGCAGGGTCTCCTGGGTCTGACTCTGGCACCCACTCTCCCAGGGAGCTCAGGAGCCGAGTCAGGGTATGAGGGGAGCTGATGGATCACCCTGAAAGGAGACAGGCCGAGGATCATGGAGCTCAAGGGCAAGCAGAACCCTGCCCCCCGGCCATGCCAGAGCATAGGACCCCGTGCTGGGGAGAAAAGGCCCCTCCCCAGGAGTTCTGGGGTGGGAGGCCTGGGACCCTTCACGTGGCCACGAGGGCAGCCTTCCCAGATGAGGCCGGAGACATTTGCTCCTAATGCAGAAAAGGCTGGATGGCACGCCACAGGCAAGGAGAGGCCGGGGGTGTTTCCACGGAGGCCGAGGCTCCCTCCTCAGCCAAGGAGTCAGCTCCCCCGAGCCTCCTCAGCTAGACTGCTCACCACGCTCTCACAGACCACTCACTGCCCTGGGTGTTCCCCT
Source organism: Bubalus kerabau (assembly GCF_029407905.1). NCBI lineage: Eukaryota > Metazoa > Chordata > Mammalia > Artiodactyla > Bovidae > Bubalus > Bubalus kerabau. Next base: position 14,425,225 of record NC_073627.1, on the reverse strand, counting down.
CCCCTTTCTTACGGATGCACACGCTGGCCTGCAGGAATCCCTTCAGCCTACATACCCCGCTCATGGGTCTGGTCCCACACGACCCCCGCCATGCTAGGCCAGCCTCACCTGCCGGAGCCGGCCCTTCAGGAAGAAGGCCGGCAGGGCACCCAAGGCCAGGGCACAGCCACAGCGAGTCATCTCCTCGGGGCTCTGGAGTTCAGCGAGATACAGCTTCACCAGCTCCTCTGAAAAGAAGGGACCAGAGCGTGACCACTGTTGTCCATTATCCACAAGACACACTCCCCAAGCACAGTCCAGAAGATGAGCAAACAGTGCTGAAGGAAGAAGGGAGGGGCGACTTAGATGCCTAGAGCAGACATGTTTTCAAAGCAGCGTAAATCAGCTAGATTGAAGAAAAGAGGTTTTCAGTAGGTGGTTTTAAGGTTTTCATAAGCAATTTTAATACACAATTTCACTCTTGAGAAAATAAAGCCAACAGTTTTATCAGTAGTCAACACGGTCAAACTTCTGTTTTTTATTCACTAAGAACACAAATGCTTTCCTCAGAAGATGAGGATACTTCCTCAAAGACCGAGAGCAAATGTGGTCCCAAGTGGGACCCCCAGGCTAGGTGCTCAGGCGCAGCAGGGGTGCAGGGGCCACTCCACACAAGACGCCCACGGCCGGTCAGGCAGAAACAGGCAGCGCAGTCAGTCAGGCTGAGAGAGCTCAGGGCTGGGAAAGCAGACCTTCCCACACGGGAGAGGCCAGTCATGGGAACTAGAGAGCAACCGAAACAGAGGTTTGACAGGGAGACACAGGACAGGCTGGTAAAGAAGCCGCCTACAATGTGGGGACCTGGGTTCAATCCCCGGGCTGGGAAGGCCTCCTGGAGAAGGGAAAGGCTACCTACCCACTCCAGTGTTCTGGCCTGGAGAATTCCATAGATTATACAGTCCACGGGGTTGCAAAGAGTTGGACACGGACTGAGTGACTTTCACTTTCACAGGAAAAGGGGCCCTGAAGCTATTCAAGAATTCAAGGAGGTCAAGTGGAAAAACCAGCTCTGTTCTCTGGAAAGGCAGCTCCGAAGTCGAGGAAGGCCAGACGCCCTTGCTCTGCACCCACCACAACCGAAGAGGCCGTGCTACCGCCTACACTTCAACACAGCAAGGCCTCTGTGATGTGCACGTGAAGACCTCACTCCTCACACCTGAGGGTGGGGGACTGGATTCCACCTGCACGGACGCGAAAGTGACACCTTTGGTGGAACTTACGATAACACACTTCAGCTGAAAATCCTCTTTCTAGACGCGGAGTCTGCGGATACAGAGGACCAACTGCGCTGGCTCTTTAGATAAAACTGCGTATGGTACGAGGACACAGTATAACACCACTAATTCAGAAAGTCTATCAGAAGATCAGATGACAAAGTATTTTCTAACTTTTGGAAAAATTCCCCAAAAGTAGATTTAGACTACCGCATCCATGATTCCAGATGTACAAGTTGGATTTTAAAAAGGCAGCGGAACCAGAGATCAAATTGCCAACCTCCACTGGACCATAGAAAAAGCAAGGGAATTCCAGAAAAAAATCTATATCTATTTCATTAACTATGCTAAAGCCTTTTACTACGTGGATCACAACAAACTGCAGAAAATTCTTAAAGAGATGGGAAAACGAGATCACCTTACTTGCCTCCTGAGAAACCTGTTTGCAGGTGAAGAAGCCACAGTTAGAACCGGACATGGAACAGACTGGTAGAAAGTTGGGAGAGGAGTATGTCAGGTTGTATACAGTCGCCCTGCTTATTTAATTTACATGCAGTGTATATCATGTGAAATGCTGTGCTGAATGAATTACAAGCTGGAATCAAGATAGCAGGGAGAAATATCAACAGTCTCAGATATGCAAAAGGCAGAAAGTGAAGAACTAAAGACCCTCTTGATGAAGGTGAAAGACGAGAGTGAAAAAAACTGGCTCAAAACTCAACTTTCAAAAAACTAAGATCATGGCATCTGGGTCCAACAGTTCAGTTCAGTTCAGTCGCTCAGTCGTGTCCAACTCTTTGCGACCCCATGAAGCACAGCACACCAGGCCTCCCTGTCCATCACCAACTCCCGGAGTTTACCCAAACTCATGTCCATCCAGTCGGTGATGGCATCCAGCCATCTCATCCTCTGTCGTCCCCTTCTCCTCCTGTCCCCAATCCCTCCCAGCATCAGGGTCTTTTCCAATGAGTCAACTCTTCGCATCAGGTGGCCAAAGTATTGGAGTTTCAGCCTCAGCATCAGTCATTCCAGTGAACACCCAGGACTGGTCTCCTTTAGGATGGACTGGTTGGATCTCCTTGCAGTCCAAGGGACTCTCAAGAGTCTTCTCCAACACCACAGTTCAAAAGCATCAATTCTTTGGCGCTTAGCTTTCTTCACAGTCCAACTCTCACATCCACACATGACCACTGGAAAAACCACAGCCTTGACTAGATGGACCTTTGTTGGCAAAGTAATATCTCTGCTTTTTAATATGCTATCTAGGTTGGTCATAACTTTCCTTCCAAGGAGTAAGCGTCTTTTAATTTCATGGCTGCAATCACCATCTGCAGTGATTTTGGAGCCCAAAAAAATAAAGCCTGACACTGTTTCCACTGTTTCCCCATCACTTCATGGCAAATAGATGGGGAAAATATGGAAACAGTGACAGACTTCATTTTCTTGGACTCCAAAAATCACTTCAGACAGTGACTACAGCCATGAAATTAAAAGATACTTGCTCCTTGGAAGAAAAGCTATGATAAACCTAGACGGTATATTTAAAAACAGAAACATCACTTTGCTGACAAAGGGATGTAGAGTCAAAGCTATGGTTTTTCCAGTAGTCATCTATGGATGTGAGAGTTGGACCATAAAGAAAGCTGAGCACCGAAGAACTGATGCTTTTGAACTGTGGTGCTGGAGAAGACTCAAGAGTCCCTTGGACAGCAAGGAAATCAAATCAGCCGATCCTAAAGGCAATCAACCCCGAATATTCATTGGAAGAACTGATGCTAAAGCTGAAGTTCCAATACTCTGGCCACCTGATGCGAAGAGTCAACTCATTGGAAAAGACTTTGATCCTGGGAAAGATTGAAGGCAGGAGGAGAATAGGGTGACAGAAAATGAGATGGTTGGATGGCATCACTAAATCAATGGACATGAGTTTGAATACACTCATGAGAGTCTCCAGGACAGGGAAGCCTGGCATGCTGCAGTCTATGGGGCCGCAAAGAGTCAGACAAGACTTAGCGACTGAAAAATAACCCATGATTCTTCCATACTTAAAATAATTTTTGAAGTGTTTCATATATTTTTGAAGTAACTGTAATAAATATTCTGTATTACGATACAAAGGAAAGCTCCAGGGCCACATAACGTGTAAATACAAAGCTTTTTAATATGAAACTAACACTCCGGAACTAGACCCTACAAACAGGACCGTGTGATGTGTCAGATCAACTGCAGCTTAGAGGCTGGTTCTGGAAAACCCAACTGATGCAAGGACATGCAACAAGACAGCTACACCAACGCTGTTCACGGGAAGAGGAAAAGATAATAACACATGAAGGACACGTGCCAGAAAAGCACTGTGGGTCACACAAAAACTCTAAATGCACTTAACCATGAAACAGGTCAGTGAAGTAACCACTGAATGGACAGACTCCAGGGAAAAAGCATGAAATCAGGAGGGCGTGGAAAGGCAGCAGAAGCGGACAACTCTGAGCTGACAGAGCCTGGGGGACGAGTGCGAACGACCATCCCCTGATAATGAGGGCTGGGCCCCGAGGAAGACCAGGGACAGGACAGAAGAGAGGTCCTCCCAGAGACAGAGCTCCACCACAGCACTGGGAGCCTCCAAAGTCCAAAACAGGGCAAAGTGGACTTAAAAACATAACTTAACAAAACACTGCTGAAATAAGAGTTGATTCTACAGTAAAGTGGTAGCATCCGGGAAGTGGACCCCACGTGGCCTTAGAGAAGTCTGGCTCCAGGTGAGGATGGGAGGGGCTGAGGAGGGGCGGCATCCCCACGGCCTGCCGCCCACTCTCTCTACCCCCCAGGCCCATCCACACTACAGCAGGAGAGGCAGGCACCCCACAGCCACCCACCCCCAGCCCCACTGGATGCAGGGCTGAGTGCAGACACCCACTCACCCTGCGCAGCAGCCTCTGCCTCCCCAGGCTCCGGGGCGTGGTACTCGCTGCAGAGGGCGGCCAGGGCCGACACAGCCGCCTCCTGAAACGGAGGAGACGTGAGTGAGCTGCAAGCTCCTGGTCAAGGAGCAGCCAGGTGGCCCTGCGGTCAGGCCAGTGACTTGGTATGAAAGACCCAGAGGCTGATCACATCATTCTTTCTGGTATGTCTGCTAGACATTGTCATCATCGTCAGTCAGATGTGGTCGTAAGTTTACTATTCTCTGCAACTAATACACTGGATATAAAAGTTATTTTCTCCATATAGTGCAAATGTCACGTCTTTCCATGTGAAAGGCAATAATGAAATGTGGTGTTTTCTTCTTTCCCAGCTGAAATAATCATGGAAAAGTGTGTTAAACACCAGAAGCAGCATGGCAATGCCCCTCAGGTGAGCCACAGAGAGGCCTAGTATGCAGTGGAGCTGGGGTCCCAGGACTGCTGGGAACAGGGCTGGCTGGACAAGGAGGAAGGGCTGACCCAAGGCTGGGGCACCTCAGGGGACAAAGCGCAGGAATGGGGTTCACACCACACAGAGGTGCTTGGCCCCTCCTGTCGGCTCCACAGTGACTCACCTAAGCCTTTCTCCATGGTCAAGACCGCATGGGGCAAATGCTGGGTTCGTGTGTTCTTTCCAAGTGAAGGTCGCTTGGTCGTGTCTGACTCTTTGTGACCCGATGGACTAGACAGTCCATGGAATTCTCCAGGCCAGCATACTGGAGCGGGTAGTTCCCTTCTCCAGGGCATCTTCCCAACCCAGGGATGGAACCAGGGTCTCCTGCACTACAGGGGGCTCCTCCACCAACGGAGCTGCCAGGAAGCCCGGTTCTTCCCAGGGCTCTTCACACCAGGGAGCGCCAACGGAGGCGCTGGGGGAGGGCGTCCTCATGCAAATCAGAGGGGCAGACCAAACCACGATCACGACTGGTGTGACTTAACTATGGATTGTTTTTAAAAGGAATTCTGACACCGATCATGAAGAACTCAAATTCAACTAGTAAAACTGTACCTGGATCCTACAGAACGATAAACTTACTTATAGAAAAAGGGATGAAGACTAAAGATATGTCCTATCCACCCAACAGAAAAGCTGAGACACAGGAGGCTGGAGAGCTACAAGAAAGACCAATATCTACTTCCAGTCCTTCATCCTCCACATCAAAGCCTAGTCATTATCAATACCAAGGCTATTATCTCTGCACGGGGGTAGGGGCTGCAACTCTGTTAGTCCAAAGTTCACGTGTCCTGAGGCAGGACAGCAGTGGCCACGGGGATGGGGACACACGCCACACACTCTTGCTCACTTGACGTGGCTGACACTGACATGCTGTCACGATTCTAGCAGGTTGCTCATCCGCACATGAGCATCACAACAGGAGCCTCCAGCCCTAAATTCTACAGCTCAATAGGGAACACGTTTAGAAGGCAAATTAATTAATAAAACTAGAAACAATAATAAAAAATTTAAATATTCTGGTCAATGATGGCTGCATTAGTTGTCCCGATCATAAATTACATAAACAATATCATTCAGAATTCCAAATATAATTACTGGCATTTATCAACCATGTTGGTCTACAAAATCGACTCATAATGCACAGAGACCTTTGAAACACTCAAATATTTACACACAGTGCAAAAGCCAGAGAGCCCTTGCTCCCCACACCTTTATATGTTGTCGAGAGTGACTTGAAATGAGGTGGAGGTTTTTCAAGGTGTCGTTTATCAGCCACTGCCAACCATCTGTCAAAGAAACAAATTCATTCAGCTGGTAAAGAACATTTGCATCAAATTAAAAACACCACCACACAGATCTTCTACCTCTCAAGTCAAAGTAGACGGTGACGTTTGAGAGGAACCTGCAGGAAATCTGAGGTACACGCTCTCCAGGTCGAGTGAAATTCTAAAGGCCTTTGCCCTGTCCACCTATAGGGGTAAACTCTTCTTTCTGCTGTTGAAATGTGAAAACTGTCACGATGGGCAAGTTTTTGTTCTCCTTTTCCACCTGCAAGCTTCAAGTGGTCTTTGCCTGTACTTCTTCCCTGAACAATCCCCCCACCAATAAAAATCAAACACAAAATTCAACTAGATCTAATACTTGGAAACAAACACTAACTCATTTTTTGCTTCTTCCTCAAGTTACAGAACTTCTGAGGCTGTAGAGCACAGAGCCAGCACAGCCGGCAGGGGCGGGGACCCCAGGGCTTTTCTTACTACCTCTCTGTGACCAGCGGCCACAACGTCAGAGCCTGGAGACGCTCCAGACCAGCACCGGGGCCTGACTGCCACCCCTGGAAGAGCCAAGGCAGCTGCTGGCCCTCCCCTCATCCTGCGAGAGCCTGCCCCTCGGGCTGGCACTGTCCAAATGGGAGAGGAACAGCCAAGAATGCCTGGTGCTGGGCACGGCCATGACAGGCAGAGCCCCAGTCGGGAGCCCTGAGGAAGGACCTTGAGCCCTTGGAAGAGAAGGAAGAATCTCTGCTTCTGTGGGGAGAGTGTGGGGGATGCTCCCTGTTTACAGTGGGTTCTTAACAGCAACTTAAAACAGATTCTAACAGGATGGAATTTACCATCCACCCTAACAGGCTGGTCTTCACTTTTCAAGCTGAAGTAGTTCTGGAAGAAAATGCCACAATGTGAGCCACTGGAGAGGTGCACTTACCGATCACGGCGTCACCTCTGAAGGGCATTTTGGAAAGGGCCGCGTTTTCTATTAAAATGCACACTAGGAAGAAAAAGGATGAACGCAATGTCATTTTCCCAAAAGTGCCCATCCCAGCACCCACCCTGACGCACCTGAGCCCAGCGCGGCCAACACCAGCCTTCCCGCCCCTGCCCCTCAGCGCAGGTGTCCGGAGGCGAGCCCCCAGCATGTCCTCAGCACCAGACCTGGCCCAGGCTCGGGGGCAGTGCCAGGAGCCACGAGCAGCAGCATCACGCTGGTGCCCTTGGGGAACCCTGCCCAGACAAGGGAGCGACACATGGAGGCCGCAGGTCTGACCCCATACAAACCCCCAGGGACAGACAACTCAGCTCTCAAACCACGGACACCCATAAGTGACCAGGCGCTGTGGCTGAGCAGCAGGCACCTGCCCGATGAGGACCACGGAGAAGCAAGTTCCCCTGGAGGGGGGCTCCCCCACCTCAGGTCAGCACCAGGGTCCGGACAGGGTCAGAGGAGGTAACACGTATCACCCCGACGGGACAGTCCCCAGATGAGCCACAGTGCGCAAAGCTCTGGTAAATTCCTGACCTCTGTAAATAATGCAGTGTCCGTTTTAATAAACTACCACTTCTGCGCGTGGAAACACAGCCCAGTGGAGCTGCTCAGCGGCCACCACCACAAGGACACCTGAGCCTCAGTGTGGTGGCCTCACATGGCTGTCCTGGCACCAAGGAGGCTCTGACCTACCCGGTGCCTGCCCACAGGCCACGTGCCTCTGCCCATCCCACATGGCTCCTCACGCCGCCCATTCACACAGCAAATGCACCCCCACCTCGGTCCCTACAACAGAACAGCCTAATGGTTTCCTCCTACTGAATGAGTAGTTTGCATTTGCTAGAAAAAATCTAACACTACAGAAAAATAAGATAGAAAACCACCACTGACATTTTGGTGGCCATGTAATTTGGGGGTCCCACCACGGACCTTCACAGGCTAAGAGAGCACAGGCGCCCCTCCCGTCAGCTTGGTGCCCTGACCCCGTCTTCGCCACCTTGCTCCCGCCTTGACCCCGAAACTAAGCTGAGCTGGAGCATGGCTCCCACACCTCCTCCCACGCTCAGAGGGTCACAGACCATAGGCGCCCCCCGCCATGGCCAGGCTAGGCTGGGCTGGCAGCAACAAACCCCAACCTCAGCGCCCACAGCAACAGAGGCTCCCTGTGCCCGCTGCACAGCCGCCATGCCTCAGCAGGGGTGCCCGTCACTGCCCCCCAGGGACCAGTGACCGGTGGCAGCTGTCCTCTGAAATGCTGCCAGGCCAGCGAGGAAGCCAGCTCTGCAGTCTCCGCGAGCATGGACGCCATCCCACCTCCTCACACTCCCGACTCCCACCGTCCTGAGCACAGATGTGACCTGCCAGCACGAGGGGGCCTGGGGGCCGGAGGAGGGGTGTCCCAGCAGAGCCAGGACGCACACAGGCCCCTCCCCGGCTCCAGCCACCGAACTGCTTTTCTTCTCAAACAACATAACTGACCACGGGAGACCCCATGCTCTTTAGCAGACGGGCAACATCCCACACTATGGTTATGAAACTGTTAATCCAATATTTCCTGTTGGGCTCAGCTCTCCTTCCAGTTTCTGTCATGTCAGACAAGATGGCCACACACATCCCATCAGCACACAGACTGCCTGTCTGTCCAGCAGGATGCCTGTCACCCCTACATGTTTTGGGGGTGCAGAGTCCTAGGAGTGGCCCTGCAGGGCAGAAGACTGCACATTTTTAATTCTAAGAGACAATGCCCTTCGCAACCGGAAAATGCTGTAACAACATATACTCCAGAGCAGGCACTCCATCGGCAGAGGATCACCCAGCTCTGATGTAGCCAATATGATCGAGGAGACATGTCCTCCTCGTGGAGCTAACCAGCATCTCCCCAGCAACCAGGTGAGGCTGAAAACTTCCTGGGTAGGAAGTTTTTTAGGGACCAATGTGATCATCTAATTTCTCCTAACATTTCCTTAAGTTTTAAAAAATGTACCTCTTATACTTAAGTTTAATCAGAAATTAATCAGTTAAGTATCCGTTAATTAGAAATTTAGTTTTGTGTATGTGTGCAGTGGGACACAATTTTGTTTCCTTCCACGTGGCTCCTTGGGACATCATCAACCGCTCTATCAACTGCCCTCTTCAGCGAGGTTGGAAACACGTACCTTCTTGGTCACATGTGAAATCCCATGTACGTTTGAAACTTCTGATTCTCCCTTCTGTTTTATCAATCTATCATACTGAAGAGGGAAAGAGGGCAACATTCGCATTCCTAACTGTATCACCCCTTCATGGTACACTTACTTCTACTCATCCATCCCACCCCAGCGGCTGCCAGCCCCGTGGCTACTAAAATGTATCTAGACCCACAGAAGCTGATAATTAAGAGCCTGGAGTGCACACACACGGGAGAAGCAGCGGGCTGAGCGGGCAGCCCTGGAGTTGGGACGTGCAGGCCAGGTGCACCGCCATGGTAACTCTGACCAGAAAACGGCCCGGCCACTTGTCCCTGCAAAGGAGCCCATCAGGGAACTTTACAAGGTGGAGAACAAGTAAATAAATACCCTTGGGACTTTTGTCTTCCTTCAGTGGTGGGAAGAAAGGACCTTGCCCCACAACCTGCAGCCTCTGTTGCTCAGACCTACCTGCTTGTCTCATGAGCTCTCCTCCCAGACCCCTGAAAATTAATGAAAACAAAGTTAAAACTCTTGTTATACAAAACAACGTAAATATTTTCACCAAGTAACAGATGTAACTTCAGGCTCCAAAAAATATTAAGACGACGTTAAAGAGCTGCATTCATTGTTGGCCACGTGAACTACTTTTTATGAAAAGAAATGAAAATACGTGCTGTGACCGCTTATGAGATGATTTTCAGTTTTCACTGGAGACTCTAATCCCTGGTATGAATTATATCACAGACTCACATGTAACAAACTCCAAACACTGTTCAACTCTTATTTTGTAAAAACTACAGGAACTTAAGGCACCAGCAAGATATCATCACCCAGCAGGATCGGGGAGAGGGGCTGCCCGCCTGGACCCCCGACTGACGTGGGACGCTGACGATGGGGAACTGGTGGACATGAGTTCAAGAAACACTCCGGGAGAAGGCAGGAAAGCTATGAGACCATGGCTTCCGGCCCAGGCAGAGGAACAGGATTCGAGTTTGCCCTCCTGCCTCAAACAAGTGGAAAACTGCACAAACATTCAGAGGCTTGCAGACAGAGGTGTGGGAGGAGGGAAGGAGCAGCCAGGGCCCAGCAGGGAGGCCCCCGCAGATGGAAGGTGGGGAGGCCAAGGCGGCCAGAATCTGAGGGGCTGCGGAGCAGCCACTGGCCCTGAGCTGCACGTTCGAGAAAGTAAACCGCCTGAGTCTGAAAGAAGAAAAACACTCCTAAGGAGAAGGCGGGGCACGCGTGGGAACCCATACAGGCGGGGAGGAGCCCCCTCAGGCAGAGCACGGGCCTCCTCAGGCACGAGGCACCAGGAGACCCCCACAAGGACCACCTGAGCGGCCGGCCCACTTGTTTTGGCCCTGCCAAGCCTCCAGAGCTGGCTGTGAAAGGGTCCAACTGAGCCCACCAAGCGAGCAGCACCGGATAACAGCAGCCGGCACCCAGCGACAAAAATACCACAGAGCCCAGCTCCCCGCTGAGAATCAGAACACCCCCCACGACTCCAAGAAAACAACCCGCACAGACCCAGTAGCCCCCCAAGACGAGGGGATACACACACAGGGTCATCAGAACAGCTCTCAGCTCATGCACGTGTCCCAGGAGGGGAGGAGAGGGACTGAGTCACAGCAAGACACAAACAGGACCTCAAGAAATAAAAACACAGACCTGAAAAGAAAAGCTACACCGAACGCAATCAACGATGATGGGAACAGAAACCAAAGCAATAAAAACGAAGAGGTTAAAGAGACCCTGCTCAAAGACAAGCAAATCACGTAAAAACGACAGAGTCCGTTTAAATAGCCTCCGCTGGACCGAGTACGGGGCAGTTTAAGTCACAGAAGGAATAACAAGGACGTTACTAAATTACAACATGGTGTTGGGGAGGAGGGCGGTGCAGGAGTCTATAGTGATACATCAGACAGACAGCAGGGTGGGAGTGGGCAGGGACGCTGCTCTTTGCAGACAAGTCCCAGAAAATGCACATGGAAAGAATGAGGGAATCAGCCAGGCACCCAATGGCAGACCGCAGGGTGATGGCTGACTCAGGCAAGGCCGGCGCTGGAAACCAGGATCCACGAGTCTTGAAACCACCCGTCAGGCCAGTCGCTAGCTGCAAGGGGGTGCATGCCTCTCACCGGCACGTCTGACCTTCTGGAGGTCGTCCCTAAACCCAGGGGTCAACTCAGCGTCTCCACCAGGGGGCAAGCACACCGACGTCACAGGCAACACAAGGGTCTGCGCGGCCGCACCAGCCACGCCACGGGCAAGCCAGAGCCGGCCGCGCCGGCCACGCCACAGGTGAGCCAGAGCCGGCCGCACCGGCCACGCCACGGGCGAGCCAGATCCAGTCATGCAGGGAGTACCCCAGCAAACCCGGCATGTGCAACGGTACACAGCACACCTGGCCTGAAAAGAGGCTGCGTCATGGAAAGCAAAAAGGGGGCTAACTGAGTAACACCAAACACAGCACAAAAACTTGAGTAGGTCCTAGTTCAAGGGGGAAAAAAGGCTACGGAGAGCATTTGAAGACAAGCTGAAGGAACCTCCACTTACAGGTCACGGAGGTCACATGGAACCTCCTGGGTGCAGTGGAGACGCTGGTTGTTATGTGGTCACACAGGAGAAAGTCCCTCCTCTTCCCTGATCCTTTCTCAAGTTTTAAAGAGGAAGTAACAGGCCCACAACTTACTAAAGAAAACAAATAATACACGTATACAGAGAAAAAGAAAACAAATGGTCAAGATGTTATGAATAACTGACTGAGGTGGGGAAGGGTGAACAGGCATTCGCTGCATGATTCTTTTAATTTTATTTAGACCCCAAACTCAAGATAAAATGTTCGGGTTTAGGGAAAATCAGTCCTTGCTATGTCCTCCCCCAGGAAGATTTCTGAGCACAGTCCGCCCAAGAGAACGCAGTTCCCAGAGTCACTCAGATCGCTGAGAAAGCAAGGGGGCCCCAAAGAGACCAGGCGGACCCAGCACCCCTGAGGCCACAAGGCCGTGGCTCCCAGGACAGCAGGTGGCCTCCCAAGGGCTGACTTCTTCACTCACAGAGGGGCAGGAGCACACCCCCCAGGGGACCAGAAGAGAGGGCTGGTGCAAACCCCACACACAACTCACATTTCCCTCCGAGATCAAGATCCAGCTCCCTCGACCACATGACCTGCCGTTTCCATTTCCCCACAGTTCACATTTCTTTAAGACTTTCTGTCCTGCAAAGGATGGCCTGTCACCACTCCTGCAGGAGGGCCTGACGCTGCCAGGTGACACATAGGGAGTGGGACATGGCCATCACAAGCAATGAGCCCCCCACGCACTCAACTGTCAGAGGAAATTCAACGAGGGCTCCCCAGAGAGCTCCAGGCCCGCTGACGGGAAGTGCCTGCCAGGTTTCAGAGCTTGGGCATTCCCAGTCAGGAGCACCACGCAGCCTGGCCAGGAGTTCTCACCCTCCTGCCCCTCCCCAACAGGGATTCTCCTTCCAACCTGCCGGACACAGCAAGTGCTCAGAGCTCCCACTGCACACGGTGGTCCTCCCAGCACAAGCCCCCCACAGCCAGCCAGCACTGACCACCCCTGGTGTCACGGGGCTGCCCTGTCAGTCTGTCAGAACCTGTGAGATGCTCCAGCCCTGTGTCCTTTGCCAATGTAAGAGGGATCTTCAGGTCACGTGGGACCCAAGGTTCTAGCACCAGACTGACTTAAGGGGTCCCTTCCGGGAAAGATTTACTTCCACAGGCGAGGCTGCTTCCTGGAGGTCAGGGCCAAGAAGGAAGGGTCTGGAGCTTTGTCCCAGCTATGGAGGTCCGAGCCTGAGAAGGCTCTGCCAGGCAGGATCCTCCGTTTACTTGGGCCGGGGGCCCTGTGGGAGGTCAACACTGGTAGTGCCATCTGTGGTGGGGCCTCACATCACAGAGAATCAGCTCAACCCAATGGAAAGCCTGGATGCCAAGGCTGGGGGGTGGTCTCCCTGGGCGGCAGAAGCTGCGTGTCACAAGTAGCCATTAGGAGGGTTTGGGTTGACTCCACGGGGACAGGACCCAGCCAGGAAGCTGTGCCTCATCTGCCAGAGACTCTGTCCTCGGGGCCTTTTATGTTGCTGATTTGAATGACCACTTTTGCAGCAATAAGCCACAGTCACAGCATCAAGAGCTCAGCTGGTAAAGAATCCGCCTGCAATGCAGCAGACCTGGGTTCAATTCCTGGGTTGGGAAGATTCCCTGGAGAAAGGAAAGGCTACCCACTCCAGTATTCTAGCCTGGAGAATTTCATGGACTGTATAGTTCATGGAGTCGCAAAGAGTCAGACATGACTGAGTGACTTTCACTTTGATTTTTTTCCCGAGCATCAAGAGCTATGCTGAGTGCCAAGTCCTTCTGCCACCCCAGTCCCTGAGCCTGGGAGTGGTCTCGAGGACCCCCAAACTCACAATCAGAAAACAGTCAAAGGAAATGGTGGGGCTAAGCTGGATCTCACAGGTCAGGACTGGACTCTCGGATTCAGGCCCCTGCAGTCTGGTCCTGTGGGGCACGTGCCCTCCCTTCTGTGGTCTGTGTGGGAGTCATACCTGGGGAACAAACACTGCTGAGGCGCCAGGCCCGTCCCACCCAGAGCCCTTGCTACACCAGACGCCACGCGCATCATCTCCCTACGCTGGCCTCAAGGAAGGGGCTTATTTTCTATTACTTTTGAGATTTATCACTAGAAAAGAACATTTAAAGGCAATGAACAGACGTGCATTTGGAATTTGTAAAATGCTAACGATATCATCAGAAGCCTTCAGCTCCAAAAAAAAGCCACACACGACAAAAGCACAATGGCCCTAGGGTGGCCAGGGGTTCACTCCTCAGTTCACTTGGCACGCAGCTCACTCTCTGCTCATCCATGGTTAGTCCAGCGGAGTTCAGGCCACTTCATCAGGAAGAAGTGAACACGTTTTCATGTATGAGAAAATGAGTCGTTCCTCTCTATTTAAAGCAGATGAAAAGCAGGCAGGCAGCATTGGTGGAACAGCCAAGAGCGCCCATGGGAACTCCCTCCAGGCCTCCACCCAAGAAGCAGGAACCGGGAGGCAGAGCCACACCCACGGGTCCAGGTCCACACCAGGCCCCACCCACCCAGCAGGAGACTCGCTCAGCAGAGTTTATCACCTGCAGGATGCCTCTAAGGGAAGGACCATTAAACAGGAAACAGACACCACCAAGAGCCCAAGGAACCTCGTCCCATCTCCACACTGACCACAGAGGGTCCTGACACAGGTATTCACCCAAGAAAAACAGAAACACACGTCCACACCAAGACTCATATGCCAATATGCACAGAAGTGAAGATGCCCATCACCTGGCAAGAAGGTACCAAGCACACAGGTGGCTGACCACCGACAGCTCTACGGGAGAACACACTGCTATACACCAGCCACACGGTGAATCTCAGAAACAGCACTCTCGGGGAGGAAGACCAGACCCTAAGACTGCACAGTAGAGTTCTATCCACATGATAGTCAGAGGGCGGACCACAGCCACCAGGGCAGAGGGGACCTGCTGCAAAGGGCAGAAGGCAGATCCAGCCGGTGCCGCTGCTGTGGGTGGTCTGTCCACAGCCACAAGCCTGTCAGGCTCCACAGTCAAAGGCGGAAGCTTCTCGTCATGTTGTCTGTGAAGCTCAGAACCCAACCACGCCTTTCACGGCTCTTCACTCGCTCAAATACGACACACAAATGACTCAGCAAGGACCACTCAGGAGATGCCCATGACTAGGGGCCCAATGTTTTCTTCACAAAACATAAAACTTCAGGTATGTAAATCTTACCTGTATAACTGACGATCGTAAAGCTAAAAATAAAGAATTGAAAATTAGTCATCTGAATTACTAGGATTTAAAAATATAACACAGCAGGTATATAACATCAACGAGCATCAGAAGGAGAACAGAGAGACAAGCACAGGTGGGCGTCTCACAGGAGGGCTGACAGAGTGCACTCCACTCTCCAGGAGTGCCTTGCTAAGAAGCCCCTCCCTCGCTAAGACCCTCCGGCACAACTGTGCTTGATCCCCAAGACAGCCCAGATTCCTCCTTCCCTGGCCTGGTATGGAAACCGAAGGTCAGAGCAGGGAGGAAGAGGGTCACCAGCCAGTGACAGCAGGGAGATGCCTGGATACCGGACCTGCCCCCAACAGCCCCTCAGGCAGAAAATTAAGCCTGCCAGCCCTTCTCCTGGCAAGGAACTCAGAGAAGCACCTCAGCATCCCACTAATTACCGTCCCTGCCCCCACTCACTGAAAGCTCATGCTGTGCCAAAAACTCCACCCAACTCTCCAGACACATTCTTCAGTTCTCACAGAAACTCAAGCAAGTAGGTTCCGCTATCATCCAGGCTCTACAAAAATAGGAAGCCGAGGACAGGGTGGTCCCCACACTGAACCTTCTACAGCACCACTTGGCATCAGCCTGGCTCCACCGTGTCCAGGTAGCACCAGACTCCACTCTACAGTGAGAAATGAGGGCTTCTCTGGTGGTCCAGGGGTTAAGAATCCGCCTTGCAACGCAAGGGACACGAGTTAAATCCCTGGTCGGGGAAGATCACCCATGCACCACAACTCCCGAGACCAAGCTCCGGAGCCCGAGTGCCCTGGAGCCCACACTCCAAACAAGAGAAGCCATCACCATGAGACGCTCGAGCACTGCGACGGAGAGTAGCCCCCACTCACTGGGATGAGAAAGCCCGCATGCAGCAACGATGACCCACCACAGCCAAAAACATACACAGAGACACCCTTAAAGGTGAGAAATGCACCTAAACAGATGAAATGACTTTGCTAAAACAGAAATGAAAGCTAACAGCACCAACGGGATGAGGGAAGGACGTCAAAATGGTCAATTATCACATAAAGAAAGATCTTAAAACAGAACTCAGCCCAGAACAACAAATGGTAAAGCCATTTAACACCCAAGAGTGACTTTCATGCTATCCTATAACATTCAGACCCACAGCTCGTACTTCACCAATTTTGAGTCACAAAAAGCCTTTGAGAATCTCAAAACCCAGAAAACACACACATACCTCCTCCCCAGAGAAGTGCATACACAAACCCTGGGTGTGACTGCAGACGTGGAGCCCCCCGTGGGGGTAAAGCTGGGGGCGCAAGGCCTTCTGTGAGCCACCACCCACCCACCATCCCGCGAGGATGCCCGGAGCGAGGAGGGCGGCCAGGCAGTGCAGCAGGACCAGACGAGAGGCGGGCACTCTCTGCCAGGCCCAGCGGGGGACACTTGGCCACACGGGAGAGCCAGAGCTCACCCCCAGGGTTCGTGCCCAAAGCCCCAGGACTGACTCCAGGCTGCACTTGGAGCTGAGGAGCGGGAAGGGTGTGGGGGCAGGGAGGCCCCCAGGCACTGGGAGACCTAGGAGGGGGTGCCCCGGCGGCTCACACTGACCTGCTGGTGGATCTGCTTCAGGCCATGCATGGCTTTCTCGTCCAGGAAGTCCGAGACGGGCCTGCAGGAATTCAAACACGACATGTGAAGACCATGATTTTGAGTCTGGGGCAGGGGGCTTGAAATTCCCAGGAGCCCTGAGGAGAGAAGTAGGGTCAACTCAGATCCCCTATCATCGTGCCTCCAGGGAACCACCTCGAGGGACAGGAATCGACTTTATATAACACAGTATTCCTCAAGGTGGAGTTCAGGAGCCATGGCACAGACATCACAGTGTGTGGTGAGCTGTGTCTCTGAGGAAAAGTCAGTCAGAAAGTAAGAAGATGGAGCAGCTGCTTCACAAAACATTCTCGACGTTCAGACGTTCTCAGCCACCCCATACTGCGTCTGTTGTTATTTATACCAACTGCTCCAACAGAAGAGGCTCCTAGTTGAAACTTTTACATCCTCTGGTATTTTAAATTATTCAAAATGATAAATGAACACAGAATACTGAATACACGGGCTACTCCACACCAAGTCTGGAAAACGTGTCTTTGCTTTACCATCTGTTTAAATCTCGGAAAGAATGAGGTGACAAGAGAAGCCCAGTGAGGTGGGATCCCCTAGAGAGGACAGGGGACCGCTGACAGATGTTGTCAGATGCAAATGAAGGGGCTCCTACCTGCCCTGCTGCGTGGCCAGCGTGTGCAGGCTGCGGGCGACCTCTGCGCAGGCAAGCACGGCCCCGTGCCGAGTGTGCAGGTCTGAACTCTGTGTCATGGACAGCAGACGCGGGAACACTGCCAGGACACAGCGGGAGAGGCACACGGGGTGACTGTCAGACGCGCGGGTTCAGGATCCAGGGGAGAACGCACCCGCTCAGTTCTATCATCATCTCACAACCAGGGCGAAACTAAGGCCTCCGACACGCCGAACCCCATCAGCAGACGCATGAACAGGGAAGATGAATGTGACTTAAGAGGATACTTGTCCCAAATAGCACATATCTCCGGGGCCCCAGACACAGGGTGGTGACTCAGGGTGAGGACAGACAGCAGGGAAGAAGGAAAACAGACTGTTTTCCAGGTCCTTCCTATTGTTCAGGGACCCCCAAGGCTCTGCTGGGGGGCAGGGAGGACAGAGACTGGGCTGTAGAACCCTTCAGCCACCACACATTGACTCAGCCAGGAGTTCCCTCCTTGCTGCTTAGAGCAGAGAAAACCTCGGAGCCTGTGCTCTGGGGACAGAAAGCCGGACCAGAGTCCCTGCAGCTTGGCCGGGAGTACAGGTGAGGAGTCACAACCACAGAGGCTCTGTCCTTCCAGCCCCACCAGCCAGGGAAAGCACGGTCACAGCCATGCAGAGGCCACGGACGCCAACAGCATCCTTGCTGGGAGGGGGCCGTCACGGGCGCTCAGATATGGCAGTGGTCAGTGTTTAAGAATCCTAGAGCAGTCAGCACTCCTGAACTGGGAAGAAAGTGTCCCCTTCATTCAGGCAGCAGGATCAGCATCAAAGGAAAGTAAACACCAGGAGAGATTTCTGACATTAATTAAGAGACCACGAAGGACCTTCACAGGCCCCAAGTCCTCATGTAAAATCCTAGTGTCTGCGTAAAATCAGTAACTCCAACTGAGCAACCGTAATCCAACAACAGTCACTTCTCTAATAAACGTCAGTGGGAGTAAGTACAAATCGAAGAAACCTATGTATTGTTTCCTGAATTGAAATCAGATGCCTACTGATTCCAAATAGAAAAGCCATGATGGAACAAATACAGAGTCTTTTCTTAACGATAAGGGCATGTCATTAACTCAGACTGGCCGTCTTGTTCCTGAGTAGAGCGCACTCAGGCCCAGCCCAGGAAGTCAGCAAGGCCCCTGCAGCCCCAGGGAGGCGCTCACTGTTTTGTGTGTTACATCATGAGCTGCTTCACTTGTTTCAAGGCTCATCCTGAAACGCACACAGTGCACAGCGGATCCTCCCTTCTGGCTGGGATGGCAGAGGAATGAACCCTGGGGCTCCCGGGGACATGCACACCTCAGTGCTCACAGCACCTGTGTTCCCAGAGGCTGGGGCACCTGGTTTATGTTCTGTCCCCAACGAAGCACAGACCAGTTCTTCACACCCTTCCCAGCAAGAGAGAAACCCTCAGGTCTTAACATCAGCGTTCTGCTGGGGGGGTGTGTGTGTGTCTGTGGCGCACACACTTGTGCACGTGTGAAGGCATGTGGGCAGCACCTACCTTCGCGGGCGGTGTGCTCGGGCGCTCGCTGCGCCAGGTTCCGCAGCGCCTTGGCGGACAGCTCCCTGATGGTCCTGGGGGCGGGACAGACAACACTGTTAGTCCTGCAGGCTGAGGAGTCTGGCCTTTCACTCAGAGAGAACAGTGTGCGGGAGCTGTCGCCTGGCCACTTAGCCAAACACTATGAGAAAAGATACAAATAAACTAGCAAATAAGAACCTCTGTTCGTAAACGAGGGACAGAGCCTTCACCAAGAGGCAGCACTACACGCAAGCCTGTGTCAGGACAAAGCTGCCATCTGCGTGGCGCTGGATGGCCACGTGGGTCTAACCTCCTGCACCCCGAGGGACACAGAGGACAGCAGTACCGGGAGTCTGGGAAACACCACTGGGAAGATCATAGGCTGAATGAGGGAAGTTCCAGTGGCTCAAGCTAATAAACAGGAGGTACACATCACATCAGTGCAAATATCTCCAATCAAGGCACAGTTGGTACGTTCTCAACACAGAACAGGACGACCCCAAGACTGGGTAAAAAGCCAAGCCTGCCAGGGGCCAGACAGGCTCTGATCAAACCCAGAGGGCCACTTGTGAGACGGATGCCTGCCTCCATGCACGACCCCCAGCCCCATCCCAGCAGTGATCTTCCCAATTAGTGCACTTTGAAGATAAGCTTTCTGTATTTAAAAAGAATATTATTTATCATCTAAATGTCAGACCTCATTTATAAAACTCTTAGGAAAAAAACATAAGGGGAAAGCTTCATGACATTATATTTGGCAATGTTTTTCTTGCCAAATCTAAACTTCTTTAGAGCTTTTTCTAAAATGTTTTCCAACACCAAAAGCACAGGCAAAGGAAAAACTATATACACTGACAACAGATAAACTGATTATAGTTAAACTGGACTGTGTTAAAATCTAAAACTTCCGAGTATCAAAGGATACAATCAACAGAGAGAAAAGGCAACTTACAGAATGGGAGAAAACATTTGCAAATCATGTATCTGATGGGACTAACATCCAGAATATATAAAGAACTCTTAAACCCAACAACAACAACAACGAAAACGAAGTAACCCATAAAGATCAACACTTTAGAAAAAAGCAGAAGGTAACAAGTACTGGTGAGGATTTGCACAAACTGAAATCCTTGTGCATTGGCATTGGGAATGTTAAATGGTACAACCATTATGAAAAACTATGGATCCCACTTCTGGGTATATACCCCCAAGACAGAGAGCAGGGTCTCAAAGAGATATTTATACATCCATATTCATAGCAGCATTACTCACAATAGCTGAAATGTGGAAGCAACCCAAGGATGATGGATAAAGAAAATGTGGCAAGTATATAGAATGGACTCCTGCTTGGTCTTATAAAGGAAAGAGATTTTGACCCACACTACAGCATGGATGAACCCCGAAGGACGTTATGTTGACTGAAATCTGCTGGGCACCAAAGGACAAATCCTGCAGGCTTCCATATGAGATTCCTACAAGATTCAGATCCACGGAGACAAAACAGGGTTGCCACAGGGAGGGGAGTCAGTGATTAACGGGTATGGAGTTTCAGTTCTGCAAAGATGAAAAGGTTCTGGAGACTGGTTGCACAGAAAGGGGAATGTACCTAACTGAACATGAAAAGTGATTAAGACATTAAGATAAATATTATGTGCATATTATCACAGTCAAAAATTTTTAATTATGTTTATCTTGACACATACATTATGTGGGGTATGGCCAAGTTTCAGAAAATGTTTATTTTTTTTTAATTGAAGCCCAGTTGACTTACAATGTTGTGTTTATTTCTGCTGTATAGCAAAGTGACTCGGTTATACGTACGTATTCTTTTTCATATTCTTTTCCATCATGGTTTATCAGGATATTAAATATAGTTTCCTGTGCTACACAGTAAGACATTGCTGTTTATCAAAAAATGTTTAAAAAGAAACCCAAAACACTGGATAATACCTTTCAAAAGTATATACTATCAGAGGTGTAACAGGACACCTACACTAGTGAAGGATTCCGCAAGGCTCCCCATTTTCCACAAGCCGTGCATTCACAGGAAATTGAAGAGACCCCGTTTATCAACTTTTAGCTCATATCTCTTGACGGATATAATCCAGGCCAAAAACAGAGAAAGGCAGAAGTATCTCCACCTCTGAAGAATCATTTAAAAATTAGGCATAATCTTGTTCCATGAACCCTAACATTTGAAGAAAGTCTGAGCAGGTATTACCATGAGGACCTTCAGATCTGACTGCAGTTACCCTTCCATTCATGAATCTTGGAAATTTCAGGTTTTTAGAGCTTATACTAAAAAGAATACTTCCACAAAGAATGTTTTAAATAAAATTAACAATTTAAAAAATGAGGAAAAAACAGAAACCACATAGTAAAATGACAAGTGTAAATTAAACGACACAGATAACCACATCAGATGTGAAAAGACTAAAGCCCTCAAATAAAAGGCACTGGTCGCCAGGCTCGACGTAAAGGAGGGACCATCTGCCGTCCCCCAACAGACAGACAGGGATGCGAGGTGTCGGGGGCTGTGACAGGCCTCTTTTTGTAAGGCCCCAAGCTTAGAGTGGTTTTCATATCTTTAAAGGATTTTATAAAGGCCAAAAAACAATAAAATACATGGGACAATGACCCAAAATATTACTCTCTGGCCCTTACAAGAAAAAGCTTGCCAACCCTTAAGCTATAATCATATCAAATTACACTTTAAGATAAGAAATCTAACATGAAACAAAAAGAGACAATACATTTGGAAGATACCAAAAAAGTTAGAAATGTATATGCACCTAACCAGAGAGTCTCACCCAAAATACACGAAGGAAAAAAGACAGAATTGAAAGAAGAAATAAACATTTCAACAACAGCTGGCGATTTCAATAGCTAAAAAGTTTAGTTTAACACCATGGGTGACGCAGTTGCAATTTTGGTTTTAAATGTCCTATTGACTACAAGCAACAGTCACTATAAGCTGGGATTCCAGATGTAGAACCTGGAGAAGCTCCTTACGCACACAGGTGTCTGTGTCCCTCAGACCTTGGCCTGAGCGCCGGCAGCTACGCAGAGCTTCCAAGAGAAAAGAAGCTGTCTTCCCAGAGGTGCGGACAGCAGCGCTGACAGCCCGCGCTGGTCACACCACGGCCCTCCCCACTGCACGGACACGTTTACCTGCTGGGAAATGCGAAAACACCTTGAAACTGCCCCGTAATCGGGAAAAATCAAAGGCCTGCCTGGCTCCAGGAAGGATGGAGGAGACGGCTAAGCAGCCAAATGGAGCAGATGCGAGGTGGGAGGCCGTGGCCATAGAGGGGTGAGTGGATCCCACAGCCCAAGTTCCCTGCCCTCATGACATGGGAATGTTTACACACCCAGCATATGTCACTGAGGTCTCCAGAAGTAAAGCTAGAGGTAGACCATTAACCAACATATCAGGTGTGAAGAGTGGAGCTTACATTACTTCTCAAGTGTTACTTCAAAAATACGAAATCTATAATCAAAAAACATATTAAAGGCTTACGAGTTCAATTTAATCTCTCCCTTGGGAAATAACAAGAATTCTTATTTGACAGATAAATTACTTAGGCAAACACAAAAACACAAAACCTACCCGTCCCAGTGGCCAACCTTCATGGTGACCAGGTGCTCTATCATGGGTTGTGTGTACTCAGGAAAGCCGGCAATAAACATGCTGGAAAAAACAATGTTCAGAGACGGTGAGAATGTGCAGGAACAGGCACTCACACACTGCTTCTGAGAACATAAGGAGATATAACCACTTTCAAAAACTGTTTGGCAGTTTCCTATAAATCTTTTAAGTTTCCTATAAATCCCCTTTTAAGTATTTATCTAAACAAATGAAGATATAAATCCACAAAAAGACTTCTAAATACATAAAGACTTCAAGCAGCTTCATTCATCACAGCCCCAAAGAGAAAACTCCCTAAATGTCTGTCTATAACAGGAGAACTAACAGATAAACGGCAACAGTGACAGACTCAAGACAGCTCAGCAATAAAGAGGAACAAGCTACCAACACACGCACAGTAAGTGTGACTCTCTGAAACCACTGCGCTGAGAGAAGCCAGGTCCAAGAATCTGTTCTTTCTGATTCCACTTGTGCGACATTCTACAAAAGGCATCAGTGAGCTACGGTGATGGGCAGAGCAGCGCCTGGGGCCAAAGAGCTGAGCTCCTCACATCTCAGTGGCAGTGCTAGCCACCCAAGTGTGCAGGCTGCCAGCACTCACCGAACTGTACGCTTCATATGAGGACAGCTGATGAAGTGTAATTAAGCCTTAAAAATAAAAGTTACATCTGAAAATACCATAGGAGAACTTCTAAAAATAATTTCCAAGTGGGACACGCCTTTCTAATTATGACTCAAAACCCAGAAGCCAAAAAAAGAAGAAATTGGTACCTTCAGAATACTCAACCAAAGGAGAAAAATGCTGCCGGGAAAAACACACCATAAAACAAAAAAATATCTGCAACTGCTATCACAAACAAGAGACTTCTATAACATGGAGTATTTCCAAATCAATAATATCATCACCTAGGAGAAAAATCACCGAAGTTTATAGAAAAGATACAGCTCAAACATTCAGCGTCATTCAATGGGAAACAGAAAGAAAAATTGGTCCCAAGTTTTTGGCAAACTGCCAAAATCAGGGTTTTACAGCTACCGCTGGTAGGATCTAGAAGCACCCAGAAACTGCTGGGGACAGCATCTTGGCACAGCCTCTGGAGACAGCAAGTGGCACTGCCCAGGAAATTGAAAACGAATACCCGTTGGTTCAGCAGTTCCACTTCTATTAATTCACTCAGATATAACTACACAGGTGAGAATATACACAAGAATATTCACTCCACATCGTTCATAACAGCAGAAGACAGAAGCCAATGGCAGGAGGGGGAGACGTACAGGTCACACTCCACATAAAGATATGGAAGGCTCTCCAAGATGCAGGACGTCACAGGCAGCAAACGGCGTCCAGGCTCTGCTGTGACGGCACACGCAGAGCTGCTCCTTACTACTGACAGCCAACTTGATTGCTACAGGCTGACCTCGTCTTATTGTACTCCACACACACTGCATATTTTAGTAATTGAAGATACATGGCAGCCCTGCATTGAACAAATCAGCATCATTTTCCAGCAGCATTTGCTCACTTTGTGTGTGACATTTTGGTAATTTTTGCAACGTTTCAAACTTTTTTTTTAATATTATTATATGTGTTATGGTGATCTGTGAACAGTGATGGCTCATGTTATTATGACTCGCTGAAAGCTCAGATGATGGTTAGCAGTGTTTGGCAATAAAGCATTTTTAAATTAAAGCATGTACATTGTTTTTATAGACACCTAATTATTATCCCCTAACAGACTACAGATTTGTGTTAAGATAACTCTCATATGCAGTGGGAAACCAAAAAATTCATGTGACTCACTTTAACGCAACACTCGCTTTGTTCAGCGGTCTGGCATGGAACCCACAATATCCCCACGGTGGGCCTGTATCCGGCCAATCCTCCGTGGATGAGCACTTCAGTGGCTCCAACCTTGTGCACCGTGTGCCACTGCTCAGCATGGACAGAAGGAAGTCAATACGCCCACAGACATGAACCAAATCTCTCTAGAAGACAGAGGAACTGGGGGGCAACAAGGACCCCCGGGGTAGAACCAGGTGCCTCAGAGGAGAGGGGAGATGCCCTGGTTTTCCCTAAACAACTCCTGCACCTTCTGAACTTTATACCATGCACATGTATTACTTACTCAAAAAAATGCACCTTTATACTTAATGCCTCTAAAACACCAACTGCTTACACATACTGTCTGAACCTGCCACACCATCTACATAGCCCCACTATGGACCTGTCCATCACCCATGTGTCATCCAAATACAGTGGATGACACAGAAGGCCAAGAAGGGGGAACAGGATTTTACCCTGTGTGGGCACAGTGCATGTACACAGGTGAACACGGGTGCCAGGTGGGCATGCCTGTGCTACAAGGCATGAGCTCTGGGAGAGTCAAGTCAGGGAAAATCTGTGCTCCGGGCATGAGAGGAAGAAAAGCAGAGGCTTCTCCAGCAGCGAGCTGGATTGAGAGCCCCTCTAAAATTCAAGAAATCACTTAAGCGAGAGTCAGAAGAAAACAGAAAAGTCAGGACAGTCAAAGCTGTCAGAAATGGAGTCAAGATGTGACTCCTGGTCCCACATAACCTATGGGGCCCTGGCCCCACCCAACAAACAGACCCAACCCAAGCCAGCAACCTGGAGCTCCCAGAGAAGTGGGCAGACAAACCAGCAGCCTCACAGGAAGAACCAGACAGGGGCTGGCCACCTGAATTCTACTCTGAGCTTGGGCACTAACTAGTGGCTGACCTCGGAGAAGACGCACTGCTGGAACCACCAGCCCAGGTGGCGCTCAGCACTTACAGGGACTCAGGCACGGAGGCCAAGTGCAAACTACGAAGGGCATCCACCACAAGGCGAGGACTACAGGGAGGAGAGCCAAGGAGGGTGCGTGACCCACTGGGGGCCAGGAGGCAGGGCGGGGCTGTGACAAAGAGAAAGCATTCCGTCCTGCACTCAGACAAGTGAAGGGGTGGTCATGGAGGCTCTGCAAGTGTACAGGACAGTGAGAGCGGGGCTACGGTGACAACTGAGCTGACACGCAGAGGGCATGTTTGAGGGTTGTTAGGAAGGAAGGAGTGACAGAACTAGGTCACCAACTGGACATGTGGAACGAGAGAAGGAGAAGCAAAACTGAGCTGATGATGTGGACAGCACCATGTTCACTGAGTTAGGAAGTAAGAGGGAAAGTTCACTCTGGGGCTTCCTTAGTTTGAAGCATTTACGGGACAGGAACATGCAAAACGACTGGAAAGCAAACCACTAGAAAGCAAAATATGACAAAATCCATCTTTAGAAGGATGCACAGCGCTGTGGTGCCAGAGATATGTTAACGAAGTTTACAACTGCAAGAAGACAAAACCAACAAACAGTGCTCACAACTGCTCGTTACACTACAGCAGAAAATAGCTGGGCAGAGAGAAGCACCACCCAGACGCACACACCCGAAGTCAAGAGCCTCAAACGGCCACCGGCTGGTGAGCAGGGGACAGGCCCGTGCAGGGGGCTGGCGCTGCAGCACTCACGGGTGACGGCACACAGTGACAGGACCCACGCGCCACGCGACTGTCCTACACGTTCTAGAAGAGGTCAGCTCCAGCGACAGAAGGCAGCTCAGAGGCTGTCGGGGCCTGGGCTTGAGGGAACTTTCTGGAGTGACAGAAACGTTCCCCGTGTTGACTGCAGAGGTGATTATGTACCTGCCAAAACTCCCTTTTTAAACTGGTGAATTTTACTGTATGCAAATCAGGAGGAGTGTCTACGTGCGTGCTCAGTACGGTCTGACTCTTTTAGAACCCACTGAATTCTAGGCTCCAGGCTTCTCTGCCCGCGGGATTTCCCAGGCAAAAACACTGGAATGCGTTGCCACTTCCTACTCCGGGGATCTTTCAGACCCAGGGACTGAACCCGCGTCTCGTGTCTCCTGCACTAGCAGGCAGATTCTCAGCCGCTGGAGGAGGGGCACCCAGAGGTGGAGCCAGGTCTCTCGCCATCTGTGCTCTGGTGGCAGAGATCTGTGCCCGCCAACACTGCTCGGAATCTACATGTTAAACACGAGCGATCTTCTGCGTGTCACCAGTACGTGACAAAGCTGAGCCAAAGGAGAGGCAAGACGATGTCAGTCTCCCCACCTGATGGTCCTCGTCCGCAAGTTTCAATTCTGTGTCAGACTCTCCCATCTCCAGGAGAACCATCCACACACCAGCCCATACATCCGCTCAAGATGTGCCATGAGCCCCTCATGTTTGGTGAAGCTGAACTCCAGACTTTCCCCAAAACCCAAGGCATTGTCTCCCTCACTGGTGCACCCAACACCCCAATTCTCCTGGTGACCCAACTCCTGCACCCTAGCTGTCTCCTGACCACGTCCCCCCACCTCAGGAGGGGCCCTGACCTTCCCCTGACTGTCCCCCACCTTGTGAGGGGCCCTGTCTCCTTGCTTCCAGTTACCAAAACGTAACTACAGTGATATGTTCAAAATGCAGATTTGACCATCAAACCGTGTTCCCTGACCTGAGGACAACTCAAGGACCACTGTGGCTCAGCAGCCCCACCCCGCCAGGCCAGGCCCCGCTCTCTGGACTCTCTCCTGCAGGGCTGTCCCCCCAGCCCCACCAGGCTCCTTTGGCATAGGACCCTGGGTGTCAGCCCTGCCTTGGGGCAAGAGCAGAGCTTCCCCAAAGCACCCTATGGTAATGGGGTGCAGCCACAGCCCCCTGGTCCATGACTGCTGGACCCATCTGCACAAACTGCCTCTTGTCCAGGCAAGTGTGCAGAACCCTCTGTAAAAAAAGACAGACCTCAAGCCAGCCCATCTATGAAAAGCAGACCAACTAAGAGACCTCAGCCACAAGAAAAGCATGCCAAGGCCAAATGCTGCACGTTTTTAGCCAGGAAACTTGGTCAAAGGTGGGAGATTCTCCATGTATAATACATGTTCAAAGATTAACAATCAAAGAAAACAGAAGTAAAACAGGAAAGAACTGATAAGGCAAAGAAGGCCATTAAATGCTGAGGAAAGGTGGAAAGGATGCTAAAAATACAGAGTCTGTTTGGACAAAGATTGTTTCTGGGAAAGAGGCCAAATGCTACATCTTTTTTTAAAAAAAATCTGTCCATGCTGGTTATGGAGAAATGTAGTTTCTGCACGGTACGCACAGCAGGGGTGTTGGGGAATTTATCCTTCAGACACATAACGGGTAACAATTTAAAAAGGCATTGGTGTGCTTCCTCTCCCAATTTAAGGCAAATAAGTCACTTCATGAAATCATGCCCATCCTGTACTAGTGTTGCAATGGGTTAATTAACTAAGACACTGGACTCCCTGCCCCACGACTTAGTACACTTTGAAGCGATTTCTGTAAAACTGCCGTTATGGACGTTAAATATTTATTCCTTGACCTGATTGCTCAAATACCTCTGTTTTACTCATAAAGAAGCTAGAGATAACTTCCACTTGGGAAACACTGCTTCATTGAAACAATAAAGGAACAGTCACTTTCAATCTGAGAGTTTATTCTGAGAAGCTCCCCAGCGGAGCAGTGGCCACACAGAAAGCAACACACGGTTTTGGCTCCTGGCTGTTCCCTGTAAAAGACCATGCTCTCAACGAAATAGTGGTTTAAGAGAAAAATCACCACCACAGCAGTGCTCCTCACACCGTTAACACCTCTTTAAAAGGTGAGCACTCCCTTCTCCAGGCCACCCCTGACGTGCTGTCCTCCTTTGGATTCTTTCGTATTTCGTGAAGTTTTATGTAAACGGACTCACACACTAGGCACTCTGTCCCATCAATGAGAAAAAAACCTTTTAAAACAGTTTTCAATCTTTTCACACATAAATTTACTTTCAATGGATCTTCCAGGCTCAAGAGACCAAACGGTGGAAACTGATCTGTGATTCAAAGAAAACATTGTATTTTACGATGACTATTAAAACCTACCTTATAACCAGGAAACAGTTAGATCTGTTACCAACAGCAAAGTAGTCAGCTGTGGTCAAAATATCGATCCCATGAGGGAAAGTACCCTAACAAAAAAATGGGGGAGAAAAAAGAGACGAAAATTATTTCAATGAATAAAAAAGGCATTTTCAAAGTTTGATAACCATATGCACATGAGTTAGGTTTATAAACAAACTGAGAAGTGCTGGGGAACGCAGACTTGGTTACTAAACTGACAGCTAAAACTACACGTCTTTACCAAGCTCATCCCAGGACTTTCAAGTCAAGGACTACTGACTGCCTCTCCGAGGCTGGACACTGTGCTAAAATTATTTGAAGCACTTAAATAAAATTTTTTCCTAACAATACTAGCATTTCAACTTTGAAATACTCTAAGAGCCCTTTCTCTAAACCACATACCACAGAAAGACATCAGATTTCAGCAGAACTCAAGTTCAGATTTCATTCTACCAGTTCCCCTCCAGCCAGAAGGACCCCAGAACCCCTGAGGGGGGCCGGCACCTGCCTGGGTTGTGAATCCTGGATAGGAGCCCACCCCCACAGCTGGTGGGAGAATGAACAAGACACAAACTGGGAGGTCAGGTGTGGGGGCCCGACAGCTAACACCCAGGACCAAACTCTGAAACAAGCAGTTGTGGGGGGGAGGGGGGGGAGGCAGGTCAGGGACACTGGCCACACCCAGCCACACATTCCCAGCCTAGGCCCAGGCCCCACCCCAAAGTCTGCAAGTTATTACTGAAACCACTCTCTGGTGACAATACTTAAAAATCTGACAACATGACAATACGTTTTCTAAAAGGACATAAACGACAAACTTGCAACCAAGGAGCGAATGCTGTGCTGTCACTAACCATGAGAGGGTTTGGGGAGACCTGGGTCCCTGGCACCCTTCCTCACTCTGAGCAAGCCCTAGGCAGAGGGACCCATAAACCGCTAACTTTCCACACTATCTTTTTGAGGAAGCCCCACACATGAAGAACTGAACTTGAAATCTAACTCTAAATTGTCAATGGACCTTGGCAATTTTGTCACGGATACGACCTCAGGATCAGAGGTTTGGTTCTCAAGTGAACCTAAAAGTCAATCCATCTCCCTACACAGCTCAGTGCAGGGGAGGGCCCCCCAACACCCCAGGGGCAACCGTGCACCAGGCTGACTCCTGCTGGACCCCAGGCCACCCACACCAGCCTGAGGCCGAGTTAGAGGCCCCTGTGGCTGCAGGAGGCGGCGGCGCCCTCTGCTCCACTGCCCAAGCCTGCCGCCTCCTGGCCAACGCTGAGACGCCTCCCGACGCCCCAGGGTCTCCTCCAGCCAGCCACCCTCCAGAGGCTGATAGCTGCCGAGTGACCAGCTGCTAGCTGCCGAGTGACCAGCTTTCTTTCTTCTAAGTTTTCGGGGTTCCAGGCAGACAGGACTAAGTGACACTCAAGCACACTGGGTCTCAGTCACCTCACAGCAATGGAAGAAAGGCTGAGCCCTTACTAGGTTCCTTCCTCGGAAAAGCACCCCCGAAGGATGCGGCAGCACCTCAGCAATCTCAGTGTAGCACAAATTCAAGTTCAAGCTGCGTGATTTGGTTCCCTCTACCTTTGGCAATGACTATGGAATTAAAGTCTTCGTTTGAAACCACCTTGGCATCAGTTTAGCCTTAACACTGCATTCAGAACTGGAGAGCTCTCCTCAAGGCCCTAACCCCTCCACATGCAGGGCCACAGTTCACAATACAGGCTACAGGACTCCCAGTTAACCCACCCTCCTCACTGCCCCTTGGCGGTTCTATGGCCTTCGATGGAAGGTGAGCAGGTCGGCTGCCTTCACAGACCTGGTCCAGCCTGAAGCTCCACTAATTCCTTTCCCGGCTCCACCCTAAGGGCTGGGGGACCCCTCCAACACCCGGGCCACATGGATGGAAGCACCTCTACCCATGCCCAGTACCCCAGGCTTCCAGGAGACCCTCCCACCATGTACCAAACGTCATCCCTGTGGAAGCTGCAGCATCAGCCCTCTCACCCTGGTCCCTCCCTGTCAGCCTGGAAATGGCGAGTCAACCCAGAGGCCGTGGGCCCAGTGCTGCGAACACAGGCTCTGGTCCAACAGCAAGGCTGACCCTGCTGTGAGAACCCTGACGGACTCGGGGTCACCCAAGGCAACAGTTCTGCACATACAGTTTCTCCCAGATGTCCAGGCAAAAGTCTTAGAATCCCATATTCATCCAAGTCTTCCCTCTCAAGGACAACCACCTCTCCCACCTACCCCCTCTCCTGCCCTCCCACCTGCCAAGCAGCCATTCTGCGTGGGCTCCCCTCAGTCCTGCAGTCTGAACTGTGCCCCTCAAGACCCCAAGGCCCATCACTGCTTGTCCCCAGTATCCTCACACCTGCAACTCACTCACCTCCAGCCCAGACCCCTCTCCTGGAGCCCCTCTCAACAGAGCTCAGCTTGGTATCTCCCCTAAGAAGACCTCTCCTCCATTTGCCACCAGATTGGCCACATGTCCCAGGGTGGTCATCGTCACATACAGTATGAATGACTTGGGGATAAATGCCACACTCCCAGCCCAGACTGACCGGCGGTAAGAGATTCAGCAGGATGCTGCGTCAGGAGGGGCCGTGGGGCGCTGGCGTGAGGAAGCTGGCTCCTTCCACAAAGGGGATAGGCAGGGGTCATGTCTCTGCCCCTGCCCAGCCAGGCTCCTCTGCCCAAACCCCTTTGGCGCCCAGGGGCAACTGCTGACATCAGAAGGGTCTCAGCAATGCACGAGGCACGGATTTCTGACGTTTATGAAAATTACACATTCAAGTTGCCTGTAAAACAGCTACTAATTGTTTAAAACTCGTGTCAACACTCACCGAATTATGAGTGAACCTGTGGCCAGAGTCCCCCTGTGAAGCACTGACTTATTTTAGGTCAAGTCTTTATCCATGTCGGTGGCTGTACTATTTTTACTTCTACATCTACAGGAAGTTTTAGGAATGAAGATATTTAAAAGTAACCATACCTGTCGTCCCACATTCTCCTGAAAAGCAGCCTAAGGAAGAGAAACGCAAACAGAGTGGTGAGTTAGGTGTGCACTCGCTGGCCAGTGGTGGACGCGCAGCAAAGCCGGTGCAGAACAAATAAGCCACGACTTTATTTTTTTAAAATAAAGGTCTCATTGTTGGCCAGTCAGAGCCTCAGGGGTGGTTTTATCTTTCTCTTTTTACATCCTGGTGTGCTCTCAAACCACAGGCTAAGAATTCAAGTTTATAAAATCTGCTAAGCGGCCGATGCCGACTTTCACACCAAAGCCTGATTCAAGGCCCTAGATATAGAAACAGGAATAAAGCCAAATCTATTAGGTGGACTCAAGGCCCAAAGCCCAAGTCATCTTACTGGGGATCTGTGATGGCAGCACAGCGGGTGACACTGAGTGCCTGGCCTCCCCACGCCGCCTTCCCCAGGACTACAGTGGACATGCTCCACGTCCCGCTCACAGGCCCAGAGCGGGGCTACTCAGAAGGTCCAGACCCTCACTTAGAATGAGGTGTCCTCGGATGGACCTTCTTGTTTGTCGTTTAGTCACTCAGTCGTGTCCGACTCTTTGTGACCCCACGACTGTAGCACACCAGGCTTCCCTGTCCTTCAGGGACCTTCTCACCACCAGCTATCAAATGCACACAGTGCAACCTCATTGCCACGTGCCATCCACCAGAGACAGGTCAAAGAGCGGAGGTCAGGTGGCCAGTGGCTTCAGGGAGCTCCTGGGAGGCACAAACCTGCTTACAGACACAGGCTGAATGCCTGGAGCGGGAGCATCCTGGGAATGAGGTCATAACCTCCAGGACTTTCATCTCATGCACACCATCACCATCCCCTGGGAGTGCTGGGAGGAGCATGCCTAGTCGTGCACAAGGAATCAAGACAACAGAACACAAAGACCCCACATAATGTTTAAAT
The DNA here is from genome assembly GCF_029407905.1 of Bubalus kerabau. Lineage (NCBI taxonomy): Eukaryota > Metazoa > Chordata > Mammalia > Artiodactyla > Bovidae > Bubalus > Bubalus kerabau. Next base: position 14,392,905 of record NC_073627.1, on the reverse strand, counting down.
GGGCGCCTAAAACCTCCCGCAGGTGACAGAGGAAAGCAAAAACTTGGCGGTCTCCAAGACCAAGCATTCGGTGGCCTCAGGGAGGTACAGCTAGAACCGCCCTTCCCTGAGGGCCCTCGGGCAGCTTTCACACTGGGAGCAAGAAGACCGGACTTTTGCTATGTACCATTTTTCAGCTTTCACAATAAATTCATTAAAGAAAATAAAAAACAAAAATGAAACCAACGAAAAGGCAATGAAAAAAAGATACAATGTCAATTTATGTAATATGCAATATTTAGGAACACATTTACTATACTGGTGACATCGTTTAAAAGATAAAAAAAGTACAAGATTTATAGGAGAAAGCACAAGCCCTAAAATGGTGACACAATTTGGGGGGGAAAAAAAGGAAATTAGAGGACTCACTCTATCCAGTATTAGGGTTAATATGGAGCCATGGTAACCCAGACAGAAAGGCAGACATAGATCAATGGGACAGAACAGGGAAAACCTTTAGGATCGAGAGCTAGGCAATGAATTCTCAGATTCTTAGACTTGACACCAGAAACATGATCCATAAAAGAAAACAGTAGTGAGTTGGATCTCATCAAAATTAAGACTCTTGTTGTTGTGAAGACTTGTAAAGAGGATGAACAGAAACCCACAAACTGGTAAGAAGAACATGCAAACCACTTGCCCAAGAAAGGACTCGTATCTGGAATACAGAGACTCCCAAATTCAACAAAAAACAAACAACCCAGTAAAAAAGGGAGGCAAAAGACTTTGTTGGAGCTGAAGGCAGGCCACCCAAGCCACATATTGTTATATGAGTTAAAGTTACTTGACAAATGGCCAGTGGGGGGGATGGTATTTAAAACACCCCAACTCTGAAAGCAAGAATAAATGTCTCATGTGAGGGTACATTCCCCATTTCAGGAGGCAAGAAAGCATCCTCATCACCAGTTACGGAAATAAATCTTGTCACTCCTTCACCAGCCCCGTCTGTTAAATCTTCCCAAATAACCGTTTCTTTGTCCAAAAATGATATATAAACAGCCTGCTTTGGTCACTTCAGGGGGCCCATTTTATGAGACCGCCGTGTGTACGAATTAACTTGTTTTTTCCCCCGTTAATCTGTCTTGTGTCACTTTAATCACTAGACCCACCAAAAGCACACAAGGAGCACTGGTGGTTAAACATCACCAACCAACATCTCCCTGAAGAGGATACAGGTGGTAAATACCACACGAAAAGATGCTCGACATCCCTAGCATCACCATGAGAGAAATGCAGATTAAAGCCACAGTGACCTATCGCCACACAGCTAAGCCAAGTAACTAACACAAAAATAACAACACCCAAATGCTGGGGAGGCCGTAGAAAAACCGACCACTGACAGATGACGGAGGGCAGGCTTACAGTGGTGCAGCCCCTCTGGAAAACGGCAAGGCCCTTCCGTGCAGATCTAAACGTGCAACTACCATATGCCCCCCAAATCCTACTCTTGGCATTTGTCCCAGAGAAACAGAAATTGTATTCACACGAAAACCTGTACATAAATGGTCACAGCAGCTTAATTCTTAACAGTTCCAAAGCAGAAACAACCCAGAGGCCCAAGAGCAGATGAACAACACAGGCAGCTGTGCACAGCCAGACGGAACGCAACTCAGCCAGGGGTGGGCCGGAAGCAGGGGCTGCCACTACTGCCAAGGCCTGGCTGGGCTCTGGGAATCGTGCTGCAGGAAAGGTGATCCTAAAGGTCACACTGTATGTTCTTGTTCAGTCACTCAGTCGCATCTGACTCTGCAACCCCATGGACTGCAGCACACCAGGCTTCCCTGTCTTTCACCAACTCCCAGAGCTTACTCAACCTCATGTCCATTGACTTGGTGATGTCATCCAACCAGCTCATCCTCTGTCGTCCCCTTCTCCTCCCACCTTCAATCTTTCCCAGCATCAGGCTCTTTTCCAATGAGTTGGTTCTTCGCATCAGGTGGCCAAAGGACTGGAGTTTCAGCTTCTGCATCAGTCCTTCCAATGAATAGTCAGAACTGATTTCCTTTAGGATGGACTGTCTTTGCAGTCCAAGGGACTCTCAAGAGTCTTCTCCAACACCACAGTTCAAAAGCATCAATTCTTCAGCGCTCAGCTTTCTCTATAGTCCAACTCTCACATCCATATATGACCACTGAAAAAACTGTCTAGCTTTGACTAGACGGACCTTTGTTGGCAAAGTAATGTCTCTGCTTTTGAGTATGCTGTCTGGGTTGGTCATAACTTTTCTTCCAAGGAGCAAGCATCTTTTAATTTTATGGCTGCAGTCACCATCTGCAGTGATTTTGGAGCCCAGAAATAAAGTCTGTCACTGTCTCCATTATTTCCCCATCTCTTTGCCATGAAGTGATGGGCCCAGATGCCATGATCTTAGTTTTCTGAATGTTGAGCTTTAAGCCAACTTTTTCAGTCTCCTCTTTCACTTTCAACAAGAGGCTCTTTAGTTCTTCACTTTCTGCCATAAGGGTGGTGTCATCTGCATATCTGAGGTTATTGATATTTCTCCCAGCAATCTTGATTCCAGCTTGTGCTTCATCCAGTCCAACATTTCTCATGATGCACTCTGCATATAAGTTAAATAAGCAGGGTGACAATATATAGCCTTGACATACTCCTTATCCTATTTGGAACCAGTCTGTTGTTCCATGTCCAGTTCTAACTGTTGCTTCTTGACCTGCATACAGATTTCTCAGGAGGCAGATAAGGTGGTCTGGTATTCCCATCTCTTGAAGAATTTTCCACAGTTTGTTGTGATCCACACAGTCAAAGGCTTTGGTATAGTCAATAAAGCAGAAGTATATGTTTTTCTGGAACTCTCTTGCTTTTTCAATGACCCAGATAACCACAATGGTGTGATCACTCACCTAGAACCAGACATCCTGGAACGTGAAGTCAAGTGGGCCTTAGGAAGCATCACTATGAACAAAACTAGTGGAGGTGATGGAATTTCAGCTGAGCTATTTCAAATCCTATAAGATGATGCTGTGAAAGTGCTGCACTCAATATGCCAGAAAATTTGGAAAACTCAGCAGTGGCCACAGGAAAAGGGCAGCTTTCATTCCAATCCCAAAGAAAGGCAATGCTAAAGAATGCTCAAACTACCACACAATTGCACTCATCTCACACGCTAGCAAAATAAAGCTCAAGATTCTCCAAGCCAGGCTTCAACAGTGCGTGAACCATAAACTTCAAGATGTTCAAGCTGGATTTAGAAAAGGCAGAGGAACCAGAGATCAAATTGCCAACATCCACTGAATCATCAAAAAAGCATCCAAACCACAACAGCGTGAAGACGGCAGCTCACCACGCTCATAGCGCCCCCTCCGCCTTGGCACCAGAGGAGAAGGCCCCAGGTCACTGGGTGTGGCGTCCCACGGAGTGCACAAACCAGAGCACAAACCGGAATCCAAGAGGACCAAATACATCGTCACCAGGAAGCAGCTTTGTGATAGGAGAAATTTCATTGCCAGTAATTAGGTAGTCGATCCTTACCTTTTCAAATGAGCTTCAAACAGAAGCACCTTTCACTGAGATAGACATGTGCCACTAAGGAAGGAGGGGTGACTTAGGTGGTGTTTAATGCAAAGAACTTCCACTGATTTTAAAGGATTTTAATTGTAACTTAGAAAAAAAAATTCTGTTCTTCTATTCCACCTCTTCCCTAGGATATCATAAAAGCATCAGTGCTTTGATTTTATTACTGCTTCCCAAAATTAGTTCTTAGGTTCCAATAAACAGAAAGAAAATATAAAAGGCAATTTCTAAAAAAAAAAAAAATAAATAAATAAATAAAAGGCAATTTCTTTAAGGCCTTGCAGCGCAGCTTGCGAAGATATTGGGGATCAAACCCAGGCCCCCTACAGTGGAAGCCCAGAGTCCCAACCACTGGACCACCAGGGAACTCCCCAAAAAGCAACTCTTAAACACAGATTTAACAAGAGTCTTACTGTATTCCAAGGAGTCTTACAATTACTGCCTGGGGGAAAATATCAGGCACAAACGTGAAGAGTTCTCAAGGAATCACTAGGTTTCCTACTAATGCTCCAGACAAAAGAAGAGAAAGTGCAGGACACAGACAAGGTCTTGGGCTTTCCTGGGAAACTTTTGCTTGAAACAGTTTCAAAGACCCCACGTACTTCAAAGAACAGAAACAGGCAGGCAGTGGGGAGCTCTGTGACCTGACGCAGCCCCTACATCTGAGGACAGAGGTCGTGATTCCACATCACCCACAAGTAGAGGGCACGGCTGCAACATGGATCCCAGGCCCCACCTTCACTTAGATGGCAGCACCCACTGACACTCGCCCCTCCGGGACCCCCTTGCACCTCCGCCTGGAGGCCGGCAGCCCATTGTGACCCACCCTCCACAGGCTACAGCCCACTTCCCAGCTGGGACCCAGAGGGAGTGGGAGCCACCCTCCCCCCGCCCCTGGGCCTCGCTCCTGCTTCATAAACTGGTGACAACAGCCTCTCAGGGGAGGTGGTCACGGGTAAGAGCCACCCACACCGTCAAGAAAAGGACCAAACAGGACAACTTACAGAGGCTGCTCTCCTGCAGTTTACATCTCGGTCGAAAACAGTGGCAATCACCAGCGCGCTGTGAGGAAGAGAGGAGGAGGTTCATGAAAGGGACTCTCCACAGACCCCCGGGACGCTGACCCCACAGTCTCCCTCCTCCACGTGCTCAGGAACCCGTCCATAGCTCATGGCTTCAGTGGTAGATATGCTCATAGGGCAGCGGGGGTGGCCAACCCCAACTCCACCAGAGCCAGCAGGCTCACAGGGAGGGTGGCCTCGTGCACAGGCCTTGTAGGCCAGGATGAGGACAGCAGTATTGGGGGTAGGACCACAGGTACAAACAGAAACAAGAGGGCCCAGGAGGCCAGCGAGAGCAGCGATGAGCCCTGCACCTCCCCAGAAATGGCAGCCAAGCAGAGCTGCTCTGAGGGGCCTATTCCCCAAGTCAAACTCTGACCACAGTTGGCAAGAAGGAAGCTCCCCCCGGGCTCAGACTGTCCACCAGCTTCACTGAAACCTCCCTTTGCTACATCGTCACCCTCAACCATCAGGGACATATCAGGAGGAGCTCAAGTGCCTACTGGGCTTTGGCAACAACAGAAAGCAAACTGGGACAGAGCGCTGCTGCTGGTGTGACCTGTGAACTGATCTCCCATCAGCCCCCAGAGGAAATGCTTGAAAAGGGGTTATTTCGGACACACAGAGATCTCCTGAAAGAGATGCTGCCCTCCTGTCTGATAGCCATTCTGTTTGGTACTGAAACTGGGGGACCCAACTCTACAAATCTGTCAACAGTGGTTCATGACGGGTGAATTTTCCCGAATGCAAATTAAAAAGTATAGGCAGCAGGGCCCCTGGGACAGTGGAAATGTGCCTGTGTTAGCCAGGGGCACCCCACTCTGTGGACGGGGAGGACACAGAGGAGCACTCTCCCCTGGAGCGGTTGTGTTTCTCACAGGGAGGGTCGGCAGTGTTGAAACCACTGCACACAGACTTTGGGGAGGGAGCTGGGATGAAGAAGTACTGTGCACAGGAAGGAGGTCAGGGGACCGGGCAGGCCTGGGCTGGAATCGCAGGTGTCCACGCAGTTGGCCAGGCTGGAGGTACAAAGGGCAGTGTAGGAGTGGGTGTGGGCGTGGAACCCAGGTCTTGAATTCTAAACACCATTCTCCACTAAGAGGAACAAGGACTCCTGGAGGTGGATGACTCTAAGGCTGGGGCAAGGAAAAAAGAAAAGCCTGGGCATCTTATCGTGCTAGAAATTGAGAAACCATTAGGAAAAATGAAAAAACGCACAGAAGCCAACCTGAAGTTGTTCGCAATAACTAAACGCACTGCAATCTGACAACAAAATAACCAACAGTGTTAGAAGACAAGGCGCGGTCCACACTGATGTAAGTCAACAAAGGAGCAGAAAGCAGAGGGACCCGTTTTCCTATGAAACCACCACCGTCGCTGCTGGGCTAGCACAGGGGCTGATGGGCACTGAGTGTGAAAACTGGATAGTTATTATAGAGTCTCAAAGCACCCCCAGAATGCTTATCGCTCTCTAAACATTAATTTTATAGGCTTCAACGGGGGGCAGTGAGTTTGGGACACACTCCAAATGCAACACCAAGATGGCACATCACCAAACAGCAGCTGTGGTTTAATCACTGGCCCCACACAACACTCACTCTCTGGTCTCCTTTGTGAGACGTCAACGTTCAGGGAAGCTGATGAAGGGCTTTTACGGGAACTGTTGTTATTTTTGCTCTTCTTCTTTAGGTCTAAAGTTAGTTCAAACTTAAAAGCAACCTAATATCTAAAGATTTTTAAAGATCCAGTATTATTAGTATTTGGGGTCCTTTCACCAGTTGAAGCTGAAATGAATTTCAGCAAAACTCTTATTAAAGGGAAGAACCTTTTCCTTTAATAAAGGCAACAGAGAGCGGTTTCCTTTTCCTCTCTCAACTCTTTACTATATTATAAACTATAGCCAAGATGAGATTTAAAAAAAAAAAAATACTATTCTTAACACTAAAGGAAATTCTTTGACTTTAGCAGGACCATTTAAAGATTGATTCCATTTCAACATCTAAATGCTTTTGTTAACAAAATTTCAGAAATCATTAAACTGACCAAGACATGTAATTCTGTGATCTTTCAATAACCAGCAATTATAAAACTCCTGGTTTTTCTTTTGTGAAATACAGCTGACTTACAACGCTGTGTTAGTTTGGGGCGCACAGCAAAGTGATTCGGTCACACACAGGTTGTGTATCTATTCCTTCTTCAGATCCCTTCCTCTTATAGGTTATTATAACATACTGAGTATAACTCCCTGGGCCACACAGGAGGTCCTGCTGTGACTGGTTTCTATACAGTAGTATGCATAATGCCAATTGCAGCAACATGGATGGACCTAGAGATTACCAACTAAGTAAGGCAAAGGCAAATATCATATGATATCACTTACACAGAGGGAAAAAAATGGTACTAAGGGTGAGATGTATGGCAAGAGTAACGTGGAAACTTACATTACCATTTGTAAAATAGAGAGCCAACGAGAATTTGCTGTATGTCTCAGGAAACTCAAACCGGGGCTCTGTATCAACCTAGAGGGGTGGGATGGGGAGGGAAATGGGACGGAGATTCAAAAGGGAGGGGATATATGTATACCTATGGCTGATTCATATTGAGGTTTGACAGCAAACAAAATTCTGTAAAGCAATTATCCTTCAATTAAAAAATAAGTAAGTTTAAAAAAAAATGGTACTAACAAACGTTTATACAAAACAGAAATAGACCCACGGACATATAAAACAAACTTACAGTTACCAAAGGGGAAAGGTGGCGAGGGATAATTTAGGAGTTTGAGATTAACATATACACGTGACTGTTCTTAGTGACAACATATTTGATATTTTAACTCTAAATATACTATCATCAATGGAATTTTAAGTATTATATTTACATATGAATAAGTGCTAAAGCTAAGTCATTTCAGTTGTGTCTGACTCTTTGTGACCCCATGGACTGTAGCCTGCCAGGATCCTCTGTCCATGGGATTTTCCAGGTAAAGAAACCAGAGTGGGTTGCCATTTCCTCCTCCAGGGGATCTTCCCAACCCAGGGATTAAACGCGTGTCTCCAGCATCTCCTGCACGGACAGCCAGGTTCTTTACTACTAGCGCCACCTCCATAAGATCATATGTATTTTAGGAATATATACTAACCAAGAATTCCCGCTTTCCTTTAATGTCTGACATAAGAAATATGTGGACATGTTTTCACTGACTCTGGGTCCAGCCAACACTACCAGAAGTTCACATTACACACTGAATTCTTGAAATTTCCCGTCAATCTATTTGTCCTAAATTACAATTTTATAATTATTGAACACTTATTAATAGAGAAAATGGAAAAAAATAGAGAAGAAACTTAGAATCACCTGCCAATCTACAGTCCACCATAACCCCTGCAAGGTCACTGCTAAGTTATACATCAAACCCCTCTGACCCCCAGACCGCCCCCGCCTCCAAGCTGTGGACACGCTGGCTCTGCCCAGGACAGGCTGAGCCCAATTTCAACCTTGGTGCAGCCAAGACCACTGAGCCAAGACCAAGTTCCACTCTGTGCCACCTGCCGCGCCATGCAGGTCAGCCTGGGGGGCCTGCCCTGTGGTGCCAAATGGAGATAGTTGGGCTTTAAGACTGTATGTTTACATTGTAATCAAGCCAAAAGAGTAATCAACTCCTGTGTTGAAGGGCCCTTCCCAGCTTCATCATGTGTGGATTACCTCCTTCCAGCCATGGGCAAGGGGCTCCATCTACTTCACTCTCTTTGCACCTGCTCCCCCTGGTTACCTGGTGGTTACGAGGGGCGCAGCAGGGGCTGTCCCAGTCGAGCTCAGGCACTCATCTGCAGACACCTCTCTGTGTTCGCCCTCAGGTGGGTCTGTGGGCACACCCCCTCCCCCCAAGGTATGGTCCAGCCCGATTGGCTCAGTTCCTGTGGTCACTAGCCACACAGCAGTCATTCCTGGAGAGACTGTGTGTCATGGGAACCCCAGCAGAAAGCCCCCTGAATGGCAAGCAGCGGTCTACCTCTGGGTGCAAGGCCCCTGTTCCTTCACGGTGAGCATACCTTGGCCTCGTGGTCACAGGAGCAGACCCCCACAGCTCATGAGGGCCCTGGGGCCAGGCCACCGACTCAGCCAGGCAGGGTGAGGCTTGTCCAAAGACTGGTTACCAAAGGGCCGGCATTGGCCACTATCAGCCGAGAACCTGACCCTGGGGCACTACAGACGGGCCCACACACCTCCATCAGGTTGCTTCTGCATTCGTGAGTAAATGGCTTCAAGTATTTACTGCTTTATTCACATTCTACCAGCCTTCACAGAACACAGTAGGACAAATATAACAAAACCACTTAAAAAGCACAGCTTTTAAGTATAGACTCAAGTTAATTCAACAAGTCCACTGTGTATACCTCTGTGAATGTAATAGGTTTTTAACACTGTTCTGGTGTGGACTCAATTTTGAAAATTGTTCTGATTTCACCCTTTCAGAACAAAACTGGCTTATCTGGAAATACTAGCATGTTTCAAATAACAGTACGTGTGACAACACTGGTTACATATAGTCATGAGAGGGCCCCCGGGCCCCCAGGGCCCCCACGTCCCGTGACTGTGAAGTTTTCCTCAGCAGAACGGGGCAGAGCATGACTCTGCGCTCTCTCTTCCCATTTCCGAGAGGGGTGCAGGGGCCAGGCTGCAGCCAGCCAAGGACCATTCTAAGCACATGGCAGCCACTGGGCCTGGAACGCTCTCGGTATCTTCACCTGTTTGCTTTCGCTGGGAGAGTTCAGGTGATACTTCACCAGGATTTCCCAACACAGAAGGATGGTCTATGTCAAACAGAAAGGGATTTTCTTTCTTGTCCGTGTCAGGGGAGCTGCATGCCCAGACCTGCTCCAAGTTCCAGGCACCTGGCTTTTAGCAGGTACAGCAAAGAGCAGATCTTACCCCAAACTCAATTTTTGTTAGTTGGTGTAATATTTTTTTGGCAATAAAAAACAAAACATCCTTTTTACCTTGAGTAACAGTAACCCTGTCATTTCAAAATATCAAAATGTCATTTCAAAATATGCTTTTCAAAATATCAAGATGGATGATTTCTTACCCATCCATGCTTAAAAGCTACAAGTCACACTATTTGGGAAATAAACTGCAAGACCCGCCTGTGGCTAAATTTTTCCCTAAATCAGAAGAATCAAAGCTCAGGAGCCAGCTGACATGATGGTGAAACACAAGACACCTGCAAAGTGCTTTCAATCACAGCAGAGCTAAATGGAGGCCGAGGGGAGACCTAACAGGTGGACGGGTGGGAACACTCTGGTCAGTAACTGCCACTTAATTTTTCTCAAGAAACAAAAAAGGTTATCTTCCCCCTGGAAGTCTGCCATCAAGAAACGCTGAGTGGGAACAAGACGTAGCTTTGAGCAATGCTTGCCATTTCCTGATTTTTCAGGACAATCTTGCCCTCGAGGAAGAGATCTGGGAGCCAATCCCCAGGCGCTGCCCACGCTGCCCTGCTCGCCCAGCTTGCTCTGCGAGGCTGAGCCGGGCACTGCCCCTAGCACGGGAGGGGCCCTGTAGGGTTGATGTCAACAGGAGCTCGGTTTACAAAAGAGTTTCAGGTGAGGAAATCGCTAGAAGGTGACAACCAACGCATATGCTCGCAACAGGGCTTTTTTTCTTTTCTCCTTTTCTTCTTGCAAATTAGCTTTTGATTACTGGTGAGAAGGCTATTTCAAAATAATACACGACCATCCTCTACCATTTTAACTCTGTGTTTCTCTGTCCCTAAATTACGCTTAGCTTCTCAGGAAGCCCGATTTACTTATCCACAAAATAATTATTCCATCTCTTAACCTGCGTATAACACTTAGGAAATACAGGTTTTCAAAACCGACCAACACTAATTCAAACTATGTTGTATACTGACCTAGAAACTTTCTTTGGGGTATTTATAAAACAGAGGTGGTGAGCATATATCCATGGGTGAAGTGAAACGACAGTCCCTCACGTTCCTCTAGGAAGGTGAGCGGCTGGCCCGAGTTCTTCCCTGCCTGGCTGTCTGAGCTGGGGGCTGGCCACACTCTGACCTCTCCCTCTGTGTGGGCTGCGCCCAGTCCTGCCTCGTTATTACCACCGCCTGACTCTCTCCATCAGATGTGTCTAGTTCATTTATAGAATTACAGTTTGATCTCAACTGTCTACTTTTGCAGGATCCAAACTGAAGAGTTTGTGAAAGTATAGTTGAAGATCTCAAGATTTTATCATGTGCCAGGATGAATGGGCTTAAAAGCTGACAATTAAAATGTGGTCACTTATTACAAACCAAGAGAGGCAGATCTCGAAGGACACACCCCAACCGATACTTCTGAGGCAGGGAGGCGAGCACCAGCAGCGTCCTGAAGGCTCACGTGGCACCGTGACTCACCTCCAGCCCGCCTGCTCCACCCCCCAGGCCTGCCATGGAGATGGACCGGGAAGGGCTGGAGCACAGGCTCCCTAGGAACCTGCCAAACTGGACTGAGAAAGCTGCCAGGCACAGCTCCAATGGGCACTTGCCAATCCAGTCCTGGGATGGGCGCAGGGGAAGAGGACAAGAGGGGCCCCCTCTGAGCAGAAACTCCACAAGGCACCAATTCCAGGGTCAATTAGGAGAAATTAGGAGCGCTGTGAAGCAGGAGTCTCTGGGCTCCCCTGCCAGCTTGCACTTTCGGTGAGTGTAAACTCATCAGCGATTGCTTGGGCGTGCCCAAGACGTCAGGGAAATTCAGCCTTCCCCGAGATCAAAGGTCCTGAGTGAACCACACGAGTTTCTGTGGATGGACGAGTTTCTGTGGATGGATGTGGCCACCAGTCCCTGCAGCTGTGATCTGTCCTTCAACCCAAGCACCATTTATTAAAAAATCCCACCTCAGAAAGCCTGGCATCCTGACCACCCACCTCCACTCCATCCCCCCACATTTCAGAGCCCTTGGGGGTCCCGTGGTAGGGCCTGCCCAGGCCCTCAGCTACAAGCAGACTTGCAGCACCCTTGCCCTGAAGGTTGGCCACAGAGGCCTCTATCCAGTGGGGTCACTGGTCTCTTCAACACCCTCCCCAGACAGGCACAAGCTCCAGGATGTGACCCCTTCACCAGATAGGGTCTTTCCTTTTCTGAGTAACAGGGGTCACCCTGGAGTAAGATGTGTGGTGCCCCCTCAGCCTCCTGGAGAACTGGATGGGAGTCTGTGAAGGATCGCCCACACCGGGACACCATGCTTCGAGTGTCACATGTTACACGAGGGCCAGGCTTAACATTCACCAGCACTCCTGCGCACCCTCACTGGCTGGTACTCTGCATTAAAACCTCTGCTGAGATGAACACTGCAACGGTGTCTGCTTGCAGCTGAAAGAGCCTCCGTTCCCAAGTCAAGGGCCTGCACAGAACCCTGCTCTCTGGCTCATCTGTGCCCACAGGGCTCAGGACTCTTCACACTATGTCTCTCCAAGTTGGCAATGAGGTCTTGTGACTCTGATGCTCTCACCTATGGGGTGGCGAGAAGCTTCTGCCCCAAGCAGAGGACGTTATGAGTGGTGGCCACCCACCTCTGTGCCCAGTGCCTCTGCTGACCCTTCAGCCCTCAGTCCTGATTCTCTCTTTGGCTGGGCTGAGCCAAAGACAGTCCCCAGAGAAATGAGGGGCCCAGGTTCCTGCAACCTTCATCGCTTTCAGCCACAAAGGTTAAACTGAAAACAGAGGCCTGCCGAGATGATTTCACTCTGAAATGGGAATGACCCTTTGAAGCCAGGTCCCCCGAGGTTGGGGCATGCCAGCTTCTGGCAGAGGCGGTGCGACAGGCGCAGAGCTGGGCCTGCCTGGGCCCTGGCACAAGACCTCGGCTGAGAGGGACGCCGCCACGACTGTGAATTAGACAGCTCCCATCTAGAGGCTCACCGTGCTGTGACTGCTGAGGGAAACAGTGAGCAAAATACACCCTGCGCTTTCATTCTAGTTACAGAAGCAGCTTCCAAAAAGCTGAGGAGCAGAGCAAGAAAGCAGTAGGCAGAGCCCTCCCCGAAGCTGTATTAACAGCAAACAATCTCACCTTTGTAGACCAACAGGAGAGTGGGGAACACACATGAGGGCAGGATCAGGGGACAAAGGCACGGGCAGCCTGGTCTCCGCAGCCAGGCCTCAGGCCGCAGACACCCACCACAGCCTCTCCAGGAGCCTACTGCCCTCCTGCCCCTCCCGGGGTGGACATGGCCAGGAGAAGTCAGACACTTTTACGACTTCCTAGGAAGCAGTGTATCTCCCTGAGCAAGGATCAGAATCCCCAGGCTGCTCTGCAGGCCTTCCCTTCACATGAGGGTCAAGATTGAGAGATACAGCCTGGCCACGCGACCTGAGTAGTAAGCGAGCCTGAGAACCCTCTCCTGACCCTCGAGCGGCCCCCGTCCCCTGCGGCTTTCCCCCAGGCGCAGCTGGTGCTCAGACCATGGGGAAGCCCATTGCACTGGCCAGAGGAGGAGACAGAGCTGCCCTGTGGATACATTTTGAGGCCTGAGGGTCTCCCACTCTTGTCAGGGCACCTCCTTGGTGGAAGGCAGCTTCCAGGACTGGAGATCATGTTAAAATCCATCTCTGAGTAAAAGTGGTCAGGTCAGTGTTACAACCGTGACCAACCCAGCGCTCAGCTCCTCCTCCAGCCTGACACAGAACCAACAACCAGAAGTGGACAGCTGAATTCCCTTTTCACGTCAGAGGGACTCACTTCAGTCTGACAGGAGACAAGGAGAAAATTAACATCACTATACTAGGGACACATCTCTTTCGAATTTTCCCGGGCACAGACGTTGGATCTTAAAAGTGGGGCCCACGCCCATGTGGCTGGCACAGCCCGCTGCCCTCAATGCTCTGCCCAGGAAGCCATGGAAAAGGTATTTTTCTGACGTCATGAGGCTGTGCTGGTTTTCACTGCACAGGAGCAGACAGTGAAGCAGGCAAGCCAATGCTGTCACTAGTCCAAAGTGACTGGAGGACCATTCAACAGGCTTTACCTTGAGATTGCCGCGACGAAAGGCTTCAACTCCTGAGGCTCGTAGGCACGTGCGAAGGCCCAGCACACGTAGCAGGCGGCGTCCCGGACATTGGAGCCCACGCTGCAGGCGCCCCGCTTCTCCTCGTACGTCAGCGCCCTCAGGATCACGGGGACAACTGCACACAGGGGAGAGAGGCTGTGAGGCGGCCCTGAAGCAGCGCTCCTGGCTCCACAGACACTGCGTCCGCTGTACCACCACCCCACCTGCACCTTGGCCCCGCAGAGCCTGGTGCGAGCAACACACACCGCGGTCCCACCCCAAGTCACTCGGAAACTCACGACCTGCTCAGGAAGTCACTCACGAGTCCACCACCTCGACTCAGGTGAGAATGTTTCTGAAAAGTTGCCCCCAAACTCCTAGAGGATGGCACAGACATGCCCGTCGGCCACACCCAAGGGACGCTACCAGGTCCTAGAAGACGCAAAGGGACACAGGGGCCACCAGGAGCGAGGGAAGGCGCTGGCACATCAGGGCAGTGAGAGGAGGGTGGGCAACGTCACCCAGGACACTGTCCAGTGAGCAAAGGACACCTGACCCAGAGGCCACCTCCCCCAGAGTCTTGTTGTCAAGGGGACCACGAACAATACACGGGTTTCTAATTCTGGCCAAAAGCAGTCACCAGCTGGGGAGTGAGCGTGGACACCGCTACACAGGTGTGCTAACTCTGCTCAGAGGGCATCTGTGACCTCGCTGAGCTTTAGGGCTGAGAACTAGGATGACAAAGGAAGGCAAGCCCAGGGTCATTCTGCGCTAACTTCAGGAATAACCCAGATATGTTGAACTACGTAAATCATCTGTGATATTTAAAATAATCTGAAGTACATACAGATATTCTTTCTGGTTCCATTTTAAAATGTCTCACTGAGTTTCTAATACTGCATATGTGGTTTTTTATACAAAGAGACAAGTGAGTTTAAGAACCCTGGGGAGAACACTGTACTGTTTAAGGCAGCTGAAGTGGTACGGTATTTGCCTATTATCACATTCATGTATTTCATGTATATGGGAAGGGTTTGTCTATTAGAGACACGTAAATTACTTTAAAAGAAAATAAACTATATAACACTCACACACAGTTTTATGCTGGCGTGCTGCCGTCCACGGGGTCACAAGGAGTTGGACTCCGTGACTAAACAACAACAAAGGGGGTTTAAAAGTAAAAGAAGTAAGCTCGAGTGCCCAAACTACTGAGCCCACGCTACGAAGCCCTCCTGCTGCAGCTCCTGGAGACCGTGCGCCCAGAGCCCATGCTCTGCAACAGAAGCCCACGCACCACAGCCAGAGAGCAGCCCTCGCTCACGGCAACTTGAGAGAGGCCAAGCACTGCAACCGAGTCCCAGAGCAGCCAGAAAAGCTTTTAAAATAAAAATAAAATAGAAAGCCAGCATGGAACTATACTCAGTATTTTATCATATCCTTTAGGGGGAAAAAAACCTGAAAAACATATGTGTGTGTGTGTGTATATACGAAAAACTAAACCACTGTGCTATACATCTGAAACTAACATGATATTGTAAGTCAATCATACTTCAATAAAATAAAATACAAAGCATGTATAAATGCCAAACCAAACCAGAGGACACTACCACAGCTATTTCAGATAAAGTAGTTAAATCTAATTAGCCATTTTAAAAATTATTATCTCAACTTGAACTAAAGCTGTAATGCTTAAAATTGGCCTTCATTTGTCTTACCTGGGGAAGTTCTACTTTACCTGGAATTACTCCTAGTTTTCTAGTTTTGTTCATACTCTCTGTGCTAAGAGGGTAGCCTAGTCACGGCCCAACGCATGTCAAAACTAACAGGCTGTGGCACCTTGACGGGGCGCATGGTATAAACTCAGCGTCACTGCCTCGCCACATTCTCTAAAATCACCACTTTACCCAGCTGCCCAGACACTTCTGGGGAAGACTGTTCAGCAACTCTTAGCCTGAGGGGAATCTGGATGCTAACTGCTGAGTCCCAATTTATCGGTCCACTGGACAAAATCAATTTCCAAACAGACAGCTATGAGTGACAGCGGTCAGTACCGTCCACATGCACTTCAGGTGGACGTCACATCCAACCACTACCCTGAGACAGGCTCAGGGACCCCCGGGAGAAGCCCACCTCCACAAGGACACAGCCTCACCCTTGACCAGCGGGCCCCCAGGCCCCTGAGCGGGTGGGGGCGCCGGACACCGGGGTCAGAGTGAGATGGGTCCTAAGGTCAACCAGTCACAAAGAAAAGGACACCCACTGTGACCTGTGCCCACTAACAGAGGTCTGCCTCAGCACAGTAAGAGACCTCACATGGCTGACCGGCATTTGTTGATGGGAAAATCGACACACTCGGAGGTCCGAACACAGGGCTATCTGGCCCACTTCTCTGCCTCAAGGAATGGAAGGAGGCCAGCTGTGAGACGGCAGTGGGAGCCGTATGCTGCACTCAGGCTCAGCCCTACTTGAGAGGAAAAAAGCAGTACAAAGCATGGGCTCTGAGTTCTGTGTAGCAAGGTGGCCCCCACAAACCCCAACTTTGGTCCCTGGCACCCACATGTGCCCATGTGATGTGCTCGGGTAGCTACTGGCCCTCAAGACACAAAGGCTCTGACTGCTCTGCATCCGCCCAGCTAGGTCAGAGAAGCAGAGACCTGAGCCCGCCTGGGCCTCAGGGCCTCACTGCCAGCCCTGCCCACCCATGCGACCAGGCTGCTGCAGCTCTCCTGGTGGATCCTACCCCAGTTCTCAGCACGGGCAGTTTCAAATTCTTTCTCTCGAAAGCTCCGGTGACCTCTCTATTACACCTGCCACAAACACCAGTGGCTGAGGCCCAAGTACAGGTGAAGAAGCGCTCAGTTCAGTTCAGTTGCTCAGTCATGTCCGACTCTTTGAGACCCCACAGACTGCAGCACGCCAGGCTTCCCTGTCCAACACCAACTCCCGGAGCTTACTCAAACTCATGTCCATCGAGTTCGGTGATGCCATCCAACCACCTCATCCTCTGTCGTCTCCACCTCCTCCTGCCTTCAATCTTTCCCTGCATCAGGGTCTTTTCCACTGAGTCAGCTCTTCACATCAGGTGGCCAAAGTATTGGAGCTTCATCATCAGTCCTTCCAATGAATATTCAGGGTCGGTTTCTTTTAGGATGGGCTGGAAGAAGTGCTGCCAGCAATAAACGCAGGCCTCGCTGCTGGACTGGGGTCTGAGAGGGGACTACACGCCACCGAGAGCAGCGCCAGGACGCTTGCCTCGCGGTCACTGAAAAGGGATTTGATTTGCCTAACGTGAAACCGCTCAGGAGGATTTGCCTAACGTGACACCGCTCAGGAGGAGAGAGAGAGGTGACGGGTTTCTTCAACAAGAAAATTGGAAAATGAGGCTCTCGGCTTCAAGTCATGCCCCAGGCGGGTAGAAGGATGGGGTCGGGACTGCTGCTGCTGCTGCTGGGCAGGGCCTGTGGCTGCCCCCGACCTCTCGGCCCTTCATCACCAGGCTCTTCTGTGCAGAAGGATGAGCTGGGCTTCCAGTTCAGATATCCGGGACGGGAAGACAAGAGACAGATCAGCCCCGGTCCACGCAGGGTACGGAGCAATTACTGAGCCTTGGGGTGGTACATGAAGGAGACACAGTCTTTGCCCTAAACTTTTATAAGAAGCCATTATCAGAGGAAAAAATTCAAAAACTAACAGCTCTTTCCAGATTCAACAGGTTTAAAATAAGGAAACTCTTCAATCACACTGAACAAAAAACCTTTCTCACGGTTCCAATTACACACTGCAAATACATGTCAAATATATAAGGTTCCCCAGAGGGCTTCCTTTTGGCAACCCAGAGTCCAGCAATGTAATTTAAATACCCTTCTCTCTAGACAGCATGTCATTTGTCTAACACCAACTGCCTAAGGACAAAGCAGCCTCTAGGTGAGAGAAACGAGTTAACCCTCAGAACACCAAGTCCCCACTGCAGGGCTTTACAGATGCACATCCAGGGGTCGGGAGGAACTCAGACGTTCTCTGCAGCATCTTTAAAAAATAAAAAAATCACCACACAGCCAGCTCAGAAGTTATGAGTTTTGATAAGTAATGAATTATCCTAATTAAAGCAGTCCATGGTATCGCAAAGAGTCGGACACAACTGAGCAACTGAACAACATACTTCTTCAAAATCAAACTCAGCACGTGAGGAATATCACCGCGTGGGCCCAAGTCTCCCAGAGTCACTGAGCCATGTCCCGAGATGCACTTGAGTATCTACCAGGACGCACTGTGCCACATCTCCCAAGTAGTACTAGAACGACATCTCCCAGACGCATTTGGCTGAGTCTCCCGAGATGCCCCTGAGCCTCGGCACATGATGGAACCGCCTATGCAGCCAGGAGCCTGCCTGCCCAGTCTGAGCCCAGGAAAGCACCAGCTTCCCGGGAGCAGGTGTGGCCAGCACCACTGAACTTCTATTTCAGCCACCAGTACAAACAGCCATCATACCTTCCTAAAGAATGCAGTCCAACTTGCTCGGAAAAAAACATGCTGAATTTGCTGGGGGAAAGGAAATGATGGACAGAAAATCTGGTTCCACAGACATTTAGGTTTTAGTTCCCACAGGACATCTGAAAAAACTATCCCAAAGGCTGACCTGTGGGCAGCACTGCGAGCCACAGCACCAACCACTCTGCACTCGGGGGCAAGTGCAGACTTGGGCACCGGCGTTTCCTGGAGCGTGAGGGATGCCCCCCCTACAGACCCTGGGAGTCCTCAGCCAGGGCTCGCCTCCACAGGTACGATGGAGCGGGATCCTGGGGCATCCTGTGTTGCTGGGGTGGGCACCTGGCCCGCACACCACCGCTTTCCCCTCTCCCCCAGGTGCTCCCAGCACACGCACCCTGCCACGGGGGAGCACCCATGAAGCCCTCTGCCTCCCTTTCCGCAGGAAAGTCACGTGGCCACGCTGGTCCAAGGGCCCTCCCATGTGTCCTCCCTGTGAACAAGACCCCCCCCTCCACTGCCCATGGTGCTGAGGCTGGGAGGCAAGGCTCAGCTGTCCAGAGGCCAGAAACGGACATTCCCTTTACCAGGTGCCGTAAAAACACGAGAGGCCCTGATGTGAAGCATGCAGTCCAGGATTTCCTGGGATGCATGTTTAGCTACAGATAAAGGCTCTCCTCAAAAGAGAAACACAATGGCAAGACAGCAGGAAGTTACTATTTTAGGGCAGGAGCCCATAGTCTTGGGGCAGGACCTTGTGAAATGCGTAACACAATCGCAAAGCAAGACTGGGGCAAACGAGAAGCACCTACTCTTCCATCTGACGGCACCCTGGCTCCTCGGTGTGCAGGGCAGCTCCTGCCCAGAGGAAGAGATTAGCAAATATTCCTACATAAAGCATCTCAAACCTCAGTGGATCAATACACTCAATAAAGTTTTAAAGCGAATAACAAACAAGGTAAGTGTGGTACGATGGATAAAGACGTGATGGCGATTACATGTAAAAAACTCACATACGTATATCATGGGAATATTCCAACCTAAAAAGGGGAGAAACAGCAGACGGGGAAACTTGGGGAAAAAACAGGAATGTAAAAGGTAAGGGACAAGAGAGCCGTTTCCGAAGATCACACGAGCAGAACCTGACTTTCAACAAAACCTCCAGACCTGTGCGTTGATGCAGTAGGCCGTGTGGCTGTGACCCACCCACAGGGCACCTGTCCAGAGGGCAGAGTGCGGGAACCGCTGTGTTCAAGCCACTCACCATGGACGCAGGAGGCATGGGTAGCAAGGTGACAAGGGCAGTGCAGGCAGACGGCCCTGACCCTGTGTGCCTGGGCCTCCTGGGGTGCGTCCCCAGCCTGTCACAGAGGCTGCACTGAGGCCACCACGGTTCCTAAGGGCAGAAATAAACCCTGCCATGACGGGACGGGGGTGTTGTTCAAATACAACAGAGCCACTCAATGCAACTCATGCTGCTACCCAAAGAATATTTAATGACAGGAGGACACTCAGAACCTCAAGCAGGGTGCGTGCCATCAGTGGCTCACGTGCTGATATTGGTGACAATCAGCACTCACTATGGGCCAGGCCTTTGTCTGATTGACCCTGGAGGTAGGGGAACCGAGGTACGGAGAGACGGCCCAGCCCCTGGACTGCAAAGCCAGCCCAAGCATCACGCTGAGAGCCCCAGGTGCTCACGGCCCCCACCTGCTACAACCTCAACAGTGCGACCTCCAGGCAGCGAGACTCCAGGTTTCCTTAGCTGCTGCTTCATGTCACTGTCCCAAATGTCCGCAATGATCACTCACGATCTTCATAATTATTAACAAAGGCAATACCACACTTTAAAACGTGGTTTCACCCTTTCCACTATTCAGAGGACACCACTTAGCCACTAGGCCAAGAGCAGGTGAAGGACCCTGGGACCAGGATAACTGCTCCTTGGGGTCCACCAGCTAGCGTGGGTCCCAGGAGTCTGACACTTCAGACAGGATCACAGCGGGGTCCTTCTCAACATCAAACACATATGCTCCATTTATTAACAGGAACCATTCCTGTGTGGAACACGGATCAGAGAAGAGGACAAATCAAAGAAGAGTAAACACTATAACGATCTGAGAGCTTGCTTCAGCAGCACATATACTAAACCTGGGACGATACAGAGAAGATTACCACGGTGTCACTTGTATCTAAATCTAAATACGACATAATCTAAAATAGAACACAAATGAACCTACTGTCAAAACAGAAACGGTCCCACAGACACAGAGAAACAGACTTGTGGTTGCGAGGGAGAGGGGCTGAGGGAAGAAGGGGTGGGAGGCTGGGGTTAGCAGGTATGAGCTGTTACATACAGAACGGATACACACGATCCTGCTGTGCAGCACAGAGAACTATACAGTCGATATCCTATGATAAACCATAATGGAAAGAATATTTTTAAAAATTAACACCACATCGTAAATCAACTATACTTCAATAAAAATAAATAAGAACGACCAAAAACAAAAAAAGATCTGACATCAGCCAAGGCCACAGGGAAGATAAGTCCTCCCATAGCGGTAACCCACCACACACACAGGGGTCCTCCTCCAGCCCACAGCAGTCCCCCTACCCAAGCGGTAGCCCCAGCCCAGAGTGGTACCCCTACCTCACCACTGGGGTGGCCATGGCACAATACCAATGAAGCCGAGTAACTGAGAACCTTTGAGCCCTGGCTTCCTCGTCACCTGTGCTACCAGAACATCCACCCAGGTGACATCGGGTACCTCTTTCCTCCCCTCCAGCTCCCTGGGCTCCCAAGAGGGCTCAGGAAGGTGCTGACTGAGAAAGCAAGTACCCAGTATAGGAGATGCCCCTGTGACTACCATGGTAAGTTTCCACCAGGCTGGACGGGCAGGTGCTCTTTCCACGGGAACTCCTGGTTAGACTGCTTATACTAAACCTCTGGTGTCCACCTGGTACAGAAACAAACCGTTCCAAACCAGAGGGCTCCAAGTCGCTCTGCGTGTAACCTTGGACTCTGCGCTCAGCCACGTTCCATGACCTGCCACGATGGAACACGACTCCAAAAATAGGTTTCACATGATTCCAGGTCTTCAAAACTTAATCAAGATTTCAATCAAGAGTGCTTTTCTTTAAAAATTTAGTTTTTTTAAATGTCACTTTTTGGACTACACTGTAAAATAACCTAAATGTGTATGTTTCCTATTTTAAGAGACAATTACATGTCTTTAAAAAAAAAAAAAATCAATTAAAATACACTGACGTACTAAGGTATCAATAGAATGTAAACAAAAGCACCTCCTCTCTTCAGTGCAGTAAGCATCCGAGGGGATAGTGGTGGCTGGTTCTAGAATCTGATTCCCCCAGGGTGCTGCCGCAGAGGCCCTGCCCCAGGACGAACTCCGGGGTGTTAAGATCTTTAACTTGCCATGACTGGGGACAGGGGCTGACCAGTGTGGCCTGGCAGCTGACCTCCCAGGTCTGTGCCCACGTCGCCACCACACCTTGCCCCCTGGATGGCTAACGTGTGGCCATCCCCAGGGGTGGCATGACAGGTCTGCACACCATGAGACAACCCAGTGCTGGCTGGCCCTTCTGACTGTGGTGGGGCCAGCTTTGAGTAAACAGATTATCTCCACGGTACCAGCTCTCTGGCGCAGGGGAAACGAGCTGCTGATCCTGCTGAATGAAACACGACTTCCACAGGATATGAAGACGACACTGAACACGAGGCGAGTACGAGAGACAGCAACTGAGCCTTCGGGGGGATGAAGGGCCTCCAAGGAGGAAATGGAAATCGTGCGGTTCCCAAAGTCCCTACCACCAGGCCCAAAAAAAAACAGGATGACGTGCACCCTTTTTGCTGCCACCATCCACACAAATGATAAACAACAAGGCAAAGTGACAAGGCTTCCCTGAAGCCACTCTTCTGGGGCCAGCCGTTTCTGAGCAGGCCAGAACAGGAGCCAACAGCTGGACCTCTGTCAGGAAGCACCCACAGGGCTGTGTGCCACACGTGGGGGCTCAAAGAATTACTGAAGAAGGGCAGGAAGCGTGCCTGCCGCGGAAGGTGGGCAAAGATGGCTGGACGACAGCTGTGAGGGCGACGTCCCAGTAAGACGTCAGCACAGGACACAGCGGGTTTTACATTCTGAGGACAAACTGCACTCTCCACGAAATCAAGATGCCGGGTCCTTTCAGAGAGGCCCGGGAGAGCAAATGAAGTTATAAGGCATGCGGACGGTTCCTCCTTTTCTACTCACTTTCTCCAAGAAATGAGCCTATGAAGAAGACCCCACGAGAAGAGGAAGGAGACCGTGTAGCATTTACTTCACTTAAGACGCATCTAAGAAACAACTCGCGGGGAGCTTCCAGCATCGAGAATCGGGATGTGTACATGGCAGACACATTTCTCCATTTAAACCCGATGGGGCTATGTTACATGTCAGTTCACTGAACTGCCCCTGAAGGTGAATCAGCATTTCAAAGGCTTGAGGACCACACCTCCGGGTGAATGCAGGTCCCCCCACTTAACCCCTCCTCCCCTCAAGTCGGTTCAGGCATGCATCGAGGGTGCCAGCATGTGGAGCCCAGCCTCCTAGCAGCCTCCCTGCCCACACTATGTAGAGCATGCGCTGCACACAGTAGGCACAAAACGGAGGGAACCTAAGTGTTTCTCTCATTCCTTCTCCAACAACACACATCCTTTGAAATTTTTTAAACTGCTTAAGCCATTCCTCCTGGAAATATTTCCCTAATGTTTGCCACAAACATAATCTTCTTTATAACTGAAGGATAACAGACACCTTTATACCCCTCTTGAAATACACTTACCATGACAATCTTTCAGCCTCTCCAAATTTTATGTATATCAATGACAGTCTAAAGCTTTGGAGGAAAACCTCTTCCCTACTCCCACCCCCCGACCTGTTGCCTAGCCTAAAGTAACTGTGACCATGAGTCTGATCGGTGAATAAGGCCAGTGCCTGGACGCTTTGTGGACAATACAAGTGTAGGGACAGGCAGAACTGCAGTTTGGTTCTCTCACCACAGGCCCCTGGACTACTGGAAAGTCACAGCAAGAGATTAAGGTCCAATCCTCGCGTCTCCCAACACATTAACGAGCCTCCCCAAAGAAGGAGCACGAGAAAGCAAGGAGCTACTTTACATCCAAGTGACCGGCCGCCACATCCCAGTCATACCACCAAGGAGAAGAGCCTTCCCCAGCTGGTCACAACCCACATGCCCCACAGCACATGGCAAAACTGCCTGCTGAGGAGGGTCTCCAGCCTGGGGTGGCCACCTGGACGTTTAGAAACCTCCGCAGGTGACTGATTCCATGGCCACTGTGGGAACTGACTGCTTTAACTCTTAGCTGGGAAACAAAGTTTCTAAACTGAAACATCACTCCACTATGCTAAAATTCAAATACAACTGTTTGCTTAGAAATTAACCCTCAGAGACAAAATAGCCTTCTACTGACAGACTGAGTCCCTTTTTTCACCACTGAAAACCCAAAATTTCAGACAGTTTCTCTAAGATCAAAACACCCTACACCTCCTCTAAGTCCCCGCAGCCCCCCATCCCTGATCTGCGAGGGGGAAGCGCACCCCAGGAGGAGGGAGCAGGCGGCCCTCACACCTCGTCCCCGCTGGCCCCGACGCGGGCCACCCGCCCTGCAGGGCCTGCGGCCAGCACTCCCGCTGAGTCAGGGCCGTGCGCGAGCAGCTGTCACTCTGTCAGCGGCGAAGACAAGCAGCACAGTGCCCGGAGCAAGGCCACTGAGCAGGGCTCTCTCCTCGCCCGGCTGCGGCTTATTAAATTCGAGCTAGAGGACGCCAAACGGTACCCAGGGGAAGCTGTCACCGGGAAAACACAGGCACAAAACCATTTCACCGGTGCCGCCCACACCTGGTCCAGGTGCCCACTGTGCACGCCTGGGGCCAGGACCTGGGGACAAGCAACACACTCTCCCGACACCCCAGAACTGAGGTGAGATGTGAACCCCCAGGGGGAGGTCCCATCCTTGGCAGACAAAAGCGTTCCCCTGCTTTGGCAGTAGCAGCAGAGCCAGAGTGTCTCCTGGTTCTCAGTTGTCACAGGGGGTGCTGGCTCCCCAAAGGGCCTGCCTGGCCTCAGTCTACAGAACTTTCTTTTCAGGTCACCTAAGTTATGGCTCTTGTCAAATTAAACTCTTGTGATCTCTGAATAACCCTCCTCGGGGAAAGACAACAAAGGCTCTTTCCATCTCTCTGCCCCTGCCTAGGACACAGCACAGGGGCCCAGTGCCTGCCCACCCAGTCCCTTTGCCAAAGGCCACGCATGAGAGGGGGCGGGGCAGAGGAGGGGGGCGTGGCGCTGCCGCTGGCGCAGGAGACGCCCACGGCTGCTGGCAGAGTGGCCCAAGCACAACAACTTGAAAGCAGCAAAAACAAGCATTCAGGAGAATTAAAGGCTTCACCAGGAAGTCAGGGACCAGTTCTGCCACTGACTCACAGCCCTGGATTCCTGGCCACAGTGCCCAGACTGCCACTGGCCCCAAGCGTGTCCAGGGCACAAATTTCAGGACTGGCAGGATTGGAGGACCATGCTGCCAGAGATCCGCCTTCACTGAGCTGAGGGTCACTGAACTGGAGGCCTGGCCCAGGGTCAGACGGCCAGAAGGAAGGAGGATAAATGTCAGACGATGGGTCACTCGTGTCTGATTGATGACACGTCTGCACCTGGCTGAGGGTAAGTTCTCTGAAGAGTTTTCTTCTCTCATCTAACCACCTGGGTCACCGGCTTGGAGAGCTGGGACAGGGGAGTGTGGATGGCAGACTTTCAACCACAGGCCAAGCGTCTCACACAGCCACACTGCCTGGCCTGCCCCAGTGACCTCCCATGTTGACCTCCAAGGGTGAAGGCAGACCCTCGGGCATGGTGGTGCCCGCCCAGCAAGGGGCTGTCCCACCAGGGAGGGGCAGAACTTGGCCCCATCCTCCCTTTGCCCAGATAACGGCGGGTATCCCCACCAAGGGCCCCTCCTCAAGACACAGCCCAAGCAGAGCTCTGCCCTCACTTCTTGGGCCCCCTAGCACTCCTCTGCTGCCCACCATACCCCCTGAAGATCTGGACCCACCCCAGAGCTACGCTTCGACTCTCACGGCACCCAAGGTGCAGCAGCACCAGGCCTGCCGGGCGAGAAATCAGGCCTGAGCATCTTCCCCTGGTGTGACCACTGGGCTGCTCCCCAGGGCACTCCTGCGGGCTCCCTTCCCAAAGCCTGGGACCAGTTTGGGGCCAGGGACAGGCCCACACTGGCATGAAGAACAGAGAGGCAGCCCCGTGGCTTTCACAGTGGGAGCCAGGCAGGGAAGCACATGGAGCCGTCCAGCCCCAAAGAGGCTCCTATGGGAGCAACAACTGTTGTGTGCCGGGCAGCCTCGCCCACAGGGGCAGCGAGCACAGGGCCACACGGAAAGGGCACAGTAACCTCACCCCAAGCACATTAAACCAACCTCACCGTGTCCTCATCCTGGGGCCATGGTGCCCTTCCAGACACGTCACCTGCTAACAGGCTACTTCCATAAGCAAACCTGAAACTCAAGTGAAATGAACCCACCAGCTGTCTTCCTGGGTAACAACTAGCTCCCCAATCGAGTCAGCCAACCTGCATTGGACTTCAAACACCAAACAGGCTTGCTGCTAGCAGAAGCAGGTGACAAAATTAAGGACAGATAGAAATAAATTAGTGGACAAAGGGTTTTTCCTGGTAGCAAAATTTCTCATTAAAAGATTCAGAACAAGATTTTCCATTAAAATAGCATAAATATTATCAAAGCGTCTAAAATAATAAACTATGGACAGACATGACTTTCTGAGCACACCGCATATAACTGACACACAACTAAATCACTTTATGATCACAAATGTCACAATCTTGGTTTTGAACCAAGCTATGAATTTCAACTCTTAAAAATAACACACAGTAATATGATACAAGATGTTTTGTAATTTGCATGGCTCCATACTTGTGTCAAGTATAAATTCTAAACACATACCACTCAGGCATGCTTAATACTTCCTTCAAACTATGAATTCTTTCATAATTTCAATACTAATTTTAAAAAGTTACCAAATTTTAAAACCAAAAAAAGATACTCTTTAAAAAACCATACATATACATGTATATACACATTCCCATCCCCCAAAATTGCACACATAAAGAGAAAAAGAACTCAAATGAGAAAATCAAAGCAAAGATGAGGGAATTCCCTGGCAGTCCCGTGGTTGGGACTCTGTGTGGTTAGGACTGATGAGGGTGGAGGTTTAAGCCCTGGGGAACTAACATCCCGTAAGCCACACAGCACGGCCGAGAAAAAGGGCCGGGGGTGAAATTTCTACATCAAAAATGACACAGTATAAGATCAAGAAAATAGACAACCACAGAACTGGAGAAAATATTTGCAAATTGTCTACCTGATCTAAGAGTCTAGAATCCAGAAAATACAAAGAGCTTGTATAGCTCAACAACAAAAAGACAACCCAATTTAAAAATGGGCAAAGGACTTGAATAGATGACAACGTTATTAGTCATCAGAGAAATGCAAATCAAAGCCATAATGAGATACCCACTAGGTTGGTTACTTTTTTTTTTTTTTTTTAATGTAAAATGACAGGGGCTGGTGAGGATATGGGGAAACTGGAACCCATGCCCTGCTGGCGGGAACATAAAACAGCAGCCAAATCTCCATCCGTTGACACATGGATAGACAAAATGTGGTCTGTCCTTCTGCTAGGAACTGAATTGTATCCCCCCAATAACTCATAATGGGACTGCATTTGGAGACAGGGCCTTTAAAGAGGTAATTGAAGTAAAATGAGACCCTATGGATGGGCCAGAATCCAGCAGGGCTATTGTCCATCCAGGACACAGACACTGATCAAAGGGCAACCACGTGAAGACCCAGCAAGCAGGTGGCTATCTGCACGCCAAGGAGAAAGGCCTTGAGAGAAACAGCCCTGCCAGCACCCTGATCTCAGGACACCCAACCTCCAGAACTGTTGTTCAAGCCACTCAACTTGGGTACTTTGTTATAGCAGCCTGAGCAAACTAATACACCATACTAAGCAGTAATCCTCAGCAAAAAAATGAAAT
The DNA here is from genome assembly GCF_029407905.1 of Bubalus kerabau. Classification (NCBI taxonomy): domain Eukaryota; kingdom Metazoa; phylum Chordata; class Mammalia; order Artiodactyla; family Bovidae; genus Bubalus; species Bubalus kerabau. Next base: position 14,365,599 of record NC_073627.1, on the reverse strand, counting down.
GAAATACACACACTACAACGTGGATGAACCTTGAATCATGCCAAGTGAGAGAAGCCTGTCACAAAGGACCACATATTGTATTATTTTGTTTATCAGAAACAACCAGATTAGGAAAATCCACAGCAGTAAGAGGTAGATTAGTGGTTGTGCATCACTGAGGAGGATGGGGTTCCTTTTGGGGGTAATGAAATGTTCTAGAACTGACTGTGGGGCACAACTGTGTGAATAAACTAAAGCCACTGATCTGTAAACTTTAAACGGGTGAGCTGTACAGAACTAAATTATATCCCAATGAACCTATTTTTAAAATCTCATAGATAAGCAGATACTATTTCAAGTAATCAATAAAGATACTTCAAGCACAGATAAGTTAACTTTCTACTTCTATTGGGGTCAGTTTTGATAAATTATATTTTTCTAAGAATGTCTATTTTTGTCTGAACTATCAAAGTTACCAGCAAAAGACAGTCTGAACATGTGGCTTTTATTCTCTGCAAGACCTGTCTTATAGCCCCCATCCGGGTGTCTACTATGGTTTATACGCTTCCCCTCCTGCTCTGTTGATGAGCCGGAAGTCTCTTTGGGAGGCATTTTTGGCCAATGATCCTTGCAAACCTGTGTCTTCTCCCTCACTCATTTCCTGTGCTCCCCTTCACTGTCTCCCCTGCTACTACCCTCGCTCTTTCCTTGGCAGTTTGAGCCTTTCTTCTCCTCCTTACAACATTAGAAGAGGGATAAGGTAGGGGTCTGGAGAAGGCAATGGCACCCCACTCCAGTACTCTTGCCTGGAAAATCCCATGGATGGAGGAGCCTGGTAGGCTGCAGTCCATGGGGTCGCTAAGAGTCGGGCATGACTGAGCGACTTCACTTTCACTTTTCACGTTCATGCATTGTAGAAGGAAATGGCAACCCAGTCCAGTATTCTTGCCTGGAGAATCCCAGGGACAGAGGAGCCTAGTGGGCTGCCATCTATGGGGTCGCACAGAGTCGGACATGACTGAAGCGACTTAGCAGCAGCAACAGCAGCAAGGTAGGGGTCAGCAGCAGTTTCTACAAAGGGCCAGGGCCCAAACAGTGAGGTTCCGCAGACCACTGACTGCTTCTCTTTTCTTTAAAAAAAGAAAGAAAGAAAGAGAACACTGTTGGAAAAAAAAGGAATAACCACTCTTGCCTCCAAGGCCATACAAAAACAGGCCAAGGCCAGCTTGGGCCCGCGGGCCATGGTTTCACAATTCCTGCTTAAGGTTTTAGACTGCCCTGTAAGTACACTGCTAGCTGCATCTGGAGAGTTCTGATATACAATTGTGTTACTGTTCATTTCTATCTTTAAAATTTTATTGCAAAATTTCTATTGGGATTTCTTCTTTAACTCCTGTTATTTAGAAATCTATATATTTTCAAACTAAATACTCATGTCATGCCTTTATCTTTCTGTATCCAACTTTCAATTTCATTGTTTCATTGGTCAAAGAATGTCGACTGTACACCAGTGGTTCTTTCAAATTTCTTGAGACTTGTTTTACAGCCTTACTAGTAAATGTGCAGCATTTGTAAATGCTCCTGTGTCTAGGCAAGCATCCCCTCAGCCACAGCGGCACAGCCCTACATGAACCCACAGAATCAGGCCTGTCTCCTGCTGCCTAAGTCTTATACAAGGCTCCCTGCTATTCCAGTTCATCCCACTATTCTCTTTCATAAATGAACTGTCAGCAATGGAGAGAGGTGTTCTGAGTTCTCAGGATGACACCAGATTCGTCCATTTATCCCTGGAGCCCTACGATTTCTGCTTTTCATGTCTTCAAGTATAATAGCAACTTGTGTCAGTCACGGATGATGCCAAGTGGCCGGGCTACCCACATCTGTTCCCTCTGTCTCTGCTACTGGTGTCGGCGGGGTCTGGGCATGGCGAGGGGACAGAAGGACAAGGGGGACCTCTGGGCACGTGCTGCAATGTTCACATCCACCCTCTGGCCTCCCAGCCACCAACACGGAGGATGCAGTCACGTTGCTGAAGAGCTGGCACACCTCACCACGGAACTGCCTCTGGGTCTGGATGAGGGGAGGAGTCCTGGAGGAGGGGGAGGAGCCGTGACAGGACAGGGCGAGGGGAGCAGCTACATCATGGTGTCAGCACACCAGCGTCCACACACACCATGCATGAAAGCATTGCCACAGGATCTGGCCCAGGAGTGCATGGCCACCGCCTGACTTCCGCCTCATGTACACCCTTCCCGCAGAACCAGAAGGGGAGGGGGTCTCGGCAGAGGGACCCAGCTCAGGCACCGTGGCAGTGTGGTGGTGGCCTGTGGACAGGAACCTTCCAACACAGGGCTGGAGAAGAGGGGGCCCTCGTTCCCTTGGTTCTAAACCAGCCCTCCTCTTCTTACCTGAAAGCTTTGGTCCCCAGGGTGACCAAGAAGACTCACAGAACAATGTCTGGTGCCCAGGAGGTACTCAATAAAGATTCTCAAATTGCTGTTTTGGTTATTTCTAGCAAGCATGCCTGGGAGCACCACTTGCTCTACAGCCAAGGGCTGGGCTCTGACGCCCAGGCCGACTTGGGACACGCGGCCTTGGGCCTGCTGAGACCCTGCACGGCTCCAGGCCACCCAGCCCGAACTCCTGGTGGAAACAAGGACAAGCACAGCTGCCAGCAGGGCCTCGCGCCCTCCAGGGACCTGGAAGAGGGGAAGTTCCATGAGGAGTCAAAGCCCCGCCTGGGCCACATGAGCCACCTTGAGGGGATGAGCCCGTGCTGAGAGACACACAGGAAGCCGGCTCCAGCTGGCCCCCAGGTTCTGGACAGACATCATAACCAGCTGCCTCGAAACAGGTGGAGCGAAAAGCAGCCATGGTAAAATCACACAAGAAAAGCACACATGGGAAGGAGAGTCTTCAGATGCCACAACGGACAGAAACCCAAGCACTCCAGATAAAACCAGAACCTAAAAGATAACACTGGAGGGGCTTCCCCTGGTGGTCTAGTTGGTTAGGAATCTGCGTGCCAATGCAGCAGACAGTCCCTGTGGGAAGATTCCACATGCCGCAGGGCAACTAAGCCCGCGCGCCCCAACTGCTGAGGCAGTGCTAGGGCCCATCATCACACCGGAGAGTAGCCCCACTACTCGAGAAGCAACCAGAGAAAACCTTCGTGCAGCAACACAGGCACGGCGCAGCCAAAAATACATACATAAATCTTAAAAAAAAAAAAAAAAAGATAACATTGGAAATGGAGGCCTAGGGTACTAAACATATAAGAAGAGGAATGAAAACCACAGTGAAGGACCCGAGGGAGATTTTAAAAAGAACTGAAACAACGTCTGGAAACAAAAGGAGAAAAGATTCATGCCACGGGTGGAGCTCTACAGTGGCCTTGGAGGCCAAGCTCAGGAAGTTAGCCAGGCCGGCGGAGCAATGCAACACCACACGCATGAGGGCTGGCAGCCCAGCTCGACCAGAACAAGGGAGCGACTACAGGGGCCTGTTCCCCACTGTCTTTAGTCTGTACACAGCTCCTTTATTGCTATGTTTTCACTGATGTTAATTGTAGAATGAGACAAAAACAAATCGGGGTGCTAATTCTTTTCCTTGGCCTTGTTTACTTTAACTAAGCAACTTCTACATGTGGTTGTGAACATATCCAGAGACATCAGGTAAAAAGCCCTTTTAAAACACAAATTCAGGGAATTTCCTGGCAGGTCAGTGGTTAGGACTCTGTGCTTCCACTGCAGGGGGCATGTGTTCGGTCTCTGCTGGGGGAACTAAAATCCCACAAGCCACGTGGCACAGCCGAAAAAAAATTTGTTTAATGAATAAATAAACACATACACACATACAAATTCAATAAAAGGAGGTAAGCACCGCGTCACTTGCCCCCAGAAAACCATAACGAGCCTGATGAGGGACCAGCAAGGACCCTGAAACATCGGCAGACACTGTCGGGCAGGCAGAGGGGAAGAGGAGAGGAAAGTTGTGGGAACCCTCGAATCTTGGCCCAAGTTCACAAACCTGAATCAGTTTCCCAGCCAAAGACAAAACAAGCCGGAGCTCACGGTTTCAAGTTTCACTTGAAACACAGAAGCCACAGCCCAGATCACGCTGGGCTCGCTGGGCTCGGAGACCCTGCCCAAAGCAGAACCCCTCCTCCCAGCCCGGGCCCCAACGCGGGCTGGCCAGGTGAGGAGGAGCCTTGGGTCCAGCTCAGCTCGGCTGAGCTCCACACCTCCCTGGGGGAAGGCGTCATCAGGGAGGAGTTTCGGGAGCTGCCGGCACAAAAGCTGCCCACAGGCCACAGACACCGAAACCGGAAGCCCTACAGCCACCGTCCGGGAGCACAAGACACAGGGTAGCCAGGCTGGGAAGTGGCCGGTACGCTCCTTTCCAAAACACAGAGCAGCTCCAGTCCACAGACGTCCCAACAGCAGCCTTACTGGGATCATAAGCAAATTAAAATTCAAGTAATGCATTACACATCTCAGACTTCAGGTTACAAACGAAGCCATCCACTTACTCATCAAAGGAAGGTAAAGGGCCAAAAATAAAACTTTCCCCGGACACTCCCACATCCCCTGGCCTGCCTCACTGGACAGCCAAATAAACTCTACTTTCATTTCCATTTTCCAACTATTTGATAAGCAAGAGATCAGTTGATACCCTCAGGACTTTTTTTTTTTTAATGAGACACCAAGTACCTCACCTGACAAAGCCCCCACCTGGGCCAGCATGCGCCCCATGCTCCCTACACTTGGTTTCGCAGGCCCAGCTCTCACATGTTGACGGGGAGGACCCCGAAGACCCAGAGGGCACAAGTCCAGCCCCTGTACACACTGCACTCAGCTCAAGCGAGGTGGATCACACAGGCCAAAGGCTTGAAACTGGGGGTTGGGGGAGGAGGGCAGCACCACTTGGTCCTGGGCCTCCTGGAGGAGTCTGGGAATGTGTCTGTCCTGATCCCCTGGACTCATTCTCCAACCAATGAACAAAGGCCTAGTGAGCACATGTGCATGAACATAAGCTACCAGGAAAGACCTTGGGCCTGCGCTCCGAGGCCCACAAGCTGCAACTGCTGAAGCCCGTGTGCCTAGAGCCTGTGCTCCACAACAACCCTGCACCCCACCTGCCACAATTAAAGAAAGCTGCATGCGCCAACAACGAAAGCCTGGCACAGCCAGTAAGTAAAAAAGAGCACGTTAATCTCTAAGAACTTAATGACTGTCATCTCGGCAGCTGGTTAGGGCTTACTGTCCTTAATGACAACCAAAATTCGAGAAACTGAAATTATGCTTAGGGTTTTCTGTAGCGTTTCCATTTCCTTTTCCTTTCCTCCGGATGCCATATCCCAAAGGAGCGCTAAATAAAAGTAAAACTATCTGGTAACGTCGAAAGTATAAATGATCTGCTTCCTTCATCAAAGATGTTTTGTTCTGTGACACATACCATTCCCACTGTACAAAGGCAATTTGGTGGGATACTGTAATTAACCCACCAGGTTCCAAAAGATCCAGTAGAGGCCTCCAGGGTACCTTCTACACATAGGAAAGCTGAGGCCCAGGTCAGATAACTACTCTAAGTCACAGGAGGATGAAAGAATGGAGCCAAGACTCAGAAGCGGCCACAGAGTACAAGTCCCTGATTCAACTCACAGACATGGCACCCCTCCCCCAGCGCAACCTTTTCACTGCCTAGAGGACTCTGCTCTGTTGTCCTTGAGGCTGGGTGACCTTGGCCAAGTTACTTACCCTCTCTGTGCTGCTTGACTCTGCAAATCAGGCTCCTGAAGTTCCCATTTCAAAGAGTTACTGCAGTGATTAAATGGATTAATAGAGATAGAATGTTACCTCAGCACAGGGCCTTACATCGAATAAACACTCAATAAGTGCCTAACCACCCCCTGCCCCACCAAGAGAGTAAACTCTGGCGATAAGCAGGTGAAGGAGGGATCACAATGAAAAAAGAAAACCTTTGTGGAAGAAACGGAGACTGCAGAAGGAATAGCACCACCTGTCAAAAGCCATCATTAAAATTCTCAGAGAAATAAGAGAAGCCTATTGCAACTACTACCTAAGAATACGATACTAAGAAAGGAACACTCAGAGAACACGCATGAACTCATGGAAACCAAAAATCTTAATAGCAGGACAGAAGGGTCGGAAGAGAAAGCTGAAGAAGGTGAGAACAGAAAAAAGAGCCTACAGGAAAGAAACAATGGCATGTGAAGAATCAGGAATCACCACTTACACCAAAGTTTACAACAGGTAAAACTAATCTATAATGCAAGAGAATCCAGCCAGCAGCTGCTTCCGAGTAGTGATCATAGTGCTCTACCTCCCAACAGAAGGCATGCCCAGGATTCATGGAAGGGTACTCTTGGGACCTGTGCCCTCAGCACATGTGACTTCTACTTTCAAAAGAAGTATTAATAGTTAACAACATGCCTGCTGAACACGTCTGTCTTTGAAATGCAACAAATGCTTGAGATAGAGCAACATGTGGAAAAGAGGAGGGGGTGTAGAAGACCCTGAGCGGCAGGTAGGGCAGAGAAAACGCCCACCGCAGAACCAGTGCTGGGTGTCTGAGCACTCACTTATGTGAATTATGTGACTCATCTATGTGTGTCAAGTTTTTTGTACTAAAATGTTGCAGGCAGAGAGTCAGGGATCAGAATCACATCAAACTTTTCAGAACCAGCACTGAGGACCAGATCAACAGAAAACACTTTCAAAACACTGACAATAAATACTTTTTGGCCTAGGGTTCTATACCTAGCCAAACTATCAAGTAGATAGAAGGGCAGAAAAAAGACACTTCCAATCATTCAGGGTCTCAAAGATTCGCCTCTCTTGCATTCTTTCTAAGGCGCCTACTAAAGGGCTGTGCTTCATTTATACTCAAACGAAGGATCAACCCGAGAGAGAAGACAATATGAGATCCAGGAAGCCTGGCTTCCAATTCAGGAAAGAGGCAGAGGGAATCTCAGATGACGGAAGGCAGGCGTGGAGGTAGAGGAGTTAAAGGGCTACACTCTCATTTCCTATAAAGGCAACAGACAACACCCAAAACCGGAGCGGTGAGGGGGGTAGAGGCAACAAAACAAGCAACAGAATAATGTTACTTGTAATCAAGGAGGTAAATTTCCAAAATCATCAGCTAAGAAAAAGGTTCAAGTGGGGCCCCTGGCAGGGGGGATGGGAGGGGAGCAGCCAGTGACACCCTCCCACTGAGAGGTTGGGATCCCTCCCCTCCTTCAAACCCAGAGAGCCAAGTGGGATCCTAAGGTGCTTTGTGCTCTGAGTCCCACATGGAATAAGAATGACCACCCTCCTGGAGAGGCCTCTGGATGAAAACAAAGGGAGGAGTAGGGACCAGCTGCTCCCCCAGGACATGAGGCAGCTGAGTGCCCACTAATGCCATAGCACACAAGGCCGGCCTGGAGCAAGCTAGACTCTTGACCCGAAAAATCTTGAGATCATAAAAATGGAAGTGTTTTAAGCCACCTCTTCTGGGTGGCTTGTCATCAGCAGGAGGTGAGGGGAGCAGCAGGAACCACTGTGTTTTTGTGGTAAGACAGGACTATTTTTTTTAAGCTCTAAATCATGTGGACGTCTGATTTGGATGAAAGTAACTAAAAGACCTTTTTTTCAATTAAACGTGAAGGTAAAGCCAAGTAAAATCTTAAGCCTAAAAAGAAAAAACTAAAACAGCATCTGGGCTGGTAGGCTCACCCTGGCACCCACGCCACACACACCGGTTTCCCCGTCCCCACACCTGCACCACATGCGGCCTCCCGGAGAGCATGGAGGCAGCCAGTGACTCAGCAAGCAGTTGAAGGGGAGTGGGGGTGCCCCGGATCACAAACTAAGTGTCTTAATCATCTGGAGAGAAAAAAAGGGGGAGCAAGGAAAGGCATGGAGGCCGTTCCCAACGGCAGCACACAGCCAGGCGGCAGGACAGCCTCGCTCAGGGCTGGTCCTGGGCGTGCACCGGCAGGTCCCCACGGCGGCCCAGGCGGGCCCCCTCCGGCTCTCCAGGAGGACCCGGGCAGGCCTCCCAGTCCCCGGGGTGGAGGGTGACAAAGGTTCCGTCAAACCCTCACGGGGAGGACACTGGGGCTGTCGGCATCCGTTAGAAGAGATGCATTTCAGGCTAAATGTCAGCGTTGGCTGCCGCTGCCTGCACACACTACAGCTCACCTGGGAGGCCTCTACCCTCACCTCGAACGTGTGCAACCCCCGAGCTCACAAAGAGCCAGGCGGCACTACCCTGGCACTCAGGAAACCCGGGCAGGGAGCTGCCGTGAGGCATGGAGGTGGCGCTGGCTGGCCGGCTTGGTGGGTGCAAACACATGAATCGTAGCTGCGGGCGGGAGGAATATCAGGTGCATCTCTACGCCCCGAGGGCTCGACTCCTACATTAAATCCCTCCCACTGGAACAGCCGGCTCCAGTTTCAGCGAGAGCGAGCGTGAGAACAGGTCCTGCTCCGGCCCGGCAGCCACAGCTTCTACCTCCCCACCTCTGGTAAGTACCTACTATTTGTACCTACTATTTCTTCTCAAACGCAAGTTTTCTTTCAAAACTCCTCTCAGATATATCTTAAAACTATCTCTCAGTGAATCACCTGCCCAGAGTCTCTCTGCCCTGGTCTTTTCTCTGCGGATTACTCAGGACCCAGCAGGTGCACTGCTGGGAAGGAGACCCTTATTACAAAACTTTTAATAAGGCTTACGCTTTATTCTAAGAGTATAAACGAGTTTATTTGGATGTGAAGTTCTCAATTCTACCATAAAATTCAACAACTTTAAATCCAAACTCAATTTGATGTTATGCTTATCTGTTCTTCACCTTAAAAAATTAACAAGTTTCAACATAAAAGGACCACATATATACATAAATAGTTGCAGATCTTAATTTATAATTTAATTTTACAACCTTTCAGATTAAAAAAATGATTAACACTGGTAGTCCCTGGGGAAGAGACCTGGGGAGCAGAGGTGGGAGTGAGATTTTTTTTTTACTGTGCTGTCGTTCACGCTTTTTGAATTCCAAACTTTGTGAATGTATTCTCTCTCCAAAAATTTTAAATTAAAAATTAAAGAGGAAAAAAAATTCAAACCTTTTGGAGTTCAAAATAAGTGCTGTTTTGACATAAGCTTACCAAGAAAACAAAAAACATCTTAACTGAAAAGGATCTCTGCACATACAAAAAGGGAATTTTCTTAAAAAAAGTTTCTCATAAATTTGCATGAAAACAATTACTGATCAAATTATTGGTCAGACTGGCCAACATCAGACTTAAAGTAATGAAAACCTGTCTACCTGTTATCCTGATTTTTATTTTGTATCAGCCAAATCCTTCCAATGCTTTAACCTGGTGCTTTAAGGAGGAGGCGGGCAGTTTGGGGCTCTGGCTCTAGGGAGGTGTCCCGAATGTTAAAGCTGTGTGTTCACTGCTGAACACTGTCTGTAACCCAGGGTCTCTGGCTGAAACCAGAAAGAGCCCCTGGTTGTCTTCCTGGATCCATTTCTCCAAACTATATTCCAGAAAACTATCTTTTACCCTAGGTCATGGTTGCCTTCATGTTTATCCTTCATTTAAAGAACTGAAAGTCTGGGAGGGAGTGGTGGTTAATCACTGGAAAAGCTCAATTGGGAGTAAAACTCACAAATCTCGTTCTTGCGACACCCCAGTGGGTAGGCGACAATGGCGTGTCCTTGAGTTATGCAATAATGCCACATCACAATATTGTAATTATAGCATGCCCTTCAGAACGCGCTACCTGGTGAGGCTCCCTGCCAGGCAGCTGGACACCACCGGGGAGGGTGGAAGATTCTTCCAGTGCAGAGGTTAGTACGCATGACATGCATAGCTACCCGGCACGTCACAGCAATGCCCCATAAAGTTAAGCTATAATTACCTCTATTGTGTCCTATCAAAGTTCAAAAAACATCTTTCTCCTGCCTATTTTTCAGAATTCAGACTCTCTAGAAAATTGTTAAACATACTGGCCACTCACTATCACCCTAACGACTGGCAACTATGGAGACACTTGTCCACACTTAGGAGGCTATTGAGAGACGTGCACTGGCACCTCAGTGCTTCTGGAACAGGCAGACAAAACCCCGTGGACACGAAACCACAGGTGGCTCAGCGCGCCATGTGGGCAGCACCACCCAGCTGCCCAGGCCTGTGGGAGGGGACGCCACAGCTGGCTCCCCGGTCTCCAGGTGGGACGTGGGCAGGGGTGGCAGCACGTGAGGGGTCACGGGAGGGTGTTTTGAAACAGAGTGGGCTCGGGCCAGGGGCCACGGAGTCCCTGTGGCCCTGCTCCCTACCCACACCCCTCAGGGTGGGACCCGACTCCGCTGAGGGCACAGCTGAGGGCAGGCCTCGTGCCAACAGCTGCTCGCAGGCAGGAAGGCAGGCGGGGACCCCCTCCCGCATTCAAGGACAGCACCCTGACCTAACATGCAGGGCTCCCCACGCCTCCTGCTGACCCAGTGAGAGCTGTAAGAAGGCTGAAAGATGCTGTCCCACAAATAACCTTCTAGGACTAGGCTAACATCTGCATTTTCAACTAACATGCTAACGTTGCAGTTCTCCCAGGAAAGCCAAACCGAGGACCCTGGTTTGTTAACCTCTCCCTGTATGCCCCCCCCTCCCCAGACTGTACCAGCTCTCCCAGGACAAGGACAGTGAAACACCCATATCATCCCCTTCAGAAAAAACTTCACCTCTGACTGCTAATCTAAACCTCCTATTTACAAACTTAAATTCTGGATTATATTGTTTTGGCAACAACACCCTTTCTTTCCCCCATCCCCACCCCGCTGCCAGCCTGCACCAGGTCTGGCAGATATAAACTGACCAGAGATGGGTAAACCCTGTTTCTGCGGATGGCCAGACTGACGAAGTCCTGGGCACTCAGCTTTAGCTTCTCACCCTGTAAACTTCACCTGGGCAAGAGAGAACCCACGGACTGACATCATCTTCCTAGAGGCTGTCCCCTTTGGAAGCTTACAGAAGCCTCAATCTTACCCCGTTTATTTCTCTGACATGATTGCATTTTTATAACCCAGTGAACTAGCTCGTCTCCATCGGCGTCTGAAGCGGCTGCACTCCCTTGTTTTAATTAGTGAATTGTGCAACCCTGGAGAGGTCAGTTTACTCAAAGTTACTAAAACTGCTGCCCCTGTGACTGCATCCAGGCTCGCCTTCCAACAGTTGCGCCCTGGAATACTCTCACCTCCCAGAACACTGGCACTAAGGGAACCATCCGCTGAAAACCGGTTCACTGTCCTTGTAAGATAGCCGACCAAAGAACAAAAGGTTCAGACCCAAACTGCGGGCACAAGATCATCTGACTGAAAAAAGTACATGTTAACATAGGAGCAATTAATTCCCAAACTATTATTTTGAGTAACGCTGTGAAAACTTACATACAACTGACCTCCTATAAACCTTTGAGAAAACTTAACCAAAGTGAGCTTCTTTTATATTTTGGCCTCAAAGTATGAGCAACATCAAACAATACTGCTTTTAAAGCTAACACCATCGTCATCTTAAACCCGAGGGGTTTTCGGCTGGTTTGGGCTCGCGGGTCCGGGGTGGTGCAGCAGGTGTGTGTGTGCTCACTCCTGGTGCCACCAGGGCTCTCGGGCTCACACTCGATGCCACGTTTTGCAACTGTCATCGTTTTGATCGCCGTGCTTCCAGCTAGTGATGAAATCATCAGTTTTCAGATCTCTGCCATAACATATCCTATACAATCATGGGAACCTGACTTGCAGAGGTTCTCACGCCTTCAGAATCAGGGAGCATAATGGGACGTGCCAGCACAGGTTGCCCTGACTTATCAGGCTGGCCCCGAGCTGGCTGGAATAGCTTCCTGACGGGAGGCAGGAAATAATGCTTTTATAGCCCAGGGCACACCTGCCCCACAAGGTATGGACTGAACTCGTAAACTATTTCGCATTTTCCCTTAATAAAAGGGGAAATTAGGAACACGCAAAGCTGTGACCACATGTTTAACCAAGCTGGGCTTTCACACTGTGCGTAGTTCCCGCAAGTGTTCCCAGGGGGAGAGGAGGAATACAGGCGAGAGTCAGGCACCAGGTGCCACCAGGCTGGCCACTGCCCACCTGGTACCCTACCAATGAACACCCCCAAAGACGGCCTGCGGAACCCGCCTCTCCAATTAGGGGGCAGCCAAAAATCTAGTTTCTCGTCCAAACTATGCACCTGAGCAACCCTGCTCTCCAGAAACCGTCCCCATGACAGAAGGCAGCAGGCCACCCAAACCACTTCTCAGAAACACGTTTTCAAGGGGATGGAACAATAAAATAGGTTAACAGAGGCAGCTTGGTGCGGGGGAAGAGTGGTTCTTTGTGTTTTTAAGAAATATGAAAATAATGAGCAGAGGAACCAGTCTGCTAAGAGTAAGATCAGAGTTTTTTTTAAAGAAGATATCCAAGTGAAATTAAAATCCCACTCCCTCCCCGCTTAAGCCCTCCTCTCACAAACTACCCATTACCTCATCGTCAACGTGTGAGACGGCACAGAGGGTAGCTACGCTTTATTCTGTGAAAACAAGTCTCTTAGATTTCCCATGCATATTTCTCTATTTTTAAAGGGCTGCTTTCCAGCTCAGTGTTTTAATCAACCCGACGTCTAGAAGGTGATGCTTTATACAAGCAATTTCACAAGGCTCAGAACTAATCATATTTACTCATTCCTTAAAACTGCAGTTGCAAGTTATTTCCTTTATAAGTTTATTTTTTAAAGTGTTTAAAAATATTGAGAAGCTAAGTCCTTTCGACACTCTTTTATGCAAATTAAAGTGCCGGCCTTGATTCCTCACCACCACCGCCCCCAGCCCTCCCCACCCACAGGCTTTCTCTAAGACACAGTCACCCCATGGGCTGGTCCTGGACACGCAGCCGCACCCGGCCCTGCCGAGATCCTCCCAGACCTCACGTCTTTTGTTCTCAGCTTCAGTTTATGAAGCAGAGTGAGAGCCCAGGGGTGTGCAGAGCAGCCTCTGAAGGAAATTCGGGAGATTAAGCTTGGGGGGTGGGCAGGGACAGGAGGACCCTGGGGAAGAAATCTGGAGGGCCCTTCTACAGGTTAAAGGCTGGGCTGAGTTCCTCCCAGAATCCATTCATTTCTAAAATTAGGCACCACTCACTCTGGTTTCCTCTTGCCAGGAGGGCTGCTAAGCTTTTCTGCCTTCTGGTAAGGCCAGAACAGGCAGGGATGGGCTACTACCTGAGGTGGGCAGTGGAAGGCGAAAGCACATGAGGACAACTGCTTACTCACAGGCTCATCACATCTTAATATCATTCAAATCAACATAAACACAGCACTTATGTTTGTATGCTGGCCAACACAAACACTACTCAGAAAGCTGACTTTTCATTTGTGAATTTAGAAGCGGGCGGGGGGTTGGCCGGGAGGGGATGTCGCATTTTTACTTGTTCTTCACTTTTAAATATTCCCTCGTAGAACAGAACACCGTGATTAAATAGGACAGATGGACTGAACGTTGCAATCACACTTGCCTTGCTCTCAGTGAGCACAAGTGTGAATGTCACAGGCACGCGTGAGCCCAGGCTTTCTCAGGTCGCATTGGAGCTCAGCACTTGGTCCAGGTAACAGGACTCGTCCAGAAACCCCAGGCACACGGACGGGGGCGGGATCTCAACAGTCACTCGGTCAGCTGGGTGCACAACCTTCCTGATACATGAGGCCTCAGATCACAGGTTAAAGACCCAAAGAGTTACAGGTATTCTGTGAAACGCCACTAAACCCTCCTGCAACCACACTCCCCCTACGGTAACAGAGAGCACTGTGGGGGTGGCACCTGGGGCATCGTGGAGGGGCAGCTGATGCCCGTCTCATACCTGCTCCTCCTTCAGCAGTTACATCACCTGCAGGGGCCCTTGCTTCTCCTCCTCCATGAGCCAAGGAGCTCAGGCTGGTTCTTCATTAGCCTGTTAGCCAACATCCTGACACTAAGGCTCTGCTCCTCCATTTCAGCTCCTGGTCCCCAAATGAGCAAGACTTCCCTGGTCACACCCACAGCCTGTGAAGCCGGCTTCAAGTAGAAGTGCTCAGAAAGGAAAGCAAAGGAGAAGCGGTGACCTGCTTCCTTAAAAACAAGGCTGAACTACACAGGAGCCAGCAGGGCTCAGACGCCAAATCACAGAAGGAAAATGAGCCTTCTCAAAGAGCGAAAACCAAAAAAGCCACATTACATCCCCAGGCCCCCAGGAAAGCCGTTCAAGTACAAGTGTTTCCAGTGTCCCTTTACTTGCAATGAAAAGTCACATCTTTTCAACCACATGAAATACGGTCTTTGTAAAAACTCCATCACTTTAGTGTCCGAACAAGATCGCGTTCCCAAGTGCTCCAAACCAAACTCTTCGGACCCTAAGCAAACCAATCAGCCCGACCCTGTGGTGAAGCCCACCTCTTCCAAGCCGGTCCCAAGCGGGCTCTCACACCTGGATGCCAAGCTCCAACACGGCCTCGCCAAGGACGACATCAAGGAAAACCTGGACCTGCACGCACGCGGGCCCCACAGGTGCCTCGGACAGAAGCCCACTCCCCACAAGGAAGCAGCGCCCCCAAGCCCAGCCCCAGAAGCTGCCGTGGGCACCCAGCCTGTTCTGGAAGGAGCTGTCCGGCCTTCAGCATTCGTTCCAGTGGGGGAGCACAGACTCAAAGGGCAGGAGCTCATGGAAACTCCCGAAGCGCTGGCCCTGACCCACGCCCCTGCCAAAGCCTCCTCCTTCCACACCAAGTCTGCCTTCCACGCCCCCGGCTACCCCTGGAGAGCTGGCTCACCTTTCCTCACACCCGAGTTCCCACATAAAATCCCATCCACAAAGGGCTTTGGAGCCGCTTCCCCGTATGTGCACCCCAGCATCACGGAGTACCCACCTCATTTTTACACGGAGCACGGACTGGCCACCATCTACTCACCCTACCTACTCGCAGGGAACTCGCCCGAGTGTGACAGCCCCCTGCTGTCTGTCTATGGGGCCCAAGACCAAAGACACTTCCTGCCTCACCCAGGGCCCATCCCTAAGCACCTGAACCCGGCTCCATCCACATACGACCATTACAGATTCTTCCAGCAGTATCACTCCAGCCTGCCAATTCCTTACGGATTTTACAGACCCGAGTCTGCCTTCTCCTCCTACGGCCTCAGACTCCCACCCGTGGCTGGCATTTCACGGGACCAAAGCTCACATCTACTGGAAGAAGCTGCCCTGGGTTACCAGGCCTTGAGTCCCTCCAAGTTAAACTCCTCCAACTCCCACAAAAAACACACAGAGTTGGAGAAGCAGAGTCCAATTCCCGAGGCTAAAGAACCTTCCAAAGATGGGCAAAGGGACACGGAAGGGACCAAAATGAGCCCACGCGCGGGCAGCGCGGCCACAGGCTCCCCAGGAAGGCCGAGTCCCACCAACTTCACACAGACAAGCCAGCCATGCACTGGCCTGTGCGGCCTCTCAGATGCGCCCGCGTCCGGTGCCCCAGGAAGGATCCCACCACCTGAACAGGGCCTCGCAGCCTTCAAGCCCATCAAGAAGAACACAGAGCACCCACATTCCCAGGACCCAGAAAACAGAGCGGCATCTCCAAAAAGGTAAGCAAGTTCATTTTCCAAACCTCTGAAGTAATGTCTCTGGTTGGGCTTAGTCAGAGGGGATGGCAGTTGCCCAAACTCCCTGTGGGCAGGGTCCCTTAGCAAGGTCCCTGTGACGCCCTCTGTGTCTCTTCCAGCCTCGAGGCCTTGAGCACAGACGCTCCAACTCAGCTGGGGAGCCTGGAGGCCGCCCCCTCCAGCCCGGAGGACGGCTCCAGGGCGGCCCCGCTGAACCTGTCCACGAAACCAGAGGCTGAGCCGGCTGCCACGTGCAGCCCTGCCCATGGAGGATTCGTGGAGCCACAGGACGCGCCCCTCAACCTCTCAGTGAAGGACCCCTGCAATGCCCTGACCTCAAGGCCCTCTGTGTGCAGCCCGCCTCGAGGGGCCGAGCCCGCCGCTGCCCCCAGCCCCTCTCCAACTCAGCAGAGGGAACCTGCAAGTTCTGGGGACGGGCCTGACCCCAGCTCTGTGGAGGCCCCGGTGCCCAGCCCCACTGGGAAGGCCCAGGATATACGTGCAGCTGACAGCGATGAGCAGAAGCAGACGGCGGCCGTGGCCCTCTGCCAACTGGCAGCCTACAGCCCGGGGAATGTCGAGCCCGCAGCCCAGGAGCCCACCTGCCGGCCAGATGCACCCACCCCCAGGGCCCCAGAGAGCCAGGAGGCTCAGTGTGACCTCAGACCCAAAGGGCAAAAGAGGACGAGCCCCAGGGAGGTGGGGAAGGGCCAGCATGGATCCAAGAAGGCGAAGCCCAGTGACACAGCCAGAGTGTTCACGCTCCGGAAGAGAACTCGAGTGTCTTAGAGCCACTCCCAGGCAGCCAGAGCTGCAGCCACAAGACGACTTGCAATGTAGGCAAGACAGCAGCAAACCCCCACCTGGCCCTCACTTTTCTCGTCTGGTCAATTTTGACAACTCAGTTGTCTTCTTCACAAAATAGGGGGGAAAAAAAAAGATAAAACTGCAACTCAACCCAGTTTTGTAAATATTAAGCATAAATGTTAAAAGGTGCTTCTACTTCTGGCTGTAAAATATTTGAATGACTCACACTTTAGGACCTGATGCAAAATGTCAAATGAAATGCACAGGACCGAAAGGTAACTTTTAAGTGTTAGCATCTTAGAGGAACTCTCTTTAAAAATACTTTTCTTATTTTTAATTGTTTTTCTATTATGTCTACTATGTATTTCCAAGTAAAGAACAATTACTGGGGGGAAAAAATGCCAGGAAAAGACATTTCCGGTACTAGCATTAAAGTGCTATATGTAAAAACGCTGTTTGTTATGACTGCATCACAGACAGCAAAAGGCTATTTATACAAGTAATTTATTTCCACCGGGAAGAACGCGTTGCGGGGAAGCCAGTCTCCACGCGCTCGGTCTTCACTACATTACAGCGTGTCTTCTGACACACTCGCCTGGTTTTCCACTCCCTAAAATGATGTATGTGTTGCTAATTCTCCAATAAACTCGTAGGTAAAATTCGAGGTTACGTAAGAAGAAGAAAAGCATAAATGCTGTGTTATATTTTGCCACAATAAATAAACTCAATGAAAAAGAAAAAGAACGGAGGCAGCAGCAATTAAAGCTGAGGGGAGGATGCTTCAGCGTGCGCATGCGTCTGCTGTGCACCAGGGACCATCAAGCCTGGGTGAGGGCACATGCCTGGGGTACCTGTGGAGACCAAACATCCAGGGCCTCAGTTTCCTAAGCCGCTGCCTAAACAGCGATAGGGCCCCTCACCCTTCACAAGGGCCATTCCCCACTGTCCAGAGGATGCCTCTCAAAAGCATAACATGTGGGGAGAAGGGGTCAAGAAAGGGCCTGGAAACGGTGGCATGGAGCTAAGTTGACTGGACTGAGTGAGCTCCCTCCACAAGATGGGAGGTTTCAACACAACTCTGACCAACACAGGGGCAGTCCCAATAGAGCCATCCAATGAGAACGAGCACTGCTAAAGCTAACACCTGCCGTTCCCAGTGACACACACGCACAACAAGGCTTCTCAGCGCTTACAGCCAAAAACTTACAAGTTTTAAATAAAAAGTTGCCTTGTTCTAGATATAAGCACTATTCACCGAAAGACTGTTTAGTCACTAAGTCGTGTCCGACTCTCGCAAACTCATGGACTGCAGCCCGCCAGGCTCCTCTGTCCATGGATTTCCCAGGCAAGAATACAGGAGTGGGTTGCCATTTCCTTCTCCAGATCTATCCAATCCAGCGATCAAATCCGCATCTCCTGTACTGGCAGGCGGATTCATACCACAGAAAGACAGCCTGAACTAAAAATCCATCTGGTTAATAGTTGCATTTCAATAAGATATTATTTTCAGTTGTTTTGATCAAGATTATACTAATAACTAATTCTGTAAAAACTCAATCTAGAAAACTTCTTAAGCAATTAGTATCTTTTGGTAGAACAAAATGTGAAGAGCTGATGTCTGCGTTCACAGACATCCTCTGCTGAAGACACTTGACAGAGAGATCAACAGAAGATTCTCAATCACAGAAACATGTTACATTAGGAAAAAATCCTCTGGGAGAAGTAAATGGAAATACAAGTTCAAGGAGACGAAGGATAAAGTCCCTGAATTTTAGATGGAGTATGGTGTATTCCAAGGCATCATGATGCCTGGATCCCACCAGACACATCCCAAGCAGTGATGCAGTAGCTGTGTTAAAACGACAGCATTCATGGGACTTCCCTGGTGGTCCAGTGGTTAAGACTCTGCTCCCGAGGCAGGAGGCCGGGGTTCAATCTCTGGGTCAGGGAACTAGATCCCACATGCTGGAACTAAGACCTGGTACAGCCAAACAGTTTTTACAAGAAATTTGTTTTAAATAACAAGGACTTCCCTGAGGATCAAGGGGTTAAGACTCCACCTGCCCATTAAGAAGACGCAGGTTTGATCCCTGGTCCGGGAAGAGCCCATGTGCTGCGGGGCAACTAAACCCATCACCACAACTACTAAGCCTGCTTTCTAGAGCCCACACACTGCAACTACTGAAGCCCATGAGCCCTGGAGCCCGTGCTCCGCAATAAGAGAAGCCACTGCAATGAGAAGTCCGTGTGTTGCAATGAGATAGCAGCCCCTGCCTGCCACAACTAGAGAAAAGTTCACAGGCAGCAATGGAGACCCAGTGTTGCCAAAAATAAAAATAAAATAAAAATAATTTTTAAAATCCTCCTTATTAAAAAAAAAAAAAAAAAAAGACACTATTCAGTATGGCAAACAACCGGCTTTCCAGCAAGTTAGATTTATATAAAACCACTGATACCAACTCACATACTCCAATACTTTAGCCACCTGATGCAAAGAGCCAACTCATTGGAAAAGACCCTGAAGGTGGGAAAGATTGAGGGCAGGAGGAGAAGGGAATGACAGAGGATGAGATGGTTGGATGGCATCACTGACTCAATGGACATGAGTCTGAGCAAGCTCCGGGAGATAGTGAAGGACAGGGAAGCCTGGTGTGCTTCATGGGGTCTCAAAGAGTCAGACACAGCTTAGCGACTGAACACCACCAACCCACAACAGGGATGTAGAGCTGGTCTTGATTCTTTTAAGGTAAATAGGAAGCTGCTGATACAAATTGTTATAAATCATCAAGGATGGCCTGTGAGTCCCTGCCCCACACCACCAATCCAACACGTGTTCTGTCGTGACCTGAAACCAACACACACATGCACAGCCTTCCCTGGCAAGCCTGGGCTCTTGTGTTTCTGTACACCAATATGCTTACAAAGACCAAAAACAGGGTACCCCTGCTTTCCAGCAAGTCAGTACCCTGCAAGAAGCAGAGTGTCAGAAGCTGTTCTAGGCTTGGGGCCCAAAGCCTCAGGCCCTGGAGATAAGCTCTCACCTCGTGCCTTACAGGCAAGAACATAAAACTTCCATTTTGGGGACCCAAAGATTCTAAGCTCACCCAAGAATGTCCACCACCATCTTAAATGACAACAAAAAGAAAGGGAGACAGTTAGTGACTGTTCAGAGCCCTGCAACCACACAAGCCAGGGAGCCCCAGCGCTGCCTGCAGATGTTCACCGGGGAGCCACATGTGCCTGCAGCCCCATGAAATTAACCCGCCTAAGGGAATTCCTCCAAAAGATCATCTGCACACGTACAGCCACAGAAACCATGCAGGCTCTCTGCAACTACCTTTACAAGCACAGTGGGTTCTTAGATCTTAGCAACAGCAGCAAAAAAAATTCCGTCTTGCTGATTTATCAATGACAGTACCTTTT
Organism: Bubalus kerabau; assembly: GCF_029407905.1. Taxonomy (NCBI): domain Eukaryota; kingdom Metazoa; phylum Chordata; class Mammalia; order Artiodactyla; family Bovidae; genus Bubalus; species Bubalus kerabau. The sequence goes on along the minus strand of NC_073627.1, from coordinate 14,345,700 downwards.
TTCATTCACATATAACCCAACTCCAGAGCTGTCTCTAACCTTCATGTATAAAAAGCGGTAAATCCTCAAAAATTTTAGTACAGAATTACCATGTGAACCAGCAATTTCACTCCTAGACATACACCTAAAAGAAGTGAAAACCGGGACTCAAACAGATGCAAGCGCCCAATGTTCACGGCAGCATACTCAGCATCGTAAAAAGACAGAATAACCCAAATGTCTACTGACAGACGAACACGCAAACAACAGGTCGTCCACACGCAGAGGACTGTTACTCAGCCATAGAGAGGAATGAGACTTTGGCATGAGCTACAAAATGAACTTAACCTGGGAATCCTACATGAAGTAAGTAGGACACAAAGGACAATCCTGCACAACTCCACTTATGTGAGGTCCCCAGAGCAGTAAGCTCACAGAGGCAGACAGATTTGTGGGTATCAGAGGCTGAGGGGAGGAGAAGGTAGGGGGAGTTAAGGGTTTAAGGGGACATGGTTTCTGTTTGGGAACATAAAAAAATTTGGAAATAGACAGTGATGATAATGGTTATACAACACTGTAAATGTAGTTAATGCCACTAAACTGTACACTTAAAAATAGTTAATATGGCAAGTTTTATGTCACATATGGTTGGATGGTATCACCGACTCAATGGAGATGAGTTTGGGTAAACTCTAGGAGTTGGTGATGGACAGGGAGGCCTGGTGTGCTGCAGTCCATGGGGTCACAAAGAGTCAGACGCAACTGAGCTAATGAACTGAACTGATGTCATATATATTCTAAAATTTTTTTTGAAAATCGGTAACAAACCAAAGCCACTGAATCAGACACTTATAATAGGTAAACTGTATGTTTGGTGAACTACACATCCTGGTAAAGCTGAAAATAACTTCTAAAAAGGATCCTTGTATTCACACTGAAGAAACAAAAGTACTGACAACCTGCTTTGTACCAGTCTTACCAGCAGCCCACAGCCATCTACCTCTGCTGCTGCTGCTGCTAAGTCACTTCAGTCGTGTCCGACTCTGTGTGACCCCATAGACGGCAGCCCACCAGGCTCCCCCATCCCTGGGATTCTCCAGGCAAGAACACTGGAGTGGGTTGCCATGTCCTTCTCCAATGCATGAAAGTGAAAAGTGGAAATGAAGTCGCTCAGTCGTGTCCAACTCTTAGCGACCCCATGGACTGCAGCCAACCAGGCTTCTCTGTCCATGAGATTTTCCAGGCAAAACACTGGAGTGGGGTGCCATTGCCTTCTCCGCATCTACCTCTACCCCTGGTTTAATCTTCAACCAAAATGCCCCCACTCCCAAGACAGGGAGAGGAGTGAGTATGAAATGAAGTACGCACACACTCACTCAAGGGGAAAAACATTTTGATACAGAAAAATACAACCCCTACTCCACACACTAAGCCAGAGACGTCTCGGTATGGCCATCACTTTTCTTACAGGCTGGAATGTTCAAGATTGCACAAAGGTTAAAAATCAGCAAAGCGCATAGTCGTCAGAAGAACAAGAAAGTGCTAGGAGAGGTCAGGAGCAATGGAGAAGGAAAGCCAGGCACACAGGCCCATGGAGAGGGAGCAGTAAGGAGACAAGAGAGGTCAGCACTCTGCACATGAAGGCTGTGGCCAAGGCAGGCCTCACCCACAGGCACAGGCTGACCCCAGGCGCCCTGGCCACTCCACCGAGGCGGCAGGGCAACAGCCATGCCTAGACCATCCCAGGAAGCCGAGAATGTGTCTGAGGCTGACTCTGGCTTGAGGACCCCCACTTCCCTAGAAGCCCTTCCTGAGACAACACGGCCCACCAGGACTCCGCCACCCACACCCCAGCCCCACAGCACTTGGGGCTGGATGGTGGCTCTGCCAGCCTTCCCAACATTTCCTAATAAAAGAACCTGCACACTAATTCTGTCTTGGTGTCCACACATCTTCTCAGAGGACCCAGAGTAACGCTGGAATGCTATTCAGATGCTGGTTTTTGGATGATGTGACAGAATATGGCCATAGGGAGCTCCACGAATTGGTCCCTCTACCAAGGAAACCAGTAAGCTGGTAAAAACAGAATCTAGCTTTTCAGCATTCTGGAATCTAATAAAAAACCTGCATCAACCAACAGGTTGCCTAGTGAACAAAGAGGCTACTATATTTCAGCATCTAAGAAGCCTCTGTTAGGTCGTGGGCGATACACTAAAACAACAGAAAAGAGACCTCAGTGACCAAACAACAAGGAATAAAGTCATTGCAAAAAAAAAAAGTCTGGGAAAAAGTCACTAAATAGAGAGACAACTAAACAATCTTCAACAGCAAGAGCAGCAAACCTCTGACAAGGTAGAACTCGATTTCTAGAGTTACCACATCATATGTCAGAATGCCCAGTTTTCAATAAAAAAGTAACAAGGCATACAAAGAAAGAAAAAACTATGGTACAGTCACAGTGAAAAAAAAAAAAAGAAACTGACAGAAACCACCTCTGAGGAAGGCCAGACAGCACCTTACAAGACACAGACTCTGAATCAATTATCTCAAATATGCTCCAAGAGCTAAAGGAAACAAGAGAACAATGTCTGTACAAACATGGAGTGTCAATAAAGAAACAGGCTGTAAAAGAGACCACAGAGAAATTCTAGAACTGAAAATATAGTCAATGAAATGAAAAATTCAGCTGAGGAAGGAGAACAAACTGCAGGTTTGAGCAGATAGAAGGAAGGATCAGAGAACTTGAAGACAGGGCAATTCAAACGGCCCAGTCTGAGGAGCAGGAGAAAGGGTTAAAGAAAAGTGAATGGCGTAGACCCATCACGTCTGGAGCCTGCTCCAGGATAAGACCGCAGTTGCCTGCACAACCCCTCCGAGGCAGGAGACAGCGCAGCTCCACAACCCACCAGCCACACAAAGGTGGCGGAGAGGCCTGGCTCACCTGGAGAGCATCACAGGCGGCAGTACCTAAGACCACAGGCCAACTCACCACATGGGACGCCTCACAGTGTTTTGGCCCCATCTTGACACTTTTCATCTACAACACATTTGTCTACAACAATACACTTCATCCAGCACTCTACGTTCTCACTCTGGCTGCTTGCGGCTGGTGGAGGCTGCTGACGTCATGATATATGACAGACACAGGCACTGTGCCAGCCGGCCTCAGGCACGAGAAGCCTTGAGGGCTCTGGTCTCCTTCAAGTTAAACGGAAATCGGCACCACAGAGGCAGAGACTTCCTCTTGACCCGTGACACCCTTGTGCACACACACCCTCTCACACGTCTATTTTCACAAATAAATGTGTAAGTCACTTAGGACGGAACAAGAGTAAGTAAAAGTAGAGCAGCACATCTCCGTGGCCTTGGGGCAGGCAATGACTTAGATATGCAACCAGGGGCACAGGCAACAACACAGGAAACTGGTAAGTTAATCAAAACTTACAGCATCAGTGCATCAAACTCCATCAGCAAAGTGACAAGACAACCACAGAGGAGATAGAATATCCACAAATCATGTGTCTGATAAAAGGCTTATATCCATTAAGAACTCATAACAATAGAAAGACAAACAGCCCGACTTTTTAAATTAACAAAGTACCTGACCATATCCAAATGGTCAAAAAGCACATGAAAAGATGCTCAACACAGTTGAGATGCAAATCAAAACCACAGTAAGATACCACTTTACACCCACTAGGATGGCTATTAAAAAAAAAACAAAAAACAGAGTTGGAGAGGATGGGGAAACTGGAACCCTCATACACAGCTGGTAGGAATGTCAAGCGGTGGTGCATGGTACAACCATCTTGGAAGAGTTTGCAGTTCCTCAAAAAGTTGAAGACCAATTTAGCCTTGATCCAGCAATTCTACTCCTAGGTCTACACCTAGTGATTTGAGTATGAGAGCTCAAATCACGTGGCCACACAAAACTTGTAGACAAATGTTCAGGGCAGCATTATCCACAGTAGCCCAAGGTGAAAACCTAAATGCCCATCACCTATGAGAAGATTAATAAACGCGCAGCCATACCATGGAATATTATTCAGCCACAAAAAGGAATGAAGTACTACCGCTACAGGTACAACGGGGCTGAAGGTTTAAAAACATTCCACTAAGTGAAAGAGGTCAATGCCAAGACCACTACTGGAGATCCCATTTACAGAGACAGAAAGAGATCAGCGGTTGCCTGGGACTGGGGGTGCTGAGGGAAAATGGGGAACGACTTCTCCGGAGTATGGAGCTTCTTTGAGGAACAATAAAATTAGACTCAGGTGGTGGTGGCTGCACAACTCTGTAAATATACTAAAAACTACTGAACTGAACTCTTTAAATGGGTGAACTTCAAATATGTTAACATAAACTGTATCTCAGTAAAGCTGCTACAAAAAGAAGCTGAAAGAGCCCATAGAAATCAAGGGCCGAGCAGCTCTGCACGCGCCTCACAACACCGGGTGCACGGCCAGCGCCTGCAACGAGCCCACCGCTGGGCTGCTGAGCAGCGCCTTCCCTGCACAGACGTCATCCCCAGGGCGCGTGCCATCTGTGGAGACACTCCAGCAAAGGCCCCTCTTCATCCCTCCCAGGTATCCATCCCTTCCATCCACAGGCACCGGTGCTCCCAGGGACATCCCCACCCACCACAGACAAGCTTCTTGTGGCCCTGGTCCTAGGCTGCACCTCCACGCGGCTGGGTCCGAGAGCTGGGACATGCAGGCCTTGAAATCAGTGGTCCGTGTGCACCCGCCATGCTGTCCCCCTGCTCAGACCCACTGAGGAGCTCCCGCCCCATCCCCTCACTGGCATGAGTCTTGCTCCCAGGAACCATGATGTCACTGCAGGAGAAGAACCATGGCCATGCACACATTCTTAATGGGAGACAGCACCCCCACGAGGGTGAAATTGGTTCTGGGGGACAAGACAATCCCAGACATCACAAGAGCTCACGACCCTCCAAATTGGGACCGACAGGATCCACACACTGAAACTGCACAGAAGGGAGAAGAGACACTGGGACTCAGAAAGGCCTACGTGAGAAAGAAGCCTGAGGGCACAGGCCTAGAAGGCTCTCTCCTGCAACACTCACAATGCTCGCATCATGCCAGGGAGTGGGCCGCGCCAGGACGGGGCTGGATGAAGCACCACAAGGTGCACACACAAACTGAGCTTCACACTCACCGTCTGAGAGCCGGGAAGGGAGCAGCAGGCCTCGTCTGCCCAGTTCCGCCAGCGCCAGACACCCGCCATGCCAGGCACTGTCCGTCTCCTGGAAACTGAAAATACAAGAGAGCCTGAGACCCCAGCACCATGCCAGCTTGTCCCCCCAGGACCCAGAGCACATGTCCACCCACTGGGGTGAAAGCATCACTAAAACTCTTAGTAAGTTTGTCAAGTATCAGTCAGCTAACGAGGTAAAGTACTCCAAACCAACTGGAGACGACAGCCATGTTCAGATCTCCAGAGAAAGAGTCCAAGTCCTAGGTCAGCCTCACATGCCCCAGAAACACAACTCCCTCTGTGATCTCCCCACACACCTGAAACAGTCCAGCACCGACCCGGTCACGTCATCCGCCAGCTCTTTGGGCAGTCTTCCGGCCATCCTACCAATTCTGAACAGGAAAAGCAGCGTCAGCATCTGTCAGCATCACCAGCCCGTCGAGGGCCCATGCTACACTAGGAACATCCCGAGAGATTGTCCTTCCCTCCAGAGAAGGGCTAAGTGGCTGAGTGTGTTCCACAAAGGCCACCTGCCCCATCAGGGGGCCCATCACACTGACATGAATACAGGACAGATATCTGGGGGACCCAGGCAAAGGGGGCCCACTGGGCACGTGTTTGTCTCGGACAGTCAAGGGTCCTAGCTCAGGCCACCAAGGTCTGCCCGGCAGGCTGTCCCACCCCCATGCTGGATGCCAACTGGGCTGGCTCCCATAAGGTCACCTGCCTGGGTTGTGTCCCGGCCAACAGCACCCCAGGAAGACCCACCCTCCCAGCCCATCACATTCCAAGCAGACAAGACTCTGGGCTTCAAAGTTACCCAAAAGCCTCTATGTGCGCCCCCTTTCCCTGCTGCTTGCTACGTGAATTAGTTGGCACAGAAACCCAGAACTCTCGGGGGAGGGCCCACCAGCACTTTCATCAATTTTACTTTTCCCCATAACCATTTCCTTTGTACTCTGTCCCCCATGTCCCTCTGGCCCACCTGGGTGGGCCTGGGCACCTCTGCCGGTTGTTCCCTCAGGTGCAGCAGAGGGGAGATGCCAGAATCTGGGATTAAGCGGGGCTGTGCAGCACCCCTTCCTACATGAGGGGTGTACCCCTGGCCATGGGGGCAGGAAGTGAGGGTCACGGCGATGAGGACATGGACGAGTAAGAAAAGGAACACCTGAAGGTTAAAAAAAGGCAAATGTGGCTCACTCCAGCCAAAAATGCAAGAAAATGAAGGAGCCACTGACCAATCTCAGCAATGTTCTTGAAAATTAGGACATAAAGCAATAAATATAAATTAGGGGAAAAAAAATCAGTCTACCTTTTAAAACTCTCAGAGCTGTTTACAGCTATCAAATTCCACAAGAAGTTCTTCATGATTAAGAAGACCCAACAGATCCGTGAGTATCTGGCAAGTAAGCTGCCAGCCCCTAGCCCACCCCTGGCCTGAACTGGGCACCTACCCTTTGGCCGCAGACCACCGCACGATCGTGTCCTTGTCCTTCAGCCCAACCAGCAGCTGCTCTGGAAGGACAAAGGAAGGCCAGTCTGTGAGCTGCATGGAAGCACTCGGAATTCAAGCTGAGCTCTCAGTTACCAGCTTTAAGGTAACCCACCCTGCACATCACTCCAAACTGTACTATGAAGGGAATTACAAGAAGAACCTTAAGTCGAATCATAAGAAAAGGACATTTCCTCCTGTGTGTTTTCAAATCATCATTTAAGACCAACTTCTGCCATAGCTCCTAAACAGTACATCCACCCATCCTCAAAGGCACTGGGCAGACAGCACCAGTGAGGGAGGCTGCCCAGAAAAAACAAGTGTCTGCTGGAGGCTGCAGAGAGCAGTTCTCCTGGGGACCGGGTCCTGGAAACGGTCAGCCACTAGGAGAGGCTGCTCAGAGGCCTTGTGAGCACGACGGGCCTTGCAGGCCGGTCAGTGGAGGCCCTGCTAGAGAGCAGAGGCAGCACAGGAAGTGGACACAGAGGCAGGACAGAGCCTGTGGAGGTGTACACACAGGGGCACCCTGACCACAGCAATCTAGGGCCGCATCAGAGGGCAAGGGGGACTGCGGGTGCAGGAACCCCCAGCCTCTCCTCCTGCCCTGCAAAGACCGGAGGTCGAACTGGGTGCCCTGCAGGTGGAGATGAGGCGGGCCGCACTCACCGATCACACTCTCCACCTCCTCGGGGACGTCATCCTGTCCGTCGCTGTCGGGGGTCTCAGCCTGTGTCACGGGCTCTCTGGGATTCTGAATGGAATGCTGTAAGCTCTCGGCCAAGGAGCGGCAGCCCCGCTGGTACCTGCAAGGAGCAAATGAACCTCAGACCCACTGGGACACCTTGGAGCTAGAAACTCCCGACTGATTCAGCAATTTATGAATAGCATCACTGTGAAAATTCCATGTGCTTTCCAGGGATGGAATGGACAGGAAGGAAACTGAGCAATAACAGTTTCCAGCATGGACTGTCAAGGAAAGATGACCACCTCATCTGAGCTTCAGAACACAGATTCACCCTCTAGAGGACTCAGAAACCCTCACGCATTAGAAAGCTTTCTTAGCAGAAAGGCAGATGATAAAGTGTGACAATAAGAAAGCCTGTGACCGAGATGGCAGGAAAGGCATGTTCGAACCCACTGGCCTTGGCCCCATGTCCATAGGCTCCGCCTCCAGGTCCCAGCTGAGTACAGCCCCACCCCCGTCCCTGGGCCAGACCCTGCCTTCCGCACCCCAGGGGCCACAGCCGGTCCTCTCCAGCTCCCAGAGACCGCCTCCTGAACGGCTCTCATTACTTCCTGCCCACCACACCCCCTCCTCCACCTACTGAGGTCACCAGCATGATCTCCCACGGCGCAGTGAAGGGTCCCACAGCACAGGCCAGCTCAGCTGTCTGACTGCACAGTCCCTGAACTTCCGGTTGCCTCAGTTTCCCTGTCTGTAAAGTGAGGGCAGATGGGAGGATGCGCACAAAGCACAGACCAGGGCCTGTGCAGAGCGAGGCCCATAAACACTGCCTCCCTTCCTGGAAGCCGGCAGGCACGCTTGGGCCTGACTCTGGGGCAGCTCCATCTCAGGACAGGGCCTGGGGCACAAATGGTGACAGGCGGAGTTACAGCAGGACCACTAGGGGCCGTAGCCTAAGGCCAAGTCCGGCAAGAGATAACTGGGGCTTTGGAGATAGAGGCAACCTGGACGCTGTTAGCTGTGGCCTTGAGGCCTCAGATTCCGTGGGGCAGTTCCCAGGATGGAAGGTCAATCAACCACCAATGGCCAGTGATGGAATCAGCCCTGACTATGCAATGAGGCTTCCAGTAAAACCCACGGAAGCCCCATGCCCTCTCCCTGAGCCCTGCCCTGCCCTCGGCATCTCTTCTACTTGACTATTCCTGAGCCTTTTGCAACAAACCAATAATCTCGTAAATAAAATATTTCTGAGTTCTGTGAGCCACTCTAGCAAATTATCAAACCCAACAAGGGGGTAGTGGGAACCGCCAACCTGTAGCCCAGCTGTCAGGAGCACAGGTGACAACTGGGACTTGCAACCAGCGAGGGGAGGGGTTGAGGGGGGAAGAGACAGTCTTGGGGACTGAGCCCTTAATCTGGGGGATCTGGTGCTGTCTCCACGGAGACAGATTCAGAACTGAGTCCACACTGCAGGTCACCCAGAGGGTGTCTGACAACTGCCTGGTCTGGGGAAAAAATGCGAAAGAATCAGAGCAGCAACAGGTAACTGAATCAGGGAGAAGGTCACTAGGCGCCACAGGACTGTGGTCATAAAGCGCCCAACAAGCAGCAGGCACGTGGTGACAGCTGGGGACTCTGCCGCTGCTCTCCTCCAGTGAGGACACGTGCTCACCACCTCACAGGGAAGTCCTCACCACTGTCCAGCAACCAGAGACCAGACGGGCTGCCCCCAGACTCCCCCTCCCGCCTTAACCAGAGACCCAGACAAAGTGTATAAACCAACCGCTGGCAGGCACAAGACACCCACGGCAAGGCTCCAAGCCCTCACAGCAGAGAAGCCCTCAGGCGCACCCACTGTCCCCTCTGCTTCCTCCCAGAGGAACTTTCTAAACCACAGCACAGGAAAGTAGAGCCCAAGCAGAGAGCCACTGTCCTGACGGGCAGAAAAAAAAAATTGTGACGAGATGGCTACTAAGTGGGGACAGACACTAGAGGAAGCGGACCTGAGAAAGCACCCCAAATTCTGCATGAATCTCCCTGAATCCTCAGGCAACTGTGAGGCGCGTTAAGATTCAGACGCACCATCAGAGAGCAGGTAAGAGGCCAAGAGCCAGAGTCCAGAGGTACCCACGTAACACCGGGCAGTCACTGAAGTGTGGGTCCAGCAGGAGGGACTGAAAGGCCACACATAAGACACGAGCAGCTGCTGCGGGAGCGAGGGCTGCATCCCAGAGGATGGGAGGAACTGACCGGGCCCAGGCAGACAGCAAGATAGCAAAAGGGGCGGTTCAGCCAGTTACCCGCCTGCCAGACAGACGCACTCCTAAGGGGACGATAACCAAAAAGGAAATGAATCTACAAGAGAACGTGGAAGTGCATCAGAGGGGATAAAATGAAAAAAAAAGACGGAAGAGAGAGAAAGCAAACAACAGGCCAGAAGACTGAAGCCACCACGTTTAACGATCACACTCCACGTCCACGTTTAACGATCACACTCAGTGTCCAGGGAGGTACAGCCTGAACAACGTAACTGTGATGCTGAATTACTCTCCTTCCCGAGTAAACGCTTAGAGTACTTGTGGCGGTTCACTTGAACGTGTCAAGTTGGCCAGGTCACAGGGCCCGGATATTTGTTCAAACGTTATTCTGGGTGCGCCTCTGTGGGTGACTCTAGGTGAGATGACATCTACCTTGTAGGCTGAGTAGAGCAGCTTGCTCTCCCCAGTGTGGTGGGCTTGCCCAGCCTGGTGAAGGCCCAGGGACCACAGACTGGATCACTCTCCCCTCGGTGAGGGATTCTTCCTGCCTTAAGACTCAGACTGAAACATCAGCTCCTCCTGAGTCTCTAAGCCTACCAGATCTGGACACTCACAACCAGGAGCCAATTCCTTGTGTCTCTTAACACACATACACACACACCCACTCCCGCACTGGTTCTGTTCCTCAGGGGAACGCTAACATGGTACAGAATGTTAATCTTTTACAGCGTCTAGAAAGCAGACACTAACATTAGTCTCATAAAGTTTCCAGAGCATCCTTACAGTATGCAGAATACTCAAAAGGTATTTCAGTAAAACATCACTAAATATAACACACTTCTCTGCAATTCCCTATAACTAGAAACATAATCAATGATTCCTCATAATCAAATAATTCCTCCCAAAACATACATATTAATACTTGAAATAAAACTGAAGACTGGGTGGGAGGGGGGTTCAGGATGGGGAACTGATGTACACCCATGGCTGATTCATGACAACGTATGGCAAAAACCACTCCAATACTGTAAAGTAATTAGCCTCCAATTAAAATATATTAATTAATTTTTTTTTAAAATACTGAAGACTGTTAAAAATGTAGTACCCCAGCACAATAGAACAGGCTGTTTCCATGGGAGCCACTAGGACCATTAAGACATCTTTTCCATCCTCAGACAGAGACAGCTCTCTCTGAGTAATCCCTGAGGAGTGAGTCTGAAACCCAGACTGAAATGACCAGAATAGAGCTTCCCCTGTGGTGTGACCCGCCAGTGATGCTGCCCTACACTAGAATAGGCACTTTCAGAACAAAAGACAAGCTTTCCCTCTCATCAGCCCCACTTCAAAATTCTACCTGGAAGATGTGAAGTCAGAAAATTATCCAAAGAAAAAAAGCTGTTCCTTTCAAAATCAGAAACGCTCTTGAGACTGGGGGGAAAAAATGAAAGCAGGAGGACACGTCGATTAGCCCACTGTGGCCAGATGCCTGAAACCCCGGGCCCCACACCAGCCTCCAGATACCCCAGGCTGCATGGCCACTGTTCAGTCTACCAACCTCCATTTGGCCACCTGGGGCTTCAGGAAGGTCAGGCCCAGCCGCTGCACGAGCTTCACCCCGAGCTTCCGGAGCAAGGTCTGGTTGCTGTCGGGGAGCCTGCAGCTGTCCAGGCACTGGAGAACGGTGGCAGCTGCGAACACAGAACATCCTGCTCAGTTTGCTGGGAAGGGTTTGTGTGATCTCCCGAACCCACCAACCCCACCTGACATGCACAACATCAAAACTAGACACTTCCCGGGCCCCCTCCTCCAAGTCAGTGTGAAGGCCCATATCAACGCTGTACCCCTTGAGCTCTGCTTCATTAAGACCCCGTCATCTCATGCCCATATCAACGCTGTGCCCCTTGAGCTCTGCTTAAGACCCCATCACCTCATGCCCATATCAACGCTGTGTCCCTTGAGCTCTGCTTCATTAAGACCGCGTTCACCTCATGTCATTTAAGCGTGGAGTCGGACCTGCTCCACCAGGCATCCAGAGGCGGGACGCAGAGGAGCCCAGGGAGCGACGAGCACCTTGAGCAGAGGGGCTGGGTGCACGCATGGCGGTGGAGCACACGCTAAGGGCCACGAGGACCAGCAGACAGACTTGGGTATGAGGCTGTAAGAACAGGGAGGGATCTCCACAACCAGGGGAGCAGTGTGATCTGGTCCCCCTGCCACTAAGGCTGTTCAGGGCAATAAGGAGAGCGTCAGAGAAGGTGGAGGCGAGGAGAGCACACGAGACCATGTTTCGTGTTAAGACAAGAGCAGGGCGGTTTTCAAGCCAAGTTGTGATGGCATCTGGGTAACTCCCCAAAAGACCCAAACATCATACAGTGACCAACCTGGGTACAACTGATGGTAACTCAAGACAGACTCGGGGTCTGCGTGTGCAAGTCTGTTGAGGACAAACGTGTGATGATGCTGAGTGTCGACTGCTCACGTTCTCAGGTGTGACCATGACATCAAGGTTATGTTTCTTAAAAGAGTGAAGAGATGCCAGTGGGATGACAGTGTGTCTCGGGCAGGGGGGAAGGTATGTGAGGGGGAGCATGGATGAAACAGGATGCCTATGCATCAAAAACCTGACGCTTGTGATAGAAACATGAGAGTCCACTATACCAGTGTCTCTTCCATTGTGTATATGAAATGTCCCATGATGACAATGTCAAGATATAAACAGACTCTACTACCCAAATCTGATCCATGCATCTTCTAATGCACAGACTAAGAAATTTCTCTTGTTCCAGGTAGTAAGCCTCCCTGCAGCCAGAATGACTATATAGGTTTTCATAAGTTGAAGTTCAATCTAAAATTAAGAGAATGCGACAAAAAGGGCAAATGATGTAGCCATGGTGCCAGCAAGAATGCAGCTGGGCTCCCAAGAAGCGAGCTGAAGACCTCAGGGCTAGGTCTACATTCCAAGTCCCCAGGATCGAGACCTGTCAGTCAGGAACCCAGACCTCCTCCCGTACAAGGCCTGAGGCTAAAGAGTTAGATTATTCACACATACACACTCTCTGTTACACATGCACACATACACACACAGAAGACCCCCCAAAAAAAAAAAATTTTTTGACAACAAAAAAATACAGCAAGTCACAAATTTTTGTGCCTATGAATAATCTTAGTGAGACACATTTGATCAGAATTTGGGCAAACTCATGTCACAAACACATCCTCACTTACAAATAAATCTTACCGTAGGGTAAACAGTCTTCACGTTTTCCATGTTTAAATATTTGTGCCTAAAAAAAAAAAAAAAAAACCTATTAAAATATTACAAAAACCTTTACAAATTTAAAACATAAATTATCAAAACAACTCGTTGCAATCTTTCAAAATTTTTATCCTGAACACTCGCCATGAAGTAACAAGATTTGCTATACAGGAAAGAAATTATGAGACTGAAAATCTTCCGAGTGGGCAGCATAAACCAGGGATGCAGCCTGAGGCGGGGCTCACCAACGCACGCCCGCGTTGAAGGAAGCGTGCCAGCCTGTACAGAGAGCAAAGAATGGCACTAGGTTTCCAGGACCGGCGTGTAACTGAAGGTACCAAAGGATAAGAACTACAGGTGAATTATCCCACACAAAGGTAAGGCTCCCACAAACTCATCCGCAATCCGAGTCAACAAAGGAGAAAGGGCCCCTCCTGCACCGCACACACGTGGGGCCAGCAGGCCATCAAAACATCAAACCCTGAAGTCCTCAACCTGAAATTTTACCCTCTGCTTTCAAGTCTGCAAAGTGAAAGTGTTAGTCACTCAGTCGTGTCCTACTCTCTGCGGCCCCATGGACTGTAGCCCGCCAAGCTCCTCTGTCCATGGAATTCTCCAGGCAAGAACATTGGAATGGGTTGCCATTTCCCTTCTCCAGAGGATCATCCCAAGCCAGGGATCAAACCCAGGTCTCCTGCATTGCAGACGGATTCTTTACCGTCTCAGCCACCAGGGAAGCAAGTCTGCAAGACTTGTGGTAATTCACACAGGTACCCAAGCCCTTAAACAAAGAGCTCTAAAGCTGAGCACCTTTAAGAAAACAGCTAAGGAACTCCTCCTCCTTCAGGAATAGTATTTAACTGGCACAGGAGACCGCTTCTTAGACCATCTGAAGGTACGTGGGCCTGACTTCCCAGGACCCTGTCCCCCAACACCAGGTCTTACCAGCCAATGAGCTACACTGAGTTGAGATGAAGAGGGTAAACACCATCCCCGACACTTACTCAGTGGCGTTTCATGTGGAGACCAACCACCCGGGAGCTCTGGACGCACCAAGGCAGGCACACAGAACAGGCCACAGGGGCTCAGACCCACAGGCCCAAGACATCCCAGTACTCAAAGCACCAAGGAACCTCCCAACCAGCAGCCCACAGCTCCACCACCATGTCCCAGCATGTGGGACAACATCCTCGCCGCGCCAGCCCTGCTCTGCACCTCTGCTGCGAAGCCCCTCGGCAGAAGTCACGCTCTGCTCTGCACTTTCTGCCCTTCTGTCCCCATCAACGCAACCCCAAAACCATGAGCCAGCCATCAGACTGGGACGTTCAGGGCACTTCACTCCTCCGTGACACACACTAAAATGCAGAAGGACCCCCGGACACCCACAGGTCACATCTGAAATATACCCATTTCAGGACTGGTAAACCACTCCCCAAACACTTGAAATCTCTGCCTTTACAATCTGCATTTATGACAAGGGGGAAAGTCACCCAGATCCCCGAGCTTCTTCCTGGTGAACTTTGGAAGCAGTCAGGGAGGTAGCTCCATGGAAAGGAAGGAGGAAACCATCTAGCAGCTGGATGAGTCTCAACAGGATGTGGAAGCCCCCAGGCGAGGCGCCCACGGCCCCGGGCATAGCACTCCGCACCCTGTTCCAGCAGCAGCGGCCACAAGAGCCACCCTCTCAGTGCTGGCCGTCAGCCTCCCGCCCAGATTGCCAGGACAGGCCCAGTGGACTGGCTCAGAAGGACAGAGGCCCAAGCTGGTGGCCGTGGCCTGGTCTGGGACCAGGAGTGAGTGGAGGGCAGGCCGCACCTCGCAGCCCACTGCCAGCCCTCACCTGCCTCGCATCCCTCCAGCTCTACCCTGGCCTCCCCAGGGACCCAGACAGTTCAGACCCCAACAATAAAGCTTACAGGACACACCACTGTTAGATACCGCTAACTTTAAAAAACTAAATGTCAGAGTTCATAACAATAACCTGGCCATGGTGGTCTCAGCTCTGAAGTGCCTCATACAAACCAGGACAGAGTACCCAGCCAAGGATGGGGCCTCACTGAGGGTCCGGTTTCTCCTCCAAGCAGAGCAGGGCTGGGGGGAAGGGGTACGGGGTGCTCAGGGCTGGCCCAGCCCAGGTCATGGTGCCAGCGCACCACGGTCACACACCACCTCCCTCTGTCCTCGGAGCACAAGGCCATCCACACGGCCACTGCCGCTGCACACAAAGAACCGGAGCCTCTAGGAAACAGCCGACAACACGACCAGCACAAAGTTATGAAAACCACTCAGGTCTCAATCGACTTTCAAAGTGATAGCAATTATACACTTCAAAACACAAATAAATGTCTTGGTATAAGAATAACTGCCGACACAAATCTTGCCGAAATTTTCTAAAACCATGAAGACGGTCTCAACTTCTGAAGCACCAGAACCACTGACGGCTCTGAACCCTGCCCCCCCAAGCTCCGCGCTGAGCCCAGGTGGCAAGAGCGGAGACCCCGCCACACAGGGCGGCGCGGCGGGCAGACACAGCCAGGTTAGCAGGCACGAATGCGTGCTGGGCACCGCTGAATTCAAAGTACCCACCCTCCGTTCTCTTCCAGGGGCTCCTACCATCAGACATACTACCACGTGGGCATGAAAAAGGACAAATCTGAGCCAGTTCTAGTGAGGCAGATGAACCTGTTAAAGTGAAGGAATTCAGAAAAAAAAATCTCCTATATTAATGCACTTATGTGGAATCTAGAAAAATGGTACTGAAGAACCTATTTGCAGGGAAGGGATGAAGACAGACATATAGACAACAGACCAGTGGACACAGTGGGGGAAGGCGAGTGCAGGATAGAATGGGGAAAGTAGCATCAACATACATATCTACATATACAAGAAGGGAATGGCAACCCACTCCAGCATTCTTGCCTGGAGAATCCCATGGACAGAGGAGCCTGGCGGGCTACAGTCCATAGGGCCACAAAGAGTTGGACGTGACCGAAGCAATTTAGTAGGCATGCATGCTACATATACATGTGGAGATATATACACACACACATATATCAACATATATACTGATACATACAAAACAGATAGCTGGTGAGAACACAGGGATCCCAGTCTAGCACTCTGTGATGACCTAGACAGGTTGAATGCAGAGAGGGGAGGGAGGTGATATATGTATTAATTATGGCTAATTTGCATTGCTGTATGGCAGAAGCTTCTGATAGCTCAGTTGGCAAAGAATCCGCCTGCAATGCAGGAGACCCCAGTTCGATTCCTGGGTCAGGAATATCCGCTGGAGAAGGGATAGGCTACCCACTCCAGTATTCTTGGGCTTTGCTTGTGGCTCAGCTGGTAAAGAATCCGCCTGCATACCAGGAGACCTGGGTTCGATCCCTGAGTTGGGAAGAGCCCTTGGATTCGGGAAAGGCTACCCACTCCAGTATTCTGGCCTGGAGAATTCCAGGACTGTATAGCTCATGGGGTTGCCAAGAGTCAGACATGACTGAGCAACTTTCCCTTTAAGCAGAAACCAACACAATACTGAAAAGCAATTTTCCTCCAGTTAAAAAATAAGTTACAAAAAAGAATTATTACCATGTGGGGAAAAAAGCTTTTGTTTTAAAAATCAGTCCTCAAAAACAGCATGCTGATTATGTGGAACACCCACTGAAGTATTGAGAGGCAGTGGAGCGATTTCAAACAGTTCAACAACACAAGCGTGTGTGGTTGTGTATTTTAATATACACACACAGGTGCACACCAACACATACAACACGCATACATAAAGTCAGGAATTCAAGGACTTCACAAGAGTCCACAGAAACCAAAAGGATAACAAAGGAATTTTATAAACTTTATGACAACAAGACAACTCAAAGGAAAGCGACAAACTATGAGATTCCAAATTAGCAGAAATGACTTAAGAAACAGAAAATCTGAATGGACCTGGATCATGTAACAAAACAAACAAAAAAATTAATTAGTACTGCAGAATCTTTCCAGAAAGAAAACCCCAGGCCCACATGGCTTCATAACAAATTCTAGCAAACGTGTCGTGTGTAACACGTGTGGAGAATCCTCAGCACATTAGAGGGTAGAGAACGAGGAGTCCCCTTTGAAAACTTCATTTTTATTCTATACTTGGTGATGAGATCAGCAGTTTAGGGGCTGTGTGTCTGTCCCGTAAGCTTTACTGTTGGGGTGTGAGCTGTCTGGGTCCCGTGCGAGGGCCTGGCCTGGCTTCCAGGGGAGGCCATGGTAGAGCTGGAGGGATGCGAGGCAGGTGAGGGACAGCAATGGGCTGTGCGGTGCCGCCTGCCCTCTCCTTACTCCTGGCCCCAAACCAGCTCCATGGCTGCCACAGGCAGACTCTGTACACACGAAGGGAAGGGTCATAGGAGTTATGGATTCTCCTGTTAATGGACTCAGAAGGGCAAAAGGCGTGAACAGGAACAAGAATCACAGAGGGCCAGGGCTTTGGTTTTGTTGGTTGGTTTGCTTTTCCACAGGAAACGGGGCCGTCTTCACTGGCTTTCCCTCCTGAAAACACACAGTCCAACCCAGCGTGCGCAGAGGACGGTGACCCTCAGCAAAGGGAAGAAGTGGCCCACAGAAACAGTCTGGTCTTTAGATGGTCAGGAAAAACCATCAGCCAAGCCACTAAATGGGGAGGGTATCCCACTTTTCGTGGATGCATAAGACACGAGCCAACTGAAGACCCCTGAGGCAATCACCCCACATAGAGACAAGACCACAGAGCACGCACATCTGAGGCGGGATGACTGTTCCTGCTCTTCTAGAAACCAGCACAGCACAAGATGCAAACAGACGCGTTTCTCAGTAATCGCTCTCAACCACCACACCTTCCAGTCACCACCCACCCAAGCCGGCTCTTCTGCCCGCTGTGCAACCAGCTTCCCTCCCCGGGGCATGTTCTCTAGCCGTAAATCACAGGCTGTCAGCTGCTGGAAGCAAGTCTGCCCGGCTGCCGAGCAGGAGATGCTGGTCTGAGGCCCCTGAAGGCACCACCGAGTCAAGGCCAAGAAAAGCAGCTCCACCCCAGGCTCCGGGAGAAAGGGGCCCACACCACACAGCTCAGGGGTGCCACGAGTACCCGAGAACTGTCCTGCGAGCTGAGGAGCACTGCGGGACACCTGGCTGTACCACGGCCCATTCCCCGTCCCTCAGGGAGACGTGACATTGCCAGCAGACGGCACAGGGCCAGGAAGGGCAGCCTCCCCTGTTCTGTGCTCCTGAGTCCCGTCTCCGGGCCGAGAAGGGCACCGGGCCCCAGTACCACTGTTCCTGATGTGCGCACACAAAGGGGACAACATGTGATCGGAAAGGACCATTGGCACCAACACTTCAGTTCCAGGCTGGATGCCACTCAGAGCTTAACCCATGGTCCTTGTGGGAGCCACAGAGCCCAAGCAGGGCCAAACCTTCCATGGAAGGCAACAAAGGCTAATTGCTGAGCACCCTTCACGTAAACCCAAAGGCACGGTACAGAGGGATTCTCTCAACTCACACTCCAGGCCCCCTCCCACCAGGTCAGAGAAGAAACCTCACCACCACCTCTCTTCCACCACCCTCCACTCGCCCATCCACACACACACACACACACACACACACACACACACCTGGAAGCTTGCAAAAATAAAAGTGGGGGGAACATGAAAGATGCCATCATCTCCCTAAGAAATCAAAGTAAGCTGAAACTGGATGAGGGAGCACTAACAAATACAGAGGAGAACTGACCTGAAGGCCATGCCCAGCAGGCTACGCTGAGGAACAGGCCTGAGGGAGGGGAGCGGGCAAGCCAGCCCGCCCAGAGGCACCTCCAGCCTCAAGCAGCAGGGAGACTTCTGCTCCCCTGAGAGTTTGCCTGCTCTACGTCCTCAGGGCTATATACATTAAAGGGAAAAGAAAAAAACTTCCTCAACTATGGAAAAATTCTAATTGCTGAAGTTGAGTTTTCAATGGTTGGGATAAACAGCTGACTATTATCAGCTAAAACCCAGAATGAAAAACTACAATTCTGATAAAACACATTTATTAATACATCAAGTAAACTTAAAAGGATTTTAAGTACATAAATATGTAAATAATAGTTAACAGTTATAAAGAAATGTTTAAACAATCAAAACAATCACATCTAGCTTTATCTTCCCACTGTGAGTTCAATCTTTCCCTAACCTAACAGTGAAATCCCAACCATAAACACATACCTTCACAGGCAGGCAGATGGAGCCCCAGCCCAGCCCCTGACCGCACATTCCAGGGTCCCACCTGGAAGAGGAGGCTGCACAAGAGCTCAGAGGACACCGGACAACCATGCCCTCCTGTCTTCAGACGTCAATCTGCTTGTGATGATGCATTCTACCACCTTATTAGCCGCCGAGCTTTCTCAACCGCTCCGAACAGAACATGGAGAGGTCAGGATCCTAACAGCAAGCTGCATTTAGATGTTCCCATTTAAATGACCCCTCCCCAAACCCGAGCACTTGGGCCGCCTCTGGCCTCACCACCAAGAGGGGCCATTTTTCCAGGCAGGAGGCAGACGACTGGGAAGCCACTCAGGTGGCTCTCACCCGGCCCAGCCACCCCGACAAAGCCTGGTCAGACACCACAAACCATGGGCAGCTGCACAAAGGCACAGGCACAGGCAGGCTTTCCACCACCCCTAATACATGAATTTCAAACACCATGAAGCTAAAAAAGCTCAAAGCTCTGCTCTTAAGAGGATCAGAATCAATCTAAAGAGCAGTAAAGATGCTGCTGCACCTCGACCTCCATACTGGGAAGATAAACCCCAAGGATGGGAAAGACCAGAGGAACAGTCTTGGAGGCAGAACCAGACCAGCAGACTTCCGATCCCTCCCAAACGGGCCTCACTAGGACCACTGACTTTACTGCTGAAGATTCTTCAGATGAAAACAGACTCTCAATTGACTGATGAGTATCAAAAATACTGACTGCGCAAACTATTTGCCTAACACATGGCATACAAAGGATACAAAACACACGATTCCTATCCCAGAAACTGAGAAACGATCAACACAGAGCTTGCACAGCCCCCAGACCAGAGGTCAGAGGAGGGGGCTGGGCTCCCCAGAGAACAGTCCCAAGCAGAGCTGGCTAGGATGCAGGAAGGGGCAGAGGCCGAGCTCTGGAGCCGAGCCCGGCAGGAAGACAGGACTATGTGCAGAAGTGAGACAAGAGGAGGGAGACACAAGGAGAAAGGGGAGAAGAGCCTCGCCTGGGACCAGATGGGCAGAGCTGAGCCTACTGAACCGAAGGGCTTTGACGGGGCAGGCCACATGGGAGCAGAAATGAGCACGGGATACAGAACACCCAGAGGCAGCGCACCTGCCCAAGGGACCCTCAAGACGGGGTGGGCCGCTGAGTGGAGGGCAGACAGCAGCGGGCAGACACCCGCGCTCGAGGCGAGGACCTGGGTGGAGGATGGGGGGAGACGGGGGGTCGAAGGGGGCAGCAGCCAGCGTGGCCCAGTGAGCACTGGACCAGTAAAGGAGGGCTGGGCCGGGGAGACACTTCATGTCACGTCCCTGCTGTGGGGCTCGGCACTGGACTTGGCCTGGGAGGGCACAGACAGCACCGGCCGGCACCCTCCTCTGCTGCGGGGCCACACTCAGAACTCAGGTGGGAGGAGGGCAAAGCCACAGCACAACAGACACTGCCTTGAGCTGTGGAGCCTGAAGCACCAGAGGTGAGCAGAGCCAGAGCTCTGGGAGCGAGGACAGAAACCAGGGACAAAGGTCAGGGAGACTCAGGCACACACAGAGCGCGCTGGAGGGCAGGGAAGGGTGGCCAGGCAGCCGGGTGGGTGGGGGCTTCGAGGTGGGGCACCACCACCTGAGAGGAGGGACAATGGCTAGATAGTCTGCGTCTGTCTCCCACAGGGCACAGCGCTCTGTGTCTGTCTCTCATCCAAGGGTCGGGGGGGGGAGGGGGGGGGGGGGCGCAGCGATGGCCGAGTCCCTTCCCCTGCAAGCGTGGGCCCAAGCTGGGCCGCCGGCGAGGGCGCACCTGTCCTGCCGGACACGTCACCCCATCACACAGCAGGTGTACAAACCAGGCCACCGGGGAACGGAGGCCAGCCTCACACCGTGCGTGTTCTAACAAGACCCGTGCACTAGGCCGCCCGCCGAGCACAGAACAATGAGTCACGTGAGACGAAAGCGGACTCGGAGTTGGCTGCTCCACATCTCAGGCACACGAGGAAACTGAAGGTGCCTTATTTCTGCTGAATCTGACAACAGCACACGAACCTTTCATAAATGTGCACACCCTGAAAATGGCCACATTCAAAGGGTTCTTACCCCATGTTCCTCCACCCAGAACCTTGCTCCAGGCAAGTGCTGTGACTAAAAAACCCAAGCAGGTTCGTCTGTCCTCTGGCCAAACACCTTAAATGAAACCACTGGGTGCTGTTTCCAAAGAACCCTGAACGGACAGGCATCACGTCCGCATGAGAAAGGTTCTGGGTGAGCCAGCGCCTTCTCTTCACTTCCCTGGTTTCTCGTGTTGTCTGTGACTGTTTCACCCTTTAACAAGGTGTACTTATGACAGCGATAGAACGGACAGAAGCAGCCTCACTGTGAAGGGGGGACACACCCCAGACGCTGGCAAAGAGGACAGCGCGCCCCTGTCCAGTGCCAGGGTGGGGGTCACGGAGCGGCAGGGCGGGGTGCACAGAGAGCCACCCGTCGGTCTGTGGACCTCCAACCTGCAGGGCCCGGGCGAGGACGGCACAGCTGCCGGTGTGAGCAGAGCGCAGCAAGTCCAAATGGCCACCAGCCTCCATTTTTAATACTGTGTTTCCTTTCCTTGAATTTCCTAGATTTCCACTAATCCTAATGCTTAAGGAGGGCCTAAATCAAAGGCTGTTTCAAAGAGCTAGAATTAAGGGGCCTTCCAATGACGTGAAGCCGCCAGACACGTTTCCCTCCCACAAGAGTTAAAAAAAAAAATCACCGCTGCAAGAGAAATATGCTTCAAGGGAAATAAAACTCAAGGCCCAGTTTCGACGGTACTTGTTATGAGTCCACCTGTTTCGCCTAACCCACACTAATGAGCAGGTGGATAGAGTGAAGCCAAGTGCATCAGAGGAGGCAGATGGAATCCTGAGGCGCAGCACACCTGCAGGATTCGTCATGCACAGCGGACGCCGAGCCTCCCCGTTCAGGTCTGACGAGCTCATGGCGAAACCGCTCCTGCCCGGAGAGCTCAGCACCAACACTGCTTCCTCCTGCCCGGGCGGGCGGCGGCAGCAGCAGCGGCAATTAGACCAGATTTCTCCTTCAAAAGAAAGGAAAGGAAAGAAGGCACATGACTCCAAAGAGACCCTAGGGCTTTTTTTTTTTTTCTCCAGAGGAACCACCGGGCTTCTGAGGCTGCAGAAGAGATGGGCCGGCCCCCAGGAGCACAGCAGGGTCACCTCCCCTGGCAGGACTCTCGAAGCAGGCCAATACCCTAGCCGAGGTCACATCTCCCCAGAGAGCACCAGGGCGTGGCTGCCAAAGCACCTCAGCCTGCAGGGCTTCCTCCTCTGGGCCAACACGGGGGCAGGGACGTGGGGTTCAACTTTGCTAAGGCTTTGAGAAAATCACTTTACTCTTCAGGAGGAAGACACAACAGGCCTTCACTCTTCCTGAGTGTAAAACGGGGAGGCCTCCCGGTATAAAGCCCTTCCCCCACTCGAGGCCAGTGAGGGCCGGCAGGAGGGCGGCAGCGGGCTCGCCAACACCTGTGCCCCACGCGGGAAGGAGCAGCAGAACTTGGGAACAACCCAGAAACAAGCAGTGAGAGGATCAAAACTGTTCAAAAAAAAAAGAAAGGACCTCTGGGCCCAGCCACAGCAGAAACTGGGAAGTGACCCCACAACCCTCTCAAGCCAAGAGGCCCCAGCATCCCGAGGACTTGAGTTGGAGGAGGCCACAGGACCGCTCGCTGGTGGCCTGAGCACAAAAGCACCGCCACCAATTCTGGGCGAGGGCCACAGAGGCCCTGCCAGCTGCAGGCCCCCGGGGTGGTCACCGCTGGCTTCAGCCCCCCAGTGGAGGCGCCCACAGCCCAGGTGCCCTGACCTGAGTGCAGCAATGGCCTCAGGAGGGGTGGCTTCCAGGCCAGGGGGCGCTGCCAGGAGACCCCAGGAGCCTGTCAAGGACGCAGATTCCAGACTGGGCAGAAGAGGTCTAAAGCAGGACAAAAGTGAGTGAGTCAGGAAGCGGCACCCATGTCCGGACGGGCCTACCCTGCAGGCCCAAGTGGACTGGCAGGCTCGGCGGCGTTCGTCAGACCCTTGTTTCTCTATGACCTAAGACTTCTCAGTGTGACTCACGCCAAAAAACTAAGAATCCACTTACACTCAAACCTTCAAATAAACCATCTCAGCCCTATTCACCCCATTCTTCACCAGGACTCGACGCCCTGCACACGCCCACCCAGGAACCCTGCAGCAAGAGCCTGGTGACCAGGACCCCCCTCCCCTCTACTCCATGCTCAGCACCGTTCTTGGCCAGCCTCCCCCAGCACCGAGCCCCAACAAAGCAATAAAGTCCTCCTCAAGCACCTCCCCACACACGCGGCTGGAATGAGAGTTGCCTGCAGCCACAGGCTGATACCCATGTTTTGTCAATATGACAGGTGGGTATGGCATAAAAAATTTCTAGAAGACCTCAGAAACACAGGAAGTGTATTTAAATTGTTACACTTAAAAAAAAAAAATCTACTGCTACTATTGTAGCAAGGAAGTTGAAAATATATACTCAAACAAAATCTGACACACACATTTTCAGATTAGCGTTATTCAGAGTATCTCAGAATTCTGAGTAACTACAAGGGAGTATTAAGAAGGAAGGAAGCACGGACAGGCTGCGACACGGAAGTCCTGTGGGAACACGACGCCAAAGAAGCCAGATTCAAAAGGCCACACCGTACACGACTCCGCTTGTATGAAATGTCCTCGATAAGCAAATCCAGAGAGACGGAAAGTAGATCACTAGCTGCCAGGAACTGGGGGTGCCTGGTGGCGACGGATGAGGAGGTGCTGCTCATGTGTGTGGGGTTTCCTTTTGGGGTGATCAGAGTATTCTGGAACTAGACAATGGTGACAGGTGTTACCTTATACATGTACAAAATAACCACTAAACTTTAAAGGGTGTATTATGCAAATTGTATCTCAACTTATTAAAATCCACTGTAATAACAATCACATTTATCTACAGAATAAAAGGCCACAGGGAGAAACAGACATCACCTCAACAGACCACAGGAACTCAGGACAGGTTTTGTTTTTCAAGGTTTTTGGGTTTTTTTTTTTTTTTTTAATGTCTTAGATAGTCTCATCATTTAAATGACAGTCCTCCCTGAAGATACTGTGAATGAAAAGACACAGATGAGAGAACATTCTAGGAGCGGAGGAGGCAGGGCCGAGTGCTGTCCTCTGCTTCTCCCACCTCCTGTCCCTCCGCCCCGGGCCATCACGCCATCAGCCCCGCTTTCCCCGGGCCCTCTCGCCTCCTACACCCCGTCAGAACCTGCCACCGCCAAAGAGAGAAGATGGGATGACACCCAAGAAGATGACATCACACTGAGTCACGGCCCAAATGCCCCCATTTAAACACAGCCCCAAAAACCCTGCTCTCCTCTAAGCGGGCCCTGGGCCTGCCAGCTTCAGAGACAAGGACAAAGTCGCCCACTGCAAGGACCACAGGGCCCAGGGAAGGGAGCCATGACCCCAGAGCTTCAGGTGCAGCAGCCTCCCCTCCCCCGAAGAATTTAAACTAACCTTTCCTCCCCGTCTACACTAGAAAAAGTACCACCAGACAAGCAAAGAAGGCAGCCAGGAAAGGGTGTGGGTCCGGTCTGCACTTGGTGCAAACACCCAGAGCATCTGAACAAGAACAAATTCCAGATCACCTGCCTTGTTTCCTTTACGCTGGTTCTAACCATTTTCCTCTGTAACATGTCTAAGCAGCAGGAAGCCCAAGGAGGACACTCCCCTGCCCGCCCACTGGCTCTGGCTCTGCTCTGTGGGCACCAGTGCCCCCTGGCGGCGACGCACAGCATCACCAGTCCATCCTCTTCACCTGGGCAGAAAGTCGATCACCAACGTCACAGGGCCCAGTGCAAAGCAGCAGAGGAGAGAAACCGAGGTGATCATCTTGTCGGGATTCAACGTCTCCTGTGTTCCAGCCACTTCACAATGAAACCAAGGTATTAAATAGGGCTTGTCCCTGCCGTTCCCACAACCCCACAGACTGACTGCTGAAGCCCCACTGGGGCAGTGTTCATTTTACCAGGGCCTGCAGCGTCCCGTCCATGGCGATGACCCCCTCGATGGTCTGGAAGGAGGAGCGGGCCAAAGTGCACAGGCTCCAGTCCAGGAAACTCGCCATCTTCTTCTGCTTGACGTCAGGCCGCGTGACAAACCTGCCGGAAGGGAACAGACAGGTAGTGACAGCTCAAACCTGGCCCCGGCTGACAAGAGCCCACCCTTTCCTGGCCTACCACCGCTCTCCAATGAAGACCCTGGCCCTCGGGTGGCGATTCCCACCATCTCCTCTCAGGAGTCTCACACAGTCCCTCCCCTCCCAGGTCCCGCCTCCTGAGCCCCCGCTCATCCCGAGGCCCCATGAACCACAGGCCCACCTTCACCCGAGCCCAGCAACGCCCACTCCTTGACCCGACTCGGGATCCCTTCCCCGTGGGACTCCACGCTGCCACCTGCGATTCCCGCTCCGCACCTCCCTCAGGACGCGTTCCCCGTCCTCTCTGCCTGCTGCACAGCCCCACGTGGAGCGCGGGCTGTGTCCATGGCCCCACTGTTCCCATCGCAGGTGCGTGCTCAGCGCTGCCCTCCCCATGTGCTGGCTCTTGCCCACCCTCTTGCATGCTGGTCTGGGCCAGCAGCCACCCTCGGGTTCCCACACTGAAGCCTGGGCCCCCTTCGCTCCTCTCCAACCAGCGCACACGCCCGTCCCCCAGCTCCAGGACTGAGGCTGAGCCCCCGTCCTCCAGGGGAACCTGCAGTCTGGAGGCAGAAACACAGGAAGCAGGCAAACAAGGAAAGAGCTGAGGGGAGGACAGGAGGCCCAGGGACAGCATCAGGGAGGTGACCTGTGAGGACTGCTTGCTCTGCCAGGGGCTGAGTGCCTGGGCACCAATACGACAGAAACATGCAAGGTCACACTCGCCCCAGGAGCAGCATTTGGCAAGCCCAGCACCATCATTTGCACCCTGCAGGAGCCTCTCATCCTGACCAAAAGCCCCCCAGCCGCCCCCCATAAGCCCCTCTTCTCTCAGCCACCACCGCCCTGAATTCTATTGCAGCCACGTGGAAGGTCTTTGGGTCATAAAAAAACAAAGCTGCCATTACTGTCTTCTGCCACCCCCAACAGGGAGCACACCCAGAGACATGGTCACCAAGGAGTTACCAAACTTTAGGATGCTGGCTACAAAGGAAAACTCACATGCCACACCCTCAAGACATCTTGTTTCGGTGGGTCTGGGAAGAAGGGCCAAAAATTTCACAAAATCTGCACTTCAAGGGATTACCTAAAATGGATAATTGGTGATATATACCCATCTCAATGTCCTTGCTGCTGCTGCTGCTAAGTCACCTCAGTCGTGTCCGACTCTGTGTGACTCCATAGATGGCAGCGCACCAGGCTGCCCCGTCCCTGGGATTCTCCAGGCAAGAACACTGGAGTGGGTTGCCATTTCCTTCTCCGATACATGAAAGTGAAAAGTGAAAGTGAAGTCACTCAGTCGTGTCCGACTCTTAGCGGCCCCATGGACTGCAGCCTACCAGGCTCCTCCGTCCATGGGATTTTCCAGGCAAGAGTACTGGAGTGGGGTGCCATTGCCTTCTCTGCTCAATGTCCTTGGCCCTGTTTAAAGCCCTTGATGAGGGGGAGGGTGCAGATAGGATGAGGGCCACACATAGTGATCTGATCCTCAGCCTGACCTCTGATCAGCCCACAGGCTGAAGACAACAGCCAGCCGCCAAGCACCACACTACAGGCGCAGAATCCGCAGTGGGGCAGCCCTCGGGACAGGCAAGGGTACAGGCAGGCACAGAGTGGCCCACAGGGCCGACAGGCAGCCCGGCTGGGACTCAAAGCCCTACTGAGAGACACAAGTCACAGCGCCAGCCACTCGGGGTCACACTCCCTGCTTCCTCCCCCCGCTGGCCTGCAGAGTCGGCAGGAGCCCGATGTTGTGTGTGCATCCTGCAGCAGCTGACTTCCGTTCCCAGGCGAAATCATACAAGGCGAGTTGCCAAATCACAGTAGAACACCCAGGGCTCCTTTGAAAGACTTAAGCAAGATTTTTTTTTTTCTTACTAAAAATGTAACAGCAGCAGAGGTCCTAAAGTACAGATAAGCAAAAATGGAAAACATCTACACCACAGATGTAACGCCCAGAAAAAGATCCTTCTGCACACACTGAAAGATCTCTGAATCCTATGCTTCCTTACTTTTTAGGAAAACTTACATCACAAATTACGTCCACTGTCAATGTGGAGCCTAGAAAACACATGCGGGTGTTCAGAGACCCCCCCTTTTCCTTCTCTCAGAAAGGTAAGCGCCAGAGAGTGAGCAGCAAAACCTTATAACAGGACCAGACCTACCAGGGGGACAAAGTGCAAAACCCTGGTGGGACTGACACACCGCTCATCGGTGCTGTTACCACACGGCACCTGGCCTGAGAGTGAAACAGCACAGGTGAAGTGACGAACCCTATTTTGTGTATTTTAAATTAATTGTGTATTTTTGTGTATTTTTAAATTAATAAAGGAAAAGTGAAATGTTTGTAAAATGGTGACTTTTGTTACAAGAGGGGGAAACATCTGTTATATAACCTATGACAAAAGAAATTCCAAATGGATTACTAATTCTATATGAAACAATAAAAAGGTAGAAAAATATCAGTCAGTCCAGTCGCTCAGTCATGTCCGACTCTTTGTGACCCCAAGGACTGCAGCACACCAGGCTTCCCTGTCCATCACCAACTCCCTGAGCTTGCTCAAACTCATGTCCATCCAGTCAGTGATGCCATCCAACCATCTCATCCTGTCGTCGCCTTCTCCTGCCTTCAACCTTTCCCAGCATCAGGGTCTTTTCAAATGAGTCAGTTCTTCGCATCAGGTGGCCAAAATATCGGAACTTCACCATCAGTCCTTCCAATGAATATTCAGGACTGATCTCCTTTACAATTGACCGGTTGGATCTCCTTGCAGTCCAAGGGACTCTCAAGAGTCTTCTCCAATACCACAGTTCAAAAGCATCAATTCTTTGGCACTCAGCTTCCTTTATGGTCCAACTCTCACATCCATACATGATTACTGGAAGGAAAAACCATAGCTTTGACTAGACGGACCTTTGTCGGTAAAGTAATGTCTCTACTTTTAACATGCTGTCTAGGTTAGTCATAGCTTTTCTTCCAAGAAGCAAGCGTCTTTTAATTTCATGGCTGCAGTCTGCAGTGATTTTGGAGCCCAAGAAAATAAAGTCTCTCACTGTTTCCCCATCAGATGCCATGATCTTAGTTCTCTGAATGCTGAGTTTAAAGCCAGCTTTTTCACTCTCCTCTTTCACTTTCATCAAGAGGCTCTTTAGTTCCTCTTCGCTTTCTGCCATAAGGGTGGTGTCATATGCATATTGATTATTGCAGGTTATTGATATTTCTCCTGGCAATCTTGATTTCAGCTTGAGCTTCATCCAGCCTGGCATTGTTCATGATGTACTCTGTATATAAGTTAAATAAGGAGCGTGACAATATACAGCCTTGACATACTCCTTTCTCAATCTGGAACCAGTCTGTTGCTCCATGTCCGGTTCTGTCGCTTCTTGACCCGCACACAGGTTTCTCAGGAGGCAGGTAAGATGATCTGGTATTCCCGTCTCTTCTAAGAATTTTCTACAGTTTGTTGTGATCCACACAGCCAAAGGCTTTAGCGTAGTCAATGAAACAGAAGTAGATGTTTTTCTGGAATACTCTTGATTTTTCTATGATCTAACGGATGTTGGTAATTTGATCTCCAGTTCCTCTGCCTTTTCTAAGTCCAGCTTGAACATCCGGAAGTTCTCGGTTCACATACTGTTGAAGCCTGGCTTGGAGAATTTTGAGCATTACTTTGCTAGCATGTGAGATGAGTGCAATTGTGCAGTAATTTGAGCATTCTTCTTTGGCACTGCCTTTGGGACTGGAATGAAAACTGCCCTTTTCCAGTCCTGTGGCCACTGCTGAGTTTTCCAAATTTGCTGGCATGTTGAGTGCAGCACTTTCACAGCATCATCTTTTAGGATTTGAAATAGCTCAGCCAGGATTCCATCACCTCTGCTACCTTTGTTCGTAGTGATGCTTCCTAAGGTCCACCTGACTTCGCATTCCAGGATATCTGGCTCTAGGTGAGTGATCACACCGTTGTGGTTATCTGGTCATAAAGATCATTTTGGTATAGTTCTGTGTATTCTTGTCACCTCTTCTTAGTATCTTTTGTTTCTGTTAGGTCCATACCATTTCTGTACTTTATTGTGTCCATCTTTGCAATGAAATGCTCCCTTGGTATCTCTAATTTTCTTAAAGAGATCTCTAGTCTTTCCCATTCTATTGTTTTTCTCTATTTCTTGGCACTAATCACTGAAGAAGGCTTTCTTATCTCTCCTTGCTATTCTTTGGAACTCTGCATTCAGATGGACATATCTTTCCTTTTCTCCTTTGCCTTTCACTTTGGAATGCAGAGTTCCAAAGAATAGCAAGGGGAAATAAGAAAAATATGATTCTTTGTAAAATCTCTTATGACAGTAAACATTTAAGCATAAAAGTAAAAAATAAATAAAGGAAAATAGCTACCATGTTGACATTAGAATTAAAAACTTCAGTCCAAAGAAGTAAAAGGCTACCATCCAGGCTTCCCAGGGGGCTCAGTGGTAAAGAATCTGCCTGCCAATGCAGGAGTGGGTTCAATCCTTGGCACAGCCAAGACCCCACATGCCATGGAGCAACTAAGCCTGTGCACCACAACTACTGAGCCTGTGCTCCAGAGCCCGGGGCCGCAACTGCTGAGCCCAGGTGCTGCAGCTCCTGAAGCCAGAGCGCCCTCGAGCCTGTGCTCCACAAGCTCTAGGGTGGAGCCACCACCACAAGAAGCCTGCACACGGCAACTAGAGAGTAGTCCCCGCTCACGACAGCTCGAGAAAGCCCGCGCAGCAACACAGACCCAGCACAACCTTAAATAAACAATTAGAAAAAAAAAGTTACCAATCACCTGGAGAAAATATCACACCCTCCTTGAGCTAACATCCTTCAGAGAGAAAGTGCACACTAGCAGAGAAAAAGCACCAAGAAACCCACAGATATTAGAAATCAGATTAAAACACAGGACATAAGATGTTTGAAATAAAATTAATGTGTTGAAACTCACCAGCGATCAGTGAAATACAATCTAAACATTAGTAATAAATAAAACAATGCACAATCCAACTGGGGGAACAGGGTTGTGCTGAAGCCTGCCTGTGGTGGCAGAGATTTTGAAAACTTGCTCCCAAGAGTCACTGGTGTACAGATTCAACAATGTCCTTGTGTCCTGTGACTCAGAAGGCCACCTCTAGGGGACTATCCTAAAAAAAATAATCCCAAATATCAAAATAGGTTTACACCGAAAGCTAGTCGTTACATCACTACTGATAAGAGGAAAACCTGAGGAAGCTGGTTAGAGTTAAAAACAGTGGAATATAAAGGTGCCATTTAAACAGTGGTAATGTGAAATTAAGTGAAAAAAACAAATGTTAATTCAAAGAGATTGTGCTACGCAAATTCCATACAGTGACAGCACAGAAAAACAAAAAAAATACAACACATTATTGTGTAGTATTATTATAAATAGGTGGGGTTTTCCCAACTTTCTATGTTCCAACTTTTCCACATGGAGCATACACTGATTTCATAGTTAGATAAAAGCATCTGCTTTTTAAAACTAATATAATCAGGAAGAATAAAGACATATTTTTCCATTGATGCGTTTCTGTACAATCAGGAAGAATAAAGGCCTATTTTTCCATTGACAAGTTTCTGTAAAGTAACACTCATATCCAAATGTCTTGGCATCAAAGTAACAAAGTTACAGAACTTGCATGTTCTGGTTAATGAAGGGAAACAGATGCAGCTGCAGATGAACTGCACATGGTAAGGGGAAGCCTTCAAAGCTGACAGGGCAGACAGGCAGCTCCCTCACGAAACACCAGAGAACAGATGCCAGTGGGTCAAAGGCCACAAGTGACCACTCTGCATACCCAGGGTCTCACTGTTAACAGCTCACCAAAAAAGGCGAGTCAGAACCCACCTGTGAGGCAGGTTACCTAGAGCAGCTCTAGACCTGAGGTCATCTGCCCTTTCTACGGCTAAAGGAAATTGGGTGACCTACAGCCTAGATAAATCAGCCGGAGCTCTTTTAACGCGCTAAATAAAAACCTGGCCTCAACCTCTCGAACGCCAGCTTGTCCGACCACTAGATGGCGCAGGAGCAGCCAGTCAGCAGCGCGCAGCCCACCCAGGGGTCTCTGGCTACCACCTTTCTGGAGGACACCTGCCACCGAGGGAAGAAGGGTTTAGGGTCTCAGCCCCCTCACCCCACCGTGCAGTACTCCACCAGGTCAAGCTCAGCAGAACGCTACCAAATCAGTACTGCTGATAATAAAGACATTATGCTTCATTTAACAAATTTAGCAAACATTTGGGAAAAAGGAGACTTTCAACTTGATCAACCTTTCCAGTAGCTGCATTTAAAACGCCTAGAATGTTCATTCCTCTTCTAGGAATTCATCCCTAAGAATCAATCAGAAATCAAACAATCTCACAGAAAATGAGGTCAGACTTATGACTACCAGACAAAGGGGTCAGGGAGGGAAATGGAGAACAGCAGTCAAAAAGGTAAAGATTTCCAGCTATAAGGTGAGTAAGTACTAGAGATGTAACATGAAACATGATAAATATAATTAACACTGATATATGTCATATATGAAAGTTGTTGAGAGTAAACCCTGGGGGGGGCGGGGCGATAACAGGCGTAGAGAAAAAAACGAGTTATTATGAGATTATATGAAATTATGTGTGTGAAACTTCTGAAAACTGGGAAACACTACAGAATATGACAAATCTTTCATTCAATTAAAAAAAAAGAGTAAATCCAAAGTCATCACAAGGAAAGAGTCATCACAGGAAAAAAAATTTTTTTCTGTATCTTTTATTTTCTATCTATATGAGATGACACCTGTTCACTAAGCCTACTCCGATAATCATTTTATGATCAGCTTCAGCAATACGTGAACCGTGAACTTCCAGATGTTCAAGCTGGTTTTAGAAAAGGCAGAGGAATCAGAGATCAAATTGCCAACATCCGCTGGATCATCAGAAAAGCAAGAGAGTTCCAGAAAAACATCTATTTCTGCTTTATCGACTATGCCAAAGCCTCTGACTGTGTGGATCACAATAAACTGTGGAAAATTCTGGAAGAGATGGGAATACCAGACCACCTGACCTGCCTCTTGAGAAACCTATACACAGGTCAGGAAGCAACAGTTAGAACTGGACATGGACAAGACTGGTTCCAAATAGGAAAAGGAGTACATCAAGGCTGCATATTGTCACCCTGCTTATTTAACTTATATGCAGAGTACATCATGAGAAACGCTGGGCTGGAAAAAGCACAAGCTGGAATTAAGACTGCCGGGAGAAATATCGATAACCTCAGACATGCAGATGACACCACCCTCATGGCAGAAAGTGAAGAGGAACTAAAAAGCCTCTTCGTGAAATGAAAGAGGAGAGTGAAAAAGTTGGCTTAAAGCTCAACATTCAGAAAACAAAGATCATGGCATCCGGTCCCATCACTTCATGGGAAATAGATGGGGAAACAGTGGAAACAGTGTCAGACTTTATTTTTCTGCACTCCAAAATCACTGCAGATGGTGACTGCAGCCATGAAATTAAAAGACGCTTACTCCTTGGAAGGAAATTATGACCAACCTAGATAGCATATTGAAAAGCAGAGACATTACTTTGCCAACAAAGGTCCGTCTAGTCAAGGCTATGGTTTTTCCAGTGGTCATGTATGGATGTGAGAATTGGACTGTGAAGAAAGCTGAGTGCAGAATTGATGCTTTTGAACTGTGGTGTTGGAGAAGACTCTTCAGAGTCCCATGGACTGCAAGGAGATCCAACCAGTCCATTCTAAAGGAGATCGGTCCTGGGTGTTCTTTGGAAGGAATGATGCTAAAGCTGAAACTCCAGTACTTTGGCCACCTCATGCGAAAAGCTGACTCACTGGAAAAGACTCTGATGCTGGGAGGGATTGGGGGCAGGAGGAGAAGGGAACGACAGAGGATGAGATGGCTGGATGGTATCACCGACTCGATGGACGTGAGTTTGAGTGAACTCCGGGAGTTGGTGATGGACAGGGAGGCCTGGCGTGCTGCAGTTCATGGGGTTGCAAAGAGTCAGACACGACTGAGCGACTGAACTGAACTTATAAGTCAAATCTCCATGCTGTAAGCCTTAAACTTGGACAGTGCCATACGTCAATTATATCTCAACAAACCTGGAAGGAGAAAATAGAGCCAATCAAAAGAGTACGAAGTTTCATGTTGAGTGTCTGAGGCGGTGCTAATTTTACTAACAAAACGTCTCCTCGTGCAGTGGGGCTGGAGAAAGAACACACCACACCTTCATCGCATCTGGAAGACTGACCAAAGGTCTAGGCCGGCCTGCCGGCCCCTGGAACAAACCTGCGAGTGCAGCCACGTGCCAGGGATCAACACGCCCACTGGCAACAGAGAACAGAGGACCCAGCGGTTACACTTCTGGGGATGACAGTACATGTGAGTCTTATTTTGCACTTTTTTTTATCTTCCAAAACACACATGATTACTTTCACAGTTAGAAAGAAACCCATGCTTTTTCATTCCTTGTCAAAACCATGAGAAAGCTCTGTCAGTGACTTTCTCCTCACCCAGGGGAGGTATATCAGACATGTTCAGCTGCTTCCTTCTTCACTCCTAAAATCAGCCTCCTGAATTCAGGCTCTGCCCAATGGCTTAGCAAGTACTTCCACAAATACTTCCTTCAATGTCCCTGATGCTGCTGCTGAGTCGCTTCAGTCGTGTCCGACTCTGTGCAACCCCATAGATGGCAGCCCACTAGGCTCCCCCGTCCCTGGGATTCTCCAGGCAAGAACACTGGAGTGGGTTGCCATTTGAATGCCCCATAAATCAAGCACATCTCTTCCCACCTTGCACAAGATCATGGCTACACACCTAAGACAAGGTGATCCTGAAGTGTTGCCACAATCAAGACATCCAAAAGCTCTTACAGCCAGTTTTCAACTTTCATAAACATGGAGGAGGGATAAAAGTCAAAATTTTTAACTCGTTTACACTCTACACATACTTTAAATCGCATCATACAAAAGATTTATAAAAACTGCTTTCTTCCATTCTCATATTCCATGAAACAAGTTACTCAGTTTTCATACCCATCTTTGGCCCCATTTTTTTCTTGAGACTTCAGGCCCTGCTGCCTGGGTCGTCTTACTCAGCTCAACAGAAAACTCCATCTTTGCCTGCTTCAGGCACAGACTGTTTTTAGTTAACATGCCATGTTTGGGGATTTTTATCATTGTCATTGCACAATGATGCAATCACAGCCCATGATCTCCACAAACCACAGTGTAGACTGCTAAGTGACTTCCAAAGGCTCTTTTAACTGACATCCCGCTAGAGGAGAGATATGGCCCCATAAAACTGCTATACCTGTTCAAAATCTGCACTCCCTTGATGGGCCCACGAGCCACTAACCTGGCATCAGGTAACCCTGAGCCCCTGACCAGCACTGACGGTGGTCACATTGGGTTCAGGGTTCCTTTACCAGTGCTGGGTTCCCTCAGGGAATGCAGCAAAGTCCTCAGGACAGCAAAGATTCCCCAGGCCTCGCAACCGAGTGGCCTCTCTGATGACAACAGAGACACAGGTAACAGACGGCAAATCGTCTCAGAAAGCACTTACTTGGACACGAGGACAGCAGCCGCGTCTCGGGCCTTGTCGCTGACGACCAGGTAAGACTACAGGGAAGGGTAAAAAGACAGGCATAGTTACACACATAATATAAACATCAGGGACCCGCTCGGCCGTCTGGTCCCTCACTTGGCAGATCCACTGCTCAAGGTGCAGGTTCAATGGCAGAAGACAGACACTCTGAAGCTGCACGAAGCACTCACAAACGTGAGCTCAGGGCTGCAGCTGCCACACATGTGCTCACCCTCAGGGGAGGGCCCAATCCCCATGCAGCGTGTGGCCACACTCCTTGAAACATACATCTGCAAAAGTGACTGAAAAATGAAGCATGTGTGTTGCCACCCAGAGTATGCACGGGACAGGCCTGGGCCCGCCAGCTCCACGGCATTCAGAACAGCCGGGAAGCCCTGCTCAAACACAGGAAGGCTGCAGTTCACTGCAGTGACTCCGACACCTCTCAGAGGTTTCCAATTCTCAACTGCTTCCCAAATAATATACTTAGAAGATCTTTCTTCTGAAGGACAACTCTCTAGAAACTGGGCCTCTCCTTGGGCAATCCCACTTAGGAGACAAGCACCCAGAGGGTAACCAAACTCAGCTAGAAACAAACCACCAGTCTAGAAAAGACTATTAAATATTTTAGAAATAAGGATACAGTGGGGCACCTTTTCCCGTAACGACTCTGAGGGAGATGTCTACTTACTGACATGAGACATTCAGACCAAACTGCTCCAGGGAAAAGCAGGTCCCAGAGCAGCAGGACACCCGGGGCCCTGTACATGTGGGCCACAGGGAGCAGTGTGAAGAACAGGCTGGGTGCCAAACCCCTGGATTCAAATTTGGATCCACCATGTGTGAGAAAGAGAGCTGGCAATGGCATTTATTTTTTATACACGTTGCCCCCTCAGTAAAATGAGGATAAACAACAGCGAACTGTCTCATTAAGCAAGATGAAAGGAGTTAATGTATGAATAGCCTCTTAGAAGAACGTCTGGTGCAGAGCAGGCACCCAGAGCAGCTTAGTTTAAGTGTGGCAGGCGTCCTGCCCACCAGCGCCCACGCCCTGTGTAATCCCTCCCATGTGGGTTGGACACAATGACTTGCTTCTAACCAAGAGAATTTGGCAGGAGGTAGGATGTCACTTCCATGATGAGGTCACACGAATGTGTGACCTCTGCCTTGCTACAGACCCTGCCCCTTGCTGGTTTTCACAGAGTAAGCCACCGCTGTTGTGGGGGGGGCGGCTGCATGGCAAACAGCCAGCAAAGCACTGAAGCCCTCAGCCAACACCCTCAAGATCTGGCTCCTGCCAACAACCATGACAGCTTGGAAGCAGACCTGTCCTAGGCGAGCTCAGCCCGCAGCCTGGGGAGACCCTGAAAGAGAGGGCCCAGCGAAGCCACGGCCAGATTTCCTGATTCACAGAAACTATAAGATGATGAACGTGTGCTAAGTCATTCAGGGTAATATTTTCCACAGCAGAATATACAAAAACCTGTATCTACACACATGAGGCATGCATCAGGAGAACCTTGAAGAAAAAAAATACAAGTGTTATCTCTCAACACTAGTAGTTGAGAGATTTCACTTTAATATTTTTCCTGCTTTTCTGATTTTCCTATGATGATCATGTATTATTTACATAGTGCTAAAAATTAAAAGTTAGATTTTAAATGGACCTTTAATTTCTCTTATCACTGCCCCCTTTTATGCTATCATCAGAGTATCTGTATTATCTACAGAGAAATGAGATTTGCTGAAATAATACATCCTGATCCCTGTAAGAATTATCAGTTTCATGTTAAGTTATGAAATGGAATTCCACCTCACTGAAAAAGAGTAACAACAGCTGAAGAAATACCCAAATGTCACAAGTGTACCTAATTAAGTTCCAGCAGCAGGATGGCACGAGGAAGGACACCGGTCAGCGGCTCACTACCGCAGGGCCACACTCACCTCCGCTACCTGGAGGATACGGTCCATGGTGGACGCTCGCTCTTGCCCAGGCTGAGAGAGGTTTCCGTCGAGGCGGGAAAAATCAAATGGGATCAGGCAGGTCACAGAGAGCCATAGCAGCAGCATGTAGCGGGTCTCCCAGGTCTACGGGGGCAAGACAAAGCGACATGATTCCTGTGTGGAGGGCATCCACGCAGCCCCACCACCCCTGCCACTCAGCGCCCACCCAGGACTCCAAGCACAACGCTCTACCACACGACCTCTGGCACACAGCCCGGCTGCGACCTTGGCAGGCAAGAGAGACGGCAAAACGAGCAAATAAAAATCATTAACATGTCAGTGTGACGGCTTCTTATCCCTTGCACCCTTCAGCGTGCAATCAGCATTTCAAGAAAAATGGAAAACAGGGTCAAAGATGAAAAAACAGAAGACTTAAGAGTAAAGAAAAAAATTCTCAACTTCTTGTCACAGAGGAGTCAACAAAACAAGATTCCGCTTTGGCTCCAGACTCCCTATCGGAGGCATGAGAAACAGAGGAGAGCAGGCCACATACACGGCAAGACAATTTCCTGAGTCTGAAGTTACAATCCATGTGCCCTTCTGAATGAGTCCGGCGCCCGAGCACTCTCCGCAGCACACACAACTGCAAGGCTGGCCGTCGGCAGCCATCTGGGAGCCTCAACTGTGGGAACATTCCCACTGCCTCCTAACTGATGAGGGTCACTTTGTGCTCAGACTGCTGGCACACACCATGTGGCTTATGCTGAACACCTGCTCGCCTTCCGTGTTTTCATATGTGCCTGGCAGAGTTCCCACATGACCAGCCTCCTAGAAATCGTGGGTGCTGGCCCCTGTGATCTTCCTGTTGGGACACCTCATGTGTTCTCACAGCTTGGTGCTGTGGGAAATCACAAGTGCCTTGGGTGACCCAGTGTAGAGAAGACTGGAAGGTCATGCCTGGTTTCCTCTGGACTTCACCCCATATGCCTTCTCCCTCTGCTGATTTTGTTGGAGTTAAGTCATAGCCATGAGGAAAACTAGATGCCAATTCTTGTAGTGGTCCTAGGGAATCACTAAACTTGGAGTGGTCTTGGGGAGCCCCAACATAGCTCTATTTTAAGTTAAAAAAATTTTAGATAATAATATAGTTATCATCACACCGTATTCAGGTATAGCTTTCTTTATAAAGGACATTTTGAAAAGAAAATAATTTAAAGCAACATACGGAAAAAGAGAAAATCAAAGGAACAAATGAAAAAGAGGGAATGAACAAAATAACACAAGATAAAATTGAAGGAAACAGGAAAGGAACCTGCCAGTGTAGAAGCAGGCAAACGAAGGAAACAGCGAGGAGTGGGGGGAGGAAAGGGACACTTACTTCATGGTCTTTAGGATTCTGGTTTGTAAACATGTCTAAAACAGGCTGCACATCAGCCACTTCATGTGGAAATAAACGAAGAAATGTTTTATATCCTCGAACCTATCAAATAAAAAGATACTGAATCATACAACTAGAAAATACAGAAAGTAGCAAAATTACTTCTCTATTATCAAAAATCACCAACTATGCCACCCAATGATCAAAGAAAATAACATATTACAGTGATACAACTTAGTAAGACTAAACAATAAGAAAGCCATCTTTGCTTCTTAATCATTTCAGAAATGTGTTCTGTTCCAGTTTGACCAACCAATCTTGGTTCATCAGAAATACAGGTATATTACAAACTAACAAGTTTTGCATCTACCTTGATTATGAGGAATAAGTCCTCAAGAACCCAAAAGGTCCCAAATTCATTAAGGCTTCCATGAAACGTGGCGCTACACCTTCAGGAGACCCTGCACTCAACCAACCGAGGGCAAGGAGTGTGCACGCAGGCCTCTCCACCACACGGCAGGCACCAAAGAGGCAAAACCCCAGCCGGGAGAGCTGAGTCTCTCCCATGGTGCGTCTACAGGCCAGCACATACGTCATCTGGGAGCCTGCAAGAATGCAGAGTACCAGGCCTCATCCCAGACCTACTTAACTTGAAATCTGCATCCCACAAGATCCCCAGAAAGCCATCTGCACATTCATGTCTGAGAAGCATTTCTGCTTCCAAGTTTGTTCGCCTTCTCCTCGTAGGAATCTTTTCTCAGTTACTCACACACATATACATGTATGTATGTGTACATATATCCTCTCCCTCCCTTTCTGGTTAGCTGATGCCTGATCCATTCAAGTGCAAGATGATGAAAACAATGCTGAAAAATGCTGTTGCAGCCAAAGGACCCCCTGGGTCGCTAACAACTGATCCCCAGCACATGGTAAAAAGAGAAACGATGAAACCCACAACTTTTGTGTGAGAACCATCTTTCCTGATAACATTTTGGAAGGTACTTCTGGACCAAGT
The DNA here is from genome assembly GCF_029407905.1 of Bubalus kerabau. Taxonomy (NCBI): domain Eukaryota; kingdom Metazoa; phylum Chordata; class Mammalia; order Artiodactyla; family Bovidae; genus Bubalus; species Bubalus kerabau. Next base: position 14,306,370 of record NC_073627.1, on the reverse strand, counting down.
TTATCAAGAAAGTGTTTTGTCAGCTACAATGTGCCATCTAAATATTACCTTGGAGATGATGTAAAGAAATTTAAAAGCCAGATGTACAAGGTCTGCCGGAGATGTCTTATTTTGCACAAATTCCAACAACAAGTTCAACATCCATTCTAGGGAAAAACAAACATAAAACATTTGCTATTAAATTAAACATCAACATGACATTAAAACAAAATGCCCAAAGAAAAAAGAGCTATTTAGAAATATCAGAATAGTTTAATATTAGTAAATCTCTATAATCCAAATATCAACAGAGCAAAAGAAAAGGTTTCATCTTCAGTTTCTAAAAGGGGATTAGAGTTAATCTAACATTCACTCCTGCTTTTAAAATGTAGGAAAAATATTATTATTCAGTTCAGTCACTCAGTCGTGTCCAACTCTTGGCAACCCCATGAACTGCAGCACGCCAGGCCTCCCTGTCCATCACCAACTCCCAGAGTTCACTCAGACTCACGTCCATCGAGACAGTGATGCCATCCAGCCATCTCATCCTCTGTCGTCCCCTTCTCCTCCTGCCCCCAATCCCTCCCAGCATCAGAGTCTTTTCCAATGAGTCAACTCTTCGCCTGAGATGGCCAAAGTACTGGAGTTTCAGCTTTAGCATCATTCCTTCCAAAGAACACCCAGGACCGATCTCCTTTAGGATGGACTGGTTGGATCTCCTTGCAGTCCAAGGGACTCTCAAGAGTCTTCTCCAACACTACAGTTCAAAAGCATCAATTCTGCACTCAGCTTTCTTCACAGTCCAACTCTCACATCCATACATGACCACAGGAAAAACCATAGCCTTGACTAGATGGACTTTGTTGGCAAAGTAATGTCTCTGCTTTTCAATATGCTATCTAGGTTGGTCATAACTTTTCTTCCAAGGAGTAAGCGTCTTTTAATTTCATGGCTGCAGTCACCATCTGCAGTGATTTTGGAGCCCAAAAAAATGAAGTCTGACACTGTTTCCACTGTTTCCCCATCTATTTCCCATGAAGTGATGGGACCGGATGCCATGATCTTCGTTTTCTGAATGTTGAGCTTTAAGCCAACTTTTTCACTCTCCACTTTCACTTTCATCAAGAGGCTTTTTGGTTCCTCTTCACTTTCTGCCATAAGGGTGGTGTCATCTGCATGTCTGAGGTTATTGATATTTCTCCCGGCAATCTTGATTCCAGCTTGTGCTTCTTCCAGCCCAGCATTTCTCATGATGTACTCTACATATAAGCTAAATAAGCAGGGTGACAATAGACAGCCTTGATGTACTCCTTTTCCTATTTGGAACCAGTCTGTTGTTCCATGTCCAGTTCTAACTGTTGCTTCCTGACCTGCATACAGGTTTCTCAAGAGGCAGGTCCGGTGGTCTGGTATTCCCATCTCTTTCAGAATACTCTGTCTCAAATCAATATCTAATACCATGCTTTACAGAGGACACGTCTACAACTACTATGTTTAGAACAATCTGGTTCTAAACAACAAATAAGACAGACAAAAAGGATTAAAAGGATTTCCACTTTCAGTTATAAAGGAATAACTGATATGGAACTACCTTTCCACCAACAATTAGACAACCCAACAATTGTACTGGGTCGGCCAAAAAGTTCCTTTGGTTTTCAAGTAAAAATAAAAGACATATTTTCATTTTCACCAAGGATTTTATTGAATAACATATTCACCATTTTGTTCCACTACATTTTGCCATGTTTCAGGCAACTTCATAATTTCATCTTCCCAAAACTCTTTTATCTTTTTGAGCAAAGAACTGTTCCAGGTGCCTTTTACAGCCTTCTAGGGAATCTGAAATCTTTTCCATCAGGAGAATTCTGTAAAGACCTTTGAAATAAACAGAAATCCAAAGGTGCAATGTTGAGGCTTCCCTGGTGGCTCAGCAGTAAAGAATCTAACTGCCAATGCAGGAAACACAGGTTCGATCTCTGATCCAGGAAGATCCCACAATCCATGGAGTAGCTAAGCCTGTACACCACAACTACTGAGCCTGTGCTCTTGAGCGAGATCCGCAACTACTGAAGCCCGTGTGCCCTAGAGCCCAAGCCCCACAACAGGAGAAGCCACTGAAATGAGAAGCCCACACACCGCAACTCAAGAAAAGCCTGCGCAGCAACAAAGACCCAGCACAAGTCAAAAATGAATTTTTTTTCCAAAAAAAAGGTGCAGTGTCTCTTGAATATGGCAGATGCATTAGAACATCCCAGCCAAGCTATAACGGTTTTTGCCAAATCATCAAAGAAACATGCAACCTTGTGTTATCCTGATGGAAGATTATGTGTTTTCTGCTGACTAATTTCAGATGCTTTTCATCCAGTGCTGCTTTCAGTAGGTCTAAATGAGAGCAGTATTTGTTAGAATTAATTGTCTGGTTTTCCAGAAGCAGCTCATTAAGAGAGGACTCCCTTCCAATCCCACCATAAATACAGCATCACCTCCTTTGGTGTCGTTCATTCAGTTCACTTGCCCCATAATCTCTTTTGTTCCACATTACTGTACAATATCCACTTCACTGCCCATCACAATTTGTTTTTAAAAACAGAACCCTTTCATTATGTTTCAGTAGAGCATCACATGCACAAATAAGGTCAAGAAAAAATTTTTTCACAACTTATGTGGGACCCAAACAAAGCAATAACATAACCAAGCTGGTGCAAATGATTTTTTTTTTTAACATTGTAGATTATTTAATGATATAAGAAAATAAGTACAAATGATTTTCAACACTTGATTTGGATATTTTGAGTATGTAGGCTATCTCCTGCATGGCACAACATTGACTATTCTCAATTAATGTCTCAATTTGATTGCTATCAACTTCAACTGGTCTACCTGACCATGGAGCACTGTCCAGTAAGAGATCTCCAGCATGGGACTTTGCAAACCATTTCTGACAGATCAGTCACAGTCCTTTCTCCATACACTGCCCAAACCTTTTTTTTTATTTCCACCGTGTACCTTTCTTGAAATAATAAAGCATAATATGCCAAAAATGTTGTTTTTCTTCCATCTTCATTATTTAAATGGCTATATAAATACTTACCAATTTTGATAAAAATTTTTTTAATGGATGCTGGTAAGACAGCTGTCACAATATAATCTAACAAAACTGTTTCAAATGAACTTAAAGACAACCAAGCACTACTAGAGCCCACTTATGGAAAAAACCAAATGAACTTTTTGGCCAACTCAGTATTTTCAGGTACTAGGACGACAGCGACTTGTAACCAACCCACCGGACTCTACAGCTGCCCAAGCTGTCTACTAGAAAATAATTTTTAGAACCCACTACAGAGAAGGGGGACTCAAGCCGAGCAGAAGCTGCTTTAGCTGAAATCTGCAGGGCAACATGCCAGAAGACGCTAAGCAGAAAATGAGCTCTGTAAGTCTGAAAGGTCCCCTCAAACCTTTGCGTAAGGATATACATGATACGCATGAATCTTCACATGCACAGTGGTTAGAGTCCACTAGGCTGGGTAAGAACTGCCAGAAAGCTCTAAGGCAGAGTTCCCACAGCCCATACAGGGCTGACATTCAAACTCCATCGGGCCAGAGTGCAGAGTCCTTGTTAAACACCCAGAGCCACCAGCAGACATTGCAGAAAATTATTTACTTAGACACTTACTCCTTGGAAGGAAAGTTATGACCAACCTAGATAGCATACTGAAAAGCAGAGACATTACTTTGCCAACAAAGGCCCGTATAGTCAAGACTATGGTTTTTCCAGTGGTCATGTATGGATGTGAGAGTTGGATTGTTAAGAAAGCTGAGTGCCGAAGAATTGATGCTTTTGAACTGTGGTGTTGGAGAAGACTCTTGAGAGTCCCTTGGACTGCAAGGAGATCCAACCAGTCCATCCTAAAGGAGATCGGTCCTGGGTGTTCTTTGGAGGCAATGATGCTGAAGCTGAAACTCCAGTACTTTGGCCATCTCACGCAAAGAGTTGACTCATTGGAAAAAGACTCTTGATGCTGGGAGGGACTGGGGGCAGGAGGAGAAGGGGACGACAGAGGATGAGATGGCTGGATGGCATCATCGACTCGATGGACATGATTCTGAGTGAACTCCGGGAGTTGGTGATGGACAGGGAGGCCTGGCGTGCTGCGATTCATGGGGTCGCAAAGAGTCGGACACAACTGAGCGACTGAACTGAACTGAAGACTAAACTAGAGAAAAATTAGAGAAAAAGCTATATCTGCCTTAACAAAGCTTAAAAAGGATTGAAAGGATATACATGATACGCAATTAACTAAACTGTCTGCCAAAATTCATTCTTTAAAGATAAAAACCTTAAAGCCACCCAACATAAAAATCACAATGTCAATCATCCACTCAAAAGTTACTAGACATACAATAAAAAAGGACAAAACAATGCCATTTGCTGAAATATGGATGGACCTAGAGATTGTCATACTGAGTGAAGTCAGAGAAACAGAAATATATGATATCCCTTATATGCAGAATCTAAAAAGAAATGATACGAATGAAATTATTTACAAAATAGAAACAGACTCGCAGACTTAGAAAAGGAACTTACTGTTACCAGGAGGGAAGGGTAGGGGCAAGGGATAATTAGGGAGCTTGAGATATCCACATGTACACACTGCCATACTTAAGATGGATAACCAGGACTTTCCTCATGGCCCAGTGGTTAAGAATCTGCCTTGCAAAGCAGAGGACGCAGGTTAAGACCTAAGGGGCTATAACTAAGACCTGACAAATAAATGGATAATCAAAAGAACCTACTGTACAACACAGGGAACTCTGTTCAATGTTGTGTGGCAGCCTGGATGGGCGGGGAGACTTGGGGAGAGTGGAGACACTACATACATGGCTGCCTTGCGCTGCTGCACACCTGAAACTATCGCCACGTTGTTAACTGGCCACACCCCCCGAGTTTCCAAAATGACAACCTTCCACAGGTATTACGAGGTCATTGTGATGATTAAACTGAAGCATTAAAAATCATTTAGAACAAGGTAAATACATTAAGACTAAATGAGTATGAACGGGCAATTCACAAAGGGGAAAAATATTGTGCAAATGTAATAATATATGTTAAAAAAAATTGTCCTCACTAGAAAACAACAAAATGCAAAATAAAAGCACATGATGCCTTTACCCCCTTTAACAGGTTAACTTTATGTTGGTAAAGATTTCAAATATTCAAATCTCATCTTGGCAGTGATATATATACTGTTAATGAAAACGTACGGTGAATTTGAAGTTAAGTATCAAAAGCCTGAACTGACTGATCAAACCAGTTAATGCTAAAGGAAATCAACCCTGAATATTCATTAGAAGGACTGATGCTGAAGCTCCAATACTTTGGCCACCTGGTGTGAAGAGCTGACTCACTGGAAAAGACCCTGAAGGCAGGAAAAGGGGGCAAAGGGGATGAGATGGTTGGATGGCATCACCAACTCAATGGACATGAGTCTGAGCCAACTCCAGGAGACAGTGAAGGACAGGGAAGCCTGGTGTGCTTCAGTCCACCGGGGTCACAAAGAGCCAGACGGGACTAAACAACAACAAATCAGAAGCACAGCACTTCCACTTCCTGAAACTCTAAATTGTGCAGAGGTGTGTGGATGTCTAGGCTACTTGGAAGAGTACAAAACTGGACAAAACAGGAGTCCACACACATCTGCTTCCTCTTTCTAAGAGCCAGTAAAATAAAAGCACAGCTGCACAAAATGGAAAGTCCTGATCAATGGCAACAATGGGGAGAGAGCAGATGTAAAGACTTCTGGGAAAAAGCCAGCTCCAAATTAAACAGGCAGAGGAGCCCACTTTATAGATGCCCAAATGCAGAACCAAGGAGAGCCCAAAGTCAGGAGGCACAGTGCAGCCCAAGGTGGGGAAGGGCCTGCAATCACTGTAACCCCAGACTCACTCCACTGGCACCAAGCTCCGAGCCAACCCTTAGGAAAATTAAGGGCTCTCCGGAGGAGACAGGAGTGCCCCAGATAAAGCCCTTCATTCTGGCATCTGGAACATCCTCAATGTGATAGAGAATTCTCAACCAACTCAATGGCTCTAAGAGAAAATCTGTCCATCAACTCATCATACTGCCCCACAAGGAGCTGCCTATCAGAATCCTGTTCAGGAAAAGCCCAGATGAAAATGCTCCAACTTACAAAACAGAAGCAGAGAAGCCATTTTCTGCATCCATTTGGTCTGAACCAGCAAGACGAAGGGCTTCCATGGTGGCTCAGAGGTTAAAAGCGTCTGCCTGCAATGCGGGAGACCTGGGTTTGATCCCTGAGTAGGGAAGATCCCTTGAAGACGAAAAGATCAAATTACAAGGAAAAGCTGACCCCAGAGGAAAAAGGAGAACCTGGGGACCAGTAGACAGAAGCCAGGACTTGGCTCAGAGAGACTCAGACAGCACGGCCCTCACCACAAACAGAGGCTAGGAAAGCCGACGACTCTAGAGCTCCCCTGAGCAATGTCCCCTCCAAACTCCAGTAAATCAACAAAGAGAAACAAATCCACACGGAAGAGAAGAAACAGCAGCCAAGAGACTTCAGCATGATGCCCAGGCTGTAACTGAGCCACTCAGGGAAAGCACAGCAGCAGCTCCTGTGCCACAGCTTGAGGCCAGAGCCCTGAGGTGCCAGGGAGAGCCCAGGACAGAATGGAGGCAGGGCTGAAAACAGGAGGAGTGGTCCAAGGTCTCCAGACCACAGCCCTGTGCCAATCCAGGCAGAAAACTAAAGGCTTACTCAAGAGTGGAGAATACTATAGCCACTGGCCACATCTGGGTTTGTTTTGTTTTGTTTTGTTTTTTAACTTAAATCAATTTTAAAATTCAAAGAAGAAAACAAAAAATAAGATGAAATAAGATAAAATTCAGTTCCTCAGACATACGAGCCATATTTCAAGTGCTCAACAGCCACATGTACTTAGTGGTGATCTTACCAGACAGACAGCATGAGTCTAGAACATTCCAGCATCACACAAAGCTCTCCTGGACAGAGGTATCCCAAAGACAGTAGGCTAAAGGGCTTAGAGCTGGAAGCCAGCCTCGGTGCCTGACTCAAAAGGGAATTCTGGGTTAGGAAGCCCACTACAGGACCCTCCCCATGGGCCCATGGGACTCCCCTCCCCACGGGGGGGCGAGGGACACAGCAGCCAGGCATGTGCTCCCCAGGGAGGAAAACCTGACCAGTAAGACAACTATGAAATACACCCAACCAAGGACAAGCACTCTTAGAAAGTAAAAATGACTGGAAAAATAATTCAAGAACATCTTCTATGTGCAAAAACAAAGATCTGAAAGTAGAACTATAAAGGAAAAAGCTTAGGGACCCACAGGATCACTCCTAGAAATTCAATACCCAGGTCACAGGCACACCAGAAGGCAGAGCAGAGAAGCGATCAAAAACACACCAGAAGCAAAGCCCCCTGTACCAAAAGATGCAAGTCTTTAGTGTAAAATTGTCCAGCTAATGCCTAACATAAGAAGAGAATGGAATCGTGGACACAGAGGGGGAAGGGGAGGGTGGGACGAATTTAGACAGGAGCACTGATACATATATGCTACCATGCGTAAAACAGACAGCTAGTGGCATGCTGCTGTATAATACAGGGAACCCAGCCTGGCACTCTGTGATGACCTAGAGAGGTGGGACAGGGGAGGCAAGGTGAGACAGAGGCTCAAGAGGAAACCGATAATTCATGTTGGTGTACAGCAGAAACTAATACAGCTTTATAAAGCAATTATCCTCCAATTTTTAAAAAATTTAATAAAAACACTTAAGAAAACCAAAAAAAAAAGGCCAAGAGTGAGTCACGCCCTCCTAAAATATCAAGCTCCAGAAACTTTCTAAGGCAAAAAAGGCTCCTGAGAAAGAAACTCAGACATGGACTTGGCATAACTAGACGAGAGACAATGGACCCATGCCCTCCATCCCCACCCAGCCAAAAAGGCATGAAATGCATTTATTCTGCCCAAGACAGCGGAGAGTTCAGAATGCTTACCTTCCACAAAACCTGCTGGTTACTTAAAAAAGACAAATCAACACACACAGCACCAGCCCACTTTTTAAAAGGCACCTGTGTGCACACTGAGGCTAACTGTTGGTGCCTCTCTGGTGACCTGAGATCTCCACAGCCCGGTGGGCAGGCAGCACTGATGATCCCACGTCACAGGTGAGGAAACTCAGGCATAGAGCAGCTCAGCAGCAGAGATGGGATATAAATCCAGGCGGTCCAGCCCCAGGGCTGGTGACCCTAACCGCCACCCCGTGTTTCCCTCAACGTAAGTTACTATCACTACCTTCCTCCTTCCCAAGTTCACTTCCAGGAGGAGGTGTTATTACTGTTGGCCCCACTACCAATGTTATTACTGTTGGCCCCACTACCAAGAACAACCTGGGCAGTTTATCCTGATAGTCTCAGCTGGTGCACGTGCACACACACACGCACACACACAATGTTCCAAGGCCTTTGTGATTATCTGTAAATGATCAAAACCTCAGCTTCTGTTCTTACCTAGGTGTGGGTCCAACAGGTGAGGCTGCTCCTGATATTTGTCCATTATTACTAAAAAGAAAAATGTGAGACTTAACATGAGCCCTGGAAACCCTCGAGTTGTCCCATGCGGACTTCCCAGGCAGCTCCCAAGAGCACAGGCCAGCTGGAGTGAGCCCCCCAGCCACCCGCCTCCTCAGGGCCACACTACCCCGGCCTCTGCTCTCTGTTTGCTCAACGCACCTTCCTCTCCGGTCCTCACTTCTTCCTTCCTTCACTGCCTGCTGAGAGCCAAGCTGAGTTCTCCCCTTCATTAGGACACACATCTTCCATGTTCCCTCTGCCACACACATCAAGCCATGTGCCCTCCTTGTCCCCTCATACTCTGGCTTTCTTAATCCCAAGCAGTCTGGTTTCTACTCCTACCAGCAGCTAGAACCGTTCCTATCAGATACCACGCCCACCTGGCCTACAGCAGTTCTCATGAGCCACACACCTCCACATCTGACCACTCCCCATGAATGGGAAAGCCGGCTTTCACTGCTCCCTGGATTTTCATCTCACTCTCAGGACAGTTCTGTGCCCGAGGTATTTTCAGTGCTAACCCAAGCAGCCAGCCAGAGAAAAGGGCACAATCAAGCAACTAGCCCAAGTGGCAGAGTGGGATTTGAACCCAAGGAGGAGTTGCTCGAGTGAGTGCTCCTTCCACTTGTTATCACAAGTCCACCAAGGCAAAATCATGTAGAAATTTCTATAGCTACAAAGGTCCCCAAGGACGGTTTTACTGAATCACAAAACCCTAGTTACCTAACCACGGGATCTTAAGGAATCGTTTGTAAGTTATCCGTTATAGACAACGGCAAGGGTCTGTCTAAACCTGGAGAACCTAGTCTGACTAAGCATCTTGCGCTGCCCGGAGCAGCGCTGCTGCACTGGGCTGCACGCACGGTCTTGGCAGAGCCACGGGGGCTGAGGAGAAGGCTCTGGGTGGGGGCCCCCGCCCGTTCCTGCATGTTGGGCCTCCCCTGCTCCCACTGCCCCGTTCACACAGCTGTCTCGGAGGAACTGCGCTTTGCGGTGGTCCCAGGACAGGGTGGGGACAAGGACTGGGAAATGACCCACCCAGGGGCGCTCCACCATCCCTACTCGTGACGGTGGAGGCCCACTGCCCTCCATCTCTTAGGCACGCCCGTGTTTGGGGCCGCAGGAAAGGAGACTTGCACACCCTGCACGCTGTTCCCCGCCTCTGGCCCGTGCGCACCCCGAAATCGCTCCAGGGCGCCCTCCCGGGCCGAGCGGTCAGCGAGCACCGCCGGCAGACGGCCGAGCAGCTCCCGCGTCTCCGCGCTCTCGCCGAATGACTCGAGGGCGGCCCCGCAGGCCAGAGCCGCGTCCTCCCCCGCATCCTCCACCGGGTCCTCCGCAGGGTCCTCAGCGGCGCCCGCGGCCGGCTCCTCGCTCAGGGCCATCTTCCGCAGCCGGACTACGCCCGCGCGCGAGGTAAGGGCCGTGGGACTAGGGGCGTGGGACACTGGGCACGGGACGCTCAAGACGCCTGAGGCTGAGAAGGCGGCAGTAACGCCAGCCCCGCCCCCACGAACTCCGACCTTGCACGCCAGCCCCCGCTACGGAACGCGCCGGCCACCAAAAGAGTGCGAGCGGAGGCCGTGCCGAGCCCGGGTTGGGCAGGGCCCAGGGGACAGGGGCGGGACAGGGGCGGGGCGGGGGCGGAGCACAAGACTCCGGGCCGGCCGCGCCTCCTTCCCCGCGCACGCGCGCTGAGTTTCCCCGTGACCGCCGACAGGTGTCGGGAATCTTTCTACCATACAAAGCAGCCCACAGGTGCGCAGGCTGCAGTGGGAGATAAGAAGGGTTGACTGGGCGCTGGTAACGCCCCGAAATAATTGGTGATGTGGGCGGCTTGGTCTTCAGAGACCCACACTTGGGTGGCCGCGGGGCCCGGCAGCCCCGCCCCTCCACGGTGACACTCCGCTCACCCTGGACACCCCGTGCACCTACCAGGGCACACCCGCTACCCAAGACTCCCGCCCGCCCCGCTCTTGTCGAGCGAAACTACCAACTGCAAAATGGAGCACGGGAGAGTGGCAGTGGCTCCAGCACTTGCGGGGTAAGGGGACTTTCTCGCACCCGCCCACCTCAGTAAGGGTGGACTTGAACACAGCCCCAGAGCCACTGCTCAAGAGTTGGGCCCATTTCATGGTCCCCAATTCTACCTAAGCCAGAAACAGGAGCCCTGAGTCCACGGCGAGGACTGTGACACCAACTTCTGCCTAACTAAACCCCAGATCTGTGTGAATATCTGTACAATTGTCATGAAAGTATCCAAACTCCATGTTCCCCCTAGACTGGACTAGGTGATGAGCCTGGCAGAGAACTTGCGGGTGGTCTGGGCCCCCAGTAAACTAACCCAGCTGCGTGGAGGACAGAGACGCAGGTGAAACTAAGACACACACAGTTCCGTCCCCGACACCCCCACGGGCTTTATTTGTCCCTGAAACTGCCTTGGTGCGGCCACCCTGGTCCCTTGGCAAGCAGCTGGGCAGGGGACACAGGCGGGCTGCTATTTGAGAAGCTTCCTCATGGTGCCCAGGGATGGGCTCCTGTACTGCCTACCGAAGTGGTTCCAGTGGTTCAGGTAGTTAAAGAGCTGATAGAGCAGCAGCCGCCTGTCGAACCCTGGAGCCTTGGGGACCTTCTGGTGGTAGGCGGTGAAGAAGGGCCTGGGAAACCCCCCGAACATCAAGGCAATCGCCAGTTCAAACTCAGAATGGCCGTAGAAGGAGGCTGGGTCATAAATAATGGGCCCGCTGTCATCCTCTGCCACATTTCCCGACCATAGATCCCCGTGAAGAAGAGCAGGGACAATCTCCAGGCCACAAAACAAATCCGGAATCTTCACCTAAGAAAATAATTATGGTACATAGAGTTATCACAGGCCTGGGAGCCACAGTCTCCTCACCCAATACTTGGAAATACGGTAAAGAGGACCTTGTGTTTACTCAGGGTCCAACTACCACTGCCTACTAAGCCCACAGATAAATATCATCTGACTCCAGGGGAATGTAATTTTGTCTTGGTATTTACTGCTAATTTAGGTCTAAAAGCTCTACAACATTAGTGATTGTCATACAGTAGAGAGCCTCAGAGGTTATGGTTTTACCATTGTGTAGAATATGAATCTGAGTGAAGTTTTTTGTATGTAACTTAGCAAAGTTTCTCGCTATTCTTTTATTTCATAGCACATATATATCTGCACCTCTTTTGTAGCCTGATTATTTCAGTAAGGAGTTCAATAAAATTTCTTTTATGCGTGCTCATGAGGGACTGATATGCGAGTTCTGTTTTTAACATCTTGAGAGTTCTGTTTTGAAGCCAGTCACTCTGGGGCACCTGCTGTTCACACCTGCTCTAAAAGGTAAGACATTTGTGCTTTGGTGGAAAGAACAGCATAAGAGTGGGCAAGAAAGTAGCAGTAAATGCCACCAATCACAAGTCAAACACCTACATTTCACTCGAGCAAAGTTTGAGGTTAATATCTGATGACCCAGGAAGTGAGAGGTGCTCTCAGGGGCCATCCCCTTCTCAGTTTCCCCATCAAACCAATAATCAGGACACTTATGTGTCCATGATTTGCCCAGCCCTGCTCCGGGCTCAGTGATCCCCTCTCTGGCTCTGTTCTAGCAGAGGGGCCACACAAATATGTTGGTAAGACTCATAAGAGGACAGCCCTTCTCCCAGAGGATAACTGCTGTGCCCACCTGTAGCTGTGACCAGAGTTCCCGTGCCTCTCGGTCAGCATAATCCTTCTCAATGAGGTCCAGCTGTGCTTGGAGCCGGTGCCGGGTGAAGAAGGTTGGCCAGTCATCCTGCCATTCGTTCACCTGAGTGACAAGGGAAAGGGAGGGGCTGGTGCTGCAGCTGGTGGTCATAGGACAGAGTTATGCGCGGAAACGGCCTAAACCCTAGAGCAAACGCTAAAAGAGCACAACAAATGTTATCATTGGCCAACAAGGGAGCCAAGATGAAAGCATTAAAAAATACTTAGTTAATTCAGAAGAGCATAAAGAGTAAAGGGGGAACAAAGAACAGGTAAGACAAATTGGAAAAAAAAGAATGACAAGACGACAGATCCAAACCTAACCATATCAATAAGTACATTAAACATGAATGGTCTGTAGACCCCAGTTAAATGACAGATCAACAGGTTGAAAAAATAAAGCAAGACCCAATTATAAGCTGTGAATAAGATACACACTTTATACATAAAAACGGAAACAGGTTAAAAGGATAGAAAAGATAAATTGTGCTAAAAGAAAGCTGGAGTGGCTATATTAATATCAAAGTAGATTTCAGAGCAAAGACACCAACTATAAAGTCATTTCACAATGGAAAGAGAGTCAACTAATGAGGAAGATATAATAAGCCTAAACATTTATGTCCCTAATATATAGCAAATCAGCACCTGAATAGATGCTCCACATCCTTAGTCATTAGAGAAAATAGAACTTCACTGAGATACCACTTCACATTCACTAGGATGGCTACAATTATAGAAAAAGGAAAATACCAACTGTGTGAGGGTGCAGAGGGCCTGGAACTTTCTACACTAGTGGTGTGAATGTAAAATGATATAACCACTTTGGAATATATTTCGACAGTTTCTTAAAAAGTTAAATATCGGGCTTCTCTGGCGGCTCAGTGGTTAAAAAATAAATCCACCGGCCAGTGCAGGAGACATGAGTTAGATCCCTGATCCAGGAAGATCCCACGTGCTGTGGAACAACTAAGCCCGTGGCCCAGCACACTGCAACTAGAGTAGCGCCTACAGCAATGAAGACCCAGCACAGCTCAAAATAAGAGATAAATGTTTTTAAAAAGCAAAATATGGACCTACATATGACCTAGTCATTGGCTCCTAGGTATTAACCCAAAATAAATGGAAGCATTTGTTCACACAAATTCTTGTACACAAAAGTGCATAGCAGCTTTATTTGTAAAAGCAAAACTTGGAAACAACTCGGATATCCATCAACCAGTGAATGGATAAACAGACTGTAGTTTATTGTACAATGGAATGGACTTTTGACATGTGTAACAACATGGATGAATACTGAAATGACTGTGCTGAGTAAAAGAAGCCAGACGAAAAGGAGCGCACACCATATGATTTCATTTACATTAAATTACACAAAATGCAAACCCGTCTATGGTAACAGAAAACAGATCGGTGGCTGCCGGGGCAGGGAAGGGCAGGAGGAAGACATTACAAAAGGGCAGGAGGACACTTCTGGGGTGACACTTTTTGACACACTGACCTGACTGTGGTTAGGGGTTCACAGGTGTGTACACTTGTCAAAACTTACCAATCTGTACACTTTAAATAAGCGCAGTTTATTTTATGTCAACTATATACCTTAATAGAGTCGGGGTTTTTTAAGATGCAAAGCTTATTTTATACAAAGGGTTACTTAATGAAATTCCTTAAGGGAAAAACTTTCCAGACAACATGCACCAGGTCAGCATCCTGTGCTGAGGGCTGTGGTCGCTGAACCCCTGGGTTCATCCCCTTGGTGCGAGGTGTACCTCAAGAGAAAACGGGAGTTCTCCTCCCCAAACGGCCTAAGGCATATGGGATGGCACGCCCTCCTGCCCCATCTCCTGCCTAGGCCCATGGTGTCCCAGCCTTGGTCTTCCTCCTAGATGACCAGGTCATAAAAGACACAGACTGTGTTTGGAGCTGGAGACCAGCATGGCTAGCCCTCCACCTAGACAGAGGGGCCATGATCCCCTCACCCACAGAAAGACATGAACTTCCCCTGAGCTACCAAAGGCAGGGCCACCTGGGTTCATGGCTGGTGGGAGGACCCAGGCTTCACGTGGACAGAGGACCAGCATGTGTGGTGGTCAGGGTCTGTGCTCTGAAGTCAGACAGGGCCACACTCTGGCCCCTCTGCTTATGCTTACCAGCTGCACAACTAGCACCGCCTGGCTTCTCTGCACACATCGTTTTCCCCATCTATAAAATGCGTCAGTGAAAACCTGCCTCCTGAGGTTGCTATGGAAACTAGGGAGCTGAGTTGGACATGGCAGCAAACAAACCGTGTCAGTACTCTGACCAAGCCAGTGGTCCCAAGGGGGCTCAGCTCAGGGTACCATCATTCAGGGTTGCCCCATCGATGGCTGAAGCCCCTTAGGGCCCACTCAGTTGTCCCAAGGAGCAGGAGGCTTCCTGAAACTTCAGGCTGGACCATCCAGGCTGTGTCCATTGGACGCCATGTTCTGTACCATCTTGTCACAGCACGAGGAGGTGAACCAGGGGTCCTCCCAGGTCTCCCACCCCTTCCTAGCCAGGCTAAAGCTAAACCAAGTTGGTTCATTGATCCTAGACTCCAATGGGGGTGCTCAATGGCTGCCTGTGCCCCTAACAGGCCAGCTCCATCCTCACCAGCTTGACACATTGGGGTTCTGTGTACAAGTTCATTCCTCAGTTCTTGATAAATCAATGTATGAGGTCAACCGAGCCTTTGTAGACTTGCATTCTTAAACTTGACATTTGAAGCAGGACAACAAGCCACATTTGGACACACTGGCCTGGAACCACTATTGTGCTGGTCACTAGCTCCAGATGGGTATGTAACCCCCAGGGGAGCTGGCCTCTGCAGAGATTCATAGGGTCTTAGTAATCCTGGTAAACCATGGGGTACAGTTCTAGGTACCCCAGATCTGAGGGCTGGCCCTTGACTGAGATCCCAAAATCTGCCTCCAGCTTCATAAGGATTTTGCTCCTAGTGACTCTGCCTGGGAGAACAACCCTCTGTCCACACTGTTCTTACCACATGCCCTCCTGTGACATGGCCTTTGCACCTGCTGTTTCCCCTACTTGGAATGCTCTTCCACCTGCCCCACAGCTCCTTGCCTCCTCTGAGCTCAGCGCAGTGAACCTCAACATCAACTCTTCCAGCTCACACACTGCTTTCAGGAATCAGGTAGTCAGACTTCCTGGTGCCCAGGGGACTGGAACTCTGTTATGCACAAGGGGTGGAATGAGCAGCACTGGAGCGCCAGGAGCTAAGCAGGCACGCCCTTGCCAGGCACTCACCTGCGGGATGAAGCCGCAGCAGGTCACTGTGTGGAAGCCGAACTTGGCCACATACCGGGGCCCGGCACCCTCAGCCCTCTGGCCTGTTAACAGAAAGAGCTGCTCATCTTTCTCTTAATGTCAGACCTCAGCAGAGCATCAGGATCACACTGCTAGGATATGGGTGGCTGAGGATGTACTCCAAGAACATCATGGGGGCACACCGCCTGCCACATCCTCCCAGATCCCTGAGCCCCACAACAATCCAGCCTTGGGACCCAAGCCTGCCCAGTTTCCAGGGATATGATACCATGGTCACCCAAGTGTGTGACCCATGGTGACCCATGGTGTCCAAGGTCACCATGGGATGATGTGGTAGCAATTGGTCCACACAAGACCAGCCAGAACATGCCTGTCTCTAGCACACTGGACAACAGGACTGCATATAAAGGAGTCATGAGCCAACTCTACTAACTTATCATCAAAACTCTTTTTTAACAATCTCATTTTTCACACTGCAGTCTGAGCAGGTGGCATGAAACCCAACCCATTACTAAAATGTCCCCCCAAGCACCTACCCAGGGTAGACGTACCCCGGTCAAGGGTTCACAACAGCATTCTGAACATACCCACTCTGTTCTCCTCCTCCCTCAGCTTCTCCCCGAGCTTCTGGTTGTAAAGGTGCAAATCTGCCATCTGGTCTCCAAGTTTTGATGCCTGACTGAGGACAGAAGAAAATGTAGCCAACTGAAATAAGAAACAACAACCAGGGAACATGTTCCCTTTTGAGAAATGTTTTAAATACCTTAAAAACAACTCTCTGTTCTTTAAAAAGTGAAAAATGAACTGCAGGCAATGATCTTCTCCAAAACATCAAAATAGTGTAAAATCACCCAAGAAGGGTAGGCTTCTGTTGAAGCCTATGGAAATATCAGGAATTAAGGATCAAATACTAAAAAAGTTAAGAAAAAAAAAAAGCTCCCAATTTTTGTAAAAACAAATGTAAATCACAAAAAAGAAAACGACAGTCACACATCATAGCTGTGACTGCTCCCTGCCGCTGGGATGTCATGTGCCTTTAGTCTTCTTTTCACGAGTTTGCCTCTTCCACCATTTTCTAAACAATAAACATACATAACTTTGGAGCTCCTCAGGTGGCGCTAGCGGTAAAGAACCCGCCTGCCAGTGCAGGAGACATAAGAGACTCAGGTTCCGTCCCTGGGTGGGGAAGATCCCCTGGAGGAGGGCATGGCAACCCACTCCAGTATTCTTGCCTGGAGAATCCCATGGACAGAGGAGCTTGGCAGGCTATATAGTCCATAGGGTCGCACAGAGTCAGACATGACTGAAGCGACTTAGCATGGCATAACTTTAATAATTAGATTTCAGATAATTACTAGATCAGACCTCACTGCCCATACTGAACAGGCACTGGTGTTCACTAAACACAGAGTAACAGATGGTTCAAACGTGCTTATTTGGTGCAGCTCTATGAAGCCAAACTGGCCTCAGACTGGCCCTGCGTGGAAAGCTAGAGCTCCTGTCTCCATCAGGGAGGCAGGTGTGGCTCTCGGCCCTGCCCCTGCTCCTGCACTGAGTGATATGGGCAGCTCAGCAAGAGGCCGTTCCCTCTGCCTCTCATGTCTCCCTCTCTCTGTCCCTCTGTCCCCCTCTCTCTCAAATACACACACACACTACACACACGCACACTCTCTGTCTCTCTCTCACCTCCTCAGGCCCCTCATCTTCAGATGCTCCATCACAAAGGCAGCCCCACCTCCAGGCAGGTCAATCACCTTGATGGGCCGAGGCACCCGCACCAGGCCAGTGCTCTGAAGAGCCTCCAGGCTCGCCATCTCCCCCTCAAACATCTGCCGGGCCTGCGTCCAGAACACGACTGTGAGCTCCGAAGCCAACAGTGGCTCTGCAGCCCGGCTGAAGCCAGGAATCACAAGTGCCCAGGACCTCCGGATGCCGAAAACTGACTGGAGAGCAAGGCGTCAGCCCCGCAGAGAGCGGGATGCAGGTGGCCCCCTTCGGATAGAAAGGGGCTACAAAGACGAGGTTGCGCGGGGAGCTTGGGGTGGACAGGGTGCTGATGTCTGCAGCAAGCGCCTGCCCTGAGAGGTGAGGAAGCACAGGCCATGGTAGGAGGGCGGGGTGCTGAGGGTGCTGGGAGCACCATGGAGATACCGTGGGGCCTGCTGGGGTACTGGGAATATCATGGGAATACTGTGAGGTGCTGGGAGGCCATGGAGTGTTGTGGTAGACTATGGGGGTGCTGGGGTGCCACAGGGTGCCGTGGGGTACTGGTGGGCAACTTGGAGTGCAGGTTAGTGGAGGATCCAGGGTAGGGCCTGAGTCCCCTTCCAGGTTACCTGCCCCCACAATATCTGGGGCACTTACAGTAAATGAGGGGCAGCAGGGGGCAGCATGGGAATGTGACTAGGGCACACACTTGGGGCATGGGTAGCCAGGGGCTGGGGGGGTCAGCTGGGCCTAGACTTGGGTCCAGGGCCAGTCCCCAGAAGCAAGCACCCGGCAGGGCCTGGGGGCTTGTAAGGAGCCATCCACCCCACCCAGGAAGAAGACAGTCATGCCCCAGGGAAGCAGAACAGCCTCTACCAGGACCCAGGGGTCTTCCTACTTCTAGAACATTTTGCACAAATATCCCAATTTTAAATTAGGTGAACTCTCACTTCAGGTACAGTACTCCTGGGTTTGAAATGTGTTTGGTATAATATGATTTGTGACTATCTCTGGCTACAGAATTAACCCTTATGAACAAGTCCAAAACATCTATGTCCACATAAGAAAAGAATTCCATCTTTTAATTCAAGTACCTGAGGGGAGAACCTGCAAGACGTCCTAACTGCCAACCCGCACCTAGAATCATGGAGTGGGGTGTCCAGAGATCCTTAGTCATGCTCCAGGGTGAGCTCCTAAACATAGAGGGGCAGCAAACACCTGGGCTTCAGCTTGCCTACGTGCTGAGGGCTTCACCTGTCCCCTGTTCTCGTGTGTTGATTGAGCACATACTGTGTGCCAGCACCAAAGCTTTCAAGGGTGAATAGTGGTATCCCAGCCTGGAAGAGCTTTCAGGAGCCAGCTGTGAAGGTTCTAGGGCCAGTGTGAACCTTGAACCCAGTAACGCTTCCCAGTAGGTGGCACTGAGTTATTTGGGTTCTGAAACCAGCGCCAATGGAGCAGGGAACAGACCAACACCAACCCACTGGCCATCCTGGACCATGCTGCAGGGAGACTAGAGGCATCACCCTGGGATTTCCTCCCCTCCACAGCCCGCCCCTCCACCCACTGCTGCATCTCAAAGGGGCTTGGCCCTCGGGGCCTCCCTGGAGTCCCCCACCAGAGTCAAGGGAACACCATCCTTGGCATCCTCGGCACTTTCTGTGGGTGCACACACAGAAAGTCAGCCATACTGACTTTCTCCACCTGTGAATATATCTATGGAAATATACATGGAAAGTATATGTAACAGCAATATTTTAGGCTGGCGATGGAAATCAGGTCCAAACACAAGCAAGGCCTGTGAGTAGAAGAGCAGGGACCTGGCCCTTCAGGTCAGGCAAGGGTCCCTCCTGCCTCTTTCCATCTGCCCAAGAGGACCCAGCCGCTAAGGGGAATGCAGACTAGAGCTGGGTCCCAGGGGAGAGGCAGAAGCAGCTCAGGACCCCAAGCCTCAACTCCATGTTTGATGGGTAGGGAAATTAAAACAGACACTGAAAACGCCTGTGCATCCAGGCAAAAGGGAGTAAATTAACCCCGCAGCAGAGAGAACCGTGGAATCCTGCAGAAAACGCTTGAGCCCTCCTCCCTCAGCTGGTGCTAGCCCTGCAAGTCCGCAAGCTGACTCTGCGGCTATGACGCCAGGGTTGGCCCAGAACCAGACCACAGCGCCCCCTGCCCCTGCGCCCCGGGCCCCCTCGCCCTACTCCTCCCCTCTCCCACTTCCCCCAGCCCTCCCCTCCCCGCAGCCCCTTCTGCTTCCAGCTCCGGAGGCTGACTCAGGCCGTGGGGGAGGAGTGGGGTGGGATGGGATGGGTGAGGGGCACGCACCAGCGTCCTGTGGTTGATCTTGACAAACACGGGGCCGGCATCTGTGTCGTAGGCGCGCCCCTCGCTGATGCAGCCGACCCCCGGGCTCCCGAAAGCGCGCAGGGTCGCTGTGCGCAGCTCGGCGCGCAGCAGCTGCTCCATGGAGGCGGGGGGCAGAATGGGGGACGGAGGACACGGGGACACAGGGGGCCGGGGACCGCGCAGAAAGCGGGCCCGAGCTCAAGCTCACCGCTGACGCTGCCGAGGCAGCTATCCGCCGCGGGGGAGGCTCAACGCTCTGCGCGGCCTACCGGCTCCCAGCGGCTCCCAGCGCCCCGATGTCCTGCCTCCGGGTCCGCCTCCGGCGGGGAGGGGTGGGGTGTGAGGGCGGGGTGCTGTCAGGCCGGGCAAGCGTTCCTTGTCTCGCACCGGAGGGCCAAGCGCGGTGGTCCTAGCCCTGGGGGAGAAGGGCGGGGTTCTCTGATGGGGGACAGACTTGGGGGCGGTGCCCTCCCGTGTGTCCACAGTTCTTGCGCCTGGACCTGCTGGGGATTTGCCCAGGGCTCTGTAGGGCCTGACCTCCCTGCACTGAGGTTCCCTGAACCCTGCCGGGGGCCTTGGCGCAGGCTCCTCCCACCCAGCCATACCCAGGACAGTCCAGGGGAGATTGCGGTCCCTGGGATGCAGGTCCCAGGCCTAGCTCGGTCTCACAGGCTCTGTAGAAGGCTGGGGGTCTCCACCATGTCATGCCAGGCCCCAGGCATGCCTGGTGACACCAGTTGCTGGCACTGGGTTTTCTCATTAGGGCACCTGGTGCCCATCAGAGATAGAGTGTGCCCTTGTGGTTCTGATACCCCACCAGAACCACAGGCAACTGACCCCACCCTGAGTGGGACTCCTGATTACAGAAGCCAGCTGCCCTGGGAAGGGAGCTTCAAAACACACATGCGCCCTATGCACACAGGCATGCATAAACGCATACACATGCCCTTGCACACACAGGCCCAAGAGCAGGTGGACAGGAGATTGTGTGGCATCTGCAGGAAGGGCCTGACTTCCCCCTTGACAGTCTCCTTCCTCCCAGCTCTTCCTCTCATCCTGGTTAAGTCCAATCTCCTATCGCATCTTGAGAAGGAATCTAACAGCAGAGCTGAGCTCTGGCACTTCTGCAGATATCTTTCTTCTTGATGAGCAGTCCTGCTGGGTAAGGAATTTCGGGCTGTTCTTGCATCACTGAGATGGCTCTGCAACCTCACTTTCCAGCTCTTATGCCATTGAGAAGCTGGAAGCCATTTGGATTCTTATTCTCTGTGTGGACATTGTTCTGTCTCTCTGGAGGTCCTTCGATCCTCTATCACCAGTACCTGACAATTCCTCAGGGAGGTGGCCAGGGTGAGTCTCCTCTGGGCAGGGCAGGTGAGCCCTTTCAGGATGGAAACTTAGGTCCTACACCCCTATGAGGTTGCCTTCAGCTTCTTCTGTTCTCTTTATGATTTCCATTGTTTTCTCTGTTCTTTTGGAATTCCAAATCTTTGGTCTAAACCCAGGCCCAAGGTTGCTGGGGTCAAGTGCCTGTGAGCTCTGCCCTCCAACCCCCTCCTGCCCCCTTTTGGGGGAGACGCTGGACTTGACTGAGCCCCATTCTGGGCCGTGGCCACAGTTTGCCCAAGCAGGGTCTGAACATGCCAGGTGGCAGCCAGGCAGGGGCAAACCATCTTACTGATCCCCAACCCAGGCACTGGGGCTACTCCCCAGGCCTCCCAGCTCCCATCTGAGCAGCCCATGTCTGAAAGCAGACTCCTCAGCACGAAGACAGGTGTTTAGGAGACCACTCTGACACTGCAAACCAGCCCACCCTCCTTCCACACCTTTGGTTTATGGTCGGAAACTCAAATGGGAGATGTGACTCAGGCACATCCAAGCAGCCCCTGACCCACTGCAGCCAGTCTCCTTGTGCTACTGGTTCCCCGAAAACCAGAATGATGGCTGCAAAGGTGCAGAAGGCACCTCTCAGCCCCAGGTGTAGCCCAAACTTAAGGAGCTGCTGCAAGAGTCCTCAGGAAAGGTGTCTGGGGTGTGGATCAGGGTGGCGGGCCGGGCCAAGATACTGGGGTCACTAGGCAGAGGAGCAACTGTCCTGCTCATCCAGACCTTTATCATGAATACCAAGTCCAACGGCACTGAGGAGAACAGAGCCCACAACCGAATGTGTCCTGCCACTCCACGTGGGGGAAGGCTAGGGGCGGGGGTGCGTAATGCTATTTAGAAAAGCAGCACCAAGGAGGCAACTGACAGCACGGGCCCTTGGGCGTTGTCATTCTGAACAGTCCATTCTGAAATCAGGCAGCTGGGACACGGGTTGGGGTCCTGAGGCCTGGCTGCCAGCAGGGCCGGTGGACGCCGTCCAGCTATCAAGGCTAGACTACCATCCTGGCCTCCAATGAAGTGTTCTGGGTTCATGCCCCTCACCCAGACTCTGGGAAAGGGAGGGGAATTCTGATGTCGCTTCAGAATTCAGAGATGGCTGTGATGAGGCGGCTATTCCCTGCCCTTCACAGTTCCCTACCACTCTGATCCCTGATCACTATGTCTGAACAACTCTCAGTATGTCCACATACTTCTGCCTAAGAGAAAACCCCAGCCAGGAGACTAGTTCTCACAAAATGGACTTTTGGAAGCAATTTCACTGTAAGACCAGGAATTCCCTGGCAGCCCAGTGGTTAGGACTCTGTGCTTCCCCTGAAGGGGGCAGGTTCGATCCCTGTTCAGGGAACTAAAATACCACAAAGAGCATGGCGTGGCTGAAAAAAAATGTTTACTAGGAGACCATGAGGAGGAGGACAGAGGAAATTGCCCCCTCACCCCACCCTAGGAGACAGGCTCTAGACATGCTGAGCAGTGCTTACAGGCAAGGTACCCACCAAGGAGTTAATCTCCAATAACCCCTTGGGTATTGCTACCTGGGCCCACTTTATTTTTTTTTTAATATTTATTTATATATTTAATTTGACTGTACCAGGTCTTAGTTGCAGCATGGGGGTATCTTTGATCTTCACTGCAGTATTTGAGATCTAGTTCCCTGGCCAGGGATTCAACCCAGGTCCCCTGCTTTGGGAACACAGAGTCTTTGCCACGGGACCACCAAGGAAGTCCCTTTACTTTTTAATTTTTTTATATTATTTTTATATTCTATTGAAATATAGTTAATAGATGTTAATTTCTGCTGTACAGCAAAGTGATTCAGTTATACATTTATATATTTGTTTCATATTCTTTTCCATCATGGTTTATTATGGGATATTAAGATAGTTTCCTGTGCTATACAATAGGACCTTGTTGTTTACCTACTTTACAGATAGTTGCTTGAATCTGCTAATTCCAAACTCTTAATTTATCTCCTCCTATCCTTTTTCCTCTTTGGTAACCATAAATTTGTTTATGTCTGTTTTACAAGTAAGTTAATTTGTCCTATTTTCAATTTCACATGTAAGTGATATCACACAGTATTTTGTCTTTGTCTGATTTACTTAAGTATGATAATCTCTAGGTCCATCCATCCTGTTGCAAGGTCATTAGTTCATTCTTTTTCATGGCTGAGTAGTACTCCATTGTATACAGGTACCACATCTTTATTCATTTATCTGTTGATTGACATTTAGGTTGCTTCCAGGTCTTGGCTATTGTAAAGAGTGCTGCTACAAATATTGGGGTACATGTATCTTTTCAAATTAGTTTTCACCTTTTCCAGGTTTTTGCCCAGGCATGGGACTGCTAGATCACATGGTAATTCTATTTTTAGTTTTTTAAGGAACCTCCATACAGTTCTCCACAGTGACTGCACCAATTTACATTCCTACCAACAGTGTAGGGGGTTCCTTTTTCTCCACATTCTCTTTAGCATTTGTTATTTGTAGACTTAATGATGGCCATTCTGTCTGGTGTGAGAAGGTACCTCACTGTAGTTTTGATTTGCATTTCTCTAACGATTAGCAATAGCAAGCATCTTTTCATGTGCCTGTTGGCCATCTGTATGTCTTCTTTGGAGATATGTCTACTTGGGTCTTCTGCTGAACCCATTTTAGAAATGAAGGAGTCAAAGTTCAGGTAAAACTTAAGAGTCCCCTCTCACACTGGTCTCCTGGCCCCCAGCGCAGCTTGGTTTCCATTACACCAGAAGTGGGGGGTCTCCAGGCTTCTAAGACGGTCCACCAGGACGGTTCCTAACTCCTCCAATAGGACGTCATAGACATATAGTCCTGTGTGATGCAGGTTAAGTGTTTGCTAGATTCACGTCTGTTTGGAACAAAGTGGCACTTTGTTCTGGCAGTTGGGTGCACTGTTCTCTGGAACAAACTGAACTGCTTTCTAAATAGGAATTTTCCTCCCTGATTTTGGCTGTAATATCCCACATTCCCTCTGAATCCCAGACAGAATACATCCCACGTGAAAGTGAAAGTCACTCAGTCATGTCTGACTCTTTGCAACCCCATGAACTAGACAGTCCATGAAATTCTCCAGGCCAGAATACTGGGGTGGGTAGCCTTTCCCTTCTCCAGGGGATTTTCCCAACCCAGGGATTGAACCCAGGTCTCCCACATTGCAGGCTCATTCTTTACCAGTTGAGCCACAAGGAAAGCCCAATACATCCCATGACATCATCCTATAACAGAATCCCAACTATTTACAAGTGTCTTTCTGACACCCTGAAGACGTGAGGCTCAGGACAGCAGTAGACGGAGCCCTCCATGGCCACCAACTTATCTGAGCTGGGGCTTTGCACAGCAAGACAGGACCTGTCAGAATCCCAGCTTTTTACAGTAGGGATACCCACCCAGGTCAAACTCTCTTCTACAAACATTCTCTCTCCGTTGTCTCAGCTCATACTCTGAGTAATAACTGAGAATGAGCCCAAGAATGATCTCAAAACCCAAGCCCTGAAGACACACACTTCACTCCCAAGAGACTTCCAGCCCTTGCCTCAAGTCTGTTCTGGAAGCCACCAGTTATATGATTTTATGATGTTTCAGAAGCAGAAAGTTAGAACTGAAGGAGGGGAAGGTGAGAGGATATGGGGACAAAGGGAAGTGGTAAATGAGACAAAGGGAAAAGTTGTAGGTGAAACCTTAATGACGGTGATGACATGCCATAAACTGGGGAGGGGGTCTCTCAGCACCCCACACCCAAGATGCTGTCAAGGGCATAAACTGGGCACACAGCTAGCTAAGGCCCCTTAACATAAACAAATGATCTGAAACATTTTTAGGCACACAGGGGGATGCTTTGGACAATGAAGACTGATCATGAAGGCGGTAAAGGTCACTGGCATCCTCTGTTTAAGGTAGAAAAGCCCATATTTCAGGTCCACTTTCATCAAAAGGATACAAAGTAAGTAGCTTTGGGTAGAAAGCTAAACTTCTGTTATCTGAAGACTTCCTTCTGGAAAGCTGATGCCCTGATAGCAGCAGATAACCAGATGTTTTGATGTAATATT
This sequence comes from Bubalus kerabau, assembly GCF_029407905.1. NCBI lineage: Eukaryota > Metazoa > Chordata > Mammalia > Artiodactyla > Bovidae > Bubalus > Bubalus kerabau. Next base: position 14,281,219 of record NC_073627.1, on the reverse strand, counting down.
CCTATTTCAGTAAGAAATAGGTGCCACTGTCCCAGAGCCAGCTCCTGCATGGGCACCTGGGGCAGGTCCTACCTCCCTTGGCCTCCTGAGATGCTCGACCACCCCAAAGGGCACAGGCCTCTCCTCTTGTCTCAGTGATCAACGGGTCCAGGAGCTCCAGAGCTAGCCCCTGAGGGTCTAGTCATATTTCCCCCTTACTTAAGGGGTCAGCAGGCCACCCTGCAGGGACGCCAGCCACACACCTGCCCCTTGAACTCGCACCTCTCAAAACCTCCCCCACCCCAATCCATTTGAGCCACCCTCTCCTCAGACGCACAGAGGAACTTTCAAGGAACAAAACACTCCACAAACAGTAACTCTGGAGAGGCCAGTGGCCTTTGGCCTGAGGTCTATACAATTTTGGCAACCCTTTATATAGGAATATTTACATACTTATGAATACAAAATGAGATGCCAAAATAGTTATTTTAGAATAAACTACCACAGCAAAGTGCAGTCTAAAAAGCTGACAGAAGGGACTTCCCTGGTGGTCCTGTGGTTAACACTCTACGCTTCCACTGCACGGGGGCACAGGTCTGATCCCTGGTGAGAGAACCAAGATCCTGCATGCTGCACAGCGAAAAAAACAGCTGACAGATACTGGCACCATCACAAAAGCTGGGCAACACCACAGTATTGTCACCTGAGTGCCTGCCACAGCTCTGGGATATGCCCCGACATCCTGTCTTGACCACGCTGACTGGCTGCCCCTCTAAGATGCGGCGCCCCAGCAAAGCTCTGGCCTTGGCTCTCATCCCTGGTCATGTTGGGCTGACATGGCAGGGGAGCCACTGTGGGGCAGAAGCAGCTGCTCCCTGCAGCACAGCCCCAAGACGACTCTCCTGGAAGGGGTCCACCATCCTCCTTGTCAGGGGGGCCCAGTATCCTGTCCCTTCTCCAGGCTGCCTCCCCATCTTAGAACCTGGAGGGTGGAGTGTGGCCTGCAGGAAAGTCCACTGGAGCAGAAGGAATGCCTCCCCGTCACAAGTGACTCACACAATGCCAGTTGGGGCTTCCACCCACTGGATGGTTTGTGTGAACCAAGGGACATGAAATGGAGCCCCTTCCTTTAAGATCCTCTAACTAAACAAACACACATCCACCAATGTCTGCCTGCTGACCCTTCTGCTTCTCCCCAGTTGACCACAGAGAAGAAGGAGCACCGGGTTGCAGCTTCCAAAAGGTCTCCCATCACAGAATCTTCTGAGGAAGACTCAAGTCTGGCTACTGCCAGAACCAAAACCATCCAGGAAACCATGTCTGTGTAATGACAGGTGTGAACACAGCAGCACACATGCCATCACGATAAACCTGGTGGTGGGGGGGGTGAACCTCCCGTGGAGACAGTCATCAGGTTCCTCAAGGTCAGAGTGAAAGTCACTCAGTTGTGTCCAACTCTTTACAACTTCATGGACTGTAGCCCACCAGGCTTCTCTGTCCATGGAATTCTCCAGGCAAGAATAAGAATGCTGGTAGCCATTACCTTCTCCAAGGGATCTTCCCAACCCAGGGATTGAACCTGGGTCTCCTGCAATGCAAGCAGATCCTATACCATCTGAGCCACCAGGGAAGCCACATCAAGGTCATAGTAAAGGTGCTAAAATTCTGGCAAACAATAGTCTAGGAATTACTAGGTTTGAAACTTTTGACAACTACAAGCTCTTAGAAGTCACAGTCTGGACAACTAGCACTCAAGTGAGAGGGACACATGGGGACTGCAGGGTGGTGGGAACTCACTGCTGGACTCCCAGGCACAGCCTGCCTCCCATCCACCTGGTGGGATTTCTCAGCTCAGGGCCGGGGCCCCAGGAGGAGAAAGGGAGCCAGGGATGCCTGCTGAGAGGTGGGAGGGGACAGGTTTCTCCCTAACATGCCTCCTGGCCCAGGTTGGGCCTGATCTGGGGCACCCGATCTTGCTTGGACGTTTCACTGCAGGTGCCCTACTGGGCCAACCTCAGCCCTTGAGCACAGTGAGGAATGTCCTCCGACCAAAACACATTCTTCCCGTGTCATCTTTGGTCAGTCAGACGCCCTTTGTGCATGGAGAAATTTTATTTATGTATTTTCTCATGCCACTGTGCCAATACAGTGAAGAAACATCAATAAATGACACTAATTTTAAAAAGAGTAACAATTAAAATGATTTTTTAAAAGAGGTCACTGGGACTTCACTGGTGGTCCAGTGGTTAAGAATCCTCCTTCCAATGCAAGGGAGGGGGGTTTGACCCCTGGTTGGGGAACCAAGATCCCACTTGCCAAGAGGCCACTAAGCCAGCACACACAATGAAAAGATCCTGAGTGCCACAGCTGAGACTCAACGCAGCCAAAAAAAAGAAGTCACGATCCTCTCCCAAAAACCAAACTCTGAAGCCATTAGTTCCACTTCTGAATTCCACTGAGAAGCCCTGACCCAGAAACAAAAAACAGATGAGGGGCAAACATGGATGTATCCCCTTGGACCTTCGTCATGAGAAACTGTCCCCTCTAACACCAGTGTCCTCCAAGGCCCAAGCCAGAACTAGTAAGGGCCACCCATTGGCTTCTTCCTTGAAATGAAATTTGAGTTACTTTCAACCTCCCTTTGCTGGCTGCTAAGTCGCTTCAGTCGTGTCCGACTCTGTGCGACCCCATAGACGGCAGCCCACCAGGCTCCGCCATCCCTGGGATTCTCCAGGCAAGAATACTGGAGTGGGTTGCCATTTTCTTCTCCAATGCATGAAAGTGAAAAGTGAAAGTGAAGTCGCTCAGTCGTGTCTGACTCTTCTAGACCCCATGGACTGCAGCCCACCAGGCTCCTCCGTCGATGGGATTTGCCAGGCAAGAGTACTGGAGTGGGGTGCCATCGCCTTCTCCGCAACCTCCCTTTACCATTAAGCAAATCTCATAAGGTGCCAACGGCAGCAGTTAAACTGGTAGCAGCAAGTCCTCAGGCCACACCTGCCCTTATCTGGAAGCTCTGAGCTATTCTCTTCCTGAGCAAAGCCAAGAAAAAAAAAAGTGTTTTTTTAAGAAACAACAGTTGTACTTATTGTCCCATTACGAGTTTCCTGGCAAACAGCTCCAATACACAGAAGAGAATGTAAATGAGGAAAATACAGTCTCACACATCACTGAAGCCACTCGAAGTTTATTCAAATTTGCATGCAAAAGGATTTGTCAGCATCAGTGGCATTCATGGACATTTCTCACCACTGCAAGACTGAGGGAGGGAACCGCTGCTGTAGCTCCGGTTTCTACAGTGCCGACGAACGACAGCTCACGAGCTGGGGACAAGCGGTCCAGCGGCGGCACAGAGAGGAAAGGGGGGGTGTTTGGTTTGGAACTGGTCATCAGGAGGCGCTCCCAGGACAATGCCTTCATGTCCACAATCAAGTCTGACCCACCAAGAAGCATTACCCTGGATACCAGTCACTGCTGCAGAGACGGGGAGCTGGACGGAAGATGCCCTTGGTGGCAGCGCCTGGCACTCTGGCCACCTCCCTTCTCTACCTTTGGGGCAGCTGCAGGTTAAATGCAGCCCACCCTCCACTGGTCCCTTGGTTCACACCAATTTCTAGTGCAGCTGCATCCAGCTATGAAGTCTAACTTTAGGGTGATGAAAGCTTTCTCCTGAGACGTCACATACTTTATTTACAAGGCTGGGAAAATTGGTCTGAAGCTATTCCAGGGTAGGAGAGGCTGGCCACAGGGGTCCGGTTAGGATCTAGCAACCAGGACTCAGGCCTCCCTCCCGAGCTCAGGTGACGAGATTCCTCATGATGCTGAGGGAGGACCCTCTGTACCCGGATCCAAAGTGATTCCAGTGGTTCAAGTAGTGGAAGAGCTGATACAGCTTCAGGCGCTTCTCGAAGCCTGGAGCCTTGGGGATTTTGCTGTGGTAGGCGGAGTAGAAGGCGCTACTGAAGCCCCCGAACATGCCGGCTATTGCCAGCTCATACTCCGAGTGGCCATAGAAGGAAGCAGGGTCAAAGATGATGGGCCCAGAGGAATCCTCCGCTACATTTCCTCCCCAGAGGTCTCCGTGGAGCAGGGCTGGGACGATGTCCAGATCACTGAACAGGTCAGGGATCTTTAACTGACAAGGTAAATGCAGCCTCAGCAAAGTGATTGATGCATGTGGGAGGGACACACGGGCTTTTTTGAGTGTGGCTCCCGGTGCCTGGTTGGTACACAGACACACCCACCTCCCATCCTGACCCAGACCAAGGTGGCTGCGTTGGCCACAGCACCTGCAGGACATGATGGACACAGGTCGGGGTCGGGGGGGAGGGCGCGGGGAGACGGACACTCACCTGCAGAGCAGCCCAGAGCTCACGGGCCTCCCTGTCCCCAGACCTCTGCTCTACCAGGTCCATCTGGGGCTGAATGCGCTGCCGGGCATAGAAAGTGACCCAGTCCTGCTGCCAGTCGTTCACCTGTGTGGGTGACAGCAGAGCTCAGGGGAAGGCGCCAGAGCCAGGGTTGGGAGGGCTGACCCCCAGAGGCGCCACTACAGGGACACGTGTGAAGCAGGGGAGCTGACCCGGCAGCCTGGGGTCTGGAGGACATGCAGGGACAGCAGGCTCCTGGACAACCTCCCACAACACCTCAAGATCTGAACCGAGTGGACAGTGCCCTGTAGGTTACTCAGTGCGGCTCTCCCAGGGAGCTGCTTGCTTCTCCTCAGAGGGCATGGCCACCATCCTACCCACTTGGCCCAAGTGTGGCTCCCTGGGCTGGAACCCCCAGGGCAGCCAACCTCAAAATCATAAAACGCAAACTTACAGTTCCTTTCCTTTACGCTACCTTTAAGAGTCTCCTATTTAAAATCAAACACTGTTTAACTTTCTATTTTCAGCCCCCTTGGTATCCAGCATCCTGTTAGTCCTTCCTGGCTCCTTTGAGCTGATCTAACATGTGAGGTGGACACTCTCCATGGCGTCCTCTTTTCATTAGCAAAGAAAAAAAAAAAAGGAGCAAATTTCACCAAAAGCGAGGGTGTTTCTAAATGGTTGACGCGACTAGGAAATACGGGCCAAGTGCTGGTGTCACTCACCTGGGGGAGGTACCCGCAGCACGTCACCACATCAAACCCGAACTGGGCCACGAAGGGCCGTGCCACCGGCTCATCTCTTCTCCCTTGCAAGCAAAAGGAAACCAGAGAGATGACAATCCCCCTGCTCCCCTGGGGCCTGCTCTGGAAGCCCAGAGAAGCTCTGAGGCCTGACCTCAGCATGCCCTTCTCCACTCTGGGTCCTCTTCTAGAGACAGACAAGGGTCCTGGCCTCCACGCACTATCAGGGCCCAGAACAGAGCTTGCCCCATCAGAGTCAACGATCCAGGACACCCACTACTTCCCAAGAGAGGCATCAGAGGAGTGACAACAACCCTGTGTCCCAACAAGGGGGGAATCCACCCCATGACCCAACAGGAGAGAATGGCTTCCAGTGGCCGCTTTAGCATCTGCCACTTATGGGATATAAGCCGCTGTGCTTGTAAATGGTCATCCTCTGCAGCTTCCCAAACTCAAAGCAAATCCTGAAGGCCTGAACTACATGTGGGTGGAGACGAGGCTGTCTTTTCTATTATTTTTTATTTTTTGGCCACATGCCGTGAGGGATCTTAGTTCCATCCAGGGACTGAATCTGTGCCCCTTGAAGTGGGAGAGTCTTAGCCGCTGATCTTCAGGGAATTCCCCCAAGACAGTAAGTTCTTGGTCGTCTGTTCCTGCTGTGTCTGCTACTTTGCCTGGCCGAGAAATCATCTGGGCTACAAGTGAATTAACCATCGTCAAAGGATGAAAATCCTGGAAGACACACTCAGTGCCACCACCACACTAAGCTCTCTAAAAAGGTCAGTTGTGGGGGCTCTCATTCTTAGCCTCATGTGTGACTGTTCCTAAAAGAAAAGGCACAGTATGGTAAGCCAGAGAAGCGTCGACAGGCTTTCTTCTGGAGAGTGAGAGATCAAAGGAACTATAGTATGATGGAGTTTCGAGTTCCAGAGATATTTCCTGTCTTTCAAATGCATTTTTGAGACAACACACTAGTTGTATTCACTGTTTACTGCACACCAAATATGCAGCCTTGGGTTTACACTCCTTTCCTGTGGCAGCAACACAGGTCTGCCCACACACCCATACTGGCCAGATGTCTTCCTCTGTCTGGTGGGGGGCTGTCCCCTCGGGCCCACAGCCGTACCTACTATGCCAGCCTTCTTCTGGAGAGTCTCTCCAAGCCTCTTGTTGTCTAGGTGTAGATCTGCCAGCTGGGTGCCAAGCTTTGCAGCATGACTGTGAAACCAAAAGGCAGGCACTAAACATGTGGCACAAATGGGGACCCACCTCTAATTGAAAGATCTCAAGCGACATGAAGCAGGTGAGGCAGTGAAAGGAGAGTCTCTTCTGGTGAAGCAAGGGGGAATGGAGGACCTTATAGGAGCCTCCTCAGAGGATCTCATCAGTCCTCTGTCAGCATCTCAGCACAGGATTCCTCTCCTGTTTGCCTTTGGCCCTCAGAGTACATGCTGCTCATTCTGCAGGACCCAGGGATGTGTGGGGGTCACGGGTTTCTTCTATCACATCCTGCAGAACTGTACCCCCAACTGCAAGCTTCCCACTCAGAGGAAGGACAAAGCCACCGAGAGGTGAAGCTGCCAGGACGCACCTGCTCAGATGCCGCATGTCCAAATGCTCCATCACCAGCATGCTGCCGCCTCCTGGGGCGTCAAGGACCTTGATGGGTTTGGGCACCTTCACTGTGCCTGTTTTTAGGATGGCAGTTAAACTTGCCACCTCACCTTCAAACATCCTTCTGGCCTGCCAGAGAAATAACAAGGGAGGGGAGGAGGAGGGAGAGCAAGGTTCTGTGTGGATGTGTTTTCTCCAGCACCACAACCAAGGCTCTCTGCACACTCAACAGAACGGACAGCTTTTTCGCTTTTCAGTACAGCAGATTATACCTTCTGAAGCTGCGTAGGAATTAGGGATTGTGCTTGCCAGTTTTGTGTATGTTCATGTTGTCGTTGGGCTTCCCAGGTGGCACAGTAGTAAAGACTGCACCTGCCGACGCAGGAGACAGATTTGATTCCTGGGTCACGAAGATCTCCGGGAGAAGGGTGTGGCAACCCATTCTAGCATTCTTGCCTGGAGAATCCCATGGACAGAGGAGCCTAGTGGGCTATGGTTGCAAAAGGGTTGGACACGACTGAGCACATATGCTGTCACTGATCCCCGTCTCTCCAGAGGGAGGAACCCACGCCTGGTGCGCAACTGGACTGTGCATGGGTCATCCTCACACAGCACCTCAACCATAATCCTGTCCCACTGGGCCCTCAGGCACAGGTGGCCCTCAACTGTATGTGCCACCAAGCTGGGGACACTTCTCACCTGAATGGACCACCAAATCCTATGGCATCTCCTAGCACCGGACACCACTTCATCACCATCGCCTTTCCCATTTCTAGTTCAAAAGTCCTTGCTCCTGCTTTTGGAAGGCAAATCTCACCCTAGAACACACTCCACGCAGTCACCCCACTTCCTGAGTGACAGCCCCACAGGGTCTGGCTCTGCCCACTCCCCTGCACCCTCATCTGAGCCCCTACCCAGGCTCCACCCCCACACTTCTAGACAGGCACATACACCCATTTTGCTCCTGGATTACAGCCTCAGTTCCTCAGAGATCCCCAGCCGCCTCCAGCCTGTAGACCTCCAGATGCCATGTCACCTCTGCGTGGAACACCCCTCCCCATTCTTTTTGCTAAGTCAGCCCCCTCCTTGTCATGCTTCACATTTCAACTTAATAAAAATTTTTATTTCTCAGAGAAATCTTCCCTAACTTACCAGGTTAGGTAATTCCTCCTCTTTAAAGTTTTTTTTTTTTTTTAAGAGTAAAATTTCTACAGACATATATGAAGAAAACTGCCAACTCAAAAGCATCCAACTCTAATTCTCCCAAAATCAGCACATCCACATGACGGCCGCCTGGCACTCCTCTCCGCCCAGACACTGCCGCCCCACCAGCGCATCTGTCCATCTGTTTTGTTATCTACACAGAGGCAGACGGTCAGGCCTCTTCATTTCACGCTGCATTTGTAATGTTGGTGCATCAAGAGAGTTTATTGTCCTTGTTCTGTAGAGCAAAGGTTCTAAAATGTGTTCGTCCAATGAAGGACGCTGGGCTTCCAGTTTGGGTTCACTACAAACAGTGACCCAGGATATTCTTCTACTTCTATCCCTCATAGTTACTAATTCTGTGACCTTGGTTTCCTCATCTGTAAAATGGAGTTAATAATGGTACCAATTTCATAGGTTTGCTGCTGTAATTAACTGAGTTAGCAGCTAACAGTTAACACAGTCCATTCTAAACACTTTACAAATTATTAGTACACCACCTTGGGGAGCTAAGGTTGCTGAGAAGTAAGATAAGAACTGTGTCTTAAGGAGAATTTTCATAGCATTCTCTGAAGATGAAGGAACACACCTGGGCCCAGGATGTACTTTGTACTAAAGCACTGCTATGCAGCATGAAGTAAGGAATCAAATTTAAAAAAATTTTTATTTAAAAAAAAAAAAATGCAGGGAGAGGTGAAGAAGGGTCTGCAAACCCAGCTAGAGCCAAGGCTCCCTCACAGAAGTGTCTACTACCACACAGTCCTAAGTGTCTAACCCTAAGACCACTCCTCCAGAGTGGGACCAGGGCAAAGTAAGCATCAGTTGGGGTGCAGAGTTACAAAAGGTCCAGGACTTAGGAGAGGAACATGAGAGAAAACCCAAAGGACAGATAAGCATAATGAGGAGGAAAAACTTAGACCAGGTCATTTGAGCAGAGAGTGAGAAGGAAAACAGAAGAGCAGCCGTGTAGTCTTCTTAGAAGAGTCCAGTAGACATTTCACCTCCTAAAATACAAAGCATAAAGAGAGTCCTATTTTCCACACAATCAGCAAATGTTTCTGCTATAGCCGGTACATCTGCATAACTCACACAAGTATCTATCCAAGCAAACTAGAAAGAGACCTGTTTGAAACTATCTACCAAAGGATTAGAAAGAACTTATGTGAAGACTAGCAAAAATAAAATAGACCCTGATGACAAAATAAAAAACAACAACTTGAAGAAATAGTAGCAAAAAGACAATGTTTAAAAAGAACTGCTGAGTGGTTCCATTTTAATTGCTGGAAACCATTTGCTTCCCTGTAATCCATACCAAGTTTTGAATTATTACAAATGCTAATGACAGTGAAAATACAGACATGAAAATGACGGAGCCACATAATAGAAAAAGAACTCTGAGAAGGCCTGTGATAGAAAGGAAGGAAGGACACTCCACTACATTAGTACTGCTAGGGGGAAACCAATGGAAAAGAGCAACTTCAAGGACCGTTATTTGCCAAATTCCTATAGAAGGGACGTACAGGATGATATGGAGCTGATCTCTGTAGAACAAAGAGTTGAAAGCTGGTCTTGAGAGAACAGCATCAAATCCAGAAAGAGATCATCCCACACTATGCAGGGTGGGATTCTCTGAAGTGCTGAGGATGTGCAACACACAGGACCCGGTACTCGGGTCACTGCCTTCAGCCCTATTTGAAACAAGGTATTGCCAGTCCTGCTCCCTGCCTACTAGAGCCATCCGGGACCTCCCAGCTAACATTACAGGCACAACCCACCCAAAGTGTGCAAAGAAGGGACATCCCAGAGTAAGTAAACTTCAGCAGGGAGGCTCACCTATTTTTTACGGTAACACCTGAGAAAACGTTCGGGTATAAACAGAATGGAGGGGTGGCCCTAGGGACTGAATGTGGCCCCGGAAAATTCACAGGTTGAAACCTAACCCCCAATGTAATGGTGTTAGAAGGCTGTGCCTTGGGAAGTGACTAGGCCACAGGGGTGGAGCCCTCATGCGAAGATTAGAGCCCCTATAAGAGATCCCAGAGAGCTCTCCTGGGCCCTCTGCCACATGGGGTCACGGGGAGAAGTGGCCTTCACACCAGGATAGGAGGCCTCACCACGTTCTTGGACGTCCAGCCTCCAAGACCAGACCCCGAAAAGCACATGCTCGGGTTTAAAGCGGCCCAGAGTGCGGGAGTGTTACACTAGCCCTGAGGACGAAAGCCTCATTACTGCCAATACTCAGAAAGGGTTTTGATCTCTGCAAGTTCAAATAAACCCCAAGACAAGGGGTTTCTGTTACCTGCCCTTATTCAAAACTCGCCAATCAATGGACTTTCAAGGCAGCAGTCACCTGGGTCGCGCAGGAAAACCATCCACAGCGTCCCAGTAGTGGCAGAGGCTCGCGCCGGACCGGCCTGGACCCGCACCGACCTCCCGAGGGTTCGAGGGGCCGCAGATCTGAGCCGCGGAGGCCGAAAAAGTCCAAGCCGGCCCGACGACGGCATGGGCAACCGAGCGCCTCCTCAGCCAACGGCCCAGGCTCGGACACGGACCCCAACTCCAGACTGGCCCCCACCCGCGAGCCCGGACGAGGGCCTGGGAACACGCACCCTCGGCCCGGCCCCGCCCCCCAACCCGCAACCGCGGCGACCCTGACCTCCGGCTTGGAGTTCACTTTTACAAACACTCGCCCCTTGTCCGTGTCGTAACTCTGGCCCTGGCTAATGCATCCGCCACCCGAGTGACCCGTGGCCTTGACGGAATCGCAGCCCAGCTCCCGCTTCAGTAGCTCCTCCATGTTCCCCGCGCCGGAGCCGCCGACCCGCCTCAGGCCGCACGCAGGCGCCGCGACGCCACGGCGGCGCGCGGGGATTGGTTGAGGGGCGGGACCGGCCGGAGCGCGCGGGGATGGAGGGGCGGGGCGACCTGAGGTCGGGGAGGGGCCGTGTCGTGCTTCCGCAGCCCCGAGACCCTGGTGACTCTCCCTGCCAGGGGGCCTCGCCCAGACGTTTCCCCTGACCTGACCTGTGACCTGCCCGTGACACTGCGTCCTGCTCCGGCCCCTCATCACTTCCACCGGCTCCAGGTCTGAGCATCACCCCTCCCAGAGACTTTCTCGACCTGGACGCTTCTGTAACACCCTACAGGATGCTGTCGTTTGTTTGTTTGCAGGGCTTCCCAGGTGGCGCTAGGGGTAAAGAACCCCCCTGCCAATGCCAGAGACCTAAGAGACACGAGTTCAATCCCTGGGTCTGGGAGATCCCTTAGAAAAGGGCACAGCAACCCACTCCAGTATTCTTGCCTGGAGAATCCCATGGAGAGAGGAGCCGGGCGGGTTACAGTCCATGGGGTCACAAAGAGTGGAACGTGACTGAAGCGACATAGCTCCCACACATCCAATTATCTTCAGTCTCCCAACTAGATTTTAATGATTTGAGGTTTGAGGGCTGAATAAAGTCTTTATTCTGTCGACTGAAAAAAACAAACAAACACAGCCTAAAAGTTGAGAATTATGTTTTATTGGAGATATTACAGAGGACTTAAGCTGGGAAGCTAGCCTCTCAGGTGGTTATGAGGGACTATTCAGAAGAGGGAAGGAAAAGGCAAGGATGTATAGAAGTTTTTGCAAAAAAACAAACAACCCCTACCAAAAAAAAGAAGTAGTCAAACATGGAAAGACTACTGCTAATTAAAGTAAACCAGACATCTCAAGTAAATGCCGCTGCTGCTGCTAAGTCGCTTCAGTCGTGTCCAACTCTGTGCGACCCCAGAGACGGCAGCCCACCAGGCTCCCCCCTCCCTGGGATTCTCCAGGCAAGAACACTGGAGTGGGTTGCCATTTCCTTCTCCAATGCGTGAAAGTGAAGTCGCTCAGTCGTGTCCGACTCCTAGTGACCCCAAGGACTGCAGCCCACCAGGCTCCTCTGTCTATGGGATTTTCTAGGCAAGAATACTGGAGTGGGGTGCCATTGCCATGAATCTGGTACTATTCTGTGTATGGGTGTGTGCTTAGTGGCTCAGTCATGTCTGACTCTTTTTGACCCTTTGGACTGGAGCCTGTCAGACTCCTCTATCCATGGGATTTTTCAGGCAAGAAATACTGGAGTTGGTTGCCATTCCCCTCTCCAGGGGATCTTTCTGACCCAGGGATAGAACCTGTGCATTGCAGGCAGATTCTTGACCTGCTGAGCCATCAGGGAAGTCCTTTTCTATGTCTAGGAAGATGCAACAGTCTGAGCTTAGTGAAACCGTTCCTTTGATACATACACCCTAACTATCTAGGGCCAGTATTCTGTGTTCTCCATCCTGAATCTCCTCAGGGTACACAGTTGTGGGAAGCGGGGTGGCTTTAGTGGCTAAGGGCTTGATGGCCTCAACATCTTTTGCTTACTGGTATGGCAGGTGGCATTCTTTGTCTACAGATCCATGTGTCAATCAGCAATCTCCAGAAAAATCAAATCAACATGGAGTGGGAAGGCCAAGGGAAAGCTCTCACACAGTCCACCCAGACCCGGCCTGAAGGTAAAGATGAGTCAGCAAGTGCCATTACCTTGGGGCCACTCAGGGTCAAGAACAGGAAAAACTGTCAATTACAGACCCCAACAAGAAGAATCATCAACAGGCAAGAATCCTCAATTGCACACCTCATCAGGAAAGGTGTTCTTTTTATCTCCTGCTGCTGCTGCTGAGTCGCTTCAGTCATGTCCGACTCTGTGCGACCCCATAGAAGGCAGCCCACCAGGCTCCTCCATCCCTGGGATTCTCCAGGCAAGAACACTTGAGTGGGTTGCCATTTCCTTCTCTAATGCATGAAAGTGAAAAGTGAAAGTGAAGTCGCTCAGTCGTGTCCGACTCTTCTCGACCCCATGGACTGCAGCCCACCAGACTCCTCTGTCCATGGGATTTTCTAGGCAAGGGTACTAGAGTGGGGTGCCATCGCCTTCTGCTTGTATCGCCTACAAGAAATTAATTACCCAGTCTACTCAGCCAGTGAAAACCAGTGATTACTCTCAACTCTCACTTTCTTCCGTGATGAAGTCGATCAGTCGTGTCTGAGTCTTTTTGACCCCATGGACTGTAGCCTGCCAGGCTCCTTCGTCCATGGAATTTTCCAGGCAAGGATATTGGAGTGGGTTGACTTTTGTTCAAAACAACCCCTCCAGCTTCCTCCTTTCTGTCTGTAAAATAACATTCCTCTCCTTTGTTTGTTGGCTTTGTCTGCAGCTTTTTCTTTTTCCAATTGCAATGCTTTGCTGTTCCCGAATAAACCCATTTTGCTCCTATACCAACAAGATGTTTTCTTTTTGGGGTTAACAGGGCTCCTACAACTGTGGAGGCGGCACTGGTGTTGTAGTGTTAGTTGCCCCGTCGTGTCCGACTCTGCGACCCCACAGGCTCCAGGCTCCTCTGTCCATGGGATTCTCCAGGCGAGAATACTGGAGTGGGTAACCATTCCCTCCTCCAGAGGATCTCCCTGACCCAGGGATCAGACCTGCATCTCCTGCGCTGCAGGCAGATTCTTTACCGTCTGAGCTACAGGGAAGTCCTTAATTGTGGGGAGACAAGATCAAAATCTGCAGAGTAGACCAGCAGGCTGGAGGCCGAGGGCAGAGTCCTGTTGGCAGAATTCCTTCTCCCTCACGGGAGGTCAGTGTTCTCAGCAGGCCTTCAGCTGAGCGGACATGGTCCACCCACCCTGGAGTGGATAACTGGCATCACTCAAAGTCCACTGGTTTAAATGTTAATCTCATCTAAAAAACACCCTCACAGAAGCATCCAGAATAATGTTTGACATCAAATATCTGAGCACTGTGCCCCAGCCGAACTGACACATAAAATTGACCATCACATTCCCCATTGTTTCCCAGTGCTTACTTAGCATGATGCACCAATGCCAGTCATGTTGTGGGCATTCACTGAGAATGTGCTAAAACAATGGAAGAATGAATAATAATTGAGGTTCTGAAGTTTGAAGAATTAAGGAAAAGGCAGATAGTTCGGCTCAACATTCCTGCTAAAAATAACTAGAAATGCTGACTCAGACAGCTTCAGTATGTATACAAAGCACTGGAGAGATGACAAGATAGCAAGGAACATTCGCCCCTAATCTCTCTTCATACATACACCGGGGAGCTCTACCCTGAACCAGGGCTGCTGGCACCCTGACATCCAGCCTCCAGAACTATTCGAAAATACATTTCTGGACTTCTCTGGTGGTACAGTGGTTAAAAAATCCACCTGCCAATGCAGGGGACACAGGTTCAATCCCTGGCCCGGGAAGATTTCACATGCTGCAGGCAACTAAAGCCAGGCACCTGAACTACTGAGCCTGTGCTCCACAGCCTGTGAGTCACAGCTACTGAGCCCAGAGTCACAAGTACTGAGTTTGCATGCTGCAACTACTGAAGCCCGAGTGCCTAGAGCCTGGGAATGCCTAGTGCTCTGAAATGAGAGAAATTTCCACAATGAGAAGCCTGTGCACTGCAACAAAGAGTCGTCCCCATTTACCGAAACTAGGGAAAGCCCACTCACAGCAACGAAGACCAGGCACAATCAAAAATAAAATAAATTAATTTTTAAAATTTAAGTAAATAATTTTTAAAATTTAAATAAACAATTTTTAAAAATGTGTTTCTGTTAAGTGCCCAATCTCAGATTCTATAAAGAACCCAAGGAAGTAAAATTTATGTTTTAAGGCAAAACAAGAAAACTGAGGCATAACATACTTCCTGCCCATATTGGGTCCTCCGTAATGTACATCTGCATTATATCGATACATTAACTGTGCATGCTCAGTCGTGTCAACTCTTTGCAACCCCAGACTGAAGCCTGCCAGGTTCCTCTGTTCATGGGATTTCCCAGGCAAAAATACTGGAGTGGGTTACAATGCCCTCCTCCAGGGGATCTTTCCAGGGATGGAACCCACGTCTCCTGCAGCTCCTGCATTGGCAGGCGGATACTGTGCCTCTGTGCCACCTGGGAAGCCCATACATTAACCAGACCTCCTCAAAGCTAGCCTGACTGTAAATATCATTTTTTTTCTACTTCTGATGCCAGTAATGTAACTCTTTGGAAGATTAATTTTTTCCTTCCTTAATTCTGTAAGGGATCATGGGTCTAATCTGTTGAATCTGTTCATTAGGCTTTAAATTTTTAATATTATGTTTTTATCTCTAAAAGCTCTTTTTGGTTTGTCAACAGCAACAAAAAATTAATCAGCAGTCAATTTAAAGAGGAAATAGAGAATTCTAATTGCGCCGACCTGAGGACTATAATCTGAGTCCTGTTAGAAGTTGAAGGTGTAGTCCACATACACAAGCCCTAGTGCTTGCCTGTACATGCAGATCTGGACTATATATATTTGGTGAAGTTTATGTCTCCTACACTGCTGGCAGATTCTTTACCATCTGAGCCATCAGGGAAGTCCCTGATAACACCATAGTCTTTCACAAAAGTCAGGACAGTGGTTGGAAGACATGGTGTTGGTACCCCACGCATGCGCCTTTGACATTCACTGACATTCACCAGCCCAGGGATTCCAGGATCCGGCTCCTGGGACTGTGCAAGAGTTTTCTCTACCCCTGGTGCTGGCCCAGTCCAGTGCCCCCAGGAGCAGCTATCTCTGAGGCTGACCCACTGCTAAAGTTCCCCAGAGGGATGCATTCCAGTCGAATTAACATTCTTTTCTGGCCTCCTGCTTCACTTTCCCACTCCCATGAAGGCTTCGCAGGGTCACCCTCACGTAAGCTATTTGCACTTGTACCTTATCTGTTCCTGAGGGAGCCCATCTCCGAGACAGTGGTTGCAGTCACGCAGGAGGGAGGGTGTTGTACTGGGGAGGTATGTGCGCAGTCTCTGGTGTACCAGCCATGCTGTATTTCTTGACCTGTGGGGGTGATTTACAATTCAAGTATTTATAATTATTTATTAAGTGGTACACATGTGTCTTCATACACTTTTCCATATATATATATATATATATAGTATTTCACAATTGAAATAATGTTTATTTGTATTTAGTTATCAATATTTGGGGCTTCCCAGGTGGCACCAGTGGTAAAGAACCCACCTGCCTATGCAGGAGACATAAAGAGGCGGAACAGGTTTGATCCGCAGGTCAGGAAGATCCCCTGGAGGAGGGCATGCAATCCATTCCAGTATTCTTGATTGGAGAATCCCTTGGACAGAGGAGTCTGGTAGGCTACAGTCCATAAGGTTTCGAAGAGTCAGACACAACTGAAGCGACTTAGCAAGCCCACAGGCATTACGATTTGACTGCGCTGAGTCTTAGTTACAGCATGCAAACGCTTAGTTCCAGCATTCAAACTTTTAGTTGCAACATGTGGGATCTAGTTCTCTGACCAAGGATTGAACCCTGGCCCCCGCACTGGGAGCTCAGGATCTTAGCCACTGGACCACCAGGCAAGTCCTGTGTTTCACAATTTAAAAAAGCGAAAATGAGCAGATGAAAATCTACAAACGGTAGCAGGTGAACTGCCACTTCAGAGGATAGTAAGGAGCACTTCAAAAATTTTGTAAAGGTTATGGAGTACCTGAATCACATCTGCCCAAGGTAGCACAGCAGCGTGCAGGGCCAAGGCCTGTTACAACCTGTCTTTATCTGTAGTCTAAGTCACTTACTTCATGCCATGAACAGGAAAGTTTTCATCAGAATTATGCCACCACTAATTGAGATTTTGCTGAGAAATTACTTTCAAAGTGAGTTTTATCAAGTCCATTTAATTTCTGACTTCATTGAAATGGTTTATTTTTATAAACCATTTTACTTTTCAATTTTCATTTGGATGAAATTATTGTCATCACATCAATCAAACCCTTCAGTCCATTTTTTTTTTTTTCTTTTTTGGCCCACATAAGATTTTGCTGACTATGCACCTACTGTTGTTACAAAGGTTCTCCCACCCAGGGCCATTGTATCTACTGAGTCTAATTTTCCTGAATCAAATATAAAGATGTAAATTCACCGTGTGCTTTTTAAGCCTATGTTATTTAAAAAATTCGTGTTGATATTTGAAGCAGAAATATTAATTACACATTAGATATAAGACTAATCATTTGTATGCGCTTATTCATCCATGAGAAAATGTCCCATGATTGCTCTGTGGTGGAAGATGGGACCATGGCCTTGCTAATCCAACCCTTCCGTACGTTTCCAGATACTCTTGCCTTTGAGTCAAACATCCTGCTTTGTGACATCCTGCCCTTGCAGTTTCTTGGTGTTCCTTCTCTCCAGCTTCTCCCTCTTCTCATCTCAGCACAGTCCCAACTGAAAGAGCAGAGTCGGTGTGACTCCTTCAAATGGCACTCTCTTCTCTGTGTCCTGAGGCTGTCCTCCAGAGGAGGGCTCCAGCCTCCCCTTCTTGGGACCCCGTCTGCTCCTCTGTCTGAGACCTGCCTTGTGCTTGTGTACATGGGCACGTGTGTACCCCAATCCAACTGTCCTGTCTCAATGGCAAGCCCCAACCTCACTCCTCCCATCCCAGGCACCTGCTGCGGAGCCAGGGGCAGCTGGCACTGGTGTGACAGAGGTGGCTGGCATGGTGGGGGTGACTGGTGGCAACATATTTCTACCTCACCTCTCCCTGAGATGCCTCTGATGCACTGACACAGAATGAGTTGGGTGAGCTGCCGCTGTATCAAAAGTTAAAACCATAGTGGACCAGAGTGTGCAGGAGCATGAAGGGTATCCAATGGAGGCTCCATCAACACTCCACAGGGACTCGGCAGATGACACACCTAGGTGCTGGCTGTGTACCAGTCGCTTGCCCCAAACACTTGCCAAGTGTGAGGATCATAGACTTCTCACAAGCAGGGAAGGGGAATTCCCTGATGGTCCAGCAGTTAAAACTCTGCACTTTCTCTGCTGACGGCCTGGGTTCAATCCCTGGTGGAGGAACTAAGATCCCACAAGCCAACTGGCAAGGCCAAAAAAAAAAGAGAAAAAGAAGAAGCAGGGAAACTGAAGCCCACTAAGTAAGTGATCGTTCACCCAAGTTCACACAGCTGGGAAAATGGAGTCAGCATTTCACCTCAGGCAAGTCTTTGACTCCTTCCGACCTCAAAGTCCACAAACCCACTCCCCAGAAGGGTCTCTGAATTGGAGACAATATGGGGACCAGACACCAATGATCCTTCTGCACCACCCACTTGCAAGAGAGTGATCAGTCCTCAGGGGGGCTTCAAGGGTCTGCATTAGCAGGAGCCCTCCCTGTCCTCCAGCTTGCACTTTCCCTTCGGGGGCCTGCCGTCCACCTCAAGGCTTCCACAGCCCGCAGGGCCTTGGTGCAGGGACTGGGGGTCCTCTCCTCTGAGGGCATCCTGCTTTGTCCGTCTCAGCACAATCCTAACTGAAAGAGCAGAGTCAGGAAAAGCGCCCTCGGATGAGTCCTTCCCAGCCAGGGAATGAGCGTGTCCCTGCTCTCACACCCACACCCTCCTCCTTCCTGGTGTCCAGCTCCCTCCCTGCAGCCCCCATGTGCCCTTGTTGGCCTCCACACAGAAGCCTCCACCAGATAGCCACAGAGACCTTCACTCTGGGGCTCAGCCGCGGAACTGGGGCAGGCAGGACAGGGATGGGGGCTGTTGTCCAGGGAAGGTGGACGCCAGGACGTCCAGAACGCCAGGACGCCTTCCCCTCCTCCCCAGGCAGGGCTTACTTGCAACTGGAGAACCTGTATTGCTCCAGCTGGCATAACTTCAGAATTACTGTAAAGGACAAACTGGCTTATATTTCAAGAGCTTCCACCCTGACCCCCAATTTCTTTCTTTCTTTCTTTTTTTTATAATTTTTTTTTTTTTTGGTTGCAGTGGGTCTTTCTTGCTGCATACCAGCTTTCTCTAGTTGTGGCAAGCAGGGGTTACTCTTCAGTGTGATGCTCAGACTTCTCATATCAGTGACTTCTCTTGCTGCAGAGCACAGGCTCTAGGCACAGTAGTTACAGCTCGTGGGCTCGGTAGATGAGGTGTGCAGCTCTAGCGCACGTGGACTTCAGTAATTGCAGCACACAGACTCAGCAGGTGCAGCCCACAGGCCCTAGGGCACCTGGGCTTCAGCAGTTGTGGAATGAGGGCTCAGAAGCTGCCGTGCATAGGCTTAGCTCCTCCGCAGCGCGTGGAATCTTTCTGGACCAGGGACCAAACTTGTGTCCCCTGCACTGGCAGGCTGATTCTTATCCACTGCACCACCAGGGAAGTGCCCCAATTTATTTCTTATCTGAATCTTCTCTCCTTGACAACCGAAGAGGGGTTTCCACGTCCTCCAGATACCGAGTTGGAGTGTAGGAGCTGGGGGCAGCTCTGGGCCAGAGAGCCAGGACTGGCTGCCTGGGAGGGGGCAGAGGGGAGCCAGGTGTCCCCTCCATGCCTCCACCAGGTAGGCCTGACGTTAACAGTCCTAAGAATGATGACGACGGGCTACTGTTTTGTGGAAGACGAGAGGGGCAGTGCAGAAGAAGCCTGGCTCAGAGGTGGCCAGAAAGGGACACAAGCCTTGGGGGGCTGGAGCACAGCTGGCCCTGGATGTCCGGCAGGCAGTGGAAGGGCCAGTCGCGCCGGACAGGGGCGAGGTTGGAGTCTGGGCGGAGCTCTGAGTCGGCGGGATAGGATATCAACGAGTGGGCGGGGTATGGCAGTGGGCGGGGCTTCGAGCACGCCGTGCGTGGGTGGACTGACGATCTGGCATGAAACCTATATTATATGGATTTTGTCTCTACAGCTCTGGTGCTTTCTGGGGGCATCCTTGAGGTTACAGTTTTGTCTAAAATAGGTTTTCTTTCCATGGCGTAAGAACAACTGGCACCATGGCTGCGAATTCTTGGTGAGTCATCACCAAATATACACCCAGTGTGAATCTGTGCTCAGCTGTTAGTTTCTATTTACTTCTCGACAGCAGGAGAAAGAAATAAGAAGAGTTAATTGGTGTGTGCAAGTGCCTGGCTTTGGGGAAAATATGGTTAGTCCTTTTTTAGTTCCTCGGTCTATTTTTATTTGAGCATCAGAGAAAGAAATTTGAGAAATGCTTTTCCATAGTCAAATGGCATAAGGTGGCATAAAAAGATTCTTTGCGTTATCACCTGACAATGGCAGACATGCCTTCTCTCCTCTGCCCTCCCGCTTCTAGGCCAGAGGCCACTGCACAGTGCCACAAAGATGCAGTGCAAACTTCATAATGATTTCAGTGCTTCAGAAATTATACCATTGTCTGGCAGTTCCTCAGGCACGCACGATAGTTTCTACATGGCCCAGCAATTCCACTCCTATCAGATCAGATCAGATCAGTTGCTCAGTCATGTCCGACTCTTTGCGACCCCATGAATCGCAGCATGCCAGGCCTCCCTGTCCATCACCAACTCCCGGAGTTCACTCAGACTCACGTCCATCGAGTCAGTGATGCCATTCAGCCATCTCATCCTCTGTCATCCCCTTCTCCTCCTGCCCCCAATCCCGCCCAGCATCAGAGTCTTTTCCAACGAGTCAACTCTTCGCATGAGGTGGCCAAAGTACTAGAGTTTCAGCTTTAGCATCATTCCTTCCAAAGAAATCCCAGGGCTGATCTTCAGAATGGATTGGTTGAATCTCCTTGCAGTCCAAGGGACTCTCAAGAGTCTTCTCCAACACCACAGTTCAAAAGCATCAATTCTTCGGCACTCAGCTTTCTTCACAGTCCAACTCTCACATCCATACATGACCACAGGAAAAACCATAGCCTTGACTAGACGGACCTTTGTTGGCAAAGTAGTGTCTCTGCTTTTGAATATGCTATCTAGGTTGGTCATAACTTTCCTTCCAAGGAGTAAGCGTCTTTTAATTTCATGGCTGCAGTCACCATCTGCAGTGATTTTGGATTGCAGAAAAATAAAGTCTGACACTGTTTCCACTGTTTCCCCATCTATTTCCCATGAAGTGATGGGACCGGATGCCATGATCTTCGTTTTCTGAATGTTGAGCTTTAAGCCAACTTTTTCACTCTCCTCTTTCACTTTCATCAAGAGGCTTTTAAGTTCCTCTTCACTTTCTGCCATAAATGTATACACCTAAAAGAAATAAAAACACATTTTCCTGGAAAAGGAAATGGCAACCCATTCCAGTATTCTTGCCTAGGAAGTCCCATGGACAGAGGAGCCTGGTGGGCTACAGTACATGAGTTCTGTAAGAGTCGGAGAAGACTTAACAACAACAACAATAGAGAGACATAAAGAGAATTCTTGGACTGCAAGGAGATCCAACCAGTCCATTCTAAAGGAGATCAGCCCTGGGTGTTCTTTGGAAGGAATGATGCTAAAGCTGAAACTCTAGTACTTTGGCCACCTCATGCAAAGAGTTGACTCATTGGAAAAGACTCTGATGCTGGGAGGGATTGGGGCAGGAGGAAAAGGGGACAACAGAGGATGAGATGGCTGGATGGCATCACCGACTTGACGGACATGAGTTTGGGTGAACTCCGGGAGTTGGTGATGAACAGGGAGGCCTGGCGTGCTGCAATTCATGGGGTCGCAAAGAGTCGGACACGACTGAGCGACTGAACTGAACTGAGGGGGAAGGGGAATAGAGCCTGAATGATTAATGGATAGGGAGTTCTCTTTCAGAATGATGAAAATGTTTTGGAACTAGGAAGAAGTGCAGGTTGCATAACATTGTCAATGTAGTAAACAGTCACCGAATTGTACACTTTGAAATGGTTAATTTTATATTTTGTGAATTTTTACATCAATAAAAGTATATTTGTAAAGAAAAAAAACATACGTCTGCACAGAAATTTGTACAGAAATGTTCATAGAGGCATTATTTACAACAGCCAAAAGGTGGAAGCAACCCAAATATCCATCAGCTGAGGAACGGATGAACAAAATGTGGTCTATCCGTACGATGGGATATTATTCAGCTTTAAAGAGGAAGGAAATTCTAACACATGCTACAACATGTATGAACATTGAAGACACCCTAAGTGAAATAATTTAGTCACAAAAGGATAACAGATAAATACTGTATGATTCCATATGCAATCCCTAGAGTGGTCAAATTCATAGAGGCAGAAAATAGATTGGTGAGTGCCCGGGCCTGGGAAGAACAGAATGGGGAGATATTGCTTAATGATGACAGAGCTTCTGTTTTACAAGATGACAAAATTCTGGAGATGGATGGTGGTGATGGTTGCATAACAACGTCAGTGTGCTTAATGCCACTGAATTCTAACACTGAAAAATGGGTAAGATGGTATAATAAATTGCATGTTATGTATAATTTAGCACCCTTAAAAAAGGAAAACAGGACAAAACCAGGTCTCTGCTGCCACACTGATCAGCTCCAGCCATGGGAAGACCTAGGCAGGACCTCGGGCCTTGAAGGTTTCTCTGAGCCCGTTTCCCTGGTGTCAGCAGGAATGACACCCCCACTTCTCAAGGTTGCTGTGAGATTAATGTGGGCCAATCACAGACACTCTGAGACACCTTTACTGTCCAGCAGCCACAGGCCTGGACACTGGATTTTTTTTAACTCTTTATCAAATTTGTTACAATATTGCTTTTGTTTTACGGTTTTGGTTTTTTGGCCCCAAGGCATGCAAGATCTTAGTTCTTCGACCAGAGATGGATCCCATGACCTCAGCAGAGAGAACAATGAGTCCTAATCACTAGACCAGGGAATTCTCAGTATCTTTAAAAATGTTTAACTTTTCTTGCAACTATTTCATCATCTTGAGTACCCTAAAAAGGCAAGTTTGCTGGTAAAAGCAGACATGTCCTACCAAACACTTCTGAAGTTTAGGGTCTGCTATCTGCTGAGTTTTTGAAACAATCTCTCTGTCTCTGACATCCCTAAATATATTTTCCTAAATGCCTTTGTGTGACGTGCAGAGATTTTAATGCAAAAATTGGACATGGCTTGTTGAAACCTTAGGAAGCACAAATGTGTGGGAGCTTTCACTTAAAAGCACAAGGTTGAGGGTGAAGTTTTGCACAAAAGAAGCTGCTTGTTTTCTTCCCCTGGCATTCTGAATCAAATAGATTTTCTCTGAAAAGAAATGTTCTTCAGGCTCTAGGGTTGAGAAGGGATATTTTCTGTAACTCAAGAGGGGAAGAAGTGGTGGGTTTGGCACAGGATGAAAATGTTCTCTTTCAATAAACTGCATACTTTTTTCCTGGAGAAAAGCACTTTGGGGGCCTTTCTGCGGAGCACTGGGCGGGCCCGCCTCTTGTAGGATCTAGGCTACAGTGTGTCCATGTTGCCTCCCCACCCCAACCCCCTGCCCTCCCACCCCTTCCCCACACCCCACTCCCTGGTGCCCAGAACAGGAGCAGGAGGATGGGTCTTCTCACTGCAGCCAAGGGTGCACGCTAATTCCCAGCTCCAGTTCCTTTGGATTCAGTGCTCAGAGTAACACAGGGGAGATAAGGGCGTGGGTGGGATGGGGGGCGGTGCAGACTGCAGGTCGCTTCTGCATTCACTGCCCTGGGTCCTAGGTCTGCCTTTCCCATCTCTGCTCTGGATCTCATGACCCTGACGACCCAGAGCAGTCAGGGTGTAGGGACCACTTCTTTCAGGGTCTAATTGGTGTGAGACCAACTCCAGCCTTTCTGTAGCCAAGGTGCACACTCCTGCCCCCAGCATCCTTGCCTGGCTCAGGGAGCTTCACACTGAGAAGATGGCATGTGAGCAAGAACTGTGCAGAGGGGCCATGGGAGAGCCCACCATGGCCTTAAGTCCAAGTCCTCATGCAGCCCCTAGTGTTTGTGAGATGTGGAGTGGCTCCTTGGAGAGGGACACAAGGCTCTGTCCCTACACACAGTCCACGACACAGTGACGGGTGCCACAGATGCAACCCCAGGAAAGGGTGAGAGCGTCCCCTGACGTGGGCTTGGGGCAGCCAGCTTCTGAAAGGGCCCACTGTCCCGTTCCTATGGATGGGGAGACAGGGAAGATGCTGTTTTCAACTCACTCACTGAGCACTTTGGGCCTATCGTTGTGTCAGGAAGCTGCCCACTCCCCTAGGTATAGTCACGTTTTCAAATCCCCAACTTAAGCAGTTTGTGGGAGAAGGAATGCCAAAACAGGAACATTCAGTTAGATACAAAGCTGATTAATGCCCTACAGGCTGGTGAAAACTTAGCTGCCAGGCAGGAAAATAAGAGTCTCTTGCTTTTCTGTGTTGTGCCAAGTGTGGATAGTGAGTCAAAGTTCATTCCCAGGAGAATCGGTGACTCTTGAGCAGTTCTTTGGAAATTGCTTGGCCTTTTCCCTGTACTGTGGATAGTTAGTGCTGTTTGTGGAGATGATGGACATGCAAACGGATGTTTTAATTAGACAGGATGAGCCCCAGTGCAGGTCAGGAGGGTGGAGGGAGGGTTCCTGGGAGGAGGTGTCACTGTGGACACTGATCTAGTGGGAAGGAGCAAGTGTGCGTGAAGCAAAGGGCTGAAGTGGCATCAAGTGCTCCGGAAATACACTGGTGTCCCCAGCAAACCGTCAGAGACATGCAGAACACAGAGCTGAGCCTGTGGGCAGCCCCCTGAGCACTGTGGCCATGGCAGGCCAGGGAGTGCAGCTCTTCAGGGAGGGAAGATGTCAGATGTGTGGGTGGCACCATCAACCTTGAAGTGAAACTGCAGTTGGGGTGGAGGTGCGAGGGGATCAGGTGAGGGCCAGATCAAGGTCAGGTCAGGACTGGGTAAAGGTCAGGGAGGGATCAGACAAGGGTCAGGGGCAGACAATTGTTTCATGAGGGTTAGGTGATGCAGTTAAGCAAAATATGATGAGGGTTCATGGATGGGCAGGGTGGACCCTCACTTGCCCTGGAAGAAGATAAAGAACAGTGATGCTCTGCCCCAAAGAAAAATGCTAGAACTAGATACTGGGCATGTTACTGAGGCTTATTTTAACTTCCAGCAACAGAACATCTATCTGGAGATGGCTAGGGCCATGGAATTATTCCAGTCACATGACAAGAAGTCCGCAGCTGGTGGACCAGAGAAGAGGCTTCACGATGCCCTCATGGTCACTAGCTTCAGCTAGAAGTTGGCTCCCTGGTGTCCCTTTTTTTGAAGCTCGCAGCAGACACCCATCATGTTCCTTCGATAAAGTCACATGCTAGGCCACACCTCCACTGGTTAGAGCCAGGGGACAGACAGGTTCCGATCAGCAGTATTCAAGTGTGGTCCATGGGCTCTTTCATGGTCATATAGGATTAGGGTCTACCTTGATGACCTCATCTTAACTTGATTATATCTCCAAAGACCCTATTTCCAAATAAGGTCACATTCACAGGTACCAGGGATAGGACTTCAATAGATCTTTTGGGGATAACCCTCATCATATAGTATATGGCAAACACGTGTCTCCAGTTTTCCACTACAGTGTTACAGTCAAGGCTGAGCAGTATAGCTTTTAGCATTGATAAACAAGGCATGTTATTTAGAAACACAGAAAGAAGCTTGAAGCAGTTCATAAAATTGGGATGGCATGTCATGATGGCATCCTGGCCCCACTATGCCACCAGTGGATCTTCGACATCTTGTGGTCACAGTATTGGTTCTATCTCCACTTGAAAGAGATCAAGTATTTGAAGGGGGCTTTTTCTGATTTTTGGAGAAGGAAGACTCTGGCCTTTAAAAACTGGTTTTCTTAAGAACAGTTGGAGGCCTGATGCTATCTTAACAAAAATCAGCTGTAGGGGTTTTGTGGGGGTTTTTTACATTTTATTTTATTTTTATTGAAGTATAGTTGATTTACAATGTTGCTTAATCTCTAACTGTAGTTTTATTTCAGTGAATCCTTTAGAATTTCTGGAGCCCTGACCAGGGTGGTATGTTGTAGAAAAGCATAAATTACAGTCAAGGATCCAGTAACGGACCAGTTGGCGCTCCAGCCTCCTTGACCAGCAGCACAGTGGCCTCCCCCCATCCTCCTAAGTATGTCTTTACCACTTCATCTTCTAATTACCTCTTATCCATGGAGAAGCATCTGTAAATAATCCTGTCTGCCTTTCTGTTTTACTTACATTGTTCCCAGTCAGTGTCTGTGCTAGCAGGAGCCGGGGGCTTTACTTTAGCCTGACCTCTGGAGCAGCTCCAGGACGTCAGGAGATGTTCAGGGAGCCAATTTAAGCCTGGCCACAGGAAGGAATTTTCCAATGGTCAGAGGTAGATGGGACTGGAATCCTGGCCTTGAGTTGTCAGATGGGTAAGTGGCATACAGATTCCTCTACTTTCTGCCTGGACTTTGGTTGAAATTTGCCAGGGTTGGGGGGTGGGGCGCAGAAGTCAGTGTCTAACCATGGAATCATCCCCCAGGAGGCTGGGAGATAAATAAACAAACACCTCTGGTGGAGACATTCCAGGCACTGTTGGGTGGGCCTTATTTTATCCTAGGGCAGAAATATGGAAATGTATATGTGGATATAAGCCTTTTCTTAGGTGGTTACTTGTATTTGGGAAGTCCAGCAAAAGGAGGGATCCTGCTTAACTAGATAATTGTCAAGTGGCTCTCAGCCGATAGGGACCGTGGAGCTGAGAGTTGGAGATGGGAAGAAATTCTCCTGAGTTTTTTGGTTTGGTTTTTGCAAGAATAGGAGTGGGGACAGAATTCCACCTCCCGCATATTTTTCCAATGTCCACTTTCCATCTTTCAATCTTACTGTATTTCCTTTTTTATTAAATAGTGGCTTCGCCAGTACATAAACCAACCAATCAATCAATAAGCAGTAAGTTGTAAACTAGTGTTCCAAAGGAAACCTGTTTTTAGGTCCAAAGAAGTTCAAATGACAACGATAAAATCTTAATTGGTTTCTAAATTCTTCTCTCTCTCCTCTGCCCCCTCTCCCCAAGTTGGGGCTTCAGCAGTTCCCTGCACACGCGCAGAGGCGCAGAGGGCTTTTTCCAACATTGGGTGGAAGGATAGAGCAGGAGAGGCTGGGGCCGCGGGCCTCCCAGCCGCTGGAGTTCTTCAGCGAGCCTCAGGATGAAGCCCCAGGGTGGCGTCTCCAGAGACTGAGCGCCATCACGCCGGCGCGCGCCGCTTAGCGCTGTCTGGATTCCGCGCGTAAAGGAACGCGCACCTCGTCAGACACGCAGCGCAGAAGACAGGCCCCCTGCCTGGTGCCCACTGCTCTCTAGATGCGGAAAGGAGCCCAGGAACTGGAGGGTCCTCACCTGGTCCTCTCTCCCAGCTGCACAGACACTTGCACGGACTCACACACCAGCACCTGAAGACGTACCCAGGCACAGGTGCGCAGACGCATGCACACACGCGCGCAGAGGCACGCGGATGCGCACAAACACGTGAACAGGCACTCACAAGCACGCGCACCCAGCACTCTAAGTGGTGCTGTGGGAGGACCTGTGGGAGCGACCGAGAGCCCGAGCTTGCCTGGGGCACGGGCCCTTGACATCAGGCCACCTCCCACGCGTCTGCGACCGGAACCGGCCCTTGCGACGACCCCACCCGGCCCAGTGAGGACTCTGGGTGGGTGGGAGGCGAGCCCTGGCACCCAGCCCAAGAGCCCACGCTGGAGTGTGATCACCCAGCCTCGCCCCCTGATCGCCCCGCCCCGCCCCGCCTCCCGTCTACCATTGGCAGCAGAGGCCGTAGGTTCCCGGGAGGGGCGGATGGGAACTGCCTAGAGGAGGAGACGAAAGCGAGATGGATGGGCAGCCAGCCAATGAGAGCGTACAGCCGCCCTAGCAACTGCGGCCGGCCAATGGCTGGGCGGAGCCCGAGTGCGGGCTGTCAGGCTGCGGGGACCGCGGGGCTAGCAGTGCTCCAGGGACCTCTGGACCCGCGCGGCGCTGGACTGCCAGGCCACCGCCTCTGCGCTGTCCCGTGGGCTGGGCATGGGCGCGGGCGCTGGCGCGGCACGATGAGCACCGGGGGCAGCCCGGTCCGCGCCTACGACTTTCTGCTCAAATTCCTGCTGGTGGGCGACAGCGACGTGGGCAAAGGCGAGATCCTGGCGAGCCTGCAGGACGGTGCGGCCGAGTCCCCGTATGGCCACCCCGCGGGTGAGCGCCGGGCCGGGATGGAGTGGGGGTGGAGCGCGCGGGGGCTGGGGAGGAGAGGGGCGCAGACCCGAGAGCTAGGCGGGGGCGGGGTGCAGGGGAGGAGAGGAGAGAAGAGGGGGTGGAGAGCGCGGGGGCTGCGAAGACCGGTAGCTGGCCCGGCGAGGGTCGCCAAAGAGCCGAGCAAAAGAGGCCGGGGAGGTACGGGCTCCCGAAGGGGAGCGTTCCGCGGGCGGAGGGAACAGGGAGATCAGGGAGGGGAGCTGGGGCCGCGGAGCCTGGGAGGGAAAGCAAGGCCGCAGAGGAGAGGGGAGAAGGGGTGGAGCGCGCCGGGACTGTGAAAGAGAAGGGGACGCGGGACCCGGAAGGGGAGCCCCGGGCTTAGGGCCGTCGAGTCTCTGCCTGAATCCCGCCCGCAGGACGCAGGCAGCCCCGGCTGCACACCCCAAACCCTGGACATGGGGGACCCAGGGGACTAGTGGGAGTGAGGCTGGGACGCGCGCACTCCGAGCGTGAGGCGGGAGCGAGCGGCTGAATGGGGCGCTGGGGTCCTCCCGACCTGGGGGTGACTGCCAGACGGAGGAGAGCGTACGACCACACAGTCCGGGTTTGGGGAGGAAGGTTGGCGGGGCTGCTCCAGGGTGTCCTGCCGGGAGGTCGCACTTGGCACACGACGAGTCTGGAAAGGACGAGTGCGGATGCGACGCCGGCGCGAGAGGCTGGGAGCGTGGGATCGGAGCACAGCGCTGGCAGGCTCACAGGTGGTGGCTCTGCGCGTGGGTCGGATGGAAAGGGAGGGAGAGAAAGCACAGAGGACACATCTCGAGGCTTCTTCAGGGTTCCCTGTGTGTGGAGGGGCTCCTCCTCCTGGTGGACAGGCCTGAGAGGGCAAGGAACCCTAGTGACCCTAGGGAGCATGGTCTGGGGTGCAAAGAAGGGAAGGACCGACAGAGAGTGAGGGTCCCGGGGTCAGGGGAGACCAGAGCACCCGATGGCAGCCTACAGGGGGTCCAAGAAGTTTCTGGTTTGAGAGCAGCAGCCCCTGAAAGAGGGTGGACATTAGGAGGAAAAGAAGGGCAGCAGGGAGGAAAGTGGGCGGAACTTGGGCCAAGAGGCGGGAGGACCAGGTGTTCCCGCAGTGCCCGGGTCTTTACCCACCAAAGGCTGCTTGGCTGGTGCAGATTGAGTGGCTGTGGAAGGAGAGCTGTGGATGTTCACCATTGAGATAACATCTCAGGGGCAGGAGCCACATTTCCAATACAGAGGCTGCTGCTTGCTGTCTGGTTCCTGGGTAGCTGAGAAAGGCAGCCTAGGGAATGGAATCTTAATGTTCAAGCCAGCCTGGGGGGGCTTCTTGTCCTGGTCAGCCAGGGTAGGACTGAGAAGACAATGGGCAGCACACTGAGTTGGGGAAGGTTTGAGATGGGGGCATGAGCTGATGGTGAAAACCTGGATCCATTCTCACACTGCAGTGCATGTAACAGTCACCCCCTGGTCCTATGAAAAGGCAGATTCTGATTCTAGAACAGACTGTCCAAGATGATGTCATCAGCTACATGTAGTTCTTTACACTTAAAGCATGTTAGAGGGAAATACAACTAAAAGTGTGCGTGCTCAGTCACTTCTGTCGCATCCAATTCTTTGTAACCCTATGGATGATAGCCTCCACCCATGGGATTCTCCAGGCAAGAATACTGGAGTGGGTTGCTGTGCTCTGTTCCAGGGGATCTTCCCAACCCAGGGATGGAACCCATGTCTCCTGCATTGCAGGTGGATTCTTTACCACTGAGCCACTGGGGAAGCCCTAAAAGTGTGCATTAGCCACATTTATAGTGCTGGACAGCCACTTGTGAGGCAGCAGAAGTGCTGGACAGCGCAGTGCTGGGTTTAAGCTCTATGAGAGTGGGGAGCTGTGACTGTTTCCTCTTCAGCTGGGTCCTCTTGGTCTGGGGGTCAGTGAATGGATGGGCCAGAGATGAAGTAACAAAACATTCAGCAAATACAGTGCTGTGTATGTTTGGGGGAACAGGCTGTGGGATGTTTTCTGTTCTGTAGTAGATGAACAACGTGGGGGCAAAAAGGAACATGGACCAGCGTTTGCACGAAGGTCCTTCTGGCTGGTGTGAATGGAGGCTTGGTGCTTCTGCTGTTACTTTCATTCTATGTGCTGAACTGAGACTTCTAACAACTAGTTAGGGATTTCTCCTGAAGTTTTTTCCTTGACACAGAGGGAGGATTTAGGCTAAAAAGACATGTTCCACAAAAGGTCTTGTCAGCTTTGCTTGAGACACTGCAGAAAAGAACTGATATGATAGATGCACCCTCTGTGGGTTTTTGATTTACTAAAAGATTCTTCTTGGATTAAGAAAAGAGACGATGGGGCTTCCCTGGTGGCTTAGTGGTACAGAATCCGCCTGCCAATGCAGGAGACACGGGTTCGATCCCTGATCTGGGAAGATCCCACATGATGAGGAGCAACTAATCCTGTGTGCCACAACTATTGAGCCTGTGCTCTAGAGCCCAGAAGCAGCAACTCTTGGGCCCAGGTGCTGCAGTTTCTGAAACCTGCATGCCCTAGAGTCCATGCTGTGCAATAAGGGAAGCCACCACAGTGAGAGCCCGCACACCAAAACTAGAGAGTAGCCCCCACTTGCCACAACTAGAGAAAACCTGCATAACACCAAAGATCCAGCACAGCCAAAAATAAATAAATAAAACTATTCAAAACTGAAAAGAGATTATGAAAAATTGGAAGAAACTGGAATCATCATGATTATTATTTTAAAGACACATTTCACTCTGAAACAGTGTGGGTGCTTCTGGCAGAAAAGGCGAGGGCCTTTCAGCCTCACCACCCATCTCCCTCCACCCTATACCTGAGTTCAGAGCCTGTTTGTATGTTCAGGTTGCCCAGGTTCCAAACACCCAATTCTGCATAGTAGCTACAGTGCTCACAATTGCTCAGTGTTAATTCAATATTTCAGAGTACTCTGTGCTCACCGGTAATCTTTTATTTTGTTGTCCCTCTGATTGCTAATTTCATTTCAATCATTTTTTCAGGAAGGGCTCATGAGTGTTTCATAAGCATTTTCATGTCGCTGTCCTTTGCCTCTATCTTTGAACACTGTCTTGGCTGGGTGTAATAGTCTCAACTGCTGTTTTCTTTCCCTCAGCCTTTGTAAGCGCTGCTCCATCCTCTGCCATTGGATGTGGGGAAGCCTGAAGACAGCTGATTTTTTTTTTTTCCCATACTGTGATTTGCATTTTCTTCATGAATTTCTGAAGTGTTCCTTCTTTTTGCTTCATTTCATGAGCTTAACCAGACCATGTCTCAGAGCTGAAAGCTTCATTTTGAATTCCTGGCACACTGAGTACTCTTTCAATTTACAGATTTTTTTTCTCAATTTTAGGGAAATTTATTTCATGTCCTCAAAACATCTTCTGGTGCATTTATTGGTGTTTCTACTTCAGTGACACCAGTTGTATTGGTTTCCTGTGGCTGCTGGGCAAATTGCCACAAACGTAGTGGCTTGAAATAACACAAATTCTCTTACAGTTCTGAGGGGTGGTAGTCAACCCAATCTCATCGGCTAAAGTCAAGGTCAGCAGGCCTGCATTCCTTTCTGGAGGTTCTAGTGGCCAGTCTGTTTTCCTGCCTTTTTCGCATTCTAGAACCTGCCTTTGTCTCTTGGCCTGTAGGTCCTCCCCCACCTTCAGGGCCAGCAGTGGGAGCTGGAGGGGGGGGGGTCTTTCTCGAATCTCATCATTCTGAGCTGGACTCTGCCTCCTGCTTCACTTTTAAGAACGCTTGTGATCACACTGGGCTTCCCAGGTGGTGCTAAAGAACCCACCTGCCGATGCAGGAGATGTAAGACATATGGGTTCGATCCCTGGGTTGGGAAGATCCCCTGGAGGAGGGCACGGCAACACACCCTAGTATCCTTGCCTGGAGAATCCCATGGACAGAGGAGCCTGTGGGGCTATAGTCTGTAGGGTCGCAAAGAGTCGGACATGACTGAAGAGACTTAGCATGCACGCATGTGATCACACTGGGGCCACTAGATAATCCAGAATAATCTCTGTATCTTAAGATCACCTCACTAGCAAAACTTAATTCCCCTTTGCCATGTAACCTAACATATCCACAAATTCTGTGAATTAGGACATGGACCTCTTTGATGGGCCATTATTCTGCCTGTTAGTAGCTCAGTTGTGTCCAGCTCTTTATAACTCCATGGACTGTAGCCTGCCAGGCTCCTCTGTCCATGGAATTCTTCAGGCAAGAATACTGGAGTAGCTTAGTTTCCCAACCAAGGATCGAACCCATGCCCTCAGCAGTGAAAGCACAGAGTCGTAAGCACAGGACCAGCAGAGAATTCTCTAATTTTTCCTTACTTTTAGAATTTTCCTCTTTTTCAATTTTTAAAAACTTCTTTACAAGTTCATTAAAAAAAACTCTCCTTTTAACTATTTCACCAACTTCGTGGTTTTATTAGATTGTTCCACTGCATGAAGTAACTGGGATGAATTTCCATCTGCTCCTGGGCTCACATTTCCTTACAAGTTGAGTTGTTTTCCATTCCTTTTTAAACTTTTATTGAAGTATGACACATACATATAGGAAAATGTACCGATTATAACTGCATAGCTCAGTGAATTTTCACAGCTAACAAGCCCATGCAACCAGCACCCCGGAAGCCCAACACCAACATATTCCTGGGCCCCCAACCCTTCCGCCAGCCACAACACCCCAAAATATGACCGCTGGCCGGGCTTCTGAAATTGCGGGTCATTACTTTTTCATTCATTCTGTGTAAAAATTAGAGCTGTACTGTGACTGCTTCTCTTGCTCTCATTGTATAAGACTCCTGGGTCGTATATGGTTGTGGATGGTTTATGATATCCCTGGTGTGAATGCACGGTGATCTATCTATTTACCCATCCTGCTGGGGTTGGCATTTCTGCGGTTTCCAGTTTCTGGTTGTTGTGATTAGCCCTGCTGTGAACGTGTCCACTGTGCGTCTTTGGAACACCAAAGACCTATTTCTGTCAGAATATACCTGGGACGGCTGAGTATTGTGGCACGCATATGTTTAACGTAAGAAGATACACTGAAAATATTTTCAATTTAGACTCTGGCTGCCAAGTTTGGGAGTTCTGTTTGCCCACATCCGTACCAACACTTGGTTCTTGTTCTTTTGCATTCTAGCCCTTCTGGAAAGTAGAGTGTAGTTTGAATTTGTACCTCTCTAATGACTGATGAGATTGAACACCTTCGTCCATTTTCCATTAGGCTGAATTTACTGGGCAGTGTGGGTGTTTGAAAAAATACATTCTGGCTGTGAGTTTTTGTCAGAAATACGTATCGTGAGTATGTACTCATGTGTTGATGTGTTGCCTTTAATCCCTTTAATAGTATTTCTAAATACAGAAACCCTTCATTGTTACATAATCCAAATGATGGGTATTCATGGGGGGGACTCTGGGTGCTGAACAAGTCTCTGTCTGTTCCAGGCTGGGGGTGTCCTCTGAGGCTCCACTGTCTTATCTCTGACATTGGTGGATGCTGTCTCACTGGACTGAGGAACGGTGTGGGGTGGAGGTCAAGACACATTCTTTTCCAGTTGGATACCCAGTAGAGACCCCCTTCCCCCCACACTGCTCTGTCACTTGTCACAGCCAGGGCACCAGACACCCCCCACCTGCAGGCTTTCTGCTTTGCAGGCTGGTCTGCTCGGTGCTCACAGGCGGGTCTGCTGTGTATTCCTCTGTCTGTCTCATACCGGGGCAGCTCCACCTGCATGTAGTCTGTGCTCTGACACAGTCTGGTGAGGCCTGGCTTCTCCACCAAGGACCTTCTGTTTGCCCCCTAGCCTACAGTTGGAGGGCGGGGGCCTCGGGTTCCTGACCCTGTCCTGCAACCCGAGCTCTGGGAGGAGCAGGAGGGTGCATGTGAGCTGTGGAGACCTCTCACTGGGTGGCCCATTGCCCAAGGAGCTGTCCTTCGGTCCCATGGGTGACATGCACACTCAGGGTTCTACCGGGCCCTTACTGGCCCTGGAGCCTCACTTCTGTCCAGTGGGTTGGTGCTCAGTCCCAGCTCTTCACCCCTTGGAAGTCCTGCTCTGGGCAGAAATGGAAAGAAGGCCTCAACAGTCGGTATCCAGAAGGTGGCGAATCAAGGCTGTAGCTGGGCTCTGTCTTCTGCTCATCTTGGGTCCCCCCTGGGCTCAGGCTGGGGTGTTCCTGATGCCAGGTTCATACCCTTTCCTTCCCTGATTGCTGAGTTTCTACATTTTGTTCATTTCCTGAGTGATGGGAGTGGATCAAACTGACATCAAAAGCTACAATCTCTTGCCTTCCAGTTTTTTTCCTTCCCACCAGGAGACTCACTGTTTCTCCGACTACTTTCTTTTGACTCTTTCTCCAGCTTCCTTTTCCCAGCAGGAAGCTCCCATCTTTCTTTCTCCATTTCATCTTTGCCAAGAGCTAAAAATAACACTTCCCACTTATTGAGAGTGTAGAAGAACCATGGCATGAAATAGGTTATTTGTCCTTTCTCTTTGCCTTTGACAGTCTTTCTGCCAGGAGATGCCCACTCTCTCCTGCTACCTTCTAGATGCTGCAGACAGCTTACAGGGACTCTGCCCATCTCCCTGGGCAACCACTTTAGGATTCAAAACACGATTTATAAAGTCATCACTTTCCAGTTTGAACTGAGAATTGAGTCGTGTTTTATCCTCCTTCTTCATGGTCAAACTCCTTCATCTCCCTCAGTACCACTTGTGAGCACTCAGTAAACTTAATGCATTGGGTTTTTAAAATTATGTCATAAATACTTCCACGTATTTGAAAACAATAAAATTGCATTTGTATGAGATTTTCTCGTTAAAAGCCCTTGAGTAAGTCCTACCTCTCCTGTGTCTTTTTGGGATCTTCTCCCTGCAGTGGTTGCAGCCCCTTTAGTCTGACCTCTAATCCCTGCAAGCCCCCAGTCCAGGGTGAACCTGACTTTAGGTGATGGGCAGGGAAGGGCTCAGAACTAGCCAGTCCAGGTTCCTTCCAGTCAGAGACTCAGCTAACAGAGCCAGAGGCCCAGCCACCAACCCGTGTCCTTTGCCACTGTCATGGGATGCCTGGTGGCTGCCAGGTGAGAGCAGCCAGGTAATCACAGCCTCCAGGTCCTGCCCGGGTCCTTCCAGCCACACCTACTTACTCATGGCTGGCCCAGGAGCTCAGGTTCCACATGTCAACTGTTAGGGGTGAAGAGAAGCAGCAAGGTGTATGGAAATGGCTGGCATATTACTGAGTACTTGCAGGCTGTGATGGGCTCACTTCACCTTAAGAGATTGCTTTGAACTTCTGTTTCACACTTTCCAGGCTTCTTTAGCTTAACTGGGGGCAAAAAGTGAATTGTATACAAACAAAAACAGAAGAGCTGCAACGCCCGGGGGCTTGGACCTAAAAATATCAGTTATGTAGATTTTGTCAGATCCGCAAAGAAGACAATTTAAAGGGGCTGTGATGTAAGACAGCAGCTTCTGTGACGTCTTCAGGGTTTACCTTCTTCAGAAGTGAGCTTGCCTCCTTGGAGGCCTCAACCAAATTCCCCACTCAACCTGGGTCACCCTCCCCCCTCCTCCTCTCCAGGAGCAGGGTGCCGGTCCACCCACCCATTTGCAGGGGCTCCAGGGGCTCCTAAAGTGGGTCTAACTGCAGCACGCTGGCTTAAGATGCTACCAGCATTTCATCAGTTTGCTAATACAGATGACTTGTCTCTTTGGGTGGGTTTTGTTTTTTTTTTTTAAAGTTTAATTTTGGCTGCACTGGGTCTTCCTTGCTTCATAAGAGCTATACTAATTCCTTTCGTTTTCCATATAAAATTTAGTTTTGTCAATCTACCCCGCCCAAAACATCCAACCAGGATTTTTGATTGAATCTATGAATCCATTTGGGGAGAGCTGCCAACTTAACTATACTGGGTCTATCAATCCGGTCCATGAACACATTATTTCTCTCCACTTATTTATGCCATCTTCTCAGTCAGCTGGCTTTCATCATATTCCTTGCCTCAACACCTTGTCTCTTGGATTCACTGACGGGTTGTGCGGCGAGCAGAGGGAGCTTAGACTCAGTAACATGACCACTGAGCCCTGCTGGTGGCCTGAGTCCAGGTCTAAGCAGTGCCCACATTAAGGGGTGATCTCAAGACATGGCAGGGGCAGCCTTGCAATTTGAAGGGACTGGGACCCTCTGATGTGTCAGGGCTCTGGAAAGAAGGGGTAGTCGTTGGGCCATATTGAGTGATAGGGGAAACTCTGGATGACCCCTAATTTTATTCATGGTAGGTGATGTACTGGGTCCCATCAGTATCTGGTCGGTGGAGCTTGTCCTTGCTGCGGGATTTCACAAGGCCTGAATGCAATAGCTTAACACATAGATCGTTAGGGGGAAAGGTAGGCATGACAGTGGTCCTGTTCCTGCCAGGGAAGGCATGGGAGAGTTTAGCCCCCAAATGGGGAGCCCCCAAATGGGCAGCTCTTAGCTGGGAGCAGCTAAGAGCTGGGAGCTGTGTGGATGAGCTGGGGTAGCCAGGCCATGAGGAGGCTGGAGACACCCGAGTCAAACTACTTTGCTATTTTTTTTTTTTCTTTTTGTCCACACTATGTGTAGGATCTTAGTTCCCTGACCAAGGATTGAACCCTCACCCTCTGAATTGAAAGTTTGGAGTCTTAACCACTGGAGCACCAGGGAAGTCCCCACTTTGCTATCTCAAAGAGAAAAACCAGGAAGGAGAACTGTGCAAGGAACACATTTTCCTCCCTGGTGATTCAGACGGTAAAGAATCCGCCTGAAATGCGGGAGACCTGGGTTCAATCCCAGGGTTGGGAAGATCCCCTGGAGGAGGGCATGGCAACCCACTCCAGTATTCTTGCCTGGAGAAGCCCCATGGACAAAAGGAGCCTGGCGGGCTACAGTCCATGGGGTCACAAAGAGTTGGACACGACTGAGCGACTGAGCACAGACTCTGAAAAAGAACGGGACTGGTGTGGACTTTGGTAGCTGCTCTCTGTGGGATTCTCATGTGATGAACACACTTTAGATCCCCGTTTAAAACATGACACTTTTAGAACTACCTGGACACGTGAGGCAGCACCACAGGAACTGAGCCTGTGGGTGAAGCTCAGCACCCTTCTGAGCCGTGGGTGAAGCTTGGGCCTGTGCCTCAGCCCTGGGGTCTTGGTGCTTCTTCCATCCTGAGCCCCCTCAGTCCTGTGAGGCACCCCAACATTTCCCAACAAAGTGCCCTTCTAATCTGAAAAGCCAGGCAGGGTACATCTCGGGATAGGACATATGTATTTAAGGTGAAATTCACATAATATAAAAGTAGCCATGTTAAAGGACTTTTCCTGGCGGCTCAGCAGTAAAGAATCTGCCTGCCCTGGAGAAGGAAATGGCATCCCACTCCAGTATTCTTGCCTGGAGAATCCCATGGACAGAGGAGCCTGGTGGGCTATAGCGCATGGGGTCACAAGAGTTGGACATGACTGAGCGACTAACACTTTCACTGCTGCTGCTAAATCGCGTCAGTCATGTCCGACTCTGTGCGACCCCATAGACCAGTAACTAATAAGAACCTGCTGTATCACACAGGAAACTCTACTCAATACTCTGTAATGACCGATATGGGAAAAGAATCTGAAAAAGAGTGGATATATGTATATGTGTACCCGATTCATCTTACTGCACACCTGAAACTAACTCAACATTGTAAATCAACTATATCCAATAAAAAGTTGTTTAAAAAAAGAAGAAAAAAGAGAAAGAATCCTCCTGCAATGCAGGAGCTGCAGGAGACACGGGTTCCATCCCTGGGTCAAGAAGATCCTCTGGAGGAGGGCATGACAACCCACTCCAGTATTCTTGCCTGGAGAATCCCATGGACAGAGGATACTGGTGGGCTACAGGCTACAGGGTCACAAAGAGTTGGACACGACTGAAGTGACTTAGCACGCACACATGCAACCGTGTTAAAGTGAATCATTCAGTGGCATTTGAGACATTCACAACCCTGTAACTTTCTAATTTTAGAACATTTTCCTCACCCCTGCAAGTAGAAACCTGGACCTTCCCACACCCCTGGCAGCCAGCACTCTGCTTTCAGGTATTTTAATTCAACATAAGACATGTTCTCAAAAGTCAGGTTCTCATGATGAATCCGTTCGTCAATGATACTTAGCCAGTATTTACATGTCTGGGTCCTCTAAGTCATAGAGATAGAATTCAGCAGGTGCAGGAGAAGCTGAAATAGATTATTTACACATCCGGTGGCCTCAAAGTGTAAGGAGTGGCTTGGCAGTTGACATTTGCTTTTTCTTTTAGGCTAAAATTATCTCTCTTCTTGTTCTGTTGTTCTGATTCACTCAGTGAACATTCCGACAGGCTTTGTTCAAGGAACTTTTGTGTATTTTTATTTTATTTTGATGGACAGAGCTCTTGGTGAATGGGCTGAGTGCACCAATGTGTATTATACCTTCTGAGCCTAACACAGACACTGCTGCTGTCAAAACTATGAACCAAAAGGTAACAGAGTCAGAGAAGAGGAAGTGCAATAAACAGGCACAGAGCAAACACATAAACAGAGGAACAGTAAAAAAAAAAAAAAGGTTCAATAAATAAGTGTATGAAAAAAGAGACCCTTCTTACAATCAGGCTTTGAACCTGGCATGGATAGGTGTGACTTGGGGACTTCTCTGAGGCAGGCACATCCTTGATGGAGGGTTTATCTTCTGGGGCCCAGAGGCCTGGGTAAGAATGGAGCTTGTGCTGATCTGAGGCCACGGCTGGTGGCAGGTCTCAGACATGAGCCATCCGGGAAACTGAGGCACAAGAAGAGGGAGGGAGAAAGAGAAAGATAAATACCGTATTCTAACAAATATATACGGAATCCAGAAAACTGGTACTGAAGAATTTATTTACAGGGCAACAGTGGAGAAACAGACATAGAGAATGGACTTATGGACATGGGGAGAGGGGAGGAGAGGGTGAGATGTATGGAGAGAGTAACATGGGAACTTACATCACCAAATGTAAAATAGGTAGCCAATGGGAATTTGCTGTATGGCTCAGGAAACTCAAACAGGGGCTCTGCATCAACCTAGAGGGGTGGGATGGGGAGGGAGATGGGAGGGAGGTTCGAAAGGGAGAGGATATATGTATACCTATGGCTGATTCATGTTGAGATTTGACAGAAAACAGCAAGATTCTGTAAAGGAACTATCCTTCCATAAAAAATAAATTAAATTTAAAAAAAAAAGAAGGAGGAGGAAATTGCTGGTCATCAGGAATGGGATTTTCCCAGGTGCCACAGAGCTTCTCCCTGCAGGGTCTTCACAGTCCTACACAGGAAACCTGTGGGGTCCCCGGTGGGCCAGCCCATCCCTGCTCCCACTTTCCACCCTACAGATCAAAGGGGAGGCATGTTTTCTCAAGCTTTATTTCCCATCCCCCCAACCCTCACCGGCAACCTCCCCTGTTCTTCCCCGTCCCAAATTCTCAGCTACAGGGATAAAGCAGGTGCCCACCGTGGGAGTGGGGCACTCAGCTGCACAGATGGGTCTGTGCAGGAAGAAGGATGGGTCTCAGCACTAAAGGACATTAATACTGATGGAGACCACCTGGGTCTCCAAAGCACACATGACTCGGGGAGGGTGCCTGAGGGTCCCAGGCATCAGGGTTGGTGTGCCGAGCGCAGGTGAGCCGGCAGGGACTGGCCCTGATGAGAACCATCACCAGAGTCAGCGTTCAGTTTGGGTCCCAAATATTAATAGTTAGATCATTATTGCTGAGTTAGATTTTTAAAATTTATTTATTTTTATTTATTTGGCTGCACCATGTCTTAGTTGCGGCATGCGAGCTCTTCGTTGTGACATGTGGGATCTAGTTCTGCAACCAGAGATGGGCCCCCTGCTCTGGGGGCATGGAGTCTTAGCCACTGGACCACCAGTGAAGTCCCTAGATTTTCTTTCAAATACGTGTTTGGTGTTCAGTCACTAAGTCATGCCTGACTCTTTGTGACCCCACGAACCATAGCCCTCCAGGCTCCTCTGTCCATGGATTTTCCAGGCAAGAAAACTGGAGTGGGTTGCCATTTCCTACTCCAGAGTATTTTCCTGACCCAGGGATTGAACCTGTGTCTCTTGGGTCTCTTGCATTGGTAGGCAAATTCTTTACCACTAGCACCACCTGGAAAGCCCAAACAATTTTTACTATTAGTGAAACTCTGGGATGTAGAGGGCATTATGCTCTGCTTTGGGAAGATGTTAAAAGGTACTTCTGTACCTTTTCCAAGATTTGTGTGTTAAGTTTCCTCTGCCTCTCTCCAGTCACTGCTTCATGGGTTTTCTGTCAGAGCATTTTCTGGTGCAAAAAAAGAATCCTCTCGAAGAAGCTTAAGCAAAGAGGAGTTGTGTGGCCTCATGTAACTGACAGGTTGAGGGGTGTGCCTGGTTTCAGGCTAGATCCCAAAGCTGAGCCACTCTGGACTCTCCACTATTCCTTCTCCTCAAAGCTGCTCTCTGCACATGCCCCATCCCTGCTTCTTCTGTGTTAGGTTAATTTCTACCTGGGGAGGAAGCTGGCCCCGGGCAACTCCAAGCTATACGACTGTTGCAAGCTATGATGCCAATGTGGAGAAAACAGTGAAGACGCTCTCTCTCCTACCTGCTTGGCCAGTCACTCTCCAGGGTTGTCAGCTCACTGGTTTTTATATCATGTCCACTGCTGAGAGTTGTTATCTGCAGGAGGGCTGGTCCAGTAGGAGCTTTGCAGCTGTGACCAGAGGCAAAATGTCAAAAGCGAGAAATCAAAAAACGACAAAGATCGTGGAAATTGCAAATGTGATGGCAGAAATAAAATTTCCAAAGAAAGCCAACATCTTATTAATAAGACCCCAGAGGAGGAAAACATATTTCAAGAAAGTTTCCCCAGGGACTTCTTTGGTAATCCAGTGGTTAAGAATTCACCTTCTAATGCAAGGTGAATTAATCTAATGTTTGATCCCTAGTCTGGGAACTAAGATCTCATGTACTGCGGGGAAGCTAGGCCTTTGTACCACACCTAGAGAGCCTGGGTGCTGCAACTAAGACACAATGCAGCCAAATAACTAAATACGGAAAAAAAAGTTTCCCCAAATTGAAAGATTTGCATCTCCAGATTGAAAGAGCTTGTTGAATGGTCAGCAAAACAAAGAAGACTAAAGATGCCCCATACTAAGGTTTGAAACTGCAAAACACCAGCATCAAGGAGAAGATCCCCTCATACCCTGCCAGAGGAAAGGTCAGATTGTGTTTCTGAAGGAAAATTATTTCTTACCTCAGCTGTGGGCCTATCTAAACTCAATGAAGAGTGAGGACAGCCTAGACACTTATTTATGCTGTGTCTAGGGCAGTCACTCTTCAGTGAGTTTAGAGAGGCCCACATCTAGAGATTTAGATGACTAGGGAGATCATAGGGAGGAGTTAGT
This sequence comes from Bubalus kerabau, assembly GCF_029407905.1. Lineage (NCBI taxonomy): Eukaryota > Metazoa > Chordata > Mammalia > Artiodactyla > Bovidae > Bubalus > Bubalus kerabau. The sequence continues at coordinate 14,239,779 of NC_073627.1, read as the reverse complement.
GATAAATGCAGAGAAAACTAAGCGAGTAAACCAAAAGGCAATCTTTAACTCCAGAAGAAACAAACAAACAAAAAATGGGGACTTCCCTGGAAATCCAGCTAAGAATCTATCTTGCAATGTAGGGGACACAGGTTGGATCCCTGGTTGGGGAACTAAGATCCCACATGTCACATGGTGGACTCAGAACAAAAACAAATGGTACATGAGGGACAAATAAACACAGTATACCACATGGTTCCCTTCTGGACAGTGTTCACTTGGTCACATTGATGTAAAATTGAGTATTGATTTAGCTAAAACAGCAACATAACTAGTCTCTGTCCGTGTGTGCATGTATAAACAAGAGAGAGAGTGTGTGTTAGAGATAGAGGCGGGGGTACGTCAGCGAAAGAGAACTATATTTTCACCTTCTGTAATGGAAAATTGATTAATGCCTAAAACTGAAAAGTCAGGAAGTAGGAATATAAGGACGTTGTTTAGAAGTTTGGAGAGACACAGCAAAAGAAAGGACTAGTGAAGACTGGAATGGGGAGTGAAAGGAATTCCCTGGCAGTCTAGTAGTTAGGACTTGGTGCTTTCACTGCCATGGGCCTATGGTTCAATCCCTGGTCAGGGAACTAAGATCCTACAAGCTGTGCAGTGAATCTAAAGAAAGAAAATGGAGAGTGGAACACAGGTGTGGTACATTTTCCACACCAAGCCCTAGAGAATGATGTGACCCCTGAAGCCATGTGCGTCCACAACTCATGAAAACAAAAACCAAATACAGTTTTAAAAACTCATTTTAATAGTATGCTTAAGAAGACCATCAGGAACAAATTCTTTCACATTTATGAAAACTTTTTTTTTTATTGTGGACCTAAAATATCAGTACGCTAGGAGACTTTCTAAATCAAAGGAGCCAGCCCAGCTCATGCGATAGATTAACTTCCTTTAGAATAAGAGTGAAACAGCCCTCTAGCCTGTGAGTAGCAAGCATCCTCTCTCATTGTCTGAAAACAGATGTGCCAAAGCCCATGTTATCTCCAGATGCAAAAATAGATACCCAAGTCTACTTATGTGTTGCTTCAGGCAGACAGTGCAAAACCTTTAAGCATTCCAAGGGAAAAACTAAATATTTGTGTGTGTGTGTGTGTATGCAAAAAAAGCATTAGTCCCTCAGTCGTGTCCAACTCTTTGTGACCCCAAGTATTGTAATCTCTGTCCATGGGATTCTCCAGGCAAGAATACTGCAGTGGGTAGCCTTTCCCTTCTCCAGGGAATCTTCCTGACCCAGGAATCGAACCCAGGTCTCTCGCATTGCGGGCAGATTCTTTACTGTCTGAGCAACTTCAAAATTAACTTTTATGTATGATGGTGGTGGTTTAGTTGCTAAGTCATGTCCGACTCTTGTGACCCCATGGACTATAGCCTACCAGACTCCTCTGTCCATGGGAGTGGGTTGCCATTTCCTCCTCCAGGGGATCTTCTCCACCAGGGATCAAACCCATGTCTCCCGTATTGAAAGTGGAGCCATTACCACTGAACCATAAATATATATTTCTATATTCTCTATATATAAATATGTATCAGTTCACACTCAGTCATGTCCAAATCTTTGCGACCCGATGGACTGCAGCACACCAGGCCTCCCTGTCCATCAACAACTCCTGGAGTTTACTTAAACTCATATTCATTGAGCCCCCATCCAATCATCACATCCTTTGTTGTCCCCTTCTCCTCCTGCCTTCTATCTTTCCCAACATCAGGGTCTTTTCACATGAGTCAGTTCTTTGCATCAGGTAGCCAAAGTCTTGGAGTTTCAGCTTCAACATCAGTTCTTCCAATAAACACTCAGGACTTATCTCCTTTAGGATGGACTGGTTGGATCTCCTTGCAGTCCAAGGGACTCTCAAGAATCTTCTCCAACACCACAGTTCAAAAGCATCAATTCTTCAGCACTCAGCTTTCTTTATGGTCCAACTCTCACATTCACACATGACTACTGGAAAAACCATAGCCTTGACTAGACAGACATTTGTTGGTAAAGTAATGAATGTCTCTGCTTTTTAATATGCTGTCTAGGTTGGTTACAACTTCCAAGGAGTGAGCGTCTTTTAATTTCATGGCTGCAATCACCATCCGCAGTGATTTTGGAGCCCCCCAAAATAAAGTCTCTCAATATTTCCACTATTTCCCCATCTACTTGGCATGAAGTGATGGGACCAGATGCCATGATCTTCGTTTTCTGAATGTTGAGCTTTAAGCCAACTTTTTCACTCTCCTTTTTCACTTTCATCAAGAGGCTCTTTAGTTCTTCTTCCCTTTCTACCATAAAGGTGGTGTCATCTGCATATCTGAGGTTACTGGTATTTCTCCCAGCAATCTTGATTCCAGCTTGTGCTTCATCCAGCCCAGCGTTTCTCATGATGTACTCAGCATAGAAGTTAAATAAGCAGGGTGACAGTATACAGACTTGACTTACTCCTTTTCCTGTTTGGAACCAGTCTGTTGTTCCATGTCCAGTACTAACTGTTGCTTCCTGACCCGCATACAGGTTTCTCAAGAGGCTGATCAGGTGGTCTGGTATTCCCATCTCTTGCAGAATTTTCCACAGTTTATTATGATCCACACAGTCAAAGGCTTTGGCATAGTCAGTAAAGCAGAAATAGATGTTTTCCTGAAACTCTCTTCCTTTTTTGATGATCCAGTGGATGTTGGCAATTTGATCTCTGGTTCCTCTGCCTTTTCTAAAACCAGCTTGAACACTGGAATTTCACAGTTCACATATTATTAAAGCCTGGCTTGGAGAATTTTGAGCATTACTTTGCCACCATGTGAGATGAGTGCAATTGTATGGTAGTTTGAGCATTCTTTGGCATTGCCTTTCTTTGGGATTAGAATGAAAACTGACCTTTTCCAGTCCTGTGGCCACTGCTGAGTTTTCCAAATTTTCTGGCATATTGTGTAGCACTTTCACAGCATCATCTTTTAGGATTTGAAATAGCTCAACTGGAATTCCATCACCTCCACTAGCTGTGTTCGTAGTGATGGTACCTAAGGCCCACTTGACTTCACATTCCAGGATGTCTGGCTCTAGGTGAGTGATCACACCATTGTGATTATCTGGGTCGTGAAGATCTTTTTGGTACAGTTCTTCTGTGTATTCTTGCCACCTCTTCTTAATATCTTCAGCTTCTGTTAGGTCCATACCATTTCTGTCCTTTATTGTGCCCATCTTTGCATGAAATGCTCCCTTGGTATCTCTAATTTATGTATAGCTTATATAAAAATATATAATTATAACTGTATTTATTATGTATATATATATATGCATTCATACCTATTTATTATGCACATATACACTCTATTTAGTAAATGTGTATATATTCTATTTATTTATTGTGTATGTGTGTGGGTGTCTCATGCTACATATGCCCCAGTGCTGACTATTGGAAAAGGAAGGACATAAGCATTTGAAGGGACTTAAAGGACTGTAAAGAGGTCCTTGGTAGTCGCTACAAGATGTAATTTCAGGACTTCCCTGGTGGTCCAGTGTTTAAGAATTCTCCCGCCAATGCAGGGAACACAGGTTTGATCCCTAGTCTGGGAAGATTCCATATGCTTCTGGGCAACTAAGCCTACACACCACAAATACCAAGACTTCGAACTCTAGAGCCTGTGCTCTGCAACAAGAGAAGCCACCACAATAAGCCCACTTGCCACGACTAGAGAAAGCCCAAGTGTAGCAGTGAAGAGTCAGTGCAGCCAAAAATAAATAAAATTAAATACATAAACATGTATTTTAAAAAGATGCAATTGCCCAGATCCAAAACTACTGACCTAAACACTCTCTGGAATCTATACTCTGTCCTAAACACTTGGATGATGTGTCCTCAAAATGTGAGGCTGAATATTCTGCCATCCTCACCAGACACATGACATTGCCCTTAACCTGCTTTAAGACAGGAGACTTATGAATAAGCCTCTTTTTTGGTTGTGTCGGGTCTTCATTGCAGCCGGCGGGATCTTCATCATGGGCTTGGGCTCAGTAGTTACGGGGCATGGGTTTAGTTGCTCGGCAACATGTAGGATCTATCCTGACCAGGAGTAGAACTCGCATCCCCTCTGTTGCAATCTGGATTCTTAAGCACTAGACGTCCAGGCAAGTCCCCCCTTGGGGCTTCTGCATACAGATTAAAACAGGTACAATAGTTTAAGATGAGTCTTTTGAAATTTTGACAGTTAGGAGCCTTTCCAATTCAAATGATCCAAGAAACTAGCCCCACAAATATTTTCTGCTGCTAATCCAATTTTAAGGCTTCCCAGGTAGCACTAGTGATCAAGAACCTGCCTGCCAATGCAGGAGACATAGAGATGCAGGTTTGATCCCTGGGTCGGGAAGATCCTCTAGAGGAGGGCATGGCAACCCATTCCAGTATTCTTGCCTGGAGAATCCCATGATGGAGGAACCTGGTAGGCTTCGGTCCATAGGGTTGCAGAGTCAGATATGACTGAAACGACTTAGTACTCATGCATGCAATCCAACTTTAGAAAAAAGAGAAGCTCTTATCACTCTAGTTCCCAGGAGACCCTGGAGGCAGAGGTCCTGGAGACTGACTGACATAGTAAGAAATTATCCTCTGCTGGCTTCCTCTGAGTGTTCACACAAAAATCGGTTTTGGAATGCCAAAAAAAGAATCCCAACTTGGTCATTTCAGGGCAGGATTTCCTTTAATTCCCAATTAAGTAAGCACTTGCAAGCATCAGTTCTATATAAACCCAGCTTGTGTCCCCATCGGTGGCTGTCCATCCATGAGCTGTCTGGCCTCTGAAGCAGTTTCCCATTATCGATTTGGTTGCTTAATTCAGAGATGAGATACGATCTGAACAACTTTCTGAGGACAGTGTGGTTGATGAGCTTTGTGCTGCTTCTGAGTCTAGCTCTCCAAGGAGTTACTCCCAGGATCGGCTCGACTTCTTTACTTATCTTAGTTTCACCCTCTTGACAGTCTAAAACCACCATGGGTGCTTGGAGTACTCGGTGATCAGCTTTTATCTCGTGTGTCCCCAGAAGAACAGTGTTTACTTAATCCTTGTAATGGGATCTGGGATCTGCTGCAGCACTGCTACAGGTCTGGAGGATCGATCCTCGGACATCTCCGTTAGGTTCTCAGCCACCTGAGGACACCTTGTGGTGGGCAGAAGCTGGTGTCCCTTGTTCTTGGGGCTGAGCAGGCTGTCTCGTGTCACTGGCAAACTGTTTGGTCAGACCATGTATCGACTTGGGTTTTTTTTTTTTTTTTTCTTTTTTCTTCTTAATTGAAGCCAAATTTAACAAAACTCCAGCTGCCTATGTTTCTTTGGGCTTCCTGCCCAGACCTCCCTGGGACTCTACCAAGGAAATTCACCAGTGCCCCTTAAGACTCCAAGTCAAGTACAGAAAACCTTAAATAAAAGTTGTAGGATCATCACTTAAACAGTGAGATCCGGATATCAGGAGAGCTCACCAGAACACCTGAGGAGTACTGAGGAGCCGGCGGGGCTCAAAAGGCTGATACCGAGCGCCCATTCAGGGTAGACCCCTGGTGGCCTCTGGTGGGTGTCTCTGATATCATGCCACTACACCGTGAAAAATTAATCAATTAGTCTAAGAAAGAAAATGAAGGGTTTCCCTGGTGGCTCAGATGGTAACAAATCTGCCTGCAATGCAGGAGGCTCAGGTTCAACCCCTGGGTTGGGAAAATCCCCTGGGCTAGGAGATGTCAACCCACTCCATTATTCTTGCCTGGAGAATTCCACGAACAGAGAAGCCATGAGGTTGCAAAGAGTCAGACGTGACTGAGAGACCGTTTTTCAAGAAAGTAATGCAAAATTTTATTTGCACCAACCTGTGGATTATAACCTGGGAAACTGTCTTTCGGAAAGCTCTGAGGACTGCTCTGCCTGTCACAGGTCAAAGCACAGTTATAAACATTTTTGAGACAAAGGGATATACATCAAAAGGCATGTTGACGGTTTACACAATCTAGGTCTGCTCATCCAAAGCAAATCTGGGTCATCATGATCCCTCACAACATTACGAAAGACGGTTATCTCCTGAGGAGTTATCAAGTGCTGACCAGGCCATCCTGATGGTTTACAAAATTAAGAAGGAATGTTCTCTCCTGTGGGCTTCCCCGGTGGCTCAGCAGTAAAGAATCTGCCTGCAATGCAGGAGATGCAGGTTGGATCCCTCGGTCGGGACAATTCCCTGGAGGAGGGCATGGCAACCCACTCCAGTACTCTGGCCTGGAGAATCCCATGGACAGAGGAGCCTGGTGGGCTACACTCCATGGGGTCACAAGGAGTCGGACACAACTGAAGCGACTTAGCAGGCACGCACGTTGTCTCCTATGGAGGTGTGGTCAACGCAGATGTCCAATACATAAAGCGGAGGAGGGAGGCAGTCCATATGGGCAGAAAAACTATTTATGTCTAAGTTTTTCTCATCTCACCATAGAACAGGAACTTTATTTCATCACCCTTGTGCACGTAGGTACATGTTTCGTCTTTACATAGTTGAGAAAATACTTCATAACTAATTTCTTTTTCTACACATTTTACCTTACATTCACAGTGGGATAACTTGGAGGAAAGGAGCGCCACATTCTAGCCCTGAGTCCAGCAGAGACAAGGGTGTGTGGCTGGGCTGCCCACAGTCTCTCTGCAAACCTGGGGCCAGCAGGCCATGTGTAGAGCCAGCTGCAGAATGGTTCTGGGGGCTCCTGCTGCCCACCGCTCAGGTAGTGGCAGGGGCCTGGGCACTGAGCTGGAGGCAATGGTGGTAAGGGAGGAGCAGAGGTTGGAGACCCTGCTTCAGATAGAAGGTAGGTGAGGCTGGTGGGCCAGGGTCCAAGTAGGGCCCAGTTCAGCTGCCCCGTGAGAGCTGGATCCCACCAGTGGGAAGTCCTTTCTCCCCCAGCATGAGATTGTCTCTCTGATCTGCACCTTTTACCTGAACAAGACTTTGTGGAAGTGCTTAGCACTTAAGCTGCCTCGACCCTTTTTCACAGGCATCGACTACAAGACCACCACCATCCTGCTGGACGGCCGGAGGGTGAAGCTGCAGCTCTGGTGAGTCAGGGGTCCCTCCTGACCCCTGAACATGGGATGGGGGGAGTGTTCCTGGCCCTTGGGGACTCTGGTAGCACCCGAGGGAAGATCCACTGCTTCAGCCCCAGCCTGACCCAATAGCTCCCTTGGGAGCTGAGATCTGCATGGGCCTCGGAGTTAGTCCAGAGCACGTGGCCTTCTTCTTTCTTGCTAGTGCCGAGGGGCCCTACGCTGTGACCAAGCTCAACAGGGTGGAGGTGGACAGGGGTGGGGGTGTAAGAGGCCAGGGTGTCACCCAGCTCTGGATTGGGTCTCTTTCTTGGTCCCTACTCCAGCAGCCTTGGTTCTGATGCTCTGGTGTGATTCTCCTGACCCTCCAGCTCCAGGGCTGGGTGACAAGGGTTTTCCTGCTGTGACTGACCCCTGGTTGCCCCCATGCCACGTGGCTTTCCTGACCACCATCACTAGCTCCTGTGTCGTCCCATCTCCTGGGCCACCTGCATGGTTCCATTCTCCCACCTGACCATGACAGACCTCTCAAGGCCATAAGTGTCTCCAGAGGGCCCAGAGCCCCTTCTCCCACCCCCACCCACCCCTAACCAAGAGCAGTAAGCTCCCAAGGCTGACCCGGGAAGCCTCTCTCCATGATGTCCATTCGATGTCCCTGTCCCTGCTGACTCTCAAATCTCTTTTCCCTTCCTTCCTCCCCAGAGACCTCCTGAGGGCTCCCCTCTCAATCCAAACTTGTCCTGGACTCAGAAGGCTGTCGTAACAGCTGCTCCTGTTTCCTTGGCATCTGAAATGCAGCCCCTGTGCCTGGTTGGGGTGGTCGGTCCATCTCAGTAAATGCCCTGAGATGGGGTGGAGTCCGTCCCAAAGTGCTCTTCTTCTTTATCCTGATGAATGCATCCCAGGATCACTTCCTCATATTGAGGAACATAGGGATGTATCCACAGGGCTGGCTTCATGTGATCTTTTCTTACCAGATCTTAGTTCCCCGACCAGGGATTGAACCAGCGCCCTTGGCAGTGAAAGCAAGGAGTGCTAAGCACTGGATGTCAGGGAATTCCCATGATGTTTTTGAGCTAATTGGAAGTGGAGTGACCCCACCGAATCCTCTGGCCTGTTTCTCCCTCAGTGTAGACTCACATTCCAAAGACAGCTTTATCTCCAAATTATACAACTTGTAAAAAACCTAAATTAGATTTATTGAAATGTCAGAATTATTATGTGGAAACCCATTACTCTGGAGAAGGGAAATGGCAACCCACTCCAGTATTCTTGCCTGGGAAATCCCATGGACAGCAAAGCCTGGCGGGCTATAGTCCATGAGATCGCAAAGAGTCGGACACGACTGAGTGGCTAACACATCACACTTCAACCCATTACTACTTTCTCTAGTTGACTTTTCAAATAATTAGAAAAGAGAAAGCGCCCAGGACATCTCAAGGTCCAGATCTCTCCAGGGAAAATGTGCCCAACATTTCATTGGGGGCTTGGACTTTCCTTTGGCATGGCCACTGACTGACAGTGATACAATGTACTTGTTCTGGCTCCCAAGTTCAAAAACTTTGTTGTCAGGAAGCAGTAATTTCTTCTTACAGGCCTCCAACATCTTTTCCAGGGACACGTCGGGTCAGGGAAGATTTTGTACCATATTCCGCTCTTACTCTCGGGGCGCACAGGTAACATCCCCTGAACTGGGAGGTCAAACTGACTTTAATAATGACTTTCGGAATGCTCTTTAATGGATACTTGGAGGACAAAGCAATTAGCTCACATATAAATTTATGCCAGAGTCTAAAGTTGTGCTGTGGACTGTTTGGTGACTCCCAAGCCTTGAGCATCGGGGGCGGGGGGTGGTGGTGGTTGCATGTTGCATTTGTATATACGTGTGCATGAGTGGTGTGCATTCACATGCATTTATGCATGTACATAAATATGCAGACATGTGGGTTGTGTGTGCACCACATTCACATGAGTGTGTGTCTGCACGTGCGTGGGAACTCTGTCCAGGTGGGTGGGCTCTGCAGTCCCCCCACATTCCATGTCCCTGGACCAGCTCATGAATGTGGGGAACTGAGTTCCACTACCCAACTCACCTTCACATTTGTGGGTTTCTCCATGAGCTTATGAAATTATCACTGGAAATGATCATATAGCTGCTACATTTGGCACATAAATTTTAAAAAATGTGTTTTGCGTTAAAATAAGTAGAATGACTGTTTGGCTCGTTGTGAGTGTGTGCCTGAACGGCCTGCGTGCTGGCCAGTCTGTCCACAAGTGACCGTTGCCTCCCCAGGGTGTGATCCTGGTGTACGACATCGCAAACCGCTGGTCCTTTGATGGCATCGACCGGTGGATTAAGGAGATCAATGAGGTACAACAGGGGCAGGGCTCCCTCCTTGTGGGCCCACGGTGGGGATGGGCAGGGGAGCCAGGGCACAAGGCTCCAGCCACAGCGAGGAGGACATGTCACCTCCTAGCACAGGATGAGGCCCTGCACACAGTCAGGTGGGTGGACCAGTGGTGACTAGGCTGCTCCCTGCTGGCACCCTGACCGGCCCAGCTGTCAATGGGGACGTCCAGTGGTCAGTCCCGCCCACCGTTGTGAGTGTCCTGGGGTGGCTGTGACAGCTCACCACAGACTGTGTGGCTGAACACAAAGGAAGCTCATTCTGAGTTCTGGGGTCAGAGTCCAAAATCAAGGTGTTGGCTCCCTCTGCTTGAGAGGAGGATCCTTCCTGCCTCCTGAAGCTTCTGGTGTTGCTGACAGTCCCTGGTCCTTGATGTGTGGACGCCTCACTCCATCTCTGCTCTGCCGTCACGTGCCTGCTTCCCTGTGCGTCGTCCTGTGTCCTCTCCCCTTCTTATAAGGACACAGTAACGGGATGTCGGGTCCACCTCAAGACCTCATCTTAACTAATTCCATCTGCAAAGCCCCTATTTTCAAAAAAGGACATATTCTGAAGTTCTAGGTGGATATCACCCCAGGGCACCTGTCATTACAACAACAAAGCTTGCGCCTGACCCTCTTCTTTCCTTGCCTCTCCGTCTCCCTTTAGCACGCCCCAGGGGTCCCTAAGATCCTGGTGGGGAACCGCCTGCACCTGGCCTTCAAGCGGCAGGTCCCCACGGAGCAGGCCCGGGCCTACGCAGAGCGCCTGGGTGTGACGTTCTTCGAGGTCAGCCCGCTGTGCAATTTCAACATCACTGAGTCCTTTATGGAGCTGGCCAGGATCGTGCTACTGCGGCACGGGATGGACCGGCTCTGGAGGCCGAGCAAGGGTAGGTGCTCCTCCAGGCTGCCCGGCAGCCCCTCCAGCGCTCAGCCTCCCAGGACCTGGCCCCAGGTCGCTGTCTCCATTCTCATAAATCAGAGCTTCTGCCCCTTGGCACTAGAGGCACTTGGGATGGAATGTCCTCTGGTGGGGGCGTCCCCTATGCTGTGGGTGAGCTGCATCCTTGGTCTCCCTGCCCCCGTTTGTGAAAAGCACAAATGTCTCCAGACTTTGCCAAATGCCCTAGGGAGTCAAAATCGCTCCCAGTTGAGAAGCACTGTTCTGAAAGTTGTTAGGACCTTGATTCTAAAAGGAACCAAAACCCTGGGTTGTGTTTCTTCTGTCTGATCCTCCAGGGGTTGAGGAGTGCCCTGACCGCACCAAGGGTGAGACGCAGTCTCTGCTCCCAGAAGGCCCCTTGGGAGCCCCGCTTTATCTGAGCAGGGACTCTGACTCATAAAACAAACTATGTAGGTGAAATATAAGTGACAGCATTTGCTTTTCTGGTGTGTTCTCCAGTATGTCTTTATAAAGCTGATAACACATTATTTTGGGTCAGCTACTCAGTTGGGAAGCATGTTTCCTGAAGCCCTTGGCCTCAAGCCCCAAAAGCTGGTTGCATGAATCCTGAGGAGACCTCATTGGCCATCGCCGGGCAGGACTCATCTCTCAGACCCAGTGCGAGGGACGGTGGTGGTCTCAAGTTTGGAGGCAAAGTGGGTTTAAAAAGACGAAAGCAGGACCACCCATTTCTAATTGCCACCCGTAGGCACAGGGTGGGACACTGGGCCTTGACGTCTTGCCCCAGAGTCCCAGAGCGGAGGGTGGACAGGTGTCCTGCTGCTCTGGTTCTGGCCCCACGCCCAGGACAATGCAAGTGAACCGGGTTTTCTTTCCTTTCCCAAGTACTGAGCTTGCAGGACCTGTGCTGCCGGGCAGTGGTGTCCTGCACGCCTGCGCACCTGCTGGACAGGCTGCCGCTGCCCACGGCCCTCAGGAGTCACCTCAAGTCCTTCTCGATGGCCACCGGCCTGAGCGCCAGGATGGCGCAGGGCCGCCCCTGCTCCCTCGCCTCCGGCTCCAGCCACAAGAGGACCAGCCTCCGAAAAGCCAAGGGCACCCACCTCCCCCAGAGCCCCCCCAGACGCTGCTCCAGGAACAACTGCAAAGTCTCTTGAGGACGGTGCAAGGCAGAGGAGGGGCACAGACGGGAGGGGGAGGCTGCTCTGGATCTAGATGCCCGCCAGTGTCGTGGTGACCATGTGGCCCCGAGCAATGAAACCGAGGCTGGTACCCCGCTTACCAGATACTTCTGCATGGATGGGCATGGGGCTCTTATTTCAGACATGTGTTTATAAAGGGAAGAACTCTTGATAACATGGAATTTTGAATGTAACGTATCATGATTGCAGTGCAACTTTTTTCTTAAAATAACTACTTTTTATAAGAATGGTGATATGTTTGTGATGAGTATAAATTCTAGGGACTACAAAAAGTGGAAATGGAGAGAGAAATTAAGAGTTTTCGATGCTATGAGGGGTCTTTTTATAAACCTCCTTTTTAATGTCAAAGCACTAATTTATAAAACGCCATAGATAAGTTAGAGATTACGCACAGCCAATTTGTCCAGCTTGTGTATGAAATGGATCTGATCAAGTTTTTGCTACGTTATTTACTACATTTTAGGATAAGTGATTTATATGCATATTTTCTGCAAATCTACATTTTTTTGTACAAACATTTTACGAGTTATGACACTAAAGGGAAGAAAATGCCAAAGATATTTCTAGTTACAGCAGACACACTGCAGCATGGTTACACCACGTCCAGACTGGCAAGAGAATGGCACTCGGAGCCATTTTCAGCTAAGAGTGAAGCGAACACTGTTTAAGAATCGATGTTTCTTGACAATAAAAAGTATACTCATTTCTTGGTAGACTCGTGGGCTGCTTCTTCCTGGTTTTGTGTACTTCCATCATCCTTGGTCCCATTTGCCAAATAGGTTATTGCCTATTTCAGTTACCACACCCTAACCCTGACTACAGTCAGGGCTAGAACCTGGCACTGGCAACAGGGCTGTGTCCCTGACCTGAATCACGGAGTAAAAGGATGCCTTTTCCTGAAAAGAACGCAGAGGCAGACAGTGGGGCCTGAAGGGCCAGCTGTCCAGCCTGTGTCTATACAGGAAGAGTGGGAGGTGCTCTGGCCCCAATGCATGGGGCATCACTGCCCAGCATGAGTGACGTCAAGATTGGAGCTGACTCTGCCAACACTCCCGGCAGGGCCTCCTTCCTGGTTCTATGATTTGACTCTGTGGCAGATGGAAGATGCAACAATGGATTAAAAAAATAACTTTCAGAGAAGAGAAAACACCCAGATGTCCTTCGTTTCTGTTAGTAATTTATAGTTTTTGTTTGCTTTTGGGGCTGTACCACCTGGCCTGTGGGATCTTTGTTCCCCAACCAAGGATTGAACCCACACCCCCAGCAGTGGAAGTGTGGAGTCTTAACCACCGGACACCCAGGGAAGTCCCGGATTTATAGGTTTTTAGAAATTTAAAGAAAGTGACACCTTCAGAGATGGTGGAGGTGTGGCCCAGAGGGGAGGAATGAGCTTAGCTGCTGCTGGTCACCCAGTCTCCTGGGCATGAAGGGGGACAAATGTCCACACGGGAGCAGGTGAGGGCACAGCAGGTAAGCCTGGAGGGGATGGTCCCTCTGCAAGGGGCTTCGGGCCTGGGAGGACTGTCACATCCTTCTCTCTGTTGGGCAGTGGATGGAGAAAGGAGAGTGAGGGGCTGACCTGCTGACCATGAAGCCAGACAGCTGAGGTGGGGTGTCACTTCCCCGACTGCGACCAGCAGAAAGGAGGAGGAGTCCATCCTGAACACAAGCCCCTCTCCCCACCCTTGAAGGGTACACAGATATACAAGGGGTAGGATCCCAAGGTGGAGGGGAGGAGGCTGGGGAGAGAGGCCTGGTCTCAAGGCTAAACCAGGCCCCTTTTCATTGTTTAATTGAAGGACCCCTGGGGCCACCAGAAGCTGGAAGAGGCAGAAGAGAGCCCTGCTCACCCCTGGATTCAGACTCTGGTCTCCATAACTGTGAGAGGCAGATCTCTGTTGTTTTAAGCCCCCCAGTTTGTGGCAATCTGTTAGAGCAGCTTAGGGCTCACACAAGAAAATAAGTTATGCTTCATAGTAGAAAGTGCTATCAAAGTGGCATCCCTGTGAAATAAAAACAAACCCTAATACAGTGGCGCTAGTGGTAAAGAACCTGCCTATGAATGCAGGAGACCTCGGTTTGATCCCTGGGTTGGGAAGATTTCCTGGAGGAGGGCATGGCAACCCACTCCAGTATTCTTGCTTAGAGAATCCCAATAGACAGAGGAGCCTGGCGGGTACAGTCCATAGGCTCACAAAGAGTCGGAGATTACTGAAGTGACAGCTTCACTTGTGAAATGACAGCATGACTCATGCGATGTAGAATGTATTAAGTACAAGCATGCATGTTTTGGTGGTGAGCACACAGAAATCATAACTGAAATGTAAACTGAACCCTGGAGAAACTGTTCTCAAACTTCACCATTTTCTCCTGTGGCTTCTCCGCTGGCAAAATCCACCCCCTAGTAGAAACAAGAACACCAAACTGTGTCCCAGCTGTTTGTAATTGTCTTTTCAAGCGTCTAGATTCAAAATATATTATGTACAATTATGTCTTCAATTGCCCTGTGAAAATTACTGCAATGCAGAATAATTTCCTAGACACAGAGTTTACAACTTTGATGAGAGATGATCCAGGCAAATATTGAATCTGCAAAAAATGTCAATTACGGGCTTGATAATATTTGTTTTGCCAAAGAGAAGGAGATAGAGATGCTTCCCTTTGCAGAAGAAGTGTGTCATCAAAGTAAATGTGGATTTGAAAAGCAAGCATGAAGCTGCATGTATTGGGGAACTGGAGGGAGGTAGCCGAGCTGTCATGGGGAGCAGGGGATATGCCCTAACACACCAGGAGGGTGGAACCCCGTGTTCACTCCCTGTGCCCAATGTGCTCTCGGACCTCTCTTCCTGCGGGGCCCCAACTTCCACTGGGGGTGTCGTCAGTGTGCTCTTGGACTTCTCTTCCTGTGGGGCCCCAACCTCCACTAGGGGTGTCGTCAATATGCTGACCTAGTGGTTGAAGCTGACAAAGCCTCAGAACAGGGTGGTTGTTATTGCAGATGCTCCTGCTGGCAGCAGGCAGATGGGTTGATGGAAATAATGGGAGCCACCTCTCACACAGGCAGTGGGTGCCCAATAGGGATCCCTGCCCTGGGGAGGGTCGGGCTGGCCCTGCCCCTCCTCACCTCTGACCCTGGATCCCCAGCCTTTGCTCTCCAACCAGCCTAAACTCAACAGTCAGAGTCTGGCTCCATCTGTTCCAGCTTGGATGGACTATTTAGGTCGGTGCCCTCCTTCTTCGGATCTCTGAAATCGCACATATTGCTCTTCTCAAATAAGGCTGATTTCTGCCCATCAAGTTTTGGCTTTAAATCCTACTGTCCCTTCCCTACCTCAGTCTAGAAATCAAGTGTGGACTATTGCTTCTTTCACTCTACTTTCCCATGAGAACAGTGGAACCAGCCCAGGCACAGAGGCCTCTGAGTCACTGCGGAGAGGAAGACAGAGACAACAAGGAAGTTCCATAGTCCACTTTGGTCTGAAGGTAGTTGCTCCAACTACCTCCTGCTGCCCTTCCTAGGCAAGGCAGGCCAGAGGTGCTGTCACTGCTGTCAATCAGAGATCATCAGGAACTCAGCTGACTCATCACAGTGAGAGAGACGGCACAAGGTCGAGAAACAGGGGCATTTCCAGAGGATGCTGGAAAGGATTCAGACTAACTTGTGCTAGAACACTTTGCTGTGTTCAACGCTCTCGGGGAGCAGGGGTGATTCTGGGATCACTGTCTTAGTAACTCTTACCTAGAAGGTATGAAGACTGAGCCAGGTTGAAGCTGTCTCTGCGAAGAGCAGCAGCAGCTCCGACTCCAAGATGGGGTCTGGTCTTTGCTGGCTCAGACACTGCTCCATTCTGGACTGTGTTCATGCAAGGTTTTGCTTTTATGCTGTGCCTATAAGCCAGAGTGGCCTTGTCCAGGGAGCTGTCATATCCTACGAGGCCCGCTATGGCCAGACTGTGTGTGTCAGAATCTCTGGTGCTCTTTCTGTGCCTGATGAGATGACAAGAAGATGACTGTCTCGGCCAGGAGTGGACTTGGTACTCAGGTCTGGAAAACACCTGTCTGCCCTGGCAGAAGCTGACTTCCTACTTCTACTGGAGGACAGTGCCTTGTGTAGCTCAAAGCCAGCCAGCATTGTCTGCTGGTTTCTTCATTCCTTGCCCCCACCCCAATTTTATCTTTGTTCCTTGGTCCACTTCAGAAATTAGGGGTAAGGATGGTAGCTTTTTGAAGGTTCTCTAGATTATTTTCGGAGAAGGCAATGGCAACCCACTCCAGTGTTCTTGCCTGGAGAATCGCAAGGACGGTGGAGCCTGGTGGGCTGCCGTCTATGGGGTCGCACAGAGTTGGACAGGACTGAGCGACTTCCCTTTCACTTTTCACTTTCCTGCATTGGAGAAGGAAATGGCAACCCACTCCAGTGTTCTTGCCTGGAGAATCCCAGGGATGGGGGAGCCTGGTGGGCTGCCCTCTATGGGGTCACACAGAGTTGGACAGGACTGAAGGCACTTAGCGGCGGCAGCAGCAGCTAGATTGTTTTACTAGTGAAACACTGTATCATATGAAACAACTTTATTTCCAAAGCCCTCTGCTTGTTGTAATAGTTTCCTACTGCTCTTGTATTCTGAGTTTCCTGTGGCTGCTGTAACAAATTTACCAATAGTAGAAATGTATTCTTCCACAGTTCTGGAGGCCACAAGTCCGAAATGGGTACCACTGGGCTGATGTGAAGGTGTGGGCAGGGCTGTGACCTCTCTGAAGGCTCTAGAAGGATCTTTCCTGCCTCTTCCAGCTTCTGTGACCTCGGGTATACCTTGGCTTGTGGCTGCATCATTCTGACCTCTGTGTCCATCTTCACATGGCCTTCTTCCTAAGTGAATCAAACCTCTCTCTGCTTTCCTCTTCTAAGGACACATGGGATGGCACTCAGGGCATATCCAGATAACCCAGGGTCATCTCCCGATCTCAGGTCTTTAATGGGGGAGGCTGATGGGCTGCCATCTATGGGGTCGCACAGAGTCAGACACGATTGAAGTGACTAAGCAGCAGCAGCCAAGATTCTTTTTCCAAAACAAGGTAATATTTGCAGGTTCCAGGGATGAGGACCTGATATCTTTGAGGGCCAGTCTTCAGCCTGCTACATGATGTACTGAATCACTGGCTGTGGTGATTTACAATATATATTTATTCTCTCACGGTTCTAAAGGTCAGAAGCCCTTAGTCTTAAGGCGCTAAGATCAAGGTGTGGGCAGGGCTGGTTTCTCCTTCTGGAGGCTGCAGGAGAAAATCAGTTCCAGGCCTCTTCCAGCTTCTAGAAGCTGCCATTATTCCCTGGCTCATAGCCACACCACTCTAATCTCTGCCTCCAGGGTTCCAGGGTCACAGTGACACCCTCTCTTCCTCTTACCAAGGGATGGCATTTAGAGCCCAATCCTCTCCCCATCTCAAATTCAATAATCCCATCTGCAAAGTTGCTTCAGCCATACAAGGGGACACATTTACAACCTTGGGTGGGGGGGTGTCTTTCAGCTGACCACACAGGCCCCTCCCCTCTTGCAGACGACAACCCTGCTCCTGGAGAAACCACCATCTCCAGTTCTGATGGTTCAGCAGGTAAAGAATCCGCCTGCAATGCAGAAGAGATGGGAGATGCAGATTTGATCCCTGAGTAGGGAAGATCCCCTGAAGGAGGGCATGGCAACCCTCTCCAATATTCTTGCCTGGGAAATCCCATGGATGGAGGAGCCTGGACGCTACAGTCTATGGGGTCGCAGAGTCAGACTGACTGAGGGACTAAGCACAACAGCACAGCCAGTTCTGTGCTGTTTTTCTTTACTTGTCTGCATCCAGGTCGGTATGCATCCCTGAACAGCGGGTTCCTGAGTCTGCCTGCTTTGAGCTTTGTGCAGAGTGAACTGCACATGGGTCTGCTTTTCAGTAACTTGCTTTCTTTGCTCAACATGTTGATAACTTACAGTGAATGATGTCGGATTTGTGATCTCTGAAGATTTAGCTTCGGGACCAGTGACCAGGCTTGATCACTCAAGAGCTTTTGTGTAGCAGATTTTTATTAAAGGGACAGAGAAAGCTTCTGCCCGGGGGCTCCGCATGCTGCAGCTGCCCCCAGGCACCACCTCCTCCCAGCCACTGCCCTTGCCCCAGAGCCGAGCTCACGAGCTAACCCGAGCCAACGGCCCAGAGCTAGCGGGGGTCCGGGAGGCGGCGGCGCAAGGAGGGGCCAGACGCGCACGTGACCCCGCGAGGGACGCGTTGGCGGCCCCGGCCTCCAGACCGGACTGGGGAGTGGCGGCCCAGGGCCCCGCCTCCACTTTCAGAGTCACCCTAGGGCTGCAGGTGAGGGCCCTGGCGGCGCGGACGACGAGTGCCCAGTGAGGCGCCAAGGGAAGGTAAGGGTCAAGTATGACGGTAAGGAGCTACGGAAGCGCCTCAACCTGGAGGAGTGGATTCTGGAGCAGCTCACTCGCCTCTACGACTGACAGGAAGAGGAGATCCCGGAGCTGGAAATCGATGTGGATGAACTCCTGGACATGGAGAGCGATGATACCTGGGCTGCCAGGGTCAAGGAGCTGCTGGTTGACGGTTACAAACCCACTGAGCCTTCTGGAAAAGATCCGGGGCATGCAGAAGCTGAGCACACCCCAGAAGAAGGGTCGTAGACCCAGCTGAACGGTGGCTCCACAGGACAGTCGATGCCCGCGCCCCCCTCCCCGACCTCGTAGCAACAGCAATACCAGGGGGCCCTGAGGCCAGGCCTGGTGCCACGAGCAGGGCTCCCTGTGCCCCTGGCCCAGGGGCCTCTTCCTTGCCCCCTCAGCTTTCCATTTTGGGGTTTTTTTTATTATTAAACTGATGGGACTTTTTGTGTTTTTATATTGACTGTGGCCCTTTAATAAATCTAGGATACGCCTCTGGTGCAAAAAAAAAAAAAAAAAAAAGAGCTTCTGACAGAGACATCAGAAGGGGGCCAGAGAATCTTGCTGCTGCTGCTGCTAAAGTCGCTTCAGTAGTGTCCAACCCTGTGCGACCCCATAGACGGCAGCCCACCAGACTCTGCCGTCCCTGGGATTCTCAAGGCAAGAACACTGGAGTAGATTGCCATTTCCTTCTCCAACCCTGGTCTTATCAAGGCCTTATTAACCAGACCCACTCCCACAACATACATCTTAAATTAACAAGATTAGAACTAACAATAGAAAGGTCTTACCAGACCCACTCCCACAACATACTTCCTAAGATAACAAGATTAGTCAGAAGGTTCTTGTTAAGGAGAAACATGTCCTCGAGCAAGATACTTTGTTATATTGACTAATACAAAGCAGTTTAGGAAAAAAAGGTTGTCCTTTTCTCCTCCTTGAGACCCCTGGACCCCTTCCTCCTCAAGGGCTCCAGACCCTTTTTCCTCCTCGGGGACTCCAGACTTATCAACCTGCCTAGGATTTGACTCTCTTGATTTGATGTTCATCCACGTGGACATAAGGGGTTCTGGTGTTCGCTTCTTGCCTCTCTGGTGTTGCGTATCTGTCCATTGATGGGTAGATGGAGTGCAACTCTTTTCCACTGGTGGCTAAATTCCCTGGCCTTGCTCAGTGTGTTTTATCTTTTAAAAGAAACTCTTTAATAACCCCTCAGTAGACAGACAACTCACTGGATGCCCAGCCCCCAGTGGAGGCATACTTGGTCACAGGGACACAGACAGCATTCCAAAAGCATTCTGAGAAGTGTTTCTTCCTGGGGCCTACGCTGTTAAAACGTTAGAGGGTGTTTTTCCTCTTAACAAATAGAAAGCTGGGTTTTAGTACAGAACAGATTAGTGCCTGTTGGGGGGGCTTTGTGTCCTGGGGAGCCCTGTGTCCCTGTAGGAGGTTCTGCGTGTCCTGAAGGGGGCTTTGTGCCTTGGGGGTTCTGTGTCAGCTGTGTGTCTGTGGGTAGCTCTGGGTCCTGGGTTGGGGGGCAGTCTGTGTCCCTGTGTCGAGGGTCTCTCTATGGGGAGGTGGAGGGTGGGGGTGGGAGAGTCTAGACATTCGTTTACACTTGACTCTTGAACAACACAGGGATTAGGGACACCCGCCTTTCACACAGTAAAGAAATCTGCGTCTAATTTATAGTCTTCCCTCTTATCCATGGTATCTACGGTTCTGCAGCTGCGGACCTAACCAACCAGGGTCGTGTAGGTAGGCCCGAGGCGTATACTCTTGAAAAAAAATCTGCGTGTTAAGTGGCCCCGCGTTGTTCAAGGGTCATTTGTACTTCCATTTCTTCACTTCCACCCATTTTGCTCTTTTCGCGAACATTTTACTAGCACACCTGTTAAAAACTCCACAAAGCATTATTTATACTGAGATGCTTATCCTTTTATCAATTAAAAATAAGAAAATCTCTTAATTTACATGATTTCCGGGGGGCGGGCTTGAGTTAGTGTGAGAGTCTGGGTCCTGCCTGCTCCTGAGGTTTGAGGAGCACGGCTGGGGTACCCAGTCAGGTGGTTCCCACTCTTAGCCCCGCGCTCCCTAGATGCGACCCCACCTCTCAGGTCAGGCCCCGCCCCCAAGCCGAGTCGACCCGCCCTCTTCGGTCGCGGCCCCGCCCCCCCCCCGAGACGTGACGCTCTCGGCGTTCCCCGCCCCAGCCCCGGCAGGCCGGGGTTGGATTGCTCGGCACTCCGCGGTTCCCTGGCTGCGCGCGCAGGCGGTGGGCCTTTCGCTTCCGGCCGCGGCAGCGTCGGCGCTGGCCAGACGGATCCCGGCGGTCGACCTCCCGGAGCGGCATGCGGCGCTGAAGCGCGGTGGATCCCGCGGCACCATGAACCTCCTGCCCTGCAACCCGCACGGCAACGGGCTGCTCTACGCCGGCTTCAACCAGGACCATGGTGAGGAGAGCCCGTCAGTGGCCCCGGCCCCCCCTGCCGCCGTTTCCCCTCCGAGCGGGGTCCCGCCCTCAGCCCTGCGGCGGCGTCCTCACCGGGTTCAGGCCTCATCCCCTGCCCCTGGCGTTCTCTCCCCTGCCCCTGAAGCCGCCCTCCTCTCCCAGGCCGCCCCTTTCCCCCCGGCCCAGTCCGCCTCCCCCCGGCCCTGACCCCCACCCCCATCCAGGTCGGACAGTGATGGGATTTTCCGGGGCGGCGTCGGTTCTTTCTTGCGGGTTTAGGGTCCCCAGCGGCCGGGACGGGGTCGCATCGAGGTGAGGATGCCCCTGCAGGCCCAGGACCTCGTCCGCGAAGGTCCTCACCTTTTCTGCTGATTGTCGTAGAATATGCCTCCGAACTCACTTTTTTTCTTTTGTTGGGTGGCAACCGGACTCTTCAGCCCGGCTTTTCGGGAGATGGCCTTTTTCGCCTTTCTGAAATCCTGCGTGATGCGGGACTGCGCCCCGCTCTAGCCCAGGGAGGGGGACCCGCGTCTGTTCTGAGGGTTCGCTTTGGAAGCCTGTTTGAAGAGGATCCAGAAGCAGGAACTGCAGGATCCGTGTCTGTGGAGCCAGTTTGGGGTAGAGTTACGTAGGCCGGGCGGGGGTCGTCCAGCTGTGTCAGCGCGTGGGCGCGTGGGGTGCTGGCTCCAAGGTTCTGACTGTAGGGCCCCGGGAGAGTGAAGTGTGTTCTGGGAACCGAGGCGAGGCCGGGATTTCCTACAGGGAGGAGCCCTGAAGGGCGGGAAGTGTTCTTGGAGGAATGGAGTTGGACGAGGGGAAAAATGTGGGATGCGGGCGGCTGGGCTGGGGACCGCAAGGGTTGTGGGGGCTGCTTTGGGGGCCAGAAGTTGGGCATCGGGCAGTGTGTGGCTGAACACTTTGGATTTTGATTTCCAGAGGAGGGCCAGTGGGTTTCTTAAAAGGTTCTGATAGCTGAAAACTCATTAAGGAGTTAACCGTGGTGTAGCAACTTCTTAAGAAATGTGCTTTCAATGGAAAGAAGTGACTGACTGATATTAAGGGCAAGGAGAGGCAGTCCTAAAAAACAAACACGGAAACACAAAGCTTACTGACTCTGTGGCCTTTAAATCCAAGATCTATACCGACACGACTGAGCGACTAAGCACACACACCTGTCTTAGGGCCAATGAGGAATCCTTGTAGTAGGCTTCGGTATAAAAATTGAGGCTCACAATAAAGCTAGTTATTTTAGAAACCATTGAAGTTTATAATTTTTTATAAAGGTTTCATCAAAGATTATTTAGAAAATACAGCTCTGGCTTTTAAATGGATATATTTCAGTTGTCTGAAAAATACACTCTCACTTTTGTAAAACCACCTCATTTGGTTGTAATAGTTAAAAGGAAAACTTACAGTGTTGCTGAAAAAAAAATGCATTTATACTTAACCTTCTGCTTACCCTTAGCTTAATTCCCTATAATTAAAATGTATGCCAGGTTATTGAGTTAGTTACATTTTGTTTTTATGTTGATTTTTAATTTTTACTCAGCATTTTTAGCACTCTGATTGAAACTTTAGCTTTAGAAACCTTTGCTCATAACTTTAAATTGTTCAAGCTTTTGACTTATCTTCTCCCAAAGATAAGTTGTATTACAGTTTTGAGATTCTGAAGTGTTGAGCTGTGTGCGTTTCTATAATCTGGCTGGTGTTTTTCTTTCTCTTCCCATGGGAAGGTTTGAGTGGACACACTTCTGTAGACTAGCTTTAAGATAGCAGGGACGGGAAGGTTCATGCCAACTGTTGTGTGATAACCAACTAAAATCAGTTAATTTACTTCTCCCACCCTGCAAAATAGCAAAGATAATGCCTAGCCTTCTTAGAGAGTGGTTTCCAGTCTTGTGTTTGTAGGACCTTTTTTCTAGCTTTTTACTGAAGTGCATTACTCTTACAGAAAAGTGCATGTATCCTAAATATTCAGCTTGGTGAATTTTCCAAACTGAACACACCTTCCGCAGCACCCAGGTTAAGAAACCAAATACCTTGGCACCCTGTGCTCCTTCAGGCCGCTCGCCCAGTCTAACTTGAGCGACATAGATTAGTTTTGCCTGTCTCTGTACTGTATTTTGTTTGTGGCTTTTTTATTCAGCATCGTGTTTGCAAGAGCTTTTTCCCCATGCTGTTGAGTGTAATTGTAGGTCGTTCTCATTGGTGCAGTATTTCTTCGTGTGACTACATCACAGTTGGTTGGTCCAGTCAACCTTTGGTAGGCCTTTGGGTAGGTTTCCCGGTTTGGGGCCATTTTGAGCATACGGGTGCTGCTGCGACCGTTCTGTTATCTGTCTTTTCGTGAATGCGTGTTGTCATTTTTACATGGCTTGTACACCTAGGAGCAGGATTGAGTGGCAGTCATGCAGACAGTTTTCTGCAGTGGTTGTCCTGGTTTGCCCTCCATTCCCACGCCTCGGCACACTCGTTTTGGCCATTTTGGTGGATGTTTAGTAGATCTCATTGTGAGGTATGTGTGAGATTGTATTTGCATTTCCCTGATTCTGTAGGTTTAGTAAGCATTTGGATATTCTCTTGTGAAATGTCCAAATCTTTTGCTAATATTTCTATTGGGTTGTCTGCCTTTTTCTTATGGATTTATAGGGATTGTTTGTGTATTTTATACAAGTCTTGTCAGAAATATGTGTGTTCTGGTGAAGACAAGTAAGATCAGTGCAGGCTTAAAACTTGTGGAAGGTGTAATAGTTGAGAAACAAAAGGAAAACTTTCGACTTTTGTATTTCCATATTTTCCGGAAAGCCAAGCTCTGATTCTTCTGTCCAGATTACATAATTCCAGTAACACAAAGAGGGAGTTACAACCCAGAATAAGAGATAATAAGTAACATTGCTCTTCCCAGTGAGTGTCAGACTCCAGGCCCAGATAAAGTTCATTTCAGAGCCTGAGAGTAAATTACAGAACAGATTCCAACTCCTGGGAAAGCTGTTACGGTCCTTGTAGTTTTATGCCTAACTTGGACAAAAAAAATAGAAGCGTGCTTTTCACATTGGGGGGATGGAGTGGTTGATAGAATAGAATAATGTCATCCCAATGCTGGAACAGGGATCAAAACCAGAAGAGACTCTGAGGGTGGCTTTGGCTTTCCGGTCAGTGATGTGTTGTGGTGAGGGTCCAGCCACTGCAGCTGGTCTTGGGGAAAGAAATGAAAGGTTTGGTGTTTCTCTTTCTGGTCACAAGCTTCATATGAGCCAGCAGTTGAACTTGGTGGTGTTGATGGAGATTAATGTGGTCTTGATCACACTTAGGCAGGTGAAGTCCAGATCACAGGGTCATCTTAAAACCTGAGTGCTTCCTTCACTTCCTCACAGCATCTTCAGTTGGACCATTAACAGTCTGGTGTGTGCCTTGGGGATGGTGACTGAGATGGGTTTAGGGAGTTAGGATTAGTTCCCGGTGTGAGTGAGGTCATGGAGACCTCAAGCTGCCTTCTAGAAGACACTCTGTACTAGCCCTTCCACCCCTTCTCCAACTGGATGTGTCCCTGCTTGCTGAGGTGGCCTGCTTTGTGGCTGTCCTTGCGGACTCTCTTGTTTGTCGTTGCCTCTCTAGGGCTTGGTGCCTGATACAGCCCTGGAGAGGTGTGTTGGGAACAGGGAGGCCAGTGGTGGGCATCAGAGGCTGGAGTTGAGGGACACATGGGGTGGCAGAGTGGCTGGTTCGGTAGCTGCTGAGCCCCTCTTGCGGGAGTTAAGTGTTGGAGCAGAGAGCCTGGTCCATGGGATGCCAGAAGGGCCCTGCGGGGGCAAGTGGAGTAATGTGCAAGCCCTTTGATAACAGTCCATGAGGAGAGTCATCATGACACATGCAGACCACGTCCGTGTGGCCTGAGCATCCACAAGAGTTCCTCAGAGAGGCCACTGTCTCTGGACCCCTTGCATGTGCTGCTCCAGGCCTGGGGTCTTCAGCTGAGACCCCAGTGAGGTGATTAATTTGTCTCTCTTACACTTTAGGATGCTTTGCGTGTGGGATGGAAAATGGATTCCGAGTCTATAACACCGATCCACTGAAGGAAAAAGAGAAACAAGGTAAGAGTAACACATTCTTGGTTTCTGCCTGTTCCCAGTCCTCAGAGTCTAGGTGCTGTCCTTCAGATTGGAGAGGAGTGGGTTGTGAGAAGTTGTTCATGGGCCTGTCAGCAGCTCTTCTCTTCCTTGTGTTGAGCTTCTACGAGCGCTGGGCTCTGCGGACTGGGTATAGTAATAATTCCGTGGGTCCTGGTGACCCTGGTGAATCCAGCACCTGCTGGCCCTGCTGAGAACCATGTGTGGCTGTGCCGGCCTCGCCATGCTTCGTGTCCAGCATGAAGTTGTGGGGAGCTGAAGTGAGAGGCTTGGATACGACAGGTAGGGCTGACTCTTAAAATAACTCTTTCTTCGAAAATACTATTGTGGCGATAAATTATAGTTGCTTTTGTTTTCTTATTTCAGTGTCTTTTTTTTTTTTAATTTCAGTGTCTTAAATTATGTTTTCATGGAATACAAGTTTTCACAAGCTGAAATCAGGAATTCTTTTCATAAAATAAAATAATGGTGGTCCTTTGCCCATTTGGCAGGAAAAATGAGTAATTTAACGGGTAGACTTTTCCCATTTGCTTCTTTCCTGTGTATTTTTCTTAAGCTTTTAGTGACTCCTAGTCCTTACCTGCCAACAGATGAACAAATCTCAGATAAATCATAAACAGTGAGAAACCTCCTTTTTCTTCCTCCAGTTGTGGTTTTGGTTTTTATTCAGTGTGCAAGTTCTATTTTCTGATGCAAGAACCATTTCTCATCTGTAAGAGGAAGTCCCTGCATTCTTATGCTCCCCTGTCAGCCCCCTTCCGTTTTGACAACTAACAGTCTACATCAGGGATTTTCAGATTTTTTTTTTCCAGCAGTGAAACCTCTTTGTCAAGTAAAATCTTCTGTAAAACAGCAAGTGATACTTTATTTCTAAATAAAGTAGTTTGTAAGCTGAAGTCTGTTCAGTTCAGTTGCTCAGTCCTGTCCGACTGCAGCACTCCAGGCTTCCGTGTCCATTACGGTTTCCGGAGCTTACTCAAACTCACGTCCATTGAGTTGGTGATGCTGAAGTCTGTAATTTCTATTTATTAGAGGAAGCCCAGGGCAACCAGGTGGTAACAGGCTCAGATCTGGGCCCACACTGTGTAGATTCGGTCCTGCCCTTCCCCGTATCAGGCTGCCGTGTGACCTGGGGCAAGAGAAACCTTGGGCAGGTTACTCACCTTCTCTTGGCCTCAGTTTCTTTTTGTGTAAAAATGAAAATGTTAACTGCCGACCTCCTAAGTTAATTGTGAAGATGGATGAATTAGGATGAGGGAGACACACGGGCTAGTGCAGCGCACACACCGCAAGTGCTTTGTAAGCTCATTCGCTCCTCATTGGTGGCAACAGTGTTACCTTTAAAAGAGTGAGTCTTTGGAATTAATGAGGGTTACCCATGGTAGTGGGAGTCTCCTCTCAGTCTTTTATGCTTCTGACTTCTATTTAATTTGTTTTGGTTGCATTGTAGATTAAGACAGTTCTGTTTTGTACAGAAAAATAGTTTTAAAGTATTTTGAAACTGCGTGCCTTGCAAATTTCCAGATGCCTTTTACCTAAATTGACCTAGAAACTTAGGAACTAGACTTCAGTGTCAAAGTTGAATCATTAGCGGCATATTAAAAGTTGCTTTCTAAGTAATGAAATGTTTACAGTGGATCTAGGATTTCTTATAACAGTAAGTGAAAACAAGAAGTATCTCAACCTCCAGGAAGGCTTGCTGTTGTCATGTTGCAGTGCTGTGTCTGATCCCCGTCCCTGCTCAGCTGCACTGTATCTGGCTCAGAATGTCACTGAGCTTCACTTGTGGTGAATTTTGCACTTGCCAGGGATCCAGCAGGGCTGTGTGGTGCTTATTGATGGCGTGTTTAAGGACTCCACCTACATGCGCTTGCAGGCTGGTCTGCTGCTTTATTTCTGGCAGCAAACTCAAAACAGGCAGACGACTTGACCTTGTTCCTATTTTATCGCCGAGATTTGCTTTCTGTGTGAGAAGGGAAGTGTGCCTGCATTGGAGGGTCATTCCCAGATCTGGGCTTTCAGCCTTGTCTCCGCTGTGACCATGGCTGTACGTAGGGGGACTGCACGACAGGCTGTGATCCGCGGGCATCTTGCAGTCACACCCACTGCTGGATGGAGCTGGCAGTGCCAGGAAGCCATCTTGGGCATCCTGGGCCCCCAGTGGAGGCAGCGTTCTCCTCCAAGGTGTTGGAGGTCCTGTGTCCCATGCACAGAGCCGAGTGGCTCGCTCAAGGGAGGAGTGGGAGCCCTGGGAGCACAGCCTGTGTGGCGTTCTCACTAGGGTGCTGCAGGGCCAGAGTGTAGGACTCTGATTCACACTCTGTATATCACACACACATCCAAGCATATCCTGGCAAGAAGGTTCAAGTCATAATTTGAACAAAGATGTGTCAGGAGTAATACAGTTGGATAAAATTATGTCTAAGTGGTTATAAAAATAAAAGGAGCACTAAAAGGTTAACTCCAGTCTTCATTTAGAAACACAGCCCTCCCACATTCCAAAGGTGCCTAGAACTTCTGTAGCCCACGCTTGATGAACTTGCAAGGTGCACAAGCCCCTCGTTTTCGGTGCTGCCTGACTCTTCTTCCACACCGCCAGTGCTCACACGTGTAACGTGGGCAGCCGTGTGTGGGGAGCAGAGGGCACACGGAGGCCTAGACGGGATGACTCGTGACAGATGGGACAGCAGGTGAGGCCACTTGTTTCTGAGCCCACTAAGCGCTGCAGTGGGGGTGGAGGATGCAGCGATGAATAGTGTGGGCAAGGTCCTTGGCGAGACCACTCAGTGACTGGAAATAACAGGTGGCCTGTCTGCATAGGGTCCATGATGCCGCCCAGTTCAGCACCTGCCTGACCTGACAGTCTCTCAGGGTCTTACCCAGGGCCCGTCATCCTCCAGTTTGAGAGCAGGTCGTGTGGGCTCCATGCCCTGTGTAGTCAGTCAGTCCAGCGCGTGGTGGGTAAGGGAACGAGAAAGAAGTGGGAAGCGTGTGAGAGGGAGGGGCTGAGCTGATGTGGGTGTAGGGGAATGGGGTTGTGTCCAAGCTAGCGATGGCTCTGGGGAGGGTGTGGAAAGGCACATTCCTAGCCTTGATGGTACAAGTTTAAATTGGTAGAGCCTTTTTTGTAGAATTTTGACAAACAGTTCATCTTCTATATTTGCGCACACACACACGCTCTGATCCAACAGTCACACTTAAAAGATTTTATCTGAAGGAAAAAACGGAAAAAGAGTAGACGGTCCATGCTGTGGTCCATGCTGACGTGAAGGCACAGCTGTGACGCGCCGTAAGAGCAAACAAGTTGGAAACTAGTGATGGTGCCGTTGGTTTGAGTTCAGAAGTACACACGTGATCGCGTTTACAGCTGTTCCTACTTTATGCTTTTCTGTGTTGTTTCATTTTTATAGTGATAATATGTGATTTGTAGAATGAGAAATAATTAAGCTATTTCTATTAAAACGCCTGGGAAATAGGAAAGAAGAAGCTGAGGGTTGCGGGGCAGATGCCGTGGGAAGAGGCTGGGGGGCTAATGTCATGCTGGAGGGCTGACTTCTGCCCCTTCAAACAAGAGCCTCTCAGTGGAGGGGAGGTTAAGCCGACACTCAGGACGTCCCTCTCCCCCATTTTCTTTCAGTTTCTGTATGTGTGTGTTTATTTTGGCCAAGCTGCTTGTGGGATCTTAGTTCCCAGCCAGGGCTTGAACCCAAGCCCTTGGCAGTTGAGAGCTCAGAGTCCTAACCACTGGACCACCAGGGAATCCCTCCAGTTTATCACTGTGAGGCAGATTCTATTGGAAGAGTGGGACATGTCAGCTATTGATTTGTGCCTGAAGCTTTCATCGGTCAAAGTTTCCTGGGAGCCTGTCTTGTGTTCTCTGCCTCTCCGTAGTTTTAGTCTGCTATATAGCTGGCCACTGGGCCTGGCCGCTTTAGAGACATGGGCGCGTCTCTCTGCTTTTTCCACCAATTGGCGACTCCTGTGGATCTTTCAGGACTAGCTCTTGGGGTCTGGGGTTCGGGGGCTCTAGTGGCAACCTTGGGCTTCCTTTCAGGAGACCCCCTCCTCTCCAACTACTTGGGGGCTGTGGCCCTTGGTTTGGGGGAGCTAAAATCCTCTGATTCTCCTGGAGTTTGGAGTCTCGCTTTTGATTGCTTCTGCTCTTCCCAGGAAAGCTTCTTGTTTTTCTTTCCTTGCCTCATTGGTTGATGCTGAAAAATCTGCCCTTCTCTCTTTCCAAAGTTAAATCCCAGAGGCCACGACTGTTTCCAGTGGTTAAAACTGCTTCTCTGTCTTAATTCTTAACCCTTAACATCTTTGTAATCTTGACATTGATTAAAAAAAAAAGGCATCAAAATGTTAGCCATAAATTAGGCATCCAGGTAATACAAAGTAATTCTGATTTCATGTAACACTGTTTCTTTTGTTGTTGTTGTTAGAAAGAGGCTTAGAGAAAAATCACAACCTATATCATTTAAATTAAAAATTAAAAAAAAAAACCCTTTGAAACAGAATGTAATTTCCTTTTAACAGAAATTTTGGTGTGATTTCTTTGTGTGAAGTACTTCAGTTTTTGTTTTTTTCCCTGATTGGTTCACTGTGCCCAGGTCACATTTCCGAGGCTGTTGTGCCTCCTGGCATTTCTTTATTCTCCCGTTAGCTTGGTCACATCTGCTAGTGACTCACTGCTTTTGGAACTTGAGAAGACTTGCAACTGACAAATCCAGCAGTAATGAGTTCGAAGTCTCAGTGCTCACGTAGTGTTGTTGATATTAGTCTGAAACATTCTCCCTTGGTTGGATAGCATTTTAAAAATGTATTAGTTACTTCTTGGCATAATTTACAGGTTTCTCCTGATATATTTGATTCTAGAACTTGCGCTGAGGAAATAGTTGCACTCCTAACAAACCCCCAGAACTCTTCATCTTGCAAAACTCTGTCCCCATTAGATACTGACTCCCCCACCCCCCACCCCCAGCCACCACCATCCCAGTTCCTATCTTTATGAATTTGTCTACTCTAGGGACCTCATATAAGTAGACTCATGCAGTATTTGTCCTTTTGTGACTGGCTTATTTCATTTAACATAATATTATGTAAACATAGAGGCCGCTTCTCCCTCTTGGCTATTGTGAATAATGCTTCTGTAAACAGGCATGTAAAAATATTTCTTTGCACCCTCGATTTCAGTTCTTTTGAATATACGCCACCAAGGGGGGCTGCTGGAGCATGCAGTGGTCTGGGGGACCACCATACAGTCTCCTGGAGCACCTGCACCATCCTTGCCAACACTTGTTATTTTCTGTTTTGTTTTGATGGTGGCCTAATTAGTGATTGATATCACACGAGTGATATCATATGATATGTGTCTTTGTCTTTGACTGACTTCCCTTGGTATGATAATCTTTGGGTTCATCCATGTTGCTGCAAAGGGCATGGTTTGTTCTTTTTTGTGGCTGAGTGATATTCCATTGTGTGTATCTGTCCTATCTTCTTTATCCATTTGTGTGTTGGTGAACAGTCAGGTTGCTTCCGTGTCTTGGCTGTTGTAAATAGTGCTGCTGTGAACATTGGGGTGCATGTATCTTTTCAGATTAGAATTGTCTCTGGTTATATGCCCAGGAGTGGGACCGCAGGTTAGTATGGTAACTCCGTTTTTAGTTTTTAAAGGAACCTTCATACTGTTCTCCATAGTGGCTATACCAGTTGGCATTCCCACTCACAGTGTAGGAGAGTTCCCTTTTCTCCACACCCTCTCTGGCATTTAAACAAATAACCCTTATTTGGTCTTAGTTGCGGCACCCAGGGTCTTGCATATTGGCCCAGGCTTCTGAAGTTGCAGGGCTTACTTGCTCCACAGCATATGGGATTTTAGTTCCCCATCAGGGCTCAAACCCACGTCCTCTGCATTGGGAGGTGGGTTCTTAACCACTGGACCACCAGGGAAGTCCCTCCAGCATTTAATATTTGTGGACTCTCTGATGATGGCCATTCTGACTGGTGTGAGGTGGTGCCTCAGTGTAGTTACTGCTTTGCATTTCTCTAATAACTAGCGATATCTTGTTGGCCGTTAGTATGTCTTCTTTGGAGAAATATCTCTTTAGGTCTTCTGCTCATCTTTTGTTTTGGTCGTTCGTTTTTGTTATTATTGAGTTTTATGAGTTGTTTGTATGTTTTGGAAATTAATCCCGTCTTGGTAGCATTGTTTGCAAATG
This sequence comes from Bubalus kerabau, assembly GCF_029407905.1. Lineage (NCBI taxonomy): Eukaryota > Metazoa > Chordata > Mammalia > Artiodactyla > Bovidae > Bubalus > Bubalus kerabau. The sequence continues at coordinate 14,208,976 of NC_073627.1, read as the reverse complement.
TTTTCTTCCAGAATGTAAGTTGTCTTTTTGTTTTGTTTATGGTTTCCTTTGCTGTACAAGAGCTTTTAAATTTAATTAGATCCCCTTTGTTTAGTTTTGTTTGTATTTCCATTACTTCAGGCTGCTAAGTCACTTCAGTCGTGTCTGACTCTGCGCGACCCCATAGACGGCAGCCCACCAGGCTCCCCTGTCCCTGGGATTCTCCAGGCAAGAGTACTGGAGTGGGGTGCCATTGCCTTCTCTGATTACTTCAGGAGATGGATCCAAAAAAGTATGGTTGTGATTTGCATCAGAAAGTGTTCTGCCTGTGTTTTCCTCTAGGAGTTTTATAGTATCTGGTCTTGCATTTAGGTGTTTGTTTTTTCTTTTGGTTTGGTTTTTTGCTATACAGCAAGTGGGGTCTTAGTTCCCCAACAAAGGACTGAGCCCACACCCCCTGCAATGGAAGTGTAGAGTCTTAACCACTGGACCACCAGGGAAGGCCTACATTTAAATTTTTAATCCATTTTGAGTTTATTTTTATATATGGTTTTAGAGAGTGTTCTGATTTCCTCCTTTTACTTGTTGTTGTTCAGTCATTTAGTTGTATGCAACTCTTTGTAACCCTGTGGACTGTAGCCCACCAGGCTCCTCTGTCCATGTGATTTTCCATGCAGAAATACTGGAGTGAGTTGCCAATTCCTTTTTCAGGAGATCTTCCTGATCCAGGGATTGAACCCAAGTCCCCTGCATTGGCAGGTGGCTTCTTCACTGCTGAGCCATCAGGGAAGCCCCTCTTCTATGTAGTGGTCCAGTTTTCCCAGCACTGTTTATTGAAGAGACTGTCTTTTCTCCATTGTATTTTCTTCCCCCTTTGTCATCTGCCTGCCAGTGCAGGAGATGTAGGAGACCTGGGTTCGATCGGTGGGTCAGGAAGATACCCTGGAGTAGGAAATGGCAACCCACTCCAGTATTCTTGCCTAGAAAATTCCATGAGGTTGCAAAGAGTCGAACACAACTGAGCAGCTGAGCACACTGCACAGTCTCCCCAAACCTGGTGAGTGCCAGGGAACCAGGTGATGCCCCTGGTGGCGGAGGCATGTCCTGGCCTGTGGGGTGGAGGATTCCTGGGCTGTCATGGGTCTGAGGCCACACACCAGCAGGGAGCTAAGGACTGAAGCGCTGTAGTCCTTTGAGTTTGGGCTGTGGCCACATCCTGTTACAGCCAGAGTTACTTGAGGTGGCTTGTGTGTCACAGGACAGTAAATTGTTTATAAGGAGAGCTGTGTTCCTTGTGGATAGTATTAAATACAGAGTCCTTTCTAGGGTTTCTACTAGGCCTTGAATTTGAAACTTCTCAAGTGAGCTGATGGACTTTGGGTCCATCTTGTGTGGCTCTGACTAGACAGGTAGGAGTCAATTCTTAGTTTAACTTCTGATTTTCAAAGGTTTGGGTTCCTTGCTTGCCCTCTGCTGTACCCTCACTGTGCCAGGAGCCTGTGGTCAGGACAGACCAGAGTAGGGGCTGAGGGGCCAGAGTTGGGGCGCCCAGTTGTGGCGTGAACTGCTCGGAGAGCAGTGTGTTCCTCTGACTCCCCACACTCCTCGTGGGGGTTCTGTCACTCCCCTGAGTATCGGGCTTCTTTCTGTCATGGAGCACAGCTGAAAATCTGCTGACACACTCCCCTTCACATAATTTGTGAACATTTGTGAACATTTTGGACTTCTAGGGGAAGAAGTATTTAAAAGTGGTGAAAAGGAATTCCAGCTTTTGCATCAGACCATTTGAAAATGATGCTTTCTCAGATCTTACATACTTTGCTGCACTTTAAATTATGAATTCAGATATTTCATACATTTTGCTATATTGGCTTCTTAGGTGCTCAGTGTTTATACATGAAAATACAGTTCTTGATGCTGAGAGGTTTGAAGCTAATTATTTTCCTAGCTGGTCACCATTTTCATTTCTGATCGTAGATACAGATTGCTGATTAAAAATCAAATGCTGACTGTTTTTACCTTTTTTTTTAACCGTAAAATATACATACTGACTTCTTTTTATCATTTCAGAATTTCTAGAAGGAGGAGTTGGCCATATTGAAATGTTGTTTCGCTGCAACTATTTAGCTTTAGTTGGTGGTGGGAAAAAGCCAAAATACCCTCCGAACAAAGGTAGGTAAAATAATCCTGCATTTAATAATGCGTCTCACATGTAGTCCTATCTTGAACTTTTTAGAGTATCTTTGTGTCTGGCCACACTAGATCTTCCCTGGTGGCCCTGTGACTCCTCAAGGGACAGAAGCATCCAGAAAGAGAGTGCTCTCTGCTGTTCCCAGGAGAAGAAACATGTGACCAGAGTCACTCTTCCCCGTGGACAGAGAGCACATGCTTTTCATTCGGGTTGACTGGATGAGGGCCTTCACCCCCATTTTGTCCTGGGTGTTCTTCTGCGGTGGGTGTTCTGTGCTGTGAATTCCGTTGAAAGCCAGGTGTGGGGAAGCGACTTCTGCAGAGAGCCATGGACTCATGGAAACGCGTAGAACAGAGAACAGCTGGGCTCTGGGTTGAAGAATGTTTTTCCTGGTGTGCATGTGTGAGCCTTTGTTCAAAGAGACGGCAGTGTAAAGGGCGTGGCTCTTTGAAAGTAAGGGAGAAACAGGAACTTTACAAGTTCAGCTGAATATCATGTGTCTGTAAATGTAGGTATCATTTGGGGCACAAGGAAGAAACCCAGTGAAGGAGAGTAGAGCAGGGGAAGAAGGTGGGGACAGACCCTGGGGCTTTGGGTGCCAGGTGAGGGTGTGGTTGGGAAAGCAACGCCAGCAGTTCTCAGGAACAGTCTCAGGAAGCAGTTAAGTATAAGGCTCAGCAGACGCGGCGGTTGGAAGAGAAGAAAGGGGAGCCGTGTTCACAGAAGAGGCAAGAGAGGGAAGTGAGTGCGGGCATCAGGCAGACGCGAGAGACGGGAGGAGGCCTGGGTGGCCACTGCAGCCCTAGAGGGCTGTTGAGTTGGAGCCCACTGGTGACAGGCTCCACCATGTCAGGGGCCATGGAGACCAGTCTCTTTTAAGGAGGCAGAGGAAAGGAGTATAGCAAGGGAGGTCTCCCTATAGAGAATAAAGATGGGGGTGAGCTGGAGATCTGCCTGAGACCATGAAGTAAAGAAAGAGGGCGGGCACGGAAATGCACAGAGTTCTTTGTGGCCCGGGGCAGGGTTGGGCCTGACTGGCAGTTTCTCAGTAGAGCCTGGCGGGTTGTACGGATGTGATGTGGGGAATGGAACCCACTCTCAGGTTGAGGGTTTCCCTGATAACACGGGCCGAAGGGCAGGAAGCCTGCCTGCTGTCCAGGTCATTGCCAGCATGGCATGGATGGGCAGGACTGTGGCTGTGAGTCCTGGAAGAGGCCCCCCAGAAGTGACAGTCCTGCAGCCGTGCTGGGGCCAAGGGTAGGTCTCTCAGTGGAACAGGAATTACCTGACCTGGGCTCCGTGGGAATAGGCACAGATCCTGCTGTTGGATCAGCCTTTGTCATATGAAGAATTTCATCCATCACTGGTGTGGAGTCAGGAGCCTGGCCCCACCTGTGGCACTGTTAGGGGAGGAGGGGGTCACTGCTCCCCACTCCCAAGGAAGCAGTGGATTGGATAATCTGAGGTCTCTCACCTGTAGCATCTTATTGTCAGTAAAAAAAAATTCTGAAGTAAGAGAGCCTCAGGAATCTTACAGACTTAGAAGAAAGCAATTTCTAACTGCACATTTTTAGTAAAATGTAAGCTTTTTGTAGTGTGCTAAAGGTGATTTTTAAGGAAAGAGCTTGGTCTTTATTAAACTTTTTTTTGGTAATGTCAAAATTACTTCTAAATATTTTCTTAATTGCCAGTTAAGATACACAGTGTTACAGTGTAAAGAATCTAGCTTCTTTGGTTTGTGAGAACAGAATAAAACAGGACTGGAGGAGACTGGTTGTCACGGTGACTAACAGGGTCCAGACAGGGTGCTGTTCAGGTAGCAGAGAGGCCCTTTCCTTTTTAGAAGGGAGTCCAGAATTTTGAAATACTGTTTTTGCTATTAACAACTATATTATTAAAAGACAGAATCCCACCCAGTACATTTTAAATTTCCAGTTCCCTGCAGCAAAGCAGCTCGCAGCCTTCAGAGGCCACAGGGAGTTGGCATTAACTGGTGTCCTTGGATTTTTCTCACTACCCAGGTCTCTCTTGTGAGTGAAAATTCATGCTGCTGCCTCTGGGGCTTCATCACGCTGTTTCCAAACATTTCTGAAAATGGGGTTCACCTGTTTTTGTGACACCCTTGACATCCTTCTGTCTGGACTTGTGTCTAGTTTGAGCCAGTTCATGTTGAGTTACAGACTTTCTGGTGTTAGGCTGCAGGGCCAGAGGAAGTTCATTGAATCACCTTTTGTGTTCAAGAGTAGAGTGTCCTTTGCCCAGAAAAGTTGTGAGCATTTGGTTTTGGAAAGATGTTATTTTCAATAAGGAGCCGTCTACTCACATGTTGGTGCACTTTGAGGAGGAGCTGACAGGAGAAGTTTATCACAGATGGTGTTTCAAGGAGCAAGAAACACTGCTTCATTTTTTAGTGGTTATGAATTATAACTAACCTCTTCAATAGTAAATACGTTCTATGTTAATAATTTTGGCAGTTCTGGTAGGCTGGTATTCAGTTCTTTCTTGATTTGAAACTTAGATGACACTTACCCACTCTTAACAAAACTGACCCCTGAATCCCACGGCCTGGACTGTTGTTGGTCACGTGTTGAGACCTTGAGGGGAACATTCTTTTCCTTCCATCCTCAGTCAGCTGTGACCTGACTGTGGAGGGAGCTTATTTCCCTCACCCCACTTGCCTCATACCCAGCTTTTCAAGTGGAGGGGAGGAGAGAAGAGGTCTGGACACACACTCCAGGGTTGTCTGTAGGTTGTCTCAGCCCTTCGGACGTAAACTGCTGATCCATCCTGATGGAAGCTTGTGGTGTGAGCAGAAGGCATTCTCCAGCTTGAAGCAGAGCGAGAACTCGGGGCCGAAGAACCCTGGCCCGGGTTTTTATGTGTCTGATTGCCTTTCTTTTCTTGATCCAGGCTTATCTCCAGCACTTGGTACCTGTGGTAGGGCTTGCTTTTCGGCTCAGTCTAATGGGACCCAGGAGAGAGAGGTGGAGAGAAGTTCGCCTGGAAGCTGGGCGAGGGTTGTTAGGGAAGAGGTTCGCGTGAGTATGTGCAGAGAGGCAGAGGCTGGGCACCTGCGTGAGCAGGCGTGCAGGAGAGTAAGGTGGGGGGCGGGAGCAAGTGGGTGAGCAGGAGGCGTGGCTTGAGGCCTGGGGGCGGGGCCTGGGAGAGCTTTCTATCTAGGAGCCTATTTTTGTAAGCTGGTTTGTAATTTTTATTTATTAGTGAAAGACCCTGTGGCCGGTGGTGGAAGACTCTGGGCCCACACTGTTTAGATCCCAGCCCTCCTCTGCCCTTTGCCAGGTTGCTCTGTGACCTTGGGCAGGTTGCCTTCTCTTGGCCTCAGTTTCTTCATGTGTACAGATGCGGAGGGTAACTGCCCCCACCCCCACAGGTGTTCCTGATGCGGAGACTCCCTCAGGAGGGCCTCTAGCAAGCCAACCCCTGGCCTGTTCGTTGTCGTGTTCATAAATTCTTTCTTGTTTCAGTGATGATCTGGGATGACCTGAAGAAGAAAACTGTGATTGAAATAGAATTTTCTACCGAAGTCAAGGCTGCCAAATTACGGCGAGATAGGTAGGTTTGGTGTCTCATTTTTCAAGGTAGAATAGTCACCTTCTCTGAAGATGGCTGAAATCATTTTATATTGAAGGAAGAGATGTGTTCGGGAAAACAATGTATAAAAAATAAGGCTGTAGTTTTTGACTCAAGAACATAGGACAGTGAGTTTCATTTGCCTCCTGGGATCATTTAGAGGTGAGCAGTCAGTGGGTGCACCTCCTTGGACCCAGCCCCGGGCTGGCCCTGCCCTCCAGCTCTCAGGCCTTCAGGGGAACCGTCCTCCCCGTTAGGTGCAGACTGAGGACGCAAGTTTTGACCCCTGAATTGCCTCCCTCTTAGCCCACGCTTGTCCACATCATGCCTCATAAATGTTTCAGTTTGAAGGTAAAGGAAAACTCAGGAACTGCTCACAGAGAGTGTCATTGAATCTCACCTGTTGAAAGTAGCCAGTCTCTCCCAGACATTGCCACCTGTGTTTAGTAGAGCACAGGAGTTTTTCCTAGTATATTGATCACAGTGGAGCAAAGCTTCAATTTGTATTGTGGCGTGGGGTGTGAATGGAGTCTGTCATCCTGCACTTGTAGGTAGACTTGATTCTTCCAGCAATGTCAACATTTAGGGCTTGTAATAATGCAAATCCTGGAGCCAAATCAAGGATCTGCTTTCTCACGTTTCTGAATTGTCAAGACATGTCTAAAAGTGTGTTAAGATAGAATTTCTGGCTTTGTGTCCTACTTGGTTCTTGCTCTATAGATAGAATTCCCCACACCAGCACCCTACTTTGGGCTGTACCTGCCTCTTCCTGGGTGGGAGCCTCCTTGCCCTTGGGTTCCCTGCCAACCTGCTCCGCACACCTCGCTACCCTGCTCCCGGGGTCAGGAATGGGAATGATCTTCTTGTATGTGGTTGTTGGAGGGTTTCTGTTTCCAAATAATAAGAACAAAAGCCACAAAATGTTTGAGTTTCACTTTGGGGGAGAGAACATTCTGATGGTGTTTTCTTCTTTCCAGAATTGTGGTTGTTTTGGACTCTATGATCAAAGTGTTTACATTCACACATAATCCCCATCAGTTGCACGTCTTTGAAACCTGCTATAACCCTAAAGGTAAGAATCCAGAGGAGGACCGATGGTGGAAATGGGCTTCTTGAGTCCAGACCAGGTGGGACGCAGACCCGTGCTGGGCGCCTCTCCTCCAGGTGGTCTTGGAGTGACGTCACCCTCGTGGTGGGTCCTGGAGCATGTGGGGTGCTGGGGAAAGGTCTGAGAGGTGCAAGCTCCCCCCACCCCGCTGTGAACTTGCCCTGGGTCACAGCCCAGCCTCCTTACTGTGGAACTGAGACTGCACCTCTTACCAGAATCTTCTGGGTCTCTCTTGGGACTTTTCACAGTGACTGTCAGCCATTCAGGAGCTCAGTGGTGAGCCTGGAATCCATGGTTTCATTAAGTTCTGAGGCCTTTCCTTCTTGTTTTCTTCTTTGCATGTGGCTTTGTTACTTATTGTATCATCTTTACTTTGCTTTGAAACTTTTTGGATTTTTCTTCTAGCTTTATTGAGATATACTTTACATAAAACTCACTCATTTTAAGTGCATCGTGTGATAAACTTCAGTCACTATAAACAGTCATGCAGCTGCCACCGCAGCAAGAGTGGAACAGCCCCATCACCCTGAGGCTTCCCAGGCGCATGCTTCCCCACCTGACCTTCAGGTTTTGCCTTTTCAGATGTCTCTGCTATCTTTCTCTTAGCTTACTATGTTTTAGATTCCTTCATTTGTGTGTGTGTGTGTTATTTTCATTTTTATTGCTGAGTAACATACTATCATATGGGTATACCACAGCTGTTGATCCACACCAGATTTTTTGGCTGTTAGGAACAGAAGCTGCTATGTATGTTTACATGCAGGTCTTTGTGTGGATATATTTTTTTTTTCATTTCTCTTGCATATATACTGAGGAGTACAATTGCTGGGTCATACTGTAATTATTCTTTAGATTCCACATTGTGTTAACGTACAGTATCTGTCTTTCTCTGACTTAGCAAAACAGCCTCCATGTCATCCATGCTGTTGCAGATGGCAGGATTTTATTCTTTTTTTTTTTTTTATGGCTGCATTGTATTCCATCAGGTATATATCCACTCTCTGTGTTTGATTGGAGCATCTAGTCCATGTTGGAGAAGGAAATGGCACCCCACTCCAGTACTCGTGCCTGGAAAATCCCATGGGAGGAGGAGCCTGGTAGGCTACAGTCCATGGGGTCACAAAGAGTTGGACACGACTGAGCGACTTCACTTTCAGTCCATGTACATTTAAAGTAATTATTGATAGGTGTGTACTTATTGCCACAAATTGTTTTAGGTTGTTTGGGTAGGTCTTTTTATTCCTTTCTTCTTTTGTTTTCTTCTTTAGTGTTCCGTTTGGATTCCTTTCTCTTCTTTGTGTGTGTATCTATTATAGATTATTGGTTTGTAGTTACTATGAGGTTTATATATAGCAATCAGTATGTATGTGTGTGATTATTTTAAATAGCTGACCTCTTAATTTCAAATGCATTTTAACGGCCCTACATTTTACTTCCCTCTCCCCACGATTTCTGGTTTTGGCATTGTGTTTTACATCTTTGTGTGTGTCCTTCGCTCCTTGCAGATGGAGATGATTTCACTGCTTTTGTCTTTTGGCCTTCCCGCTGGCTTTGTGTGTGGCTGATTTCACTGCTGCTCTATATTTGCCTTAGCCAGCGAGCTTTCCCTGTAACAGCTTTCATGTTTCTACTTGTGACCTTTGCTTTTTAGCTTAGAGAAGTGCCTTTACCATTTGTTTAAAACTATTTTTTCTGCATTGGATTACTTTGATACCTTTTTTTTTTTTTTTTTTTTTAAGTAAGTGTAAGATTTTTCTGGACTCTATTCTGCTCCAGTGGTCTGTGTTTCTGTCCTTATGCCAATATCAGGCCACCTTGATTTCTGGAACTTGAAGATAATTCTTGAAATTAGGTAGAATAAGTCCTCTGATCTTGTTCCTGTTGTGTAAGAATTGAAGGAGCTGTTCTAAGGCCGTTCACTTTCCTTGTAACTTGGGGACAGCTTGCCTGTTTCTTCAGAAAAGCCTGCAGAGCACTGTGATTACAGGTACTCTGTGATGGAGGGAGGCAGGCTCCAGCCTGAGGTCATAGGGCAGCTCTCCCGCTGCCAGGCCTTTGGGTGTGTTACAGTGTTTTCCATCTATCGTTAAATTTATTGTCGAGTTTTGGGATTTTTTTATGTATTTGTTAACAGATTCATTTCTAGATTTTACAATTTTGCATTCTCCCAAAAGACAGACATTTGATAAAGTTTATTTAATAATAAGTTCAGCAAATGTTTCCAATTATGAAGGCATCTCGAGGGAGCGAACTCTGCTTGGCTCCCTGCTGCCCTTAACTGGGAGAGGATTTTGTGACTAAATCTTATTTTTTGGTGAGACCTGGAAGGCAGAGAGTAGGTGTGGTTGTTTAAAAGCAGAAACATTGGGACAGTCCTGAGTCCTTGACAAGTTTCTTGTCTCCCTCTAGGCCTCTGTGTCCTGTGCCCCAACAGTAACAACTCGCTCCTGGCCTTCCCGGGCACGCACACAGGCCATGTGCAGCTTGTGGACCTGGCCAGCACCGAGAAACCGCCAGTGGACATTCCCGCCCATGAGGGCGTCCTGAGCTGCATTGCTCTCAACCTGCAGGGAACAAGAATTGCGACCGCATCTGAGAAAGTAAGTGGGTGTCCCTGTCCCACCGGAGATCATGCCTCTAGAGTGACCTCGCCTGCTATAGGGTGCGGGCTCCTGGCAAACTGGCCCTTCCCTGAAGATCTCAACTCCCTGAGGTTCTTTGCTCAGAAAGCAAGTCATAGCTGACACAGAGGGTCCAAAAGTCATTGTGTTCAGTTGTGCTCCGTCTGTTTGGCAGCGGAATTAGTGTTTCTCTTTCTGACTGGCTGTGGGAGCTAGAATTAAGATGCCGTTTCCTGGGCGGTGAGTGAACTGACGGCTCTCGGGGCCTCAGACAGCCTAGGGCATCTGCCAGGGGAGCACGTGCACGGGACTCCGAGAGGGCCACATGTGGGCTTGGGCTCTGGGCTCCCTGACCCTCTCTCAGCCCCTGCCGGCTGCTGTCAGACTAAAGAGACTTCGGTTCGTTCTCAGTGACAACGGGGAAAGTTGAGTTTTAGGTTATGTGGGCGAGTTTGGGAAAGACTCTGATGGGCTAATGGGTTTGTGAATAAAAATCATTTCAAAAAAAACTAAAAAGTTGTGAATCTTTGATAATGAAACACTTCACTGTTTTTCAAAGGGGACCCTTATACGAATATTTGATACTTCATCAGGGCATTTAATCCAGGAACTACGAAGAGGATCTCAAGCAGCTAATATTTATTGGTAAGAAAGCACGTTGTTTCACCCTAGAGAAGGGGCCCTGTGTGATCTGGCGGGAGAGGCAGGACCACCCACATGAGGCGGGCGGGCTGCTGTACTGGAAGGGGCTGGGTTTTTAGTGCACTTTATTATTACTGATTTAACTCTTTATCATGGGAATACACACAGAAGTAGAATATTACAGTTACCATGGACCTGTCATCCTGCATTTGTCAGAATTTGCCTGTTTGATTTCATCTCTCCACTGTCCCTCCAGTTTATTTTTTTGGTAGCGTCTTCAGGCAGACACTGGAGGCTTTGTTAGCCCATCCCTAGTCACTTCACCTCCAGTGAGGCTGACCTGGTCTCTCTGTGGTGGTTGTTACCACGTCTCACGGTGTCTGTAGCTCTGAGGGGGCTGCACCCCTGCTTGGGCAGGACCTCAGTCCTTGTGTCTGTGGCTTTTGCAAGTGTGGAGCTGCACTTGGGCTTAAGTGATACAAATGTAGCCAGTATCTGCATGTCACGTCTGTGGGGCCGTCATGCAACCCACTCTCCCATCTGTCTGCTCTGGGGCCCATCCAGCCAGTCCGAGTGACGCCCCCCACCTCGGGGGCCAGATCATTGGAGGGGAGTTTTTCTCTCCCGGGCAGCTTGTTGCGGTGGCCTCAGGGCCCCTGGGGTGGCAAGGTGGTCTGCTATTGGCACCTGAGGAGGGGCTCTGCCCTGGTTTTGACTCTGGTAAAATGACTGTCTGTCCTGACCACGGGGGTGTTGGAGCGGGGGAGCCGAGGTCAGGACTCGCTCCTGTGTCCACACAAGACCGAGACCCAAGCCTCATCTGCTTCCTCTGCAGCATTAACTTCAATCAGGATGCTTCCCTCATCTGTGTGTCCAGTGACCACGGCACGGTGCACATTTTTGCAGCTGAAGATCCAAAAAGGAATAAACAATCAAGGTAGGTTTCCCAGTTAGAAGGATGAAGCGTTGGCTGAGTGCTCGCCCACTGGGTCTGAGTCACAGGCAGGATGCTTCTCATTGGTCATTCATTTGATTTTCTAAAAACCAGTGCAGATTACGTGATGCTAAGACTGGCATCACAACTCACCCTGCCATTAGCTCCTTAGGAAATCTGATGAGGTTCCAGGCACCTTCTAGGGAGGTAGAGCTTGGTCCTGGACTCCAACAGTCCTCCTCGTGTTTGCTGTTCAGTCGATTTGGTGGCGGCAGCACCCTGTGCCCCTTCTGGTGGTGAGGGTTTCTGGGTTTCCAATAGAGCCATTTGTAACAGCTTAGTTATTTTGTGTGAAAGATAAAAATTAAAAGCAAAAATAGAATTTAAACCATTAAGGCTAAGCCGACAGTAAGGACAGCTGTGTCTCTAACTTTGTCATGTGACCACCACTTCCTTTCTTTGCTTCCTTGTCCTCACAGTTTGGCATCAGCCAGTTTCCTTCCAAAATACTTCAGTTCCAAGTGGAGTTTCTCCAAGTTTCAGGTCCCCTCAGGCTCTCCATGCATTTGTGCCTTTGGAACAGAGCCAAATGCTGTCATTGGTAAGTGGTCCTTCCAGGGGAGAGTGGCCCGGGTGTGATCAGCGCCATACCGGCCTCACTGGTGTTCCTTCTTCTCTTCTGGGGGTCCTGTGCGTCCCTCTCGGGGCTCACGCAGCTGCCTGCCTTCTGGGGGTTCCTGGGAAGTTGATAGGGCAGATCATTTGGTCTTGGAACCAATGACCTAAGAGGGTTCTCCCGTTGCTGCACTAGCTGAGTAGGTGCAGGTCAACACCCCAGAACAGGGAGCTCGCGGTCGAGTGTGCCCCTACCACGCGCAGATCCCTGAGGGCGGCTCAGCCTCCACTCAGGCTGCGCGGCGAGCTCAGTGCAGGCTGCTTGCTTTTCACCCTGAGTGACGCGGTCTCCTCTGCCCAGCGATCTGTGCGGACGGCAGCTACTACAAGTTCCTGTTCAACCCCAAGGGAGAGTGTGTCCGGGACGTGTATGCGCAGTTCCTGGAGATGACCGATGACAAGCTTTGACCCTTCACCGGGAGCACCGCGGCCCCTGGGTGCCCAGCGGCCCCTCGAGCTGGGCCTGGTGACGATGGGCTGGAGGGACGGCCCGGGACCTTGCGCGAAGCCACTTGTGGCTGTTTTCCGAAGCCAGGCCTCCTGAGTCCAGTGTTAAAGGAAGAATCAGCAGGGCACGGGGACACTCCTGCCGGACCGCCGGCTTCACCTTTCGCTTCAGTGGTTCTGCCGCATCCGCCACCTGCAGCCAGGGCTCCAGACAAACTGGGGGCACGTTGAGAAAAGGAGGGACAACGTGAAATCGTTTGTGACGCCAGATTCCATCCTTTTTGCTGAGTCTGTGATGGAGAGGTGAACACACGTGCAATCTTGGTTCTTTCTCACCAGATATAAGTGGGATTATCACACCGGCAGCCTTAGGAGGAGGAGGGAGGAAGCAGTTCTCCCGTCTAAACTGAAGAAAGTTTAGAGTTCACAGGCTTGGCGTCTCCCTCAAGAGTCACATATCACATGTCCCCCTCTTATTGGAGCCATTGGAATTGAGGCAGCGCCAGGCACACCCCGTGAGCCGCACCTGTGGCCTTCTGGCGACGCTCTGGGTCAAAGGGAGTTCCCCTTTACTTGTAGGGAACAGAGTAATGCGTAGACTTTAAAACTGAGTCATAGAAGAACGCATCGCTTAATTCGGAGGATACGAAGGGAAACCGGCGTCTCAACAAAGCAGTGCCCGGTCCTGTGGGCCTCGGCCGGCCGCTTCCACTTCCCTCTCACCGTCTTCTCTCCCCGTTTTTAAGAATAGCTGCACACTAACATTCTGGGAATGAGAGGCACATACTTTTTTTAACATTTGGTAACTAAAATAGGTTATGGGCTCTATATTGTTAGTACTACTTGAGGTATATATTTAATTTTCTTAAATTCCCTTTAAACTTAATTTTATGTTAATTTCAGGTTGCAAACATTAAAATCTGCAGCTGCAAGTTCTCAGTTCTGCCGGTTCTTTTACTGTCGTGTAATCAACTAACTTTGTCTGTGGATTTCAGTGTAAAGTATGCATGTTACTTTTATGTGTATTTAATCATGAAATTTAATTTTGCACACTTATTTGTAACATTTCTTTTAAATAAACATGGCTAATTTTGTTGTATTCTGTACCCAGCAAGGGAAGAGAATCGTATGTTTTAAAACCACAGCCCCAGTTTTGTTGGACTGCAGGCTGCAGGAACGGCCCAGTGTGCTTCGTGGCCTGACCTGTCCACGGCTGAGGGGGGCCGGGGCCCGGTGGCAGCGCAGCTTCGGGAGCAGAGAGGAAGAGAGTGGTGTTGCCTAGCAGTGTCCATCGTCTCTGGTCAGGAGGCTCTGTCTGAGGTCTCCTTGGGGGAAAGCCTGGTGTTGGGCCACCCGTCAGTGTCTCAGCCTTAACTCTGGGCCCAGGAGTAAGAGGGGGTATTTCACATCTGTATGATCACTAGTTTATATTTTCCACAGCACAATGCCTTTAGTGTATCTAAATATACATCAAAGTAGGAAAAGAATTTTGCAAAGGTTGGTGTCACGGTGTGTGGAGATGCTGCAAGCTGGTGAGGAAAGCTGGGCTGAGTGAGGAGCCAGCCCACTGGCCCTGGGAGAGGCCATACCTGGGAACACTCCATATCCAGAATGTTCTGGCACGCCCATTAAGAGCCCACAGTGTGGGAGCAGGTGCAGGCCCGCCACCCCGGGCACAGCCTTGCATGCTTTGTAAGGTGACGGCACAGGGGCGCCCTGGGTGGTGTGTGAGTGACCCCCACCAAGAGGTTCTGGTTTGTCTTCTCGGGTTTCCCCTTGGGATGGTGGCAGTACCAGTCTTGCCTGGGAAATGCCCTGGTAAGGCTCCTGGAGGGCAGGCTGAGGTCTGGAAGGCCGAGGGAGCGTGGCCTGTCCACCCTCCTCAGGCCTGGGCGCGTGGCCTCACTTCACCCTCTCAGGGAGGTGGCGGGAAGCTGTCCCTGGCCAGTGGGCTGTTGGGTGAACCTTCCTCGGTTCATTTAGGGACAGTAGCAGACTTGGTTTCTCAAACTGATAACCACTGATTTGTTGCCTAATGTAGGGAAAGCATGTTCTAAGCCAGGGCCACCTCTAATACCCCCCCTGGCTGAATCCTGCCGGCCCCTGAACATGGGTACAGAGGGGCAGACATGAAATTCTCATGTCCAGGGCTTCCCCAAGCCCCACTTGGTGGCTAGGCTGGACCAGCCTGATGCGTTTGTCCCCCACATGTCTGTGTGAACATTCAGGAACCACCTCTTGGGGCCCCGTGCACTGGACTCTCCTGCCTGCTCTCCAGGCTGTGAACGGGGGGTGGAGGGAGGGCTCCAGTGTGTCAGGTGGGGACAGAGCCCTCCGTGCCCTGCAGCCTCGCCCCTGCCCGTGCCCCCGGCTGTCCCGTCCGTCTTCAGTGCTCACCACTCTGCTCACCATGGCCTGGTAGGTGCGGCCCACTCCCCTCCTTACTTTGCAGCTTGTGAGACCAAAGCTTCTCATGTTTGCATTTCCTTTCTGCAACCAAACCAAACTTGTAGGTGATTTCACACAACTTAGTCCCTGGCCTCTTTTCTTTGTGTAAAAAGTATTTCATCAATTTTAGTACTTTTGGAACTTGTGCTGAAATTTTGGTCTTCATAGTGGATCAAAAAACACTAATCACAATGCAAAACGTTCATTGTAAGGTGAACACATACAAGAACATGACATGGGAATCAACATCACCCTGAGCTGCCGTCTCCAGAGACGACCTTTGGAACCCCCATGCCTTCGGGGTGAAGTCTGTGATTCTCAGTCGCATTATGGGGACCATTCTTTTAACAGTTCACAATTCAAGAACGTGTCAGGACGTACTATAATTGCCCAAAGATGCCTACTTGTATTTTTTGCTTTTATAAACATTTTGGAAATGGAAATCCTTGTGCATACATGTTTACACACTTGTCCACCTATTTCTTTGGATAATAGAACTGGAATTGCCAGGCCAGAGGATCTATATGTGTAAGATTTATCATGCCCGCCATGATTGTGTCAACTTCAATAACCAACACCTCATCCTCACCAGAAGGCTCTGAGCACAAGCTTTTTAATCTTTGATAGAGAAAAAAGAGCTCTGATTTTTAACCAGGTTGAGCGTTTTGGAATACATTTGCTGGCCATGTGAAATTATTTTGTATATTGCTTACTCATGCCTTTACTTATTTTTCTGTTGGTGTATTTTGTTTATAAGGACTTTAAAAATAATCACCCCATGTCATTTTTTTCACTTTGTGTTTGTTTCAGTTTGAGGGGTTTTACTTTGCTGTGTATCTTGAATCTTTACATAGTCTGATTGATCAGCCTATTTCCTTTATGGTTTCTAGTATTGGCTCGTGATTAAAACAGAACGCTTTTCACTGGCGTCAATGTACGGGTCTTATTTTCATTATTCAGTCTGGGCCTGATTTCCCAGCGTGTAATGAGGAAAGGGCCTCATCTTTCTGCACCAGATGGTCAGGCACTGCTCAAGCCAAGGGTGACTCAACCCCAGCTCCTCTTCCTGCCCCAGGTAATGGTGTCTCATCCACCTTAACCTTCTTTTCTACTTTGGGTGAAAATTACATAGTTGCCCTACTACACGGAGAAGGCAATGGCACCCCACTCCAGTACTCTTGCCTGGAAAATCCCATGGAAGGAGGAGCCTGGAAGGCTGCAGGCCATGGGGTCGCTAAGAGTCGGATACGACTGAGCGACTTCACTTTGACTTGCCACTTTCATGCATTGGAGAAGGCAATGGCAACCCACTTCCAGTGTTCTTGCCTGGAGAATCCCAGGGACGGGACAGCCTGCTGGGCTGCCATCTCTGGGGTCGCACAGAGTCGGACACGACTGAAGTGACTTAGCAGCAGCAGCCCTACTACAGTTCCATCTTTCAACTGATTCATTTATTACCCAGGGACTTATACTGCTTCATGAAGAACTATGTTGTGATTACATGGCTCTGCTGATCTTAAGCATTTTTTTTTCCCAGATGAACTTGAAAGCAAATGGAATAATAGCTAAAAATAAAATTTTAGTGGAATTCCAAAAACTCAAAAATGATTGTTTCTGTTTCTGAAGAGCTGAGGGACAGAGTGTATCAGGACGTGATAAGGACTCTCTCCCCATCAGTAACGCATATCACAGAGGGCCCCAGAAGTGCACTGCTAATCATGTTTGCTTGTTTTAATGGCAAAGCTATTCAACTTGTGTGGGAAAAAGCTGTGAGTCTTCCTTTTGTCCTTCCCATGTCCTCTGTTTCAAGAGGATAAGAATTATTTTATGGAATTACAGCTTGGAAACTATGATGTGTTTACATTTGGTTTTCTTTGTGTTTATCACGCACGGGGCTTGCTAAGCTTCTTGAATCTAGATTTATGTCTTTCATCAAATTTGTGGGATTTCCCAGCTGTTCCCTCAAATAATTCTTCTATTGTTGTCTCTTTCTTGTTGGGATTCAAGTACACATGTATGACACCTTGTATTACCTCACTCAGTGATTATTAAGGCTGTTCATACAGTTTTTAAAGTATTTTTTCCTGTTTAAAAAAATAGGACCATGTCATTGAATACCACTGAATGACCTGTTACTGCCCACTCTTCTTTAAAGACTTCACAGTATACTTTAAACTTGAGATGAATCTAAAACTAGTTTCTAATTCTTAACTAAGCTTTTTCATTCGCTCATGCACGTGAACGATTTTTACATCCTGTGCATACGTATAGTGCAGGAGTTAAAATCTTTGGTCATTCTCACATTTGGATCTTCTCAGAGCAAGTCTTCATTGATTTTCTTTCATTCTGTGTACTAGTCGTATGAACCTGCATGTCCTAGTACTGTGGGGTTGTATCTTGGATGTTGGAAATGGTATGTGTGTTGTGGATTCTGTTTCGTTTCTCTGCGGAATGCAGGGTTTTTTCACTTTAAGCATGTAAGGGCTCTGGACCCACCTGAACAGTGCCCCGTGATGCAGTTGGGTGGGGTCAAGACGAGAGGGGGCAGAGGAGCTGCTGAGAGCGCCAAGTTGAAGGAGGTGTGACCACTCAGCTTCGTGCTGCTGCAGATGGGTACGTGGTTTTGTAAGATGGTTACGTACTCTGTTCCCGTGATGAATCACACTGATTTCTGAGTGTTCAACCAACTCTGGCATCCTGAGATAAAACCCCAGTGGGTCGCGGTGCGTTGTCCTTGTTCAGTTACTGTTAGTTACTGCCAGTCGGACTTGCTGTATATTTAAGGATCCGTGTGTGTATGTGTGTATAAGAAATATTCGTCTGTAATTTTCTCATAAAGTCCTTGCCACATTTTGGCATCATGGATTTCGGGTTAGTAATTTTATAGTTTTGGCATCCATTTATAAAGTATTTATACCACAGCCACCAAAATAGAAACATACAGTGGATTTTTACAAAAAGGATCTGCGGCAACACCTAGTGAAATTTATATATATTTTATCTGTGAGAAATGTCACCATGAATAAAGGCTGTTTTCACCTGGGCATCTGTTCTGACGGTGCTGCGCACAGATGCTGGAGAAATATCAGACTCTCGAGAGTCCTCATCCTGGCTGCCAGTCAGAGCTCGGTCGTCGAGCACGGTCTGCGTGACGGTGAGTTTGTCTTCTGGGGGGTGTGAACTGATGAGGGCTAGTTACCTCAAAGGGCCAGTTACTTTCTTGGGCAGGTGCTACGGAAGAAGGTGTCTTGATCTCCAGAGCAGACGTGTGACTCCAGAAAATCAGTGATTGCGCTGTTCTGACACACACAGGAGGGCTGGACTTGGGTCCACCACGTCCAGGGGCCAGCGCCTGTGCCCACAGCACCTGTCCTCCCCGTGCCTGCTGGGCGTGGCCTTAAGATTGCAGATTGACACCCGCTACCAGTCCAGCCCAGAACAGTCAGACCATCTGAACACTGAGCAAGAATAAGAGCCACCAATCAAACCACTTTTCTAATTCCAAGAAAAGAGTTGTCTCCTGTTACTCCATTGAAGAGTTCTTCATGTTAAAATTATTGTAACACCCACTCTTTTGAAGGTCAGCCTGTGTCTTGGAGGACACCATTCAAAGCCTTCCGAAAATGGTCCACAAGGGAGGATGGGACGGCTGTCAGGCACCCGAAGTCCCCCCCAAGCAACCTCATAGCTTCAGGGAGATTAATTCCATCACAGCCCAGTTGGGGTCAAGACGGGCAGGGGCAGGACGTCTGTAAGAGGCCAGGCAGTCTCCAGAATCTGCTCTGTACGCAACGGCCAGCATATAGTCCATTTTGATCGAGGCTCCAAAGAAAATCCAGCTGGCATTCTGTGAAATTCCGCTTTAGGGTGCTTTCAGTTGTGATGTGATGAAGGGCAGACACACAGCCTTTGCAGCCCGGTTTCTGCAGTCATTTCAAGGCCTAGGTGTGCCTGACTCGGTCACATGCAGCAGCCACCTCTGGGCCCGGTGTTGAGCGGATGAATTTGCTTCCTCCCTTAGCAAATTCCCCAGGCATCCTGGGCACAACACGGGTTAAGCTCCACTCTCCTTTGCACTCCAACCCCTGAACCCTTCAACCCCTCGTTCTGCTCAGTGGCTATGTTGGGTCAGATCTGTAAGCTCATCACATAAATCATATTTTTTACCCCCACCTTCTTCCAGGTAAAACTTTTAGAAGTTGTACAGTATGCATAAAATAGACCATTTAAATCATTTTACAGAGTACAGTTCATGGCACCGAGTACATTCACAGTGTTGTGCAGTCTCCCTAGTTCCAGAACCTTGCATCATCCAGTACCGAAGCCCCATTCCCAATGGCAGTCACTGCCCATTCTCCCCACCTCCAGTCTCTGGCAAACAAACATCCTTCCTGTCTCCACTGATTTGTCCCAACCAGGGTTAGGACTTGAGCATATTTAGCGGGTAGGAGGTACAATTCAATCCCCAGCATGCAGTCTGCGTCTTGAGTCTGGAGTCTTCATTCCGTGGGAAATGCTTCAGATTCACTGGTTGTTTCAGGAGGTTCTTCCTTCGATCTCCATGGGGCCCCACTTAACAAGCATAGCGTGTTTACCCCTCACCTGCTGAAGGGCGTCGGGAAGGCTTCCAGATCTGGGCGATCACCAGTAATGCTGTCACCGGAGCTCCCCACAGCGGCCCTGCTCGCCTCCTCACTGGTCACTTGTGTCCTTTTTTTTGGTCATTCCAGATGGAGTTAATCTGCTAATTTTTTTCTTTTCAAAGAATCAGTTTTTATTTCATAGGTATTTTTCTTATCTCCTTTTTCAGTTATATTGACTGCTCTGGGGTTAGTTCATTCTCTTCTAGTTTAACGTAGAATCGTAGATGACTGAATTTTAGGTTTCCTCTTCTATAAGCATTTCTTGCTATAAAATTCCCTGTGAACTTTTAGCTGTTTTCACAAATTTGATATATTTTCATGTTCATTCTGCTCCAGTTTTCTAATTTCTTTTTGTAATTTCTAAGACCTCCTCTTTGAATCATGGATTATCTCAAAATCTGTTGTCTATGGGACTTCCCTGGTGGTCCAGTGGTTAACACTCTACATGTCCACTGCAGGGCACACGGGTTTAATCCCTGGTCCGGGGACCTAAGATCCCACAGGCTGTGTGCTGTGCAGATCAAAAATAAAGTTTTTTCCAGTATCCACAAACATTTGAGAATTTAAAAAATACCTTTATTATTGATTTCTACTTTGATTTCCCTAATTGTCAAAGAGCATACATACTATGTACGGTTTTAATTCTTTAAGTCTTGAAAAGATTTATTACCCAAGATTTGGTATATATTGGTGAAATGTTCCATGTGCATGTGAAAAGAATGTGTATTCTGTTGAGTAGAACACTCTGTCAATCACAGTTACATTGACGGGTTGTTCAGGGCTTATAGACTTGCTTTCTACTTATTTTTTATCAGTCACCTAGAGTTGAGTGTTGAAGTGTCAAAATGTAATATGGATTTATCTGTTTTAGTTCTGTCAGCTTTTGCTTCATTTAATTAATGTTGTTTTGAAGAATTGCTCCTTTTATCATGATACCATGCCCTTCTTTATTGGTGATAACTGTCCTTGAAGTCTGCTCTGTCTGAAAATAAAGTAGCTACTCCTGGGAATTCCCTGGCGGTCCAGTGGTTAGGACTTTGTGCTTTCACTGCTGCAAGTCTGCAAGTTCAATCCCTCTTTGGGGAACTAAGACCTCATAAGCCACGTGGTGTGGCCAAAACAGAAACACTACTCTTTCTTTGATTAGTGTTAGCATGGTTATCTTTGCCTGTTTACTTTTAATCTATATGAAATGTCTTCATATTTAGTTTCTTTTAGACAACATATAGTTGTGTTTTTTGATCCACTGACAATTTATGCTTTTTATTGGTGTATTTAGACCACTGATGTTCAAAGTGATCACTGATATAGTTGGATTAATATCTACTACATCTGTTTCTGTTTTGTACTGTCGTCTTTGAAAATGTTATGCCTAAGTAGTTGGTTGTGGGGTTTTTTTGCATTTATCTTGACTGGCATTCTCTGAGCTTCCTGGAACTGGGGTAAATTCTTACTCATTATTGTTTCAAATATTTCTTCTGTTCTTTCCATCTTCTCTGGCACTCCTGTTACACATAGGTTATATGCCTCATGTAGCTGCCCCATGGTCCTGGGATATTCTGTTTTTTCCCCCTAGTCGTTCTCCTGTTACCTGTTTCTACTGATACCTCCTGAAGCGCAAAGATTCTCTCAGTCGTGTCCAGTCTACTAGCAAGCCCATCAAAGACATTGTAGTTCCCTTACAGTGTTCTTCAGTTCTTTTTAAGGATTTCCATCTTTGTGCTTATGTCGCCTATCTGTTCTTGCATGCTGTCTACTTTATCCATTCGTCCTTAGCATATTAATCCTTGTTTTCAATCCCATCTGCTAACACCAACACCCTGTCACATCTGGTTCTGATGTTTGCTCCATCTGTATGAATTGTTTTCCTTTTAGTCAATTCTTGCCATTAAAAAATTTTTTGTAAAAAAAAAAAATTTTTTTTTTGTTTATTTACTTATCTGGCTACTTTGGGTCTGTTGTGTCATGCTGGTTCCTTTGTTGCAACACTCGGACTCTCAGTCTCCACGCTTGTATTTTCTCTTCTTTCTAATCTTGGGGCTAGTGGTTTGCCCTGCATCCTCACCTCCCTTAGATCTGAGATGAGTTGTTGATTCTCAGGCTGTTGTGCAATTTGTGTGTTAGGATGGATGGAGTGACGACTTCCCAGCTCCATGGAACCAGAAGCCAAAGTCCCTGCTTCATTTGAGACCGTTGTTGGGCGCTTGGAACCTTAGGGCTGTTGTACATCTTGGCACGGTGACCTTGTACCATTATGCAGTGTCCTTCACGTGTAATTGTCCTGAGTTCTGCTTGGACATTAATATAGTCCAACTTTCTTTTGAATGTTTGCAGGATTTATTTCTTATATCCTTTTACTTTTAACCTATTCATATTATTTAAAGTAAGTTGGGTCTTTTTGATCCAACTGACACTCTGAGTATGCTTAGACTGTTTATATTTAATGTAATTATTGATAAGATCCTACCATATTGTTTTTTTGCTTGTCCCCTCCACCTTGGTTTCCTGTTCTCTCCCTAAGAGAAATTGAGCGTTCGATTTTAATTTGCCTGTTGGATTTCTCCTGTATCTTTGTTACCAGTGATTGCACCGGTGGCTATGGCACGCAAAGCTCCTTTCCGGTCTACTGCAGAACGTTTCACCATTTCAAGACGGAAACGTAGGGATGTGTAGACCTTGGCCTTCCTCCTTTATACTGTACTTTTGTCGATACATATTATGTATATACACTGAGAACCCTGACAATGTTAAAACTTTTACATTGGAAAGTTAGGATATTTTAAAGAATTTAAGAAGAAAAACTATTTTATTTCCCCAAATATTTACCATTTCTGTTGATCTCTTCCTTCATTCCTGAAGTTCCAAGGTTTCTCTCTGCTATTACTTTTTGCCTGAAGAACGTCATTTAGCATTTCCTTTTGAGCGTCTCTACAGGTTAGGAATTCTCTCAGTTTTCTTTCATCTAAGAATATCTTTTAATCTGCACTCCTGATAGTTTCTATGGATATAATATTCTGGATTGACAGTTACTTTCAGCCCTTTGAAAATTTTCTAGGCCTATGGCCTCCATGGTTCCTGATGAGAAATTTGTATTCAGACTGTTGTTACTCTGTATGCCACCAGTCACTTTTCTATGGCTGCTTTCCAGACAAAATGTCTTGTTTCATAGCCACTGGTAATGCCTTGACAGGGTTTTTCTTTGGGTATATCGTATTTGAAACTCTGTGAATCTTTAGAATTATATTTGGGACATTTTCAGGCATCAATTTAAAAAATATTTGTTTTAAACATTAATGTCTTCCTCCTCTTACTGGAAATTCACTAAGCCAGCGTATATTAGATCTCTTTATATTATCCCACAGGTCCCTGAGCCTAAGGTTTGTTTCCAAGCATCTTTCTGTTGATCCACTGGATTTTTTATGTTATTATTTTTTTGTTATTTTTTAAGTTCTATAGCTCTTGGTTCATTTCAAGAGCATCTGCCTCTACTTCATGGAGTTTGGTTACAATAATTAAAGCCATAGAAAGCTAATGTCCTTTTCCAATTATTCCAACATACTTCAACTGACATGTTAACTTTCTTTCCCCTTAAGAGATTTTCCTGGCATAAAGAGATTTTGTGCATTCTGGACATTGTTCATTTTATGAATCTGAGTCCTGTTTAAATCCTCTAGTGAATGCAGCATCTTTTTTTTTTTTTTTTCTAAGCAGGCAAATAACCTAGCTAGATTCAGACTAAACAGGCTGACCTGCCCTCTGTAGGCTGTAGTTTGGGGTTAGTTGTTTGCCAAGCTCTGCAGTGGTATCTGGGGCCAATCTTTATGGGAGTTTGTTCAATTAATGAAGCTTTTGCTTTGCTTCCTCAAGGTCAATTCCAGGCATGTGCAGCTGAGGGTGAGCCCAGAATGCCATACCTAGCCCTAGGGAGTCTTCCTCTAATGTCCTGTCTCCCACGTACCCCCTTTTCTGGCCTTTGGCTAAAAAGTTCAGGCTTTAGCCTGTGTGTGATGGTGTACACTTCTTGGGGCCAAAGATAAGTATTTCTACCCTCCTCTCTCCCTGACCTTCTTTGGACTAGAAAGAAGTCCCCTTGCCTAGTTCCTCTTTTGAATCCTCAGTGTCTCCAGGGCTACTGCTTACAAGTGTAGTTTTGTGACTCCCCTCCCCATGTCCCACAGGGGTCCCCGCTTTCCTCATGGGGAGAGGGCTTCTCTTGGGTATTCTGTTCATTCCTGAGATGCAGCTCTTACATTCAGGCTGTCCTGGAAGTTGACACTAGGAGATACAAGAGGGAAGAAAAATTCAAGAAAACAGTCACCACACTGGTTGTTCTTACAGTTTTAATACTCCTGCTGTTTCTTTTTTCAGAGAATAGATATGATAGATGCTTTATTTATTCAGCTAATGGTTGAGACATAGGGCAGAGTGTGGGACCTCAGGACATTTCTAAAATCAGAAATTTTGTGCCTCATCAGAGGTCACCTGAGACCCGTGTTAAAATCTCATTTCGTACTGCTGTGCACATAAACGTGGAGGGAGAGGTTGCAAGAGACGAGTCAAGTTAGCACAGTGTTCCATGAAGACCTGCGCCACCATGTAAGCCACTCCATCCACGGAGTCTCTCCCCTCCCAGGCTTAGGCCTCAACTCACCATATGGTGACCAGACGCAGGGTCATGACGCGCCCCAACGCCTGCCTTTCTTTCTCCTGCCTGGGCTGTGCCACACTGCATGCAGGATCTCAGCTCAGTGATGAGAGATGGAACCTGTGCCCCTGGCAGTGGAAGCGTGGAGTCCTAACCACTGGGAGCCAGGGAATGCCCCCCAGTGTCTTCCTTACGACAAAATATGGCCTAAATGTGGGCCTCCTCACAATAGCTTGGCTTTTGCTACATGAAGAAACTCTTTTATCAGTTAACTGAATTGTTTTCTATACCTAAAGGCTTCCTTCAACATCTTCCTTAAAAAGTATGGAATTAATTTGGCTGCGCTGGGTCTTAGTTGTGGCATGCGAGCTTAGTTATGCCATGTGGGACCAAACCAGGAAAGAAGCCAGGCCCCCTGCACTGGGAGTCTCAGCCAGGTGAGACCACCAGTAAGTCCCTTACAACATCTTTTCCTTGGGTAAAGGTAGGTTATTCTCTAAGATACCTGTCCCCTCTTATTTGACTCAGTTTAACTTCAACAAGGTGATCCTAATAACTATTGGAGTAGCTTTTCCTGAGTGAGAAGCGGGAGGTAAGACCTAACACATCCTAAAGCATCCATTAATACAACATGGACAAAAGATCCGAAAAATATTTAGGGATGCTTCTGTTAGTTAGGAAAGAGAGTCAGTACACGAGGAGCAGTTCTTTTATGCTAATATAACTGTTTTTACATTAGGACATGAATGTCAAGAACAAAACTCCCTGTGAACTCCGTCCTTGAGCTTCAGTTATCTCCCAGAGGCCTCTGTGGCGCCATTTCAGGATTCCTCCTCCTCCTCCCACCCCTTAGGACGTCAGCAGTCTGTGCCACAGACTCTTCAGTAGCTGGACAGTGTCAGTGCTAACAGTGACTTGCAGACTGGAGCACCCATGTGCCTCTAAATTTAGACACAGTTTCCATCTCACGGGAGAATGTATATCAGGCTCAGGAGCAAATCAGAAGAAATGGCAGCTACACCATAACCTCAAAGTTAGTTTTAAAACTCCAACAGGATGGATAAAAGCCAGCAGGACTTTGTTGGCACTGCCTGTGACCCAACTCCCTTTGCCACGCAGACACTCGGTGCCCCCTCTCCCCGGTGGAGGCAAGGCGCCTGCTCTGCTGCTGTCAGCAGTGTCTTGGCACAGGCGCTCCAGTGCCACCTAGGCCCGTGGCGTGCTCGGAAAAGAGATATAAAAAAGCAGTGCCTGCTTAAGCTTATCAAAAGGACAATGATACTCTGTATTCAATTAAAATTAATAAAAATATTTTATTGAATTTCAGGAACTTGGTACTTTTAAAATTTCAAACCTTTGCACACAAATCACCACTATCCTTTCTAGAATAGTGGAGGTTAGGACTTGAAGATTGTCACTTGTCTCCTTGTAGTCACATAGCACAGAAATCCCAAGTCCTGACACGCCCGCCCCCTTCCGACCGTGGCCTCGCCTACTCTGTTGTTCTAGGAGAGGACGATGTGAGGGGTGATGCATTTAAGGAGCTCAACTGTCTGAGTGGAGACTCTACTGACACGAGAGGAAGATCAACCCCAAATCATGCACGGACACCTTGGGATACGCCACATCACTTGGATCACATGTGAGTTTCCTTTTTGTATTTTTGTCTGGTTCGGGGCAAAGCTGCTGAAATGAAGTTTGTCGTCCCTGAAGGAGCTCAGAAGTTTGGCAAAGGTCAAAGCAGAGACCTGCTGAAATGACACCTGTAGGAGCCACCAGTGGCTACTGGGTGGGAGGGCAGTGCCCTGTGACTGCTGGCGCAGCACGGGCACCAAGTGGGGCCACGGGCACAAGCCCAGTGACTCCCAGGTGTCGAAGGGGATTCACGGCTAAATTCTAACATTTTAAAAACTGCCCAGGACACGGCAGTTTGTTAATCTATGTTTTTTCCCCCTGCCTTTTCCATGATATTCTTAAATATCTATGTGCCAATGAATGAGCCAAGACAGCAGGAAAAAGGAAAGAGAACGCCTCGCCTTTGAAAAAGACATGCTTTAGCTCCCAGAAGCAAACACTATCCTTCTCCCTTTAGATTTGAGAACACGGTACTTTTCTTACCTATAAACCCAGCAGAAATCAATCCCTCCAAACCCAAAAAGTCGACATTTTAGGCTCAGAAATAATCAACTGATAGACTGGGCTTACACAGGGAAAGTCTACCTGGCCTTTCAGGATGGTGGTGGAGCTGCGTCTCCTGGGCCACACGCGAGGCACCTGCTTAGTGCCGCCCGAGCCGCCTCCCTACCAAGGCGGTCGTGTCCACTCACCTCCCCAGAGCCCACGGCCAGGGGGCTGCAGTGGCCCATGACTGACAGGTCTGGAGCACTCAGTGGAGTGACCCGACCCCACAACAGGACACATCACACCTGAATTATTTTTCAAATCGCAAACCTTCTGTGTAAAAAGACAAATAAAAACATACATTCCAAGGCATCTGTGAAGTGCCTGGGAGATGCGGACTGCTGCCCTGAGGTGCTCTGGTCCGTCCGTGCTTCAGTCTGCAAGTGAGACTTTGCTACTGTCACACACGTGGTCTCATTCACATGATGGTTTTGTTTTTATTTTTTTAAATGGCTGAGTTATAAATCCAGCTAGTGTGCAGTAATTTCATAATTTTAATATGCATAATCTGCAGTAACATTGCGACAGCTCCATACCGTGGATTGACACACAATACTTAGAACAGATTTATCATATTTGGTCTTTAGGTAAATAATAAATGTTTTAAAATTGCCTAAATATACCATTCTGAGCCATTTCATTCCACCAGGAAAATACAGGGGTTTTTTTTTTTTCTCTCTTTAAAAAAAATTAAATACCAAAATAACTACATTTAAATAAATAATGTTATGATGATGACATTTAAAAATTCACAATAAGGCCAGAGCCCTCTTTCTGTTTGCATGCTGCTCAGCTCTGACCCCAGAAACCTCTGGAAAGGTGAGTGGCTTTCTTCCAGAGGAACGCAGGCTGAGGCCAAGCGGGCCTCCGACTTTTCATTCTCTCACCTTTGTTTCCTTTTCTCTCGCTTTTATTTTTTATAGGAGAGAAATCAGCTAGTATTAGATTCAGTTCTAAAAGGTTGAGGGGAATTTCCTATTACAAATCAAAAAGCAACCTAGGTGTTTCCAACGCTTACCGGACGGAGGGTGCCTGCTTCCAAGACCCTTGCGTTAACAGGCAGCTTCTGCTTCACCCCAGCAGCTGCTTCTGCCGTGAGTGGGCAACCACAACATCACGGTGCGGCCGGCTGGTTGGACGATGCCGAGAGCTGGGGACGGCACCTAAAACAGTGAACGTGTCACGGAGAACTCTGTGACCTTTGCTTGAAAAAGGTGTGTGATAAAAGACTGAATCTTTTTTCCAAATGACGAAGTAACAGTTCTGTCGTTTTAAACATACACAATACGTAGGAGACTTGTTTTACTTAGAGTGGAAAATTATGCCAGGGACAAAGTCAACACAAAGAAACAACAACAAAAAGTAGCAAGAAAGAGAAATGGGTAAGTGCAGCTCCAGGAGCCTGGCAGCGCTTTCCGTCAGGGTTACAAGTGGCCCACGGGGTGTCCGTCTGTATGTCCGTCCTACACGTGGAAATAGAGGATTAAATTCATCAGGTAACTGCTCTAACGTGGGAAATCTGCAGATGTCAAGTAGTTCCATCTGACTTAAACAAGACAGACAAAAGTAAATCATTCCATAGGCTGAAAACAAACAACAGAAACAAACAAAACTACGCTTCTGCTTCTCCCCAAATGAAATCCACACAAAAGGTCCTGTGTGATTCCAAAATTTCCAGAGTAGAAATGGAGTGATCTGAAATGTCAAAGACCCCATTATTTTGTAAAGAAAGAAAGTACACCTCAAAATATTCTAATTCCACATGTGAACAACAAAATACTGTCTTGTCTACTGGCAGCGGGCGGTGGGGTGGCTCCGGCCCAGGCCCAGCAGGTCTGCTCGCACCGGGCGTGTCCTCCCTGGGAAGGACCGTGAGTCTCTACTGGGAGCTGAGCTGAACGCTGGGCGGGGAGACACTGCCGGAGCCCGGCTTTGCTGTTTGTGGTTCTGATGTTCAGGGGTGACTTCAGTCTTTTAACTTAAGGAGTTTTAAGGCCACCTGGGTTTGTGTTTCCAGTGCTGAGGTGAAGTCCAACCGCAGGGCCCTCTACCCACCGAGGGAACACGCTCCGAGCGTCGGTGAGAGGCAGTGTCTCCTTTTGGCACCACAGAGTTGACGTTAAAGTGAGAAATGCTCTCCCGGCCGCTAGTTCTGGACGCCCTTCTCCCGCATGGCAGCCTGCGGCGCGTCCACACTCAGGGCGATGACGAGACCCTCGCTGTCTTCCGTCTTGACCCGCTTCAGCTCCGGCTGCTCTGCTGGGTCACCGTTCTGGCGCTTGGTGGGCAGGGAGGCGGAGGCGGATGCATGTGTCGCCAGCATGTGCAGGGGACTCGCTGCTGCTGCGGAGAGACAGTGAGTCAGAGCCCATGCGTCTGGGTGGACGCTTGTCCCTGCCAGGCCCCTGGGGATCAGAAACCCCACCACATGCTAACTGTGTGAACAGTGAGTCTTTCTATGAATGCACAGCATCTGTTTAATGCTTCCAATAGTGGGCTGCCTTGCTGAAGTGGGAAGGGGGGAGAGTGGACGACGGGAGGCAGAGGCAGGACACAGCAGATGGCTTTAGTGCTGTGGCCAAGGGGCTGCTGCTGGCTTCTCCTCGATGCAGGGCCCGAGCCCAGGAGGGGACTGGGGTGTAGCAAGCTAAGCCTGCATCTGAGCCACATACCTGCTCCAAGCCTGTCACGGGAGGGATCTCCAGCGAGCCCTAGGCTGGCTTCCCCACACCCCTCCACCCAAGCCCATCCTCTCTCTGGTCTTCATCACCGAGAGGCCCTTCCTCCTCCTGGACTCCTGCTG
The DNA here is from genome assembly GCF_029407905.1 of Bubalus kerabau. Lineage (NCBI taxonomy): Eukaryota > Metazoa > Chordata > Mammalia > Artiodactyla > Bovidae > Bubalus > Bubalus kerabau. Next base: position 14,180,068 of record NC_073627.1, on the reverse strand, counting down.
GCACAAGGGCCTCCACCACCACTGATCACGCCTGCCTCATGCTCTGCATAACCAAACCACAAGGGATGAACCGAAGAAGGTCATCCCACACCACAAGTGCTCTTTCTCCAAGTGGGAAGGCAGACTGGGCCTGGGCTATTTACCACAGCGGGGGTGGGGGTGAGGCAGGGTGTGTGCTGGAGGAGCGACCTGGAGAGGCAGCATCCTGTCCAGGAAGACCCCTGCCCCCCTACCCAGTCCCTTCGGGCCCCAAGGGAGGCTTAGGACCATGGCAGCAGGTGGCCAGATGGAGAATGATCTGCACACAAAGACCCTGGAACAGCGGCCTCAGCTCAGGAGTATGCCCGGGTCCCAGCAGTGACGTGTGCTGCCCCGCCTCCCTGATGCTGGTAACTTGATGTTAATGCTGTAGCAGCTCCTGATAGTTTGCTCTACATGCTGCGTAAGAGCTCTAAGCATAAGGGGTTTGTACCAAGCTTTATGACTCTAGGTATTCTAATATATTGCTTTAGCTAGCACAGGGGGACTACAGAATTTCCTCCCAAGAAATGGAACTTGAAGCTAAGTGAAGAGACAGGGTAGGGGGCAGTTTGCAAAATGAAACAGATGGGAAGCCACAGAACACACACTGAGGTCAAAGAAAGGGGAGTTCCAACACTGCCAGGACTCCAGTGCCCCCACCCTCCTTTCCAGATTCAACACCATTCCAATTAAATTCCCAGTACGCTTTTGTATAGGAAAATTCATATGATCATGTCTTCAGGGAACAAAGGGACTGGCAGCTGGACCTGGTTAACATGGGGCTTCTGGCCATCTCCACTGTCATCTCTTGAGAATGACCGCTGTGTCACTTTCAAGAACAAGGACCTGTGTGGTGCGGAGGCAGCACTGCAACGAAGCCTGGGTTCCTCCAGCAGGACACACACTTCTCTGCCGCAGTCCGTGGTGGAGACACAGAGCCCTGGCGAGTTTGGGAGACGTCCCACAGAATTCTGGCTTGAATAAAAATGCCATTTCAGGAGGCTATAGCAATGGTTCGGAGCAGAATGAAGTTAATGGTAGGCCAGGACAAATGGTCAAAGCCTAAAAAATTATGTGACTGGAAGAACAGGCTGGTGCGGCAGGGCAGGGCAGCAAGGCCTGCTCTATGGGAGGCATGGCTGTAGGTGGGGCCCGGGGCCCAGATTCTCAAGCAGGCAGAGTGTGGTTCCTAGGCCATGCTGAGCAGGGTCTTCCACTAACTGATCTGCAAACCCTTAGGAAAGGTAACAGGAAAAGAAAGGACCTGGGCAGTAAGGGAGCCTGAGAGTGGGCAGAGAAGTCTCAGAAGGAAGACGGCAAAAGGGGCACTTAGGCCCAGCGAGCAGGTGGGATGCCACCTAAATACGCAGTGTTGCCCCAGGACTCCACATCCAACCCAAATGAGTCGCTGGAGAAACAGCACAACCATAACCACACTGGTGAACCGCAGGTGTGGGCCTGGGACTGAGGCCTGGGCCGAGAGCCCGCCTCACAGCCAGACTCATCCCACCTCTCCGCCCCTCCGTGAGCACCAAGCATCAAAACGTGCCCTCCCTGTGCCCATGGCGGCAATAACCAGAGCTCAAGGCAACTGCCTGGAAAGACAGGCTTCCTTTTCTAAGGGTGGGAGGGCGGCTGTGATGATGCACTACACTGAGCCTCTCCCCTGTGAGGCCACACGGGCGCCCACCCGGCAGGAGGGGCACTGTGTTTCTGTTGGGGTGCCTGGCCCTCAGTCACGTGGTGCCTCAGCAGGAGGGGGACTCAACTCCAGGGTCACCTTTCAAGCGGACACCAGGCACCGTCCTGAGCCCCCACGCTCCCCACCCATCCATTAGCATAGTCCGCATACAGGCAGAGGCCAGCAGCTACAACCTGGATGGTGGCGCAGCCTCCAGGCCGGTCCTCTGCAGCCTTGTTGTGGCTGTGAACACCCACCCCCAAAACACCTCTCTTTGTCACTGGCCCCCAGCGTGCCTGCTTCCCGCAGCAGGCCTGGCCCTGTGGGTCTCCCTGCCTGTCCACTGTCCTGCTTGGTTCCCTGGCTGTGTCCTGGGATGCCCTCCCCACTCAAGCAGAGGCTCCACTCCTGTCTGAGTGTAACTCATAGACACGTTTCCTGCTACAGCCCAGCACCGCTGCTCCTGAGAGGTGCCTGACATAGCTGTGAGTCGATCAGAGCCCCGAGCTGAGCCAGACCAGACAGGACATCAGGCTGGCGGCTGCCGAGCCACTGTCTCAGGGGGAACACAGGGTGGGGCTTGTCAGCTGATCGACACATACCCTGTCTTATGTGTTTTTTGATTAAAGACAACTTAACTTATACTGTTTATCCATTAACACGGAACTCATGCCTGTATTTTCCCCATGAGGCACATCACAACCTTTGTGCCTAGAACACCCCAGGCCTTCTCAGAACCAGGCCGGGAGCCCGCTTTAAATAGCAAAACCTCTACCAGGAAGCACAACACATGGGACACACAGCCCTCAGCAGCAGTGGGGGCTTCCTGATGGTCCAGTAGTCAACCTGCCCGGCAATGCAGAAGACACCAGTTCGATCCCTGCTTCGGGAAGAGCCCACGTGCCGTGGGGCAGCTAAGCCTGTGCACCACCATTACTGAAGCCCACTCCCTGGAGCCCGTGCTCTGCAACAAGTCACCACAGCAAAGAGAAGCCAGCACACCATAACCAGAGAGCGGTCACCATTCGTAGTAACTAGAGAGAAGCCCAGGCAGCAACAAAGACCCAACGCAGCCAAAGATAAAATAATTTTAAAAAAGAAAGAAAAGTGGGAAAGACACATGTTCAAAGCAGGAGCTGAAACAAGGAGATGGGCGCTACCACATCCTGCTCTACTGGGAGCCAGCATGCCGAACTCAAATACCTTGCTGCTCTGCACAAGCCCGCAAAGGACTGTAAAAGCGCAGTGCCAACTTGGGTTGATCTGCAAGAAATCGGCAAACATTGCATCCAAGTACGGAGACTCAAGTGCGTGTGTGGGACCACCTCCCAGGGGTCCTGCCAAGCAGCAGCTTCACACGGGGCGGGTGCTGCAGGGAGAGGCAGAATATTGCCCTGGAGGTGATGCTGCCTCAGTGCTAACCTGGCTGCGCCCCCAAGTCCTGGCCCAAGTCTAGGCAGCTCCTGCCCGTGCACCAGCAGAAGGCCATGCTGGCCCAGTGGGCATCCTGCCTGCTGCAACCACAGCCTACACGTGGTTCCCGGAGGAGGAGGCCGGGGGGAGTTCAAAGAGCACACCACTGGGCAGACAGCCCAGGTTTCCACAAAATGCTTTTGCTTCCTCAGCACCAGGACCTGGACCCAGCGAAGCACAGGCTGGAGGCCGGCCAGGGCCAGTTTTTGTGAGACGGGAACAGTACCTGTGAGCATAGCAGAGGCTCTTTAGGATGACGAGTGAAATGCTGGTCACAGGGGAACACTGTCAGCAGGGTAAAGACTCCTTTCTTCCCAAGACCACCACCCCACAAGCTGGAGGTCAAGGGCAGCAGACTCTCCACAAAGTTGGACTGAATATCTGTGACCAGAATTGTGGTCCAGTGCAGAAGAGGCTGAGAAGTGACCACAGCATGTTGGGTTTTTTGGAGCAGCATGACTGGCCCCAGAAAGTGCCAAGAAGAGGTTCCAATACACAATGGCCTGAGCCTGACTTCCAAATTCATTCTACGAGGCCAGCACTACCAGATACCAAAGCCAGCCAAAGACCGTATGGAAAACTCAAACCAATATCCCTGATGAATACGGATATAAATATCCTCAAACTAAATACTAGCAAACTGAATCCAATAGCATATTAAAAGGATCACACCCCATCACCAAGTGAGATTTATCCCAGAAATGAAAGGGTGGTTCAACATATAAAATCAACTAACAGAATACACTGTTTTGATAGACTAAAGGACAATATAATAACATGTATGGTAACCCACAGTTAGACAGCGTCAATGCTGAGAGACTGGATGCTTCTCTCAAAATCAAGGATGCTCATTTGCCAACACTAATCCACACTGTACGGGAAGTCCTACGGGCAGCTGGGCAGGAAAGGGAGATAAAAGGCATCCAGATGAGAAAGGAAGTAAAACTACCTCTACTGGCAGGTGATGTAATCTTTATATATAGAAATTCTAACAAATCCACATAAAGAAAACCCTGTGCAGGGTACAAGATCAACATGCAAAAAAATCAGTTGTATTTCTATACAGTAGCAATTAACAATCTCAAAAGAAAATTATGAAAACAATTCCATTTAGAAAAACATTAAAAAGAAATAGGAAGAATTTTAACCAAGACTTCAACACTGTAGGACTTCTATAGTGAAAATTATAAAGCACTGTTGAAGAAATTAAAGAAGACCTAAATAATTATGGACAGATATTTCATGCTCAAGGATGAGGGAACTTAATACTGTTAAGATGGCAATAGTACCCAAAGCAATCTACAGATTTAATGCAATCCTATCAAAATTCCAATATTTCCCCCCAGAATTGGAAAAGCCGATCTTAAAATTCATAATTCCTGACCCCAAAACTTCCTACCAAGCTACAGCAGTCAAAACTGTGATTATGGCATAAGGACAGACACACAAATCAATGAAAGAGAACCAGCAGAGATAAACTCATACATCGGAGGTCAACTGATTTTCAGCAGCGGAGCCAAGACCATTTAACGGGGAAACAACAGTCTCTACAACAAGTGGTCCTGGGAAAACTGGATCTCCACATGCAAAATATAAAAACAGGCGCTTGCATGAGATACAAGAATTAACTCAAAATAGATCAAAGATCTGAATGTAAGAGCTAAACTATAAAACTCTTAGTAGAAGAAAACACAGGGGAAGGTGTAAGTCTTCATGACCTAAGGTCTGGCAATGAATTCTTCTCACCAAAAGCACAAGTAACGAAAGGGAAAAGAAACTGACTTAATCAAACTTAAAAACTTGTGTGCATTAAAGATACTACCAAGAAAGTGAAAAGACAAACTCACTGAATGGAAGGAAATATTTGCAAATCATATACAAGTATCCTCCCTACACCCTTCTGTAAAAGTTTCCTTTATGCCACTTTGCTTTTATGCAATAACAACATCACTAACCATTTTCGCTAATGGAAAGAAATCTAAAGAGGATTTTCACTTCTATGGAGAAAGGGGAAAAGCAAAAATAATGTTTACCACTTGTTTTGCAGCAAGCAATGTTTACACTTGTTTTTACCACTTTGTTTCTGCCGTTAGAGGCAGCAGCACCCCAAGCAGTGAGTGGCACTGCCAAACTCCTCCCCAGGAACCACACTCCATCTCAGCATCAAGACAGCAGAGCTTTGAACTGTGTCTGTGAGCATTTCTGCTCTATCTTGACTCATTCTGTACATCCGTTAGCTAGACATGTTCTCAGGTTTCATGGGAACTCTCTACTTTTGGATGATAGCAGGGGATACCTGTATCTGATCAGGACCTAGTATCTAGAATATATAAAGAGTTCCTATAACTCAACAACAAAGACAAACAAGCCACTTTAGAAAAAAATAGTGTAAGGATTCAGACATTTCTTCAAAGATGCTATAACCAACGAGCACATGAAAAGATGCTCAACATCATCAGTCACGAAGGAAATGCAAATCAAAACCACAATTAAGATGACCATGATCAAAAATAAAAGGAGAAAACATCAAGTGAGAATGAAAAATAGAACCCTTATACATCATTGAGGATGGAATGTTAAATTGCTGTGCCTGTTGTGGAAATCAGTTTGATGGCTACTCAATAAAGTAAACACAGATTTACCATATAACTCAGCAATTTCACTCCTAGGTATACACCCAAAAGAAATGAAAACAAGGATTCAAACCAATACTTTACACAAATGCCATAGCATTATTCCAAATAGCCAGAAGGTGGAAACAACCCAAATGCCCACCAACTGATGAATGAGTAAACAAAATGGAAACATTCAGCTGGGAATGATGGACCGACGGCACACTGCAACATGCATGGACCTCAAAACATTAGAGAGGCCAGTTAACACAAGCCACAGTTCTTATGATTCCATTTATAGGAAATATCCAGCACAGGTAAATCCAGAGACAAAGTAGATTAGTGGTTACTAGGGACGAAGGCAAGTGGGGAGTGAGGAGTAACTGCTTAACAGGTATGAGGTTTCCTTTGGGGTGATGAAAACGCTTTTCAACTAGTTAGAGGTGATGTCTTCAAAATATTGTCAATGTACTTAATGCCACTGAACTGCATACTTTAAAATGGTAAATTCTGCATGTATATTTTACCACAATTTTTAAAAAGTACATATGATTTGAATCCTAAGAAGAAAAGAATTTATTTTTAAAACTATAATAATGGTATTGTGCTTATGTATTAAAAGAGAGTTCTTATCTTTTAGAGATGCATGCTCAAACAGGGAATGACATACCTGGGTGGGAGCAGACAGGGCAGGTGGGGAATATGAACAAGGTTGGCTATGACCTGATTTCCAGAATGTCTGTCATTTCCCACAATAAAAAGTTGAAATATCAAACCTTCTGATTTTCAAAATTCATTAGTAACAGGCACTACTTCCCTTTCTCAAGAGTGATTTCCAAGAGTAAAAGAGGCCACAGCTGGGTCACACAGCATCCACCCAACACCAGTTTTCAGGAAACCCACCATCTCCACTTGCCCACACAATCTTCCTAAAGCTGATCTGCCACCTCCTCCCTCTTCCCCTTTCTTAACAGCCGCTCTCTCTAAAGCCACTCAACTGTGCTGGTTCTGGGAATGAAAATGTCAAGATGGAGCCTGAAACAAAGGAAGAGTGGAAACACTGGCACTGTGAACCCGAATTACTACTGACTAGGTAGCAAACTCTTCTGGACCAAGTGATTTCTAAGTAAAAGACTGAGACTAAACTGACGGAGAACCAATAAAATTTCCCACTAACAGATAATTTAAAATAGTTTTTGCTGAAAGATGACTAAAGCTGGAAGGAGTTTCAGCATTTCTTCTATCCTTCCTTCTTCTAAGTAGGAACAAGGTCTGTGAGGGCTGACCCAGCACTTTGCTTCCTGTTGCCAGCAGCGATGATCAGTATAATAATTGTTTGGTTTTCTTTAAAGCCCAGATGTACTGAGAAATGCATCTTTACTAAAAATGAATGAATGAATAAATGGATTTATTTGACCATGCCGTGCGGCTTACAGAATCTTAGTTCCCCAACCAGGGACTGGACCTGCTCCCTCAGCAGTGAAAGCTCAGAGTCCCGGCCACTAAACTGCAAGGGAATTCCAAAATACAATTTCTAAAGAATTAAAATTTTGGTTTTGGAAGGACTGATGCTGAAGCTGAAACTCCAATACTTTGGCAACCTGATGCGAAGAACTGACTCATTTGAAAAGACCCTGATGCTGGGAAGGATTGGAGGCGGGGGGAGAAGGGGACCATAGAGGATGAGATGGTTGGATGGCATCACCGAGTCAATGGACATGAGTCTGAGTGAACTCTGGGAGTTGGTGATGGACAGGGAGGTGTGGCATGCTGCAGTCCATGGGGTCGCAAAGAGTTGGACACAACTGAGCAACTGAACTGAACTGAATTTTGGTTTTGATCAATTCCTCAGTTACAACAATTGATAAGTGAATCCTTATAGTCACAGATAATTAAATCTTTAATGTTTCTACATTTTGCTGTTGCAGAGAAAAGACATACTCAGTAAATGACATTCAATCATAAAGAATATGGCATTAGCACAAAATCTGTGGGGGGCATGGGACTTAGCCATGAGGATGCGTGAGCCTGCCTATCTGTGTGCCGATATATGGGTGAAGTGAAAAGTGAAAGCCGCTCAGTCGTGTCCACCTCTTTGTGACCTCATGGACTATACAGCCCACAGAATTCTCCAGGCCAGAATACTGGAGTGGGTAGCCTTTCCCTTCTCCAGGGATCTTCTCAACCCAGGGATCGAATCCAGGTCTCCCACATTGCAGGTGGATTCTTTACCAGCTGAGCCACATGGGAAAAGTGGGTATCAAATCAGGACAGTATTCAGAGCCAGCACATTTAAAAGAATGATGTGTTATTTTAAAACATCAGTAATGGGAATTCCCTGGTGGTCCAGTGGTTAGAACTTTGTGCTTTCACTGCTAAGGGAGAGGGTTCAATCTCTGGTCAGGGAACTAAGCTCCTGCAAGCTGCAATATGCAGTGAAAAATAGTAGTAATAAAAATTAAACATCAGTATTTTTAATAGTGGAAAATTTAATTCCTTGCTTATTAAATTTATGAAGAAAAATTTTAGATACCAATTTAAATATGTGAAAGGGGCACTCAGTTTTTTAAACTCCTTAGGTAGACATAAAAGGTTCCTGACGTGCAGTCCTTCTTGGAAGGTCTGGAACGCATGAGAAATGTACATTCTTGAGCCCCAGGCCAGATCTGCTCAACTGGGGACTCTGGGACAGAGCCCTTGAGTGATTCTAAGGCACATGATGTCTGGGAATCACTGGCCCACACCATGTCTTCATGACTTAAAACAGAGAGGAACAGCTCAGACCAGAAACGGACCGTCCACCTCAACACCATCTGCTCCCAGCCACGCCAAGGGTCACCAGGTCTGCCACATCTGAACCACCTGTGACAATGAAGTTACTCACAGAGCCAAGAAAAATGAGGCCTGAGCAACTCTTACTTAGGAGACACATGGCTTGAGGAAGAAAGCATTTTAAATGGGCAACTGGTTGCAAATTTCCCAATTTATCCACAGGTGGCATGTTATCTATTACTTTAAAACAAAAAACTCTCAGTGGTTAATCTTCTCTAGAAAACATTACAGATCTTGTCTGTAATGTTACAATAGAGACCTGCCTACAGATCTCTATTAAATTCAGGGAGGAGCAGGGGCAAGTGGAATCACATGAGGTGTCCCAGGTCTCCATCCCTTAATAGCTCACTCAGTAAGGATTCAGAGGTCAACACAATCAAGCCTTCTGTTCCCCACCCTCTTTCAGAGAAACTATCTCTGGGCACAGAGAGCTAGTTTGAGCCAATAGCTTCTGATTCTACTGCTTGAGGTCCTGCAGCTGAATCACAGCAGCCCACACTGTGGACAGCACACACTGCACACACCTGAGTGAAAACCCACTGCTAAGATGTCTGAACACAAGCTCCAAGGACCCACAAATCTTGAGTTGACTCAATAGCCAGCCGGACTCCTACCCTTCACAGTGCTCCGTGGAACTGGATGGAAGGAAGTTCTCTGTTTCTGATTTAAAAGCCAAGCTCCCTTAAACTCATCTATGTCAGAACATCCATGGGGAGCCATGTCAACAGGGCTCCTGAGGGCCTTCAGAACAAAGAGCACAGCAGACCGTCTTCCGCCCTCAGATACTCTCAAGCAGCCCCTGCCCCAGGGGAGGGCACTGCCTCTGGAGTCAGCTGGGACGCCCCCAGGGGCAGCACGAAGTCAGGGTTCACCGTCCAGCTGCCAGGCTGTTTCCAGGCCACACCTAGATGGCTACGAAAGGCGGGAGTGTTTTCATCTCTCTAGGTACTTAGAAATGCTTTCCTCTTCAGATAGCTCCTCCAATGGGAATTACATGGGAGCCAATTCCCCCAGCTACTTCCCAGCTACTTCCTATTCCGTTTCCAATAGTTTAGAAATGCAAACATTTCTTCAGAAAAAATAAAAATGAGACTGTAATAGAACAAAAACTTTGAACACCACGCTTCATAAAAGGAAAGCAGTGGACCTGCACTCACGGTATTGGCACCCAGTTACCCGCGGAGGACACTGCTTACCATTGTTCACCTGGCCGTGGACAGCGGCGGGGATTGGCACCACGTGAGTCCCATTTTGTGTTACAGTTTTTATTGGAAGCTGGTGCTGACCTAGAGGTGCCTGCTGCACTATGGTGACCGTCTGGACAGGGGTGGTCTGTGACGTCTGAATGATCCGGCCAGCAGCACCTAATGTGGCATGGCTAATCGCAGGAATAGGTTCTACTTTCACTAAATTCAAAGAAAAGAGAAAAAAAATGAAATTAACTAATATTACTGGGTAGCTTACAGAACTCTCACTAATTTAAAGTAAAGCAAACCAGGTGGCAAACATCCCTGCTCCAGCATAACGTTACGTAACATGTTAGCAAAGGCTCAGGTGGACAAGGCTGGCAGGTTTTTAAAAGCTTGAAAAACTGCCCAAAGTGACTGCTGCTGCGGCTCACCTTTTACTTCTCTGTGGTCTCCATTCTCTTGTGGCTCCGCCTTCGGGGGGGCCAGCACAGCTGCCTGAGTGACCACAGCCTGCCCTGCGACGGTGTATGTGTTTGCTGGGGCCAGTCCAGCCACGCTGGTGACGGACACCGCTGGGATCTGGTGGACGACATGAACTGTCTGCACCACGGGCTGCTGGGAAGTCGAGGTCGTCACAGGGGCGGCGACAGTGTAGGTGACAGGCTTGATCGTCGGTGGCAGTGGTCGCTGCACGGCGATTAAGACGGGCTGACTAGACAGAGGTGAACCTGCCGAGGACGGGAGCGGAGGTGAGGCTCAGGTATCCTGAACCAACTAACTGACCCCTCAGTCGCAACCTACAGGCTGATTTAAGAAAACAGGAGGTGGCCCCTTTCATCGGGTAATAATGCAGTCGTTCACAATGAAAGAAATGACATATTTAATGGGGATAGTTAATATATATCTAACTGCTAAAAACACAATCTCTGCTTTGTTCAGATTTTCTTTTTTTTGGCCACACCTTATGGCATGAGGGATCTTAGTTCCCCAACCAGTGATCAAACCCATGCTCCCTGCAGTGGAAGTGTGGAGTCTTAACCCCGGGACCGCCAGGGATATCCCTGTTCAGATTTCTTACAACACTTCTTCCCACAGTTCTCTCCTCATGAAAAAGAAAACATCAACACAGGATATGGGAAGGAGCTGCCCAATGAGGCCTGAAGGAGGGGGCCATGCTCCCTGGTATCGAAGTCTCCATCTTATGACAGGTGTGGAGAAGCAGGAAGCATGGAGAGAGAGCTGTCCACCAGCAGCTCTGCCAGCCTCTGCTCTTTCTGGTTTGGGCATTTGGGCTCCAGCAGCAGGAACTACAGATGGGGGCTGGCAGGGGTTGTTGCCAGCATGGCCAGGAACTCCAAAATATCAAAATGCACATTTTGCCAACCAAGTAGGAACCATAACAGAATTACCTTGAACACATTTTCACACTACTTTTTTTTAATTCCTCAGGGCACACATTTTTATTCCACGTTATGACAAATATTCACCTACCTACTAAATAGACATTTATTTCCTGACAGTGTCTACTTTGTCTAATTTATGTTATTTCTTTTTGAGGGAATTCTTTTTCATAGACTTATGAATGATGAAACAATTGAGAAACAGGTTAATTCTAAAATTCTTCAGGTACCTACACATAAAAGTCACAAAAGAATGTTAACTGATTAGAAAAAAAAAAAAAAAACATGGTGCAGTTAGCTTTTCAGAGCCTATCAGGCACAAGGTTCAAAGGCTCCAAGGCCTCTGGCTCACATGCTCATCTGACCATCCCTCTCCCACCACACCTGCCCTCTGCACATCTTACCTGGCGCACTCTGGGCAAACCGCGCCTCCTGGATGACAGCGAGTTTGGGCTGTGAGGCACCAGGCTCGGGCTCCAGAGGGGCTGGTGAACCTTCCCTGGACAGGCTCTCAGGGGTCTGGGCACCACTGGAGTGAGCAGACAGCACTCCAGCATGATTGGGAGAGGCTGGAGCACTTCTGTACGACCAAAAAGAAGACAATGGATTTTTACGATAAAGCACTCATTAAGCTGCCCTGTTGTTTTTAGTAAGTGTATATTGCAAAAAGGGGTGTCATTTGTCTTCTGCCAACCAACTACAGTTGTTAAGTCTTACTTTCTGTGTGACGCCTGTGACCCGAGACAGACACTCAACAAGGCTGGCACGGCTGGGACAGAGCCACCGTGTGCAGGACGCTGCTGCTCCACGCCCAGCATGGGCCATGCAGCGTGGGGCAGGACTGGCTGCCTCTCTAAGCAGCTCCCACCCACAGCCAGGCAGCAGGAGCCGGCAGCCTGTAAGTGCAGCTGGCTGGGTCTCAAGGCTTACATTATAGTCATTTCTTTTCTCATTTAAAAACGCAGAGTAACTATTAATGAAGCTAAAAATGAAACAGCAAAGATGTAGCTTTAAAGAGCTTCTCACATGCCAAGGAAAAGGAAGAAACTATCAACATGGCATCGTCATATTGCCGACTCATCATACTGACAATATTCATTCAATGAAGCAACAATGCTACACAAGAATACAATTTAAATAAAACTTTATAATCTGAATTGTTTTAGCACTAGAAACAAAAATACATAAGAGGCATCCAACACTTCTTTTTTTTCCCAAATCCCCAGCCCAACATTTAATCATAATGCATTTGGTAATTCCTTCATTTTCAAAAGGAAAATTTACCAATACATCAAAGGTAAATCCACTGACCATTAAGAGAGGTCTTTTTGTTTGTCTTTTTTCCTTACCTAGACGAGAGCGGTCCCAGAGGGGTTCTAAAGCAAGGCACGCCCCTAGGCCGTCTTTTCCTAAAAGCCTGCTCTATTAATTTGCTTTCAGAGGCAGGATCTATCCTCCAGAATGAGCCTTTGCCTGGTTCTTCCTGGGAACGTGGTACTTTGATGAAATAACGATTCAGAGAGAGATTGTGGCGAATTGAATTCTATGAAACATAAAAAAATACGTAGAATTCATATATTTCTTTGCTGAGAAATAAAAGTGTGCCCCAGTTTTAGTGCCCTGAAAAGGTCCTGTAGCTTTGTGCTGGAAGAAACCGGCCCTCCCCGAAGTGCAGGAGGAGCTGTGGGCATGACCACTCAGAGGCTGCCAGGCAGCTTCTACAAAGGACATGGGGCACTGTCAACAGCATGGCAGGGTGGGCACCGGCAGGCAAGGAAGGGAACTGGGGCATGGAGAAGGGGAGAGAAATCTATACCACACGAAAAGAGGCTACTTCCAATGGGAAAAGCATCAACTTCTACCTTTTTACCAGGTAGGAAATCAAGGGCCATCACTGTGACCTCTCTCCTTTTGGAGATATATGAACAGTGTCGAGAACAGCCATCCCTTTAAAATATTTTTTTTTATCAGTACAAAATTAACTTATAGAATCCATCACAGCTTTTAAAATGAATTAATCCGCTATAAGGTATTTGGCAAACCAGCAAAGGAGAAAAAAAATGAGCCAAAGTTTGAGAAATATTATTGACACCATCTTCCAGTCAAAGAACTTCCATATACTTTGATCCGCAAAATAATCTCATGAAGCACATGGAGAAACTTTCTCAATTCCTAAGTCCATTCTTCTATTACAAAAAACTCAGCTCACAGTTTACGCATGACTTGAGGAGACCTCTCTGCTGCACCCAAATTGGAGACCTCCAAAAGCTCAGGAAAAGCTGGATGGAAGTCATGCATTCAGATCATTTTGTGCACTTACATTAGTGTTTAAGTTGAAAATTAATAGATTAAATTATTAAAATTTCAACTCAAACTAAAATTCTGGGTTATCAAAAAGTTATTTCTAAGTTCTCCAATTAACTTTCTACGAGAACTGCCAGCCATAACCTAAAATTCTGAATTGCCAGAGGTGGCTCAGAAATCCAAATAAGTCAAATACTACTTTGCAACCAATCTAAGGGACTATTCAAGAACCACACCAGTCACAGGCCACAACAAACCACCAACACCTATGGACGTCAGTCATCTCATTGGCAAGATGAAGGGACAGGCTAGGCTGTGTCTGATTTGTGAGACTGTTTATAAGGAGATGTATTATATTAGATTCAGAATATTTCCATAACCACAAAGATACTTGCTATGATGTTTTATTACAGAGTCTGGCTGATAATCAACCAAGACCTACTGACAAATCCCTCCAAAAATCAAATCTATTATTGGTGTCCCCATCAAGACAGAGAAGGCAATCCTCTGTCTGCACTCAGACCTTTCGAGTGTGGAGTAGAAGGCAGATCCTAAGAAAAAAGACTGAGAAAAGCCAGCCCAGAAAATGAGTGGAGGACACTCGCACTGTGAGCTGGACTTGAGGGTCCAGAGTTCTGGACTGCACCACGGGAAGCCGGCACTCAGACAGGAGCTCAGAAGTGACTGCCTAGCCACTGCGCTGGGTGACACGTGACGAGGGCGGAGCTGAGACCCGTGTGAAGGCGGGAACTGCGCTGACTGGGAAGCAGGTTCACGTCCATGTTGTTAGGGGGAGAAAGGGAGGTTAGCACGGTGGGAATCTGAAGGCAGGAAACGCTGCTTCAGGGGTTGCGGTGCAAGGGCTTCTACTCACTGACAAAGGTCAGGACCAGGTCAGCAACACAGTGGCTGTTACCCCTCACACCACCACAAGCTGTATGGTCAGTTCTTAGGTCAGGGAGTTGTTATTTTCTGTTCTGAACCCAGTCTGCACCATCAAAAGAGGGCCTAAATTCTCCACTCTGACAACAATCCCACTGACAAATGAGCCCAATTAATGGTCACCTGTGATTCTCCAGCCAACAAGACTCTAGAAAGAAAATATGATGAGGTATTAAGAAATATTTGACACATACACAGAAATTGTATTTCTAAGATAAGTAAAGGCCTTCGTAATTTAATCAAATCAAGCTACACATATTAAGACCACACTAATTTGATTCCAGTGACTCAGATTGTTATGAAGTATTCAGAGAAAAGGTGGGCTATTATTTAAAACTAAATATGAAGAAAAGATCTGCAATACTTTGCACATACTCTTTCCTCCAAATTCTCCCCAGTAGAGACTGCTTCCCGGAACCCAGCTGAGGAGGGAAGGGCGCAGGGCCGGTCACCTGTGCCTGTGGTACTGCCCTCCCCGAGGCTTCCAGCCTTCCTGCCCAGAACGCAGTTTGTGTCTGTCAGCCCCACTCAGCACTGAGCACTTGCCAGTGTGTATTCTGTGTAGTAAGAACTTGTAAAGAAATTTACAGGAAGAACTTTCTAAAGGAGAGTCCAATGTGTAGGGTGCAGGTGAGCACAAGTCACTCGCTCGACTCTCGGAAACCAGCTCTGATCCTTCGAGGGGCCAAGAGAACCAGAATTCTCAAACTTCTCAGGCACAACAAATACCTCTGTTCTGGGTAGGGTAAATTTATAAGTCATAACAAAATAAAACATTTTGGCATAAGTAGGCAACCAAAGTAGATAAATATGCCATCTCCCCAGCTAGTGGCATTATTCAGACCATCTTGCTCTACCGTCAAATTTGCTCCAGATTAATCAAAAAGCTTTGCCATGGGTAGACTGCAAAATACATAAAGGAGCCATGGGCTTCCATTAAGTGCTCAGGATTGGTATAGTGGGAAGAGTCCACACACGTCATCTTAGAAACTGAGGTAGAGGGAGGGATTCAAGCGCTAAGAAGCACAGCACTGCTGCAGCCTCTGACCCACTGCGGGTGGCAGGATGCAGTCTGCAAACCCCCAATTGAAAAATGCGCTGTTTTGGTTGACAGTTGGGTTTTTTTTTTTTCCTTAAAAGAAAAAGGATCTGGGTCTTTTATGAAACAAGGCTGCAAAACTCCCTTTGTTTTCAGCTAGGAGAGAGGAAACAGGAATGAGCCTTCTGTGTAGAGACTGCAAGTGCAGTCCCTAAGGATGAGCAGCTGAGTCCAACGACAGAAAAGGACACAAGCAGGCCTGCTGGGGACAGCAAGGACTGCTGAGGACAGGAACCTGAGTGCACGCCCATCAACTAAAGAGGGCTGGAGCAGGAAAAGGCATTTCCTGCTGAAATAACCGGAGCAGGTGCACAGGGTCTCGGGAGCAGCCTTTCACAGGCAAGAGGCACAGTCATCCTTATGACCTTTTTCTGGGCAGAAAAGAAGATGTTTCAATAAAAAGTGTTACTGACAGTTTGTAACTCTCAGTTCTAAGCAGGCTGTGAAGTCAATTTAGGAGCCAGCAGCAATCTGTGCTTAGGGGTCACCTCCGTGGGCCTCACCTCTCTGTGACCACAGCCCCTCCTGACCTGACTCACTCCCCAGTAGACTAAGGCCAGGAATAGGTTGCCCTTCAGCCTTTAACAAGAAAACCTTGTGATGCACAGTATCAGTTCTCGCATAAATGGATGCTACAAAGCACAGGAAATACAACCAGGAGGGAAACAGAATGTTGGAAGTCTGGCCAGGTTTTTCAGAAACACTCCCATTACAGCCCAGCTCACTGGCATTTCAAATTATCAAAATTCTACACACAGTGAGCTGCATGGAACTCACTGAAGACACTATGTGAGACCTCACCTGCCTGTGCACAGGAAGCTGTGTTCCATGGACACAGACTATTGTCTGCCTCTGCTTCGTTTGTTTTACATTTTCTTAGAAGCACAACCTCATTGTTGCAGATTAAAATATGGTAGTAAATACTGTTGGGACTAATTGTACATCATCTTAAGGGACCTGCCAGGTAGCTGAATATGCAAGTGTTTTTCCCGAGCCAGCATTTCCTTCATGGCCAGCTAGGAAATGCCACCCGGCTGTGAACAGGAAGGCGGGCAGGACACAGATGCTCCAGCCCAGGGGAGTAGCCTTTACAGACCAAAGACCCTTTACAAAGGAAAATAGTCCAGATTTTTATCATAACATGTTTATAGATCTGCAGATAGAAGAAAAAAGTCTTTACCCTCCATTAAACAGAAAATAGCTCACCCCCCAACCCCTTGGCCATATTACTTGATTGTGGTTATGGGTCAACAGATGTACTTGTCAAAGAATCATGTACTCATTAAGACTCGAAGGAATTCTGTGGCCATTCCTGATTACTTAATGAATTCAAAATTTGTAAATGTATATTTTTTCTCTCTTTTGATATGCTTTTACTGTTCAACACTTCAAACTTACCCTTTCTTATACTGTCTGAATTAGTGAGGCTCTACTAACTGCCTAGTAAATGTCTACACACACACACACACACACACACACACAAGGAGGAAAAACATATATGAGGCAGAGGTTGAAAAACTAAATTAAAAAGCTAAACAATGGAAATACTATGCACTGACTTCCAAATGTCCTCTGAGGAGACCCAGATTCACAGACAGCCTGGGAATAGGCTGTGAGTGCAAGTCAACCAGCAGGCAGGCGCCCCAGCTGAGGAGCACTGTGTTCATGTTCTGTGTACTGGCTACCTGGAGGAGCCATCTTTTGAAGAAAGGGCTCCTCAGTAACAGTTTGAAAACCATCTCTGTGAAAAATTCAAAAAGCTATGTATGTCTTCAGAAGTCAATGAGGAAGACAGAAGACCACCAAAGTAAAGGATGGGCAGGATTTTTAACTCTCCCTCCCTCACTGGTCCAAGAGAAACATCTCCAACGACCCATGCCTTTTCCATCCATGAAGACCATGACAGCAAGCAATAGGGCTGAGGCTTCCTCAGAGCCACTATTCCTTCTACCATGTGCTAAGAAGGTCAGAAAGAGCATGGCAACAGCGGGCCTCTGACACTCCTGCTCCCTCAGCACCAGAGACCCTCACTCATCTCATGTTACCTACGCCCCAGCTACATACACAGCCACTCCACGCCCCTCTCAGCTGTCAACCAGCATATACAAGACATGTAACAGAAACATTTAATAACAAACTGAAAAGGATTTACCTGCCAGCCCTTGTCCGCAGTCCTGTAGTAGGGATAGTTTTTTGTGATGTGCGTATAAATTCCATTTAGGGTGAGTTGTTTATCAGGAGCCATTGTAATCGCTTGTACAATTAATTGTGCATAGGAATAAGGTGGCTTTGAATCATCCTGTATTAAAGTAAAAAAAAAAAAAAAAGAATATTGAAGTAAAATTTTTACTAAACTTACTTAAGTTCAGGATTCTTGACATTTTTAAGCATTTCTATAATACTTGTCTTCCTTCCTATGAAAGTAATATATGATGGGGAGAATTCCCTGGCTGTCCAGTGGCTAGGACTCTGTATTGTCATTGCCCAGGGACTGGGTTTGGCTGTGTGTGTGTGGGGTGGGGTGGTGGTGGTGGTGGAGGATATAATATGATGGGAAAGCATTTGGAAAATTTGGAGGAAACAAATGAAGACATGTAGAACAGTATAAAAAAGAACATTAAAACCACGTAAGTAAAAAGTCCAAAGAGCAAAAACAAAAAGAATAAGAAAATGAGAAAAGCTCAGTAGAACTTCTGGACCTCAGTAGAGTCCAGAGCATGCATGCTGATCCATGTCATAGGCTCATCATGTTGATCTCATGGTCAGGTGAAGAGCTGGGCCAGGCCAGTGGTGGCAAGGGGTGGGGTGAGCTGGCATATCTCCCAGGCCCTGGTGGGGGTTCTCATGCACACAAGGAGATGGGGCAAGAGCGCTGAACACCAAAGCAGGAGAGTGATGTCCACTCAGAATCGCCAAAAGTCCATCAAGGAGTGCCTCTTGTAAGAAAACCCAAGCAGACAAGAGTACCAGGAGCCAGACTCAGGGTTCCTACACCGGGGTCCAAGGCATCCGGGCAGCACTGCTCAGGTGTGCAGGGCTGCCATGCACAGCGCAGGATGCTGGCACTCCTGGTCCCAGCGTACTTAGACACACCGGGGCTCTTTGCCATTGGGACAACTCCGAACCGCATACACATGCACAAGCCCACTGGGGAAAGGGTGTACCTCTCTCTGACTGTGAACTCCAAATATCAACAAAGCATAACATTGAATGCAAACAGTAAACTGCAAAACAATACATTCAAGATGATACTCCTTATATGAGGTTAAGAAATGAACAATTTAGATTTTGTTTAGAGATAAACACAATAAAGGCAGACAGGCAGGACTGCGGCATGGGCAAGGAAGGAAGGCAAAGAGCCAAAGAAGGGGACGCAGGCTTCACTGGCACAGGCTAAGCTCAGTCCTGACAGCTGGTGGAGGATGTTCTCTGCACAAAGAGACTGAATCACCCAGCACCTCACTTGCAAATAGCTGACATTTCCTGAGCACTTGGGTCAGCCACTGCCCTGTCTGTCCTCTGAATGAGCTCACCCTGAGTTACAGGACAGGGATGGTGGAACGACTGAGTTGGAGTCCTACCAGGTAAGAGCATAAAGCCTTCCTCACTGTGCTTATGCTGATGTGTGGGTTTCTTTTTTTATCTTTCTTCTATACATTTCCATTAAAAAGAAAAATTGTAATAGGCAGGAAAGCTCACAATATATCCGTATCAGCCGAAAACAAATTTTTCTAAAGTGACCAACAGTACAACCAATGCTAGGTAAAGAGAGAACACAGCCCACATCCCAGAAGCTTCCTCATGCCCCGGCCCCCCCCCGTCAACCTCCCAGAAGGCCACCACTTTTCCTGACATTCTGTACTAATCAGAACCCAGCTGTGACTTAAGTTTTACCACCTAAGAATGTTATCTGAAAACAATACAACTTAGTTTTGCCTGATTTTAAACAGGGAAATGGACAAGAATGGATCATACAGAGAGCGCCCCTGCGTCTGCGCCTGCCCAGTACCCTGTGTGAGAGGCTCCTGGCTGCTGTGGACAGATGGCGCACAGGCACGACACAGCCATTCCCATGGGTGTGACCTGTCCTACTACACGAGTAGACCCCATTTTATGTAAATGCAGACTTAAAGTAACACTATGTCTGGTTTTCTTCTCTTTTTTCACTTAGCGTTCTACCAAGAGCACTTTTGTATCAGTAACTGTATCATATGAGATCCCCTTACTTAATCAACCTTCCTTCATTTAGGGGCATTTAGGTTGTTTCCAATTTTCTGTTTTGTCTGAACTTTAGTTTGATTTTTCTGTCCATCTCCCTTAAATGAAGTCCTAGAAGGGGCATTACTGGGGCAAAGAATAGAAATAGGCAGGGTCCTACCGTAAGTCATCCAGTAATTATCATCCAAAAGGGACTGACATGTCCTCCCCAAGGTGTGTGTTCGTGTACATATGTGTGCGCACACATGTTCAGACATGCACATGCGCAACCTTCAGCATTTGGGACAGCCCTATTGAACCCCAAGAACCGTCTCCTAGGACACCAGGCACTTGACCCCCATGAGGACCAAGGGTTCAAACTCTTAGCACCTGGGCCCACGGCTGCCATCGAGGATGGCCCAGGGCTGAATGATCAAAAGAGTGCATCTCTGAGAGCCCAGCACTGAACACACTCAGCAATCACCTGCACCCACGCAGACGGGCACTTCTCAAAAGGCCCTGGGCGGGTGTTCCTTGACATGTAGGTGAAGATAGCTGCTGCCCAACAGGCCCTGGGTTCTGTTTCAAAGCTATGAAACATTTATTTACCTTTGGGCTATCTCCACCTGAAGCTTCCTTCTCGTTTTCCGGCTGTGAGTTGTCGGCCATTAAATTGAGGTCAGATGGTATCACACGGCCCATTTTGTACCCTGAAGACCCTGCTCCCCGGGGGCTAGAAGGACAGGAGTTCGCAGCACTGTGAACAAAAAAAAGGTTGTTCCTATCAGTCTATTATAGAACATACCTCACACCGTATTTCGGTAACTGGCTCTTATTTCAAGGAAAACAAAATTTAAAAGTAAGAGAACTTCAGTATTTTCACTGGAAAAATGGACTCATTAATCTTTGTGAAATTTAAGATCACTCTAAGAAATCAGGTATTTGCTTCCATACATATCATCTTAGGAACTTACCAAGGACACAGAGCCATACATGATGGCTCTCGGGCTCAGCCTGGAAGAGGAGCAGAGAGCACCACTCTGCTCGTCCCCCTCCACCAAGGAGCTGAGGACAGGCAGCAGCGAAGGACAATGGCTTCCAAAAGGTCAAGGGAAATTTGGAGAGAAGGGAACAGAAGCCAGGCTGAAGACAGGACACACAAAGAGGGAAGGAGGCGGTGGACACAGATACACACGCAGGCAGGCTGTGCGGGGCTCACAGGAAACACAGAAATCAGAAAGAGAAACCCGCTTTTTAATACGCACTTTTTTTTGTCATGAGGTAGGGCTGGCCCATGACACTGAGAATGTTTTGATTTTTGATCTTTGCTGATTAGAAGACATTTCATTTGTAAATTCACCAAGTTACGTATTTAATTTATGCTCCCTTTTCTGTACAGTATTATTATACTTTACAGACAGAACAAGCTACTGAAATGGAAGGATGCCAAGAAAAGATTGTTTTAAAAATCCAGTAAGTTATAGAACAGTATATATGTTTAGCTCTCATTTGTATTTTGGATAAAAAATAAGTATTTAAAATGTTTAAGAAATTTCTGGAAAAAATACTTAAGAAACAGTAGTTACCTCTGAAAACTGAACTGGAAAGGAATGGGCCAGAAGGTGGAGCAGCACACTACTACGCGGTGCCTCTGAAGCACTACTGGCCTCTACCAGGAGTGCGCACCGCCAGTGTCTGCACTCACCCTCGAAACAAGAGCTTACTGCACTCCAGCAACAACTCAAAGCACTGGAGAGAGAGGAACAAGACAGACGGCAGAACCACAAGCACGGAACTCTCGCTCTATGATTTTAAAACTAGCTAGCACTTCAGAAGGGTCAGCGTGGGGCAGGTGACTTGTCCCCCTGGCTGGGTGGTGGTGGGTTCCCCCATAAGTCATCTCAGCAGCAGAGACGCCGTGCTGCTCAATGCTGGTGGAGGGTCGTGGGGTGAAGATGAGCAAGGAATACACGATGAAGACAGGCCAGGCTGGTCCGATGGTAGTGGGTTACCAGAACTTATTAACGTTAGTGTCACTAAAGTTGGTATACAACCCCCCACTGCTAAATTTGACTGGCTTAAAAAAAAAAAAAAAAAAAAAAAAGACAGGCCAGGAGGTGAGGAGAGGTTGGGTCAGGAGCTGATCCAAATTCTGAGGTTTCCAACAACCTCCGGTTGCTTGAGCACCTATGGGCAGTGTGTCAGTGGCCTGACCTCAAGGCTGCTGCTTCCACTGTGGGCCGCTGTCCCATGTGGGTACACAGGGGTGTTCTCCTCTTCCTCCGTGAATTCTGCACATTTTTCATGCAATGCTGAATAAAAATCTGGCCACATAGCTGCTGTTATTTGCCTACTCACTGCCACACTTACTACCTGATCCATCTAGTCACACAGAGACAAATTCAACCAAGT
Organism: Bubalus kerabau; assembly: GCF_029407905.1. Classification (NCBI taxonomy): domain Eukaryota; kingdom Metazoa; phylum Chordata; class Mammalia; order Artiodactyla; family Bovidae; genus Bubalus; species Bubalus kerabau. The sequence goes on along the minus strand of NC_073627.1, from coordinate 14,157,905 downwards.
GGGCGAGACAGAGGCAGCATCCTCAGCAGAGCGGCCATGGCAGGGGGCAGAGAAGGGGCCCGACCAACAGCAGCTGCGCTCACACGGAGCCAAGCAGCCAGTCTACCTGACACTCCCTCCAGAGGCCTTTCCAGAGGGATACCTTTCTGTCTATGCTGGTTTTTAAGAAAAGAAACAGAAGTGTTGGACTGAAAGCTACAACCCAGAGCTGCAGCGTTCCCTCTGTACCCTCCCCACTCAGCTACATGTGGGGTCAGCCACAGTGGACAAGGCAAACAATGTCTTCTCTGCCTCCCAGCCAGGCCCTGTGGGCAGCAGGAGCTAGGCTCGCAAGAGAAGCAAGTGTGTTCGTCTGCACCTAAGTCTAACACTACTCACATTGAAGAAGATGCCTAAATACATATACTTCACCCTTCTAACCGAACAGAAGAAGACTGACCATCTGAGCCTTATCCCAGGGTCTCATCTGCAGGTCCTGGGTGATTCCTCAACTACTGCCCCCTGAAAGCTCAGCACAACGTAAACATCTTGCACTGGATTCCGTGGTGAAGAGTAGGCCCGGAAGGCACCATTCTCTACTTCCCAACACTCTTGAAACATTAGGACAAACACAAGTTTGTCACCTTACTGAGGTCAAACTCAGAAAACCAAACTATAAGTGATCAGAATTTACATTAAGTTGTAGCAAACCAAGATACTCTTGGTATCAAACCAAAATGCAACTGAAAACATGACTCACACTTTAGACTAATACCACAAATCACCTATCCCTAAACTTACACTCAAATGATTCCACAAGTGAAAACCAGGAACATTTGGGAACTGCATTTCACATGCAAGAAACCAAGAGTAAGTAGTGTTCAGAAACTGAACGATATTTTAAGTGCCCTCAACATCTCTCTCTCCGTGCAGGTCAGCGCCTGGGAAGGAAGGCATGGTCACTATGCACTGCTGTCCACTACTGTGATGCATGACGGCTTCTGAATGTCCCAGAGCCAGAGGCAAGGACTGAAACTTGGACAGTGTCGTGCCCACACGCATACCCTGACGCTACGGGGACCCCCATCCCCTATGGAAGCTGCTGTATACCTGATGGTTCCTGTGGGGGAAGGGAGGGGGCTGATGAGGTGGGCCATGGTGTCTGGAATGTTGATGGTCAGCGGTGAGATGTGAGCCTGCACAGGCTTCACCGGGGACTCGGGCGCCTCCTGTTTCTCCCTCTTCTCGCTGGACAGGGCAGTGAACGTGATCTTGATGTTTGTGCTCGGAAACCTGAACGTGCACCTAAAAAAGAAAAGCCAACTGTCAGCACCTGTCTGCCAAGCGGCGGGGCAAGATGCCCAACCCACAGCAGGGGACAGAGCCCACATGTCCCCAAACATACTGGAGCCTCGACTTGTGTTGAAGAGTCAGTGAGAAGCCCTTTTCAACCTCACCTCAAGTGTTACAAGTTGCTTAACGCGTGACGCCACAAGGAGACATCGTCTCATGACTTAAAAACACTAGGAAGCAAAACCCTCATTTAGACCAGCCCACCAGGGGAAGAAATGGTAGAGCAGATTCAAAAATGACTCAAATACCACTTAATCTGCACCAGGCAGGGAATGAGACAGGCTCAGGATCGGGAGACGAGCCCTAGGCACGGAGTGGGGAAGGCCAGGCAGGAATGCTGCTCACCCACAGGGCATGGACGGCCCCATCATGAGAAGGAGGAGCCCCAGGTCCACCTTTCACCTGCTGCCGACCTCCGAGGACATCTCCTGCCCAGCCCTTCTCTTAGGTTCCCACCCTGGTCTGTCTGCAGCCAAGATCTGCATGTGGTGTTCAAAGACAGAAAAAAGCCAGCCTCTGATTCTCCTGCACTCAGGCACAGCCCTTTCTCTCTTGAGGTCCTTCTCACATGAGGTCCAGGGACCCCACCCCACTCTGGGTCAGACCCCACATCGCAGCCTCTTGTCTGCTCTTCCCCTCGATCACTACCCAGGGGCCCCCTTCGACCCCTCAGTCACCTATCCAAGGGTCTCCTGATCGCCCTGCACCCTGCCCTTGCTGCCTTGTTCATTTCACTCTGGCCACATGACTCTATGTTACCCCATTTCTGCTTGTTGTCACCCAGTAGGATACAAGCTCCATTGGAACAAAGTCTTTGCCTGCAGGGTTCCCTGCTATAATCCAGAGACCAGAAGAGACCTTGACAAATGCAGAGAAGGGCCTCAGTACACATTTGTTGAATTAGTGAAAAAGTGCCCCATTTTATACATTAGAAATGTAATTAAAATAAGCAAATCACATGAGTAAATGAACAAATGGTAAGCCCACAACTGCCTCTTTGATGCTAACATGAGATTCGAATAATCAACTCCAGGCCTAGAAAAGAAGGGCATTAAGACTCTTACTGGCCTTAACTTGTAATACAACACAGGTAACAGTGATAAGAGTGAGGCAGTTTCCTCCCTCTCCTCCCCTAGGCAGCTCCTGAGCCCCACCCTCAGGCGATGGTCCCTGCTCACCAAGAAGGCCGGCTGTTAGAACAAGCATTTTCACCAGCACAAGGGCTTCCGATCCTGCAGAGCAGTTACCTGGCTATGCTTGTTTCCTCATCCACAGAACAGATGACAGCATCTCCCTCCGCGAGCGCCATGAGGATTAAGTCAGATACTTCTCACATTCAAATGTTTATCAAAAAACCAAACTACCTTCAGCCTCACGGTAAGATGTCAGTACTTGCTTTTCCTACAGTTGGACATTCACCATCCACTGTGCTGCTTGTTTCACTGTCACCCAGGAACTCACAGAGGCCCAGCCCAGACCAGCGGAGCAGCACACGCACCCGCCTGTCCTCCACACGCCGTGGAAGCAACACAGCCCTGTGCGTAATTCCAGCACAGGAATATGAGAATGGGACTGGGCACCTCCATGTCCCCAGAGGTTCATGTCTGCTTTTCATAAGATAGGACCACACACTCCACGCTGGTCCTCGGCGTGTGCGTTCCCTCAGTGTCACCACCCATAGGGTCCATTGCACAGACGGACTGAGTGCTGCCTTCAGGGCGAGCACCATCACACGGAGGATTTCCTTCCTTTGTATCCTATTCCCGAAGTCCCCAATTAAAGACAACAATGATCTCCTCAGCATGGGCATCATCTGTAAACCTCAGGCTCCAAGGACACACAGGGCATCTAAAGCGACACCAAGCACCATCAGGCCACCTGCCAACAACCTCTGACGAACAGCATGTGGGAGTGTCCTAGCCATCAGTGGACGCTGCCCAACCCCAACCCCACCTGACAGGTGAAAATGGTATTGTTGTTTATAACATCTATTTCTGCTTTATTGGTCGACCATGCCAAAACCTTTGACTGTGTGGATCACAATAAACTGTGGGAAATTCTGAAAGAGATGGGAATACCAGATCACCTGACCTGCCTCTTGAGAAACCTATACGCAGGTCAGGAAGCAACAGTTAGAACTGGACATGGAACAACAGACTGGTTCCAAATAGGAAAAGGAGTACGTCAAGGCTGTATATTGTCCCCCTGCTTATTTAACTGATATGCAGAGTACATCATGAGAAACGCTGGACTGGAAGAAACACAAGCTGGAATCAAGATTGCCGAGAGAAATATCAATAACCTCAGATATGCAGATGACACCACCCTTATAGCAGAAAGTGAAGAGGAACTAAAAAGCCTCTTGATGAAAGTGAAAGAGGAGAGTGAAAAAGTTGGCTTAAAGCTCAACATTCAGAAAACGAAGATCATGGCATCCGGTCCCATCACTTCATGGGAAATAGATGGGGAAACAGTGGAAACAGTGGCAGACTTTATTTTTGGGGGCTCCAAAATCACTGCAGATGGTGACTGCAGCCATGAAATTTTTTCCTTGGAAGAAAAGTTATGACCAACCTAGAGAGCATGTTCAAAAGCAGAGACATTACTTTGCCAACAAAGGTCCATCTAGTCAAGGCTATGGTTTTTCCTGTGGTCATGTATGGACGTGAGAGTTGGACTGTGAAGAAGGCTGAGCGCCAAAGAATTGATGCTTTTGACCTGTGGTGTTGGAGAAGACTCCTGAGAGTCCCTTGGACTGCAAGGAGATCCAACCAGTCCATTCCAAAGGAGATCAGCCCTGGGTGTTCTTTGGAAGGAATGATGCTAAAGCTGAAACTCCAGTACTTTGGCCACCTCATGCGAAGAGTTGACTCATTGGAAAAGACTCTGATGCTGGGAGGGATTGGGGGCAGGAGGAGAAGGGGACGACAGAGAATGAGATGGCTGGATGGCATTACCGACTCGATGGACGTGAGTCTGAGTGAACTCCGGGAGTTGGTGATGGACAGGGAGGCCTGGCGTGCTGCGATTCATGGGGTCGAAGAGTCGAACACGACTGAGCGACTGAACTGAACTGAACTACTTCTCATATGTGTGTAAGCCATGAATCACAATTAAAAGTTACCCAGGTAGTCTGGTAACTTTCTATTTTTTAATCTGGGTTCTGATTACATGAGTGAGTTCCTATTAGTGAAAATTCATTGAGATATACTATACACGTATGAAGCATACACTTATCTGTACATGCAGTATACTTCAATAAAGAGAATTTCTCAAAAATTCTTTTAAAAAAGCCATCTGTAGATGGATACAGAGATTGATAAAACGTTGATAACGTCAGGAGGTTCACAGTCCATTTTGCGTTAACAATGGCATACTTCTTTACCAGGATTGTGATTACTATGGGTACCCAGGTTATAATTGTAACTGATTTTTCTATGTTTGTTACATTCAAAGCCAAGTACTTCAAAATGTTTTTTGAGTTCTCTTTGGGGTTCAGTTAGTAAAGACATTCTTGTTTCCCTTTAGGGGATGCAAAAAGCCACTGCTTGACTTTTCTAAGTCAGAAATAAAAAACAATGGGATAATTTTAATTAACTGTGTCACAAAAGGAAAAAGAGCAGCAAAACATTAAAACAGCAGACAAAACAAGGTGGGTATCAGCACTCTATCTGCCCCATACCACCACCAGAGGTTGTTTACGTCTGGGCACGCTGGTCCTTGTTCCCATGAAGCACCTCAGGTCATCTAAGAGTTTAAGAGCCTGTAAGATACTATACTGATTTGGAAAATTAAGAGCACGCTGTTGTCCATGGCTCATGCTGCTTTGTACCATCACAATGCCTAAAACTGCTGCTGCTGCTGCTGCTAAGTCGTTTCAGTCATGTCCGACTGTGTGCGACCCCATAGACGGCAGCCCACCAGGCTCCCCCATCCCCGGGATTCTCCAGGCAAGAACACTGGAGTGGGTTGCCATTTCCTTCTCCAATGCATGAAAGTGAAAAGTGAAAATGAAGTCGCTCAGTCGTGCCCAACTCTTAGCGACCCCATGGACTGCAGCCCACCAGGCTCCTCCACCCATGGGATTTCCAGGCAAGAGTACTGGAGTGGGTTGCCATTGCCTTCTCCATAAAAACACTTTAACTGATCCCAAAAGATTTGTAATAAAGTCTGTGTGGGCTCTGAAGCTGTGGTGCTTGGGCTCAGCTGCCCTGTGGGCATGTGGCACCTCTGTTCCCCAACCAGGGATGGAGCCTGGGTCCCCTGCATGGGAAGGCAGGCGAATCTTTAACCAACTGGACCACCAGGGAAGTCTCAGGGAAAGAATGTAAAATGAACAATAAGAAAAGCCAGACAGCAGAAAGCAGAACCACAACCCCTAAGCAAAAACTGAGCAGGCACTGAGCAAAATCTGACCAGATACTGAAAAGTCACACATCTCAAGTCACAAATCAAAACTGAAGCAACACAACAGTGGATGGTTTCAAACTTAGGCAATGACCCTGATAAAAACTAAGTTTCTTTTACTTGAATAAACTAATAATTTTAATATGGATTCAGAATTGCAAATACCTTTCTCTCCACCTCTCTCTTAGTCTCCTGTACTTGGTGACAGGGATCTTTCTTGGAGTGGAAACTCTTTCAAATGAGACACACAAGCCAATGGCTTGGATCCAGAGATCTGAATTTCCTGATTCACAAAGAAGCTCTAAAGATTCTGAAAATCTGTTCTTTATGTACAAAGCCAGGCCTTGCTGCAAATACTGAATACTAACATCATATAGCTAGGCAGAAATTAGCCATATTGGAATCTCCAACCAAATGGAAAGTCAAATTTAGTGTTATCTCTATGCAAAGCAAATTTAAACAATTAACCAATCAGGATAGGACAGGCAGGAGCAGTGGTCTGGCCCCACAGTGCCACTGGGAAAGGAGCAGAGCAGAGCAGCCTTCCACCTTGAGCTAACAGTGACTGGAAGCCCCGGGGGAACAGCCACCATGTTCCCCAGCCTCCTGTCATCCTTTGTCGTGGCACAGATTAACTACTCAGACAGACACACAATCTAAGTTGGGAAAAATTCTCCCTACAAGAGGGTTCCATTTCTAGCTACTCCAAAAAAACATGTCTGAATGCAATTCAGACAGTCGTCATGAGGATAACTCTGGAATCCCTCGGTTTTTGGAGTATTTTAGGAAGTTTAATGGGCGAAGGCCCACAGATGCCACCCCCATGGCCATGGCACAAAGCAAGAAGAGTGCCCCTGCCACAGGTGCTGAGAAGACAGAGCCTCACCTCTGGATTTTCTGCCGAAATAACAAATCTGGATCTCACCAAGAGGAAACATCAGACAAGTATTCTACAAAACAACTGGCCCATCCTCTTCTAAAACATAAATTCACAGAAGACACAGGCTGAGGAACAGTCACAAATGAGAGGAAAGCTCAAGGCATAGGTGACCTGAGTCTAGAAAATGGGCATCAGTAAACAACTGCTAAGTCCAGTTAAGTCAAGTATTGTATCAACGCTAAGTGGTGTCAGTACCTGGGTGATAGCTATGGAAGATAATTTTTTAGTAAATAGACATGGAAATATCTCAGAGGTAAAAATGCATCATATATGTAGCTTATTCTCAAAAATTTCAGGGAAAAAATACAGCAGTGAAGCAAATGTGGTCAATGTTAATATTTGGGGAATCTGGAAAAATTAGAATATTTGTTCTATTTTTGCAATTTTTCTATAAATCTGTGTAATTTCAAAAAAATAAAAATAAAAAATTTGGAAACTTCCACGACATCCAATGCAAAGCTTGACAGATCACCCCAGGGGTCACTGGGCCCGTGCCAAGCAAGGCTGTGCACACGGCCCACGACAAGGTGAGCACAGACGTAAAGAGCTTGGAAACCACCCGTTCTTCTGTCAGACTGCACCTTCTCCACGGTGGTCTGAGAGCCCTGTTCTGGGATACACCCTTGTCATTAGCTGTCTTCTATGCAGTTCAGAATCCCATCAAATCCTGAGAATAATCTTGGGGACACCTGAGAGTAACGAAACATCGCCTCACTGCAGTTCTCATTCCTCCTCCAGAGCCTGTGTCCCTGACGGTCAGCCTGGAACTAAGCAGGGGAGTACAACCCCAGTTCTGCAGTACACAGAACAGAGTCACGGCCACGTCTACAGAGCGGACTCTGACTTCTGTGCCCTCACAGTCACCCAGCCTGTTAATGATGTTAATGATGTCTGTTAAATCTACATGCTGTCCCGTCACTGGGCTTCCAGACTGTGACCCAAGAAGCTGTGGTTTGTGGTAATAGCATATTCTATAGTTTGTATTTCTTCTCTCCTGGGAAGAGTATCTGTCCCATCCTACATGTATCAATATTCACACACAGCAGTATGTCCCAACCATGTTCTCAGAGCATAGCACTAAATGTCCTGACACCCAGCACAGGCCCAGCAAACGGCCCCAGCTCTCTGCTGCTCGCACCAAAGGGCTGGGTCCAGCTTCTGCCATCCACTCACCCCATAAACACGGCTGCTCTGCGCCACTTTTCCCTCACTCTGGGGTCCAGGCTGATGCAATGACCCCACTGAGGACACCGATGATTTCCAGACAGACAGAATAAATGAGTCCTGTGGCCACGCCTGCAGTCAATGAGCAGGAGGGCCCCCAGCAAGAACCCTCCTCACACAACATCACCTCCTTAGTGTTAGCAATCCCAAGAGACATCTGGAAAAGATCACGTCAAGTCCTTTCAGCTATCCAACTGGCCACAGAGACATCAACTGAGCTGCTCTTCAAGAGAAGAAGTAAGAGGCCAGTTACTCTGTCACTCACCTATGACAGCTGACAACGATCATCTACTATGAAGAGGAAGAGAATCCGATCCTTTAATCTCAGGATTGGCAAAGGAAAGACTGTGATAATAAAAATAACGTGTCACACAGGGTGGACAGAGCTCTGGGGCCATCAGTGACTTGGGGTGGGCAGCAGTGACTGCCAAGGAGGAGGGCAACAGGATCAGTTACACCCAAGGGTGGATCAGGGGGTGGGGGGAATAAGGAATGAGTGAGGAGGTTCCCAAGCAGCCGAGGTGTGTGGTGTTCACACCGCAGGGTCTGTGAGGACAGAGAGCGGAGATGAATCTGATTGGCTTGGGAGATGGAGATGGAAACGGAAACAGCCCTGCTGACACACCCATGCGGGCACAAAGGGGAGAGGCCGCAGGAGGACGAGCTTCACAGTCTGGCTTCTGACTGAGGGAACGCTGATGCCAATTACTGAGGTGCAGATAAGGGGGATGAGGAACAGGCCCCGGGGTGCAATGTCTAAGTGGACACATGGCCTATGAGGTGCCCATTCCCCACAATCCCATAGGGGGCATCCAACCAGCCCTTCCTGAACCTAGACAGAGACACACTTGGTGTCCTCAGTGGTCAAGAGGGTACATGCGCCACATCACAGAAGGAGCCTAAAAAATTCAGCCCACAAGTCTGGTTTTAGAGAACAGCCTTCAGGACTCAAGCAAGCATCACCTTGAAGGAGGAACACTATCATGGGAGTTTTGACGATGTGCTCCAGTCCCAACTCAGCTTCTATGACAAGCCATGCCTCTTTATCTTTTGCAAAAATGGAAGAAAAATTCCTCTTCTTTCCAAACCCTAAGGAGGCTTAGACAAAAAGGCACTTTAAATGGACCCATATATACATTTTCATCATTCTCTTCTACTACTTTCCTCTAATTTATAACAGAAAGATTGAAACTTTTACTACAACCTTTAATAGACTGTGGCCCTTAACAGTCATATTTGTCAGTGACTGATAAACCACCCCCCACCCCAGGCTGCCTTTTCTGTGGCTCCAGGAGCAACATGTCCACACCACTTGTCAGTCCTGCCTGCTGGTCACCCTGAGCTGCCACCACATGGGTCTGAATGGGCCACCCAGAGCCTAGCAGGTGCTCCCTTCATCCCAGAAGAGGGTGTATGGAGTGGCAGCTCACCAGCTCATGAGAGGGCTTCCCTCAGAGGAAGTGGCTTTGGGAGGCCAGTGTCCACCCATCAAAGACAGCAAGTCACAGGTCAAGAACTTGACGCAGTTTAAGATGGGTAAGGACGATGAAGACCATACTGAACCTGAAACCCTAAACAGTCCATGCTTTTCTTTGCTGGACCTCAGCAGTAAACCTCAAGCAACACCTACTATTACCTCAGCTTGACTTCTTACCCTGACAAACACGAAAACATTCTATGACAATTCATGAAACACAACGGCGTTTTTATTAAAGGAGCTCACACTATTGTAGGTTTTGTTGGGTTTAGCATGAGTTTCTAACCAGAGCCTCAAAAGCCTGATTCTGTAAGACACCTGCAACCTGAGTTCAGGTCCTGGCCTGTGAGTTTCATCTCTGAGTGAAGAACTCTCATTCCATGTTTAGCCTTGAGGTGACTTAGAAACCACACAGCACATGAGTAGACAGGGGCACTGTGGGCATGCGGGTAGTTAGTGAGTCAAAGAGGAGCTGTGCTCAGAAGGGCCCACACATAAGGCTGGATTTTGTAGCCAGCACCTTGTAATCTCCTTAGCCATTACCTGAGTCTGTGTTATGTAAGTGAGGCCCAACAGGTCAATGGACCACAGCTGTGGGCTTGGAAGCTCAGCTCACACACATCTTGCCTCTTGCAACCCCTTCCCCTCCGTGAATACCCACTGTCCAGGACAAGTCCGGGACAGGGGCACCTTGGGCACCTGGGAGAGTCTGCACTTGCCCCACGAGTACCCTTCCATCTAAAAAAGCTTGGTATCAAATAACAAAAATACCATGGCAGGTTAAGAGAAACTACAGAAGAAATGAAAAGCTTTTGCAGCTTTTTTTAAAAAATTGAGGTGTACAGTATTATTTAAGTTTCAAGTGAATGACACAGTGATTCACAATTTTAAAAGATATGTTCCATTTACAGTTATTATAAAATATTGGCTATATTCTCTCTGCTGTAACAATACATCCTTATAGATTTCCACAGTTTCATTTTGCACTGGACCCCATATAGTATGGAGCTGGGCTTGTATCCTAAGGTACAAGAATACTAGGAAATGGTACATTTCCATAGGCAGATCTGCCTTTGTACCCACAGACCAGGAAGCATGATTGACTGATTTCAGAAACATTCCTGACCCAATTTAGAGGGCTAGTGTTGGGTTTTCCAGCAATGCATGTGACAAGCACCTTCACAATTGCTTCTGAGTTTTTCTTCGGCTTGGAGAAAAATTTTGTCTGTTGGCCATTTGTTGCACTGTGATTCCATTAACGAAGGTACTGGAAAGAACTGCCTTATCTACTACTCTGAGTGGCAATTTGCTGTTTGGGGGAGGCTGACTCAGGAGCACATCCATTTAAAACCCTGATGCCAGGCTGAGGGTGCCGGTAGTATCGGATATCAGTGTAACCAATGTGATGCTTTGTGCTTCCAGCAGTTTTACAAAAAAAAAAAACCAGTACAAATTCTACTTTAATTTCCAGTCATTCAAAACATGTTCTAGACTAACGAAGATTTCCACCAGTATAGAAATAATCCCGTGAGGCTGCTCTCACCTGGATCACAAGTCGCCACACCCAGGCTCGGAGGGGCCTCCGGCTGTGCCGCTGGCAGCAGCACACAGGCACGCTCAGCACGCGGCAGGTGCTCAGAGCAGCGCGTACTCCCGGGGGCAGCACTTCTGAGATCACCCCAAACTTGCCCAGATGACACTCACATGGAACCAAAGGGGCTCTCCAACAGACACCTCACCAAGACAAAACTCGTAAGCAGAGCCGTGCACAGGGCCTGCGCTCCCTCCTTCCTCTCCCCAGTTCACAGCAATTTCTTTTGCCAGGGAACAAGAGCAACAGCCTCCACATATTTTTGATTGCATGCTTCTAAGTGAAAAATTAAGCAGGAGTTAAAATATGAATAATATATAATCAAGAAATGAAAAGGCAAGGGACAGAATCAGGGAAATATTCCCAATACACACAATTTACAGCTGACTTGCATTTAGGATATATAAAGAATTCTTAAAATAAAAACACAAACCCATTAAAAACGATCAAAGAGAAATTCACTAAAGAAGATACAGGAATGGGTAACAAGCACATCAAGAGATGTTCAACATCATTAGTAATGCAAATCAAAGACCATGATACCACTGCACATCCACAGAATGGCTAGTATTAAAAAACTGATAAAATCAAGGGCTGGCAAGGTTATAGAGCAACTAGAACTCTCCCACACTGCTGGTGGGAATATAAAATGGTGGTACTGCTTTGGGAAAGTCTGTCAGCTTCTTAGTAGCTTCTTAGCCACTTCACCCTTAGGTGTTTGACCAAGAGAAATGAGACCCTCTGTCCACACAGACTCTTTCACAAATGTTCACAGCCATACCATGCCTAATAGTCCAACCTGGAAAAGACCCAGGTGTCTGGCGAGAGGTGAATCAACCAACCAATGATATTAAGTCCATACAAAACAATACTTCTCAAACATCAACAATCACAAAGGAAAAAAACTGCCCAAAAAGCAACAGGGATGAATCTCAAAAACATGTTAATCAAAAAAATCCAAACTGAGGAGTATACACTGCATAATTTCTTAAGAAATCCTAGGAAAGATACAACTAGTCTACAGTGATGAAAAGCAGGGCTTTCAGTTTCAGAAGAGGGGCGAAAGGGCAGGAGAGAGATTCTGGGAGACAGAAACCTTCTCTTACTTTGAACTGGGGTTTCCATTACACAGATATAAGTACCCATCAAAACTCTTTGAAAGGTACCCTTAAAAGAGTTTTGTTTTATCCTATTAAAGTATATCTCAAAAAATGTTTTTTAAAAGAAAAAGTTAAAATGGCAATAATACATTCACATACGTATAAATTATATTACTATTTTACACACTAAAACCCACAAAAATAGCAACCAAACAGGATGAGAAAAACAATCCGAAGTATATCTTCTTCCAAACTCTAAAAGATCATCTTGGTCTCTTTCTGGAGTAAGTACACACACACATTCTAGAGACTAATAACTAAAGAAAACATTGCTTTTGTTTTACCTCTGAGGTTCCAAACAAAAGGAATACAATGTCTAGAACAGAGGGATTTTCTTTTTGCTATATTGAGATATAACATGGTTTAGGTTTAAGGTGTACGATGTAATGATAAACGCATATAGTGCAGAAAGATTCACATAGAAAAGTTAGTTAGTATCCATCAACTCATTATAGTTACAGTTTGTGTATGTGTTGAGAACTTTTAAGATTTACTGTCTTAGCAACTTTCAAATTTACGAACAGTATTATTACCTACAGAGGTACCATGTTGCACATTATACCCCCAGGACCTATTTATCTTACAGCCAGAAGTTTGTAATGTTGACCCCAATCCTCCTTAACCCACTTCCTCCATTCTATCTTTTATAAATCACTGATAAAACTGCCAATTACATAGCAATAAGAGACATGACTGGACCAAGCTCCTTATTAAATGGAGAGTTTTTACATACGTTCAACCCTGGAGTAAGGCATTCCATTCTTAAGGGCACTTTATAAAATGATAGCTTTTATTTTAGGGGCAGAAGAACAAAGGCATAATCCATGAGGTGTGTGCTCTGAATCCACAGTTCTAATGCAGTGTCACCCTCTACCACACCAAGGTACTGCTGACGGTGAATACCTGCACGTGCATTTAGTCTTCTTATCAGGTGAGCACACAGGAGGTGTGCATTCACTCAACCTGTAGCAACGTCTTCTCAAAATACTCTGCTGAATGGCCAATATGCACACGAAAAGATCAACATCATCAATCACCAGAGAAATGCAAATTAAAACCACAATACAATATACCACAACATACCCATTGAAAATCTAAAATGAAAAAGAGAAAATACCAATGCTGATGAAGCTGTGAAGACACCTGAACTCGATCTTACCCAGTGTCAAAGAGGTGTAAATGTAGAAAGTGCTTTTCCAAAGTGGTTGTACCTACGAAAGCTGAACATACATGGATGTGAGCCACTGGAGCCCACCCAACAGACACGTGCACGTGCTTGTCAAAACACGCTACCAGAATCTCAACCAGCTGTTCAACTAAAAAGTCTTCCAACTTAAAAGACTCATAGCAGCATTATCCATTATAACAGCCTAAAATAAAGCTACCTAAATGTCCACCTTGGCAGAATATCAAATTGGCATATATTCACATTATTAAACATAACAATGACGATGAATGATCCACAGCTAAGTACAAAAATGTGGGCTAATCTCAAAAACATTTTATTCAGTGAAAAGCCAACATCACCTTCTGAACTCCATTCTGTATAACCCCATGTACATGAAGTCAAAAGAAAACAAACACTCTACAATTTAGAACTGAGGACAGTGGTTCTGTGGCTGCGAAGAACACACGGCAGGCTCCTGGGTGTTGACAGTGCAGCGTTTCTCAACTCGGGGCAGGTTACACTGTGGTTTCTCACTAAGCTTTATACTTAGGATCTATATTGTAGATTATACTAAAAACAAAAATATAAACAAATTGTGGAGGGTGACAAGACTAGAGACCAACTAAGAAAGTGCTCCAGAAGGCCACGTGGAAAATACCTAAGGCAAGAGCTATGCAGCAGGAAGGGTGAGGGACAGATCTGAGAAATGTCCAAGTGGAATGAAGGGGACAGATAAGTAACTGTATGAGTTCAGCAAAGCAGAGCAGGCTGTGGAGAGGGTGAGCCCTGGTCCTAGATGGACATCAGCTCACAGGAGGAAAGGAGGACACTTGAGCAGAGAGAAACAGCAGGACTGCAGACTTCAGACCTGACCTACCAGCATCTGACTCAAGTCTGTAATATTTACCTATTTATTTGGCTATGTCGGGTCTTCATTGTGGCACATAGGATCTATCTTACATCATGGGGAATCTTTCCTTGGAGTATTCAGTTCAGTTCAGTCACTCAGTCATGTCCGACTCTTTGCAACCCCATGGACTGCAGCACACCAGGACTCCCTGTCCATCATCAACTCCCAGAGCTTACTCAAACTCATGTCCTTTGAGTTGGTGATGCCATCCAACCATCTCATCCTCTGTTGTCCCTTCTCCTCCCGTCTTCAATCTTTCCTAGCATCAGGGTCTTTTCAAATGAGTCAGCTCTTCGCATCAGGTGGCCAAAGTATTGGAGTTTCAGCTTCAGCATCAGTCCTTCCAATGAATATTCAGGACTGATTTCCTTTAGGATGGACTGGTTGGATCTCCTTGCAGTCCAAGGGACTCTTGGGAGTTTTCTCCAACACCATAGATCAAAAGCATCAACTCTCTTCAGCACCAGCTTCCTTCACAGTCCAACTTTCACATCCATATATGACCACTGGAAAAACCATAGCCTTGATTAGACAGACCTTTGTTGGCAAAGTAATGTCTTTGCTTTTTAATATTCTGTCTAGGTTGGTCATAACTTTCTTCCAAGGAGTAAGGGTCTTTTAATTTCATGGCTGCAGTCACCATCTGCAGTGATTTAAGAGCCCCAAAAAATAAAGTCTGTCACTGTTTCCATTGTTTCCCCATCTATTTGCCATGAAGTAACCGGACCAGATGCCATGATCTTAGTTTTCTGAATGCTGAGCTTTAAGCCAACTTACTCACTCTCCTTTCTCACTTTCATCAAGAGGCTCTTAAGTTCTTCTTCACTTTCTGCCATAAAGGTGGTGTCATCTGCATATCTGAGGTTATTGATATTTCTCCCGGCAATCTTGATTGCTTGGAGTGTACAGACTCTCTGACAGTGGCATGTGGGCTAATAGCGTGGGCTCAGTTTTGCAGTGCTTTGGCTTATTTGCTCCACAGCATGTGGGATCTCAGTTCCCCATGTCCCCGGTTCTAGGGAGCAGAACCTATGTTATTCCCAATTTATTGCATATTTCTGTTCCAACCCATCTGGGGGCTACCTGAAGGGTGATGCAGGCACCTCTCTGTGTTTTGCCAACCTCGGAACTCAAGCTGAAAAAGCTTGAAAACACTGAAAGTGAAATTTTAGTCAGAGCCTGTGGTGAAAAAATTACAGTCCAAATACACAATACACAGCCTAAGGCAAAAGCTGGGGAGAGTTTTTCTGGGAAGCTGCTGCTGCTACTGCTGCTGCTAAGTCGCTTCAGTCGTGTCCGACTCTGTGCGACCCCATAGACGGCAGCCCACCAGGCTCCGCCGTCCCCAGGATTCTCCAGGCAAGAACACTGGAGTGGGTTGCCACTGCCTTCTCCAATGCATGAAAGTGAAAAGTGAAAGTGAAGCCGCTCAGTCCTGTCCGACTCTGAGCGACCCCATGGACTGTAGCCTATCAGGCTCCTCCGTCCATGGGATTTTCCAGGCAGAAGTACTGGAGTGGGGTGCCATTGCCTTCTCCATTCTGGGAAGCTAGGACCTTCAAAAGTAACAGGGTATAGGACTTCCCTGGTGGTACAGTGGTGAAGAATCCACCTGCCAATGCAGGGTACAGAGCTTGATCCCTGGTTCCAGAAGATCCCACATGCCATGGGGCAACTAAATCTCCATGTCATGACTATTACACTTAGCTACTAAAGCCCGTGTGCCTGGAGCCCATGCTCCACAACAAGAGAAGCCACCGCAATGAGAAGCTCATGCATCAGAACTAAGAGACTAGCCCCCAAGAGCCAAAACCAGAGAAAGCCTGAGTGCAGCAAGTTAGACCCAGTGAAGCCAATAATAAATAAATAAAGTTTAAAAAAAGACACAAAAGGAAAGGACAAATAATCAAAACAGCTGACTATACAAAAAAATCAACATAAAAGAAGGCAACTGGTGAGGATATGAGGGACCAAAAAACTCGAAGACAGAAAAAAGAAAACAAATAGCAAAAGGGCAGAGTCCTTCCTTATCAATAATTACTTAAATGTAAATGGATTAAACTCTCCAATCAAAATACTTCAGACAAGAAATTTAAGATGTTTTCTTCAGAGAACAAACATTAATATTAATTCAGCAACTCTCCTGCATCAGCCAAGGGCGATCCATACATCTCCATGAAGTTGATTCAATAATATCCATGTTTATAGGACAGTGAGGTTAAGAAATTATTAGACAGCTCAGACACCGGGGTAAGGGCTCGTGCATTCTCTCATCCAAAGTGATGCTGTGACACTGTTCCAGTAGACTGGTAAGCACACAGTGCCCTGCCTGGTCATCCTCAGCCCACCCCGAACCTTTCCCACGAGGAGAGGTCTATGGAGAATAACACAGAGGGGAGGAACAAGCAGCCTCTGGGATGTGATTCTTATTGTAAAGCCCCTGGGAAGTTGCCCTCCACAGAACAGGGAGAAGATCCAGGTTGACCCAGTGCCTACTGGGCACCAGGAGCTGAGGGACACTCAACGAACCTTCTGAGTAGAGCTCCACTCCCACCTATAGACAATGCAATGACTCCGTTCCTCCGACAACTATTAACATAACCAAGGCTTGGCGCACTACTCAAACAATGGCTTTAAGTATAGAAGCCAGTCCTTTAACAAAAGTGGTCAAATTGCCATTCCCAAAATACTAAAATCATTTTAAACATTTATAAACACAAAGTTCTTCCCATTAGAGATACGCAGGAAAAGAAACCCTAAACACTGAATGCCTAGTTACAAGAACTCACAGATGTTATAAAGAAATAGATATTTTTCAAAACTGTGACTAATGTAAATTTGCATTAACAAGAACATGGATACTCTGAAAAAAAAACTTTTAAGAGAGAATAAAATAAAAGGTTGGTGGAAAATAAGATACAGCCTTCAGAGGTAGGGTGGGAGTGGGGGTTGGACCACTTCATCAGGAAAGGATGTGCTCTGGATCAGGCAATCCCAGAAGGGTCTCCCAGGCCTCTGCAAAAGTCCTCAGCCACAAGAACCACCAGCAGCCTGGCCCTCCTCCAGCCCAAGGCATGTGGCCGCAGGAGTCAGGATCTGAGTGTCTACTCTGTGGGAGAAGTCACGACATATTTGCAGGGACGTAGCTAGGCAATGGCACCCCACTACAGTACTCTTGCCTGGAAAATCGCATGGATGGAGGAGCCTGGTAGGCTGCAGTCCATGGGGCCGCTAAGAGTCAGACACGACTGAGCGACTTCACTTTCACTTTTCACTTTCATGCACTGGAGAAGGAAATGGCAACCCACTCCAGTGTTCTTGCCTGGAGAATCCCAGGGACGGGGCAGCCTGGTGGGCCGCCGTCTATGGGGTCACACAGAGTCGGACACGACTGAGGTGACTTAGCAGCAGCAGCAGCAGGTACCACCAGCTCCACCTTGTCTAGCGTGGGGCAACACTGAAGAACAGAACACTACATGGTCTGACTTGCTCCTAGAACAGACCTACAGGTTACCATGCAGCATGACAACAATTATATGATCAATGCACATCATCAAGGACATTTTTATTTAACTACAGGAACTTCTGTTCACATGTATCCAGGTTTCCCCTCTACGTATCAATCCCCCTCCATGTATCAATCAACTTTAAAAAAACACATAATGCAAAAACAAAAAGGACACTTAGGATGGTCAATATAAACAAAAAGAAAATGCAGTGAATTGTAGAATCAAAGCAAGAATTTAATTTTAACTGTTCTAAACTGTTTCCTTTGGTGCAGTATCTCCAAATACAAACCTCGAAGCCTATAAACAAATTCACCAACAGACCCTTGAGGCCTATCACTGTGCTGGCACTATACAAGGTCACTGAAGGTCACGGGCTACATGTCCAGTAAGTATACAACCTGAGGGTGAATGAGCCCAGCCTACAGAACACTGGAGTGCCAAGGTACAGGATATGTGCAATGTTTAACACATGTGGGCAAGTCCAGAGAGAGACTAGGCAAAGTGGGAACACAAGACTCAAGGAGGAACCGGAATGGGCAGGTCACATTTAAACCAATCTTCTTCCACTCAGCTCAAACAGCTGTAAAACTGATGCTCATAATCCTAACATCCTCCAAAAGTTTAGAAATAGCAAAAGCATAGCATTTTTAATATATCACTTTTGCACTCAAAATGCTATTACAGTCTGAAAAAGACCAAAAAAACACCAAGTCTGTCTCCAATCTACTTGTTTAGGGTTTTCTGTATCCCGTCTGTTTAACTGTCAAAAGACAAGTTTCATACTGCTGATTGTGGGAGACTAAATAAATACCATGAGAAAACAGCATCCATCTGACAGCAGTCTTTCACAGTGTGGTTGTAGTGACACTAATTCACACTCTCTCACACCATCAGTTCATTTTCCAGGAGAACCAAGACAACAAAAAACTGGAACAACTCCACTACAACAGCTCAATGCTTTTCGCATTAACCATAAATGTTTGTTCAGTAATTTGATCAACCTAACTAAAGAAACTGGATACATGTGAGCATACACATTCCACGGTGAGAACATCAGTCTACTCCCGAGTACTAAGACTGATCTCCTTACAACCCAAGTAAGATTTGGGATTGCCTCCTGGGAGTGTCCTTCCAAAGTTGCAAAGGGAGAGATTCTACGACAGACCTCTCCACCTCAAGCTTCGTTTCAGAAAGGCACTGCCAATAAATTAGAAACAAATGCTATGGTACCTTAAAGGTTTAAACAGGTACCATTGTATGCTATTAAGACTCACTGTCTATGGGGCTAGGAATAACATCCTACTGTTACTAACTGCTACGATCACTGTGCTTCAGGGTCTCCACCATCCTACCACTGATGCTTGGGGTGGTATTATTCTCTGTTGAAGGAGGCCTATCCTTCAAAATCATAGAATTTTTACAGCGTCCCTGGCCCCAGCCCACTAGGTGCCAATTGCATCCCCGCCCAGTTGCACCAACCTAACATGTTCCCAAATATCCTAGGGAAGGCAAGGGTATGCCAGTGAGAGTCACTGTTGTACTCTGATCTCTTTCAATGGGTAAGATCCAGAAGCATTCTGCAGACACCAAACTGTAGCAAACGCCAAACAATGTCTAATATCCCTACAGAACTCTCAGCAGAGCACCAAGCATATACGCCATGCTTGGTGTACACGCTTTGTGGAACTGAGGCATGCTAGGCAAGGCAGCTTCCCATGAGGTGCCTTCTAATCTCCCCGCAGCCGTTTCCCGGGATGACGGCAGTAACACCTTGTCGTGGTGCTCAAGCTGCTTCGAATCACAGAAATGGCAATGCGTGCCTTCAACCTGTCCTGACATATTGTGTTTCATTAGCAAATTCAAACAATCCTCATTAAAAACTGGGACTAGAAGTGGGAGCTGACTTACTGTATTATTATTTAAGATATTGTAAACTGCTCCAAGGGCTTCCCAGGCGGCTCAGTGGTAAAGAATCTGCCTGCCAATGCAGGAGCCGCAGATTCTATCCCTGGGTCAGGAAGATCCTCTGCAGGAGGAAATAGCAACCCACTCCAGTATTCTTGCCAAGATAACCCAAGGACCAGAGGAGTCTGGCAGGCTACAGTCCATAGGGTCGCAAAGAATCAGACACGACTGAGTGACTGTGCACAGAATTCTCCAAAATCCAAACATAAAAGAAAGCAAGAGCTACACAAAAATGTTAAACAGATAAGAATACCATCCAAGATGCTAACAGCTTTGATTAAAAGCTTCCTTATTTTAGGGACTTCCTGGTGGTTAAGAGTCCACCTTCCAATGCAAGGGATGCAGGTTCGATCCCTGATTGGGGAACCAAGATCCCACATGCTGCAGAGCAACAATTAAGCCCATGTACTACAATGAAGACTCAACACCCCCAAGTTAAAAAAAAGAATACTATTTTTAAAAGCTTCCTTATTTTAGAAACCCTCTTTTTTTTTCCATTAAAAAAAAAAATTAGTTTTTCCTTGGCAAAACAAGAATTGCTGAATTTTCACAATGGAAAAATTTCCTGTTACTCTATAGTCTCATCTTCTGGAATATTTCCACCAATTATGAAGCTATACTGTGCTTCTGCAACTGTGGATCTAGATGAGACCTGCTGATGAACAGGGGACCATAAGTGAGGGAACCACATCTAACGAGAACCCTGTCACTAAATGATCAACATCTGAGAATATTAAAACAATAGTAATGCCCTAAATCAGTAGCCAACAAGCACACATATATATGTACCAAGTAATGATGGTTATGTGCCATTACCAAAGGATACAAACACAAGTAGGACCTTCCCTACCCTGGAGGACCAACAGGGGAGAAAGTCAAGCAAGAAGACAAGCTGTAGCACAAGGTGATGAGGAGGGAACATTAACATTTAACCTTGCCTTCCAGAATGGGCTCCTTGACCTACCACTTCTAGTGGGTCCAGAGCACTTCTGAATGTCTGAAAAGCACAGACATTGAGGCCTTTGAGGCCTCCCCTCTGAGGCCTGCAGGGGAGCCCAGCTTCAGGTCCCCTCTGCCTTTAAGAAAGACAGCATGGACTTCCCTGGTGGTCCAGTGGTTGATAATCTGCCTTCCAGTGCAAGGGACACAGGTTTGATCCCTCGTCTGGGAAATTTTCACATGCTGCAGAGCAACTAAGCCTGCCCTCTGCAACTACTGAGCCCAAGCACCCAGAGCCTGTGCTCTGTAACAAGAGAAGCCACCGCAACGACAAGCCTGCACAGGGCAACTAAAGGGCAGCTCCCACTCACCATAACGACAGAAAGCCCTCGAAGCAATGAAGACCCAGCACAGCCAAGAATATAAATAAACAAGAAATAAGGAGACCATGGCCTAGATTTCTAAAGTATATATGGTTTGTTACACTTCAATAAAAAGGCAATTTTAAAAAGAAAAACAGTAAATTGCAAATTCTTTGATTGGACAGAGAAGCCACCCTTCATTAACAAAATAACAGTTTGGCCAATGGCATTAAAGAACAAGAATTCTACAAATCAGACCACAAACAGGACATGACTTTTAACCAGTTCCCTTTCCTGACTTTGCCCCAAGGCAGAGGCACTTTTTCTTTCCCCCTGAAACAGGGAAGGTCTGTGGTGAAGCTGACATACTGGAGTGGGGCGGAACCAGAACGGAGGCTCTAGGAGAGAGGGCACCCTGAAACAGGCCTCTCCCAGCTCAGCCTGGCTTTATCCTCAGGTCCTGGTGGGGAAAGACAACTTTTCTCAGTTAAAGAAATTTCAAACTTTGCTCACTACTCCCAGAGGCCTTTGATCAGTCTACTGCATGCACATGTGTGGAGCTATGAGCAAGTTGGAGAGTGCTGGCCCCTTGAGGACATTTTCACCACGTCACATTTCCTGTGACGTTAGATCTCCACAGGCCCCTCCATACCAGGACACTGTGAAAAAATACAAGCAGCCCCTGATGTCTAGCAAGGGCAAGGGCACAGGCCTGGCGCTAATTATGCCACACAAGGTCAGTTATTATCCCTGTTAAAAGTGAGGGAACTAAAACAGGTTAAGTAGCAGGGCTGGAATCTGACTCCAGTCTGTCCAGCCCCAGTGCCCATTCTTGTTTTCTCCTGATACAATTGGTTGCACAAATAAGCACTACAGGTGACAGGTCCCATCAGGTAGCCCTGTTTCTCAAAAGTGTCAGAAATTCAAACTATTTAAAAATCAAAAGCTACTCCTTAAGTAAACATTTTAAATGAACAGAGTTCTATCACTACAAAAATTACTAAGCACTAGTAAAGTACAAGTAAGCTGGTTATTGGGTTATTTTTAACATAGTAAAGAAAGTTTTATGCTAAAATGGCTGCACTATGTTCCCAATGTCTACAAATCAGGGATAATAAAAATGTATCTCAATTTGCCAAATGAATAAACATTGTAGCTTTTAAAAAATACATAGTGGCTCTTAAAAGCAACTAGTTTGTATACTGAGCACTTTATAAAGTGCAAAGCACCTCTGCTCTGCTATGGATTTGCCATTACATGTTGCCCACTTCTGGGGACTCCAGCAATCCGGGGCCCCAGCTCTTAGCTCTGACCACAAGCTGATCAGAGGCTCAAGGGATAAAATGAAGGTGTTTCAGCCAATCTGGCAGCCCTGAGACAAGAAAACATGCCAGACCTCACTATTGGCTCTGCTTAGGTCTCCAAAGAAGACCTCATTTTATCATCTCCTACTGGGAACTCTATTCTCCACACGTCATCTGTCCAGTCTTTGCACCTTGGCTACATCTCCCAGCAGTTTCCCCCACCCACTTCACCCATGGTTTACCCTCCTTCTAACCCTAATCTCACCTCCGTCCTTCTTATAATATCCATCCCCTCCCCACAACCACTTCTCACACCTCCACTCTCTCCCTCTCCTTCCCCCAGGAGTCCACACCCTGTCTCCTTCCTCACCGCCCAAAACACTCTAATCACCAAGCCCATGCCTTCCCATGAAGGGTGACAGTGCAAGTCATGGTCCCCTTCCCACAGCTCTCCTCTCTCGGCCCTCCCTTCCTATTTCCTTCTTTCAGGTACTGGTATTCTCTGGGAATGTTCATTCTGCCCAATCCCTATCATCTAAGCAGGACAGAGTCACTGTGAGATCCTTCAGTTTCTTTCTTGGGAGTCTTCACCTGCAAAGCTCCAGAAGCCACTGTTTACTCAGTTCTCTCCTATCCTCACCTAAGAGGAAGCTCTCTGTGATTTAATGAGAAAGTCTTCCAAGTGTGACATTACCAAACTTCATCTGCAAGTTAAAACATGCCACATAAGAAAGGGAGGTGGTGTTGTATCACCAACTGACAGGCAGTTAATGCAGCATAGAAACAGGGTCACTTTTCTAAATAGGTACAATGGCAATTCTGCATATTAAATATCTTTATCAGTCTGGCTATTACATATTTAGGATCTTACTGATTAAAAAATACATTAGGGACTTCCCTGGTGGTCCAGTGGTTAAGACTTCACCTTCTAATGCAAGGGGTGCAGGTTTGATCCCTGGTCTGGGAGCTAAGTTCCCACATGCCTCGAGATCAAACAAATGTAAAAAAGAAAAACAAGCAACTAAATTGTAATAAAGTCAATAAAAACTTAAAAAAAAAAATACACCAAATTCACTTGACAGTTCAAAGTACACACAAATGTTAAAAGAGTTGCTTATTTTTATTTATCAGTTCTACTCAGTTTGCTACCATGGCCACAAGAAGAGCAACAACAGCAAACCCAGACTTTCCTGCCTAACAGATCTTCCTAGAACACTTTACTACTCACTCAGGTGCCAGACCAGGTCCTTAGACAAACAGGGATCCTGTTCCTCAAAAAAAAAAAAAAAAAAAAAAAAATCTGCATTCTCTCGCTGACCACTGTGGAAATGCTCCCCCACCAGGCCTAGGCAACTTCACACTTCACAAACCTGTCCCCCAAATCCTTTCCAGCCTGAGTTCTACCTCTCCAGCACCAGGCAGCTGGCCCCAGTCACACCTGCAAGGCCACTCCACATGCCCACTTCAGGAACCTGGCCCAGAGCTCCACAGACAACCCCCTCTCCCGGTCCCAATAAGAGCTGAACTTCCAACAAGTCAGATGCTCCTGGGGAGGAAAAAATTGCATTTCTGAACACCCAGCCCTGCATACTTGGTTGCAAATCAAGGATTTTTGGAAATTACTTTTCTTCTGGAAAACCACACGCTTGCAACTCTTCATGTGTTCAGCTTACTCCCCCTACCCCCAACACACCCAGTCATACACCAGTCCACACTATGTATGGAACTTACAAACACCATGGAGAAGGTGCTTGTACTTAGATCTTATCCAAACCATTTAAAATATTCATGACAGCCAACACACAGGATCCCAGGCCTCATCTTCCTCTATTCCTCCCAAATTAATATTTAGTATTTTAATAAAATAGTGAACCATACTTCAAGTCTAAACTGCTTATGTACTCTTCTAAATTTTCTGTATATAAACTTTAAATACCATAAAGTGCAAATTCATTTTAAAGATGGAATAAAATTATTATTCAAATAAGAGACCATCCAGAGATTGTCATATTTTTAAAACTCCTCAGTGATTTTTCAATCCAGTAAGCAAGTCTGAAATAAGCAGTAAGAATATTTCAACCTCTAGGGACTTCCCTAGTGATTCAGTGGTTAAGACTCCACATTTCCACTGCAGGGGGTACGGGTTCGACCCCTGGTCAGGAGAAACTAAGACCACTGCATACCTAGTCACTCTAAGTTACAGGTGCTTTCAAATGAATACAATTTGATTTTTCAATGTTAAAAAGAACTTAGGACATAAAACTGAGTTTAATTAAAAAAAAAAAAATTTTTTTTAACAGTTTGTCTGCATTTGGCTAGCACCAATCATCTTTACAGTTTCTTCCATTAACCTGTATCTGTTATCCCTTACACTAACAATTTAGAAATAAAGTGACGTGAAAGTCGCTCAGTCGTGTCCGACTCTTTGTGACCCCATGGACTGTATAGTCCATGGAATTCTCCAGACCAGAATACTGGAGTGGGTAACCTTTCCCTTCCAACCCAGGGATCGAACCCAGGTCTCCCTCACTGCAGGCGGATTCCTTACCAACTGAGCTATGAGGGAAGCCCCAACAATTTAGAAATAATGCCTTACAAAAAGGGAGGTACTACAAAATCCTAACAGTTACCTACTCTTCTCTCACACTATAAAAATGCCAAAACCCCTTTCATGAAAAAACCCACTCCCCTCTGTCAGTATGGGCACAGGTTCCCAGGGCCACAAGAAGTCCAGGGCGGGTGGCAGCCTGGGTGGGCCATGGACTCTTCCCTGTGCAAGAGCAGGAGATAAAGGCCAGAGGCCTGACCTCTACCCCCACTGCCTTTCTTAATCATCTCATTTAAAGGCTCACTCCACCCCTCAAAAGTCTGAATTCTGCCTCCTCACAGAAAGTCCTGGAGAAGGCAATGGCACCCCACTCCAGTACTCTTGCCTGGAAAATCCCATGGATGGAGGAGCCTGGAAGGCTGCAGTCCATGGGGTCGCTGAGGGTCGGAGACGACTGAGCGACTTCACTTTCACTTTTCACTTTCATGCACTGGAGAAGGAAATGGCAACCCACTCCAGTGTTCTTGCCTGGAGAATCCCAGGGACGGGGGAGCTTGGTGGGCTGCCGTCTATGGGGTCGCACAGAGTCGGACATGACTGAAGTGACTTAGCAGTAGCACAGAAAGTCCATTTATTTCCACGTTTGGTATGTCAACACAAATAAATGGTTCTGGTTGAATGGCAAAAATACAATTTTCTTTAAAAATCTCAAACTTCTCAGAGTAAAAGTATAATAATACCCTTTGTTATGACACCAAGTTATTTGCAAAAAACAAACTGCCTAACTAAGAAGAAGCTGTCAGATCCCTATCATTGATTTCAGGTGCTCTATAGTATAAATACACACAAACAGCATTCTGGTTTGAAAAATAACATTATTTGAAATGCTCCCATCAAGGTTTAAAGAATTAGCTGGTACAGCTTTCCAGGCTAAGCAGTAACAGCACATGTGTACAAAAGTCAAGGAATAAAGAAAGCAACAAATCTTACTCCATCTCCAACAACCAAAAGCAGTCAAAATTTTCCGTCTGTGGAAAAAGGTTCTACTTAGAAACAATCTAGAAGTCCCTGAAGAATAATTACCATTTCCTAGACAGCAAGTTTGTTTTTCAAGTAGACTAAAGGCTAACCTCACAAAATCAGAGAATCAAGCTGAAATGCTCTGTAGTGGGACTGATAGTTCCCCACGAAACTCACTTAATTACACTCTATATGACCTTATAATAATCTCTAAGTAATTAAATGATTTTCCAAAAAGTTATGTTGAAAGTACCTAGTTTTCCCAAAAATTTAGGGTTCAGAGCACAGATTTTAAAATTCATCATGCTTCTTCAAGAGCTTTCACTTTCTAGGCTACAAAAAACACAGTAAGAAAAAGAAGTCCTTGGCAGCTTAAAAAACACAGGCTTGAAATAATACACTACTGAAAACAGGTAAAACAAAAAGTAACAGATAATCCATCATCAGTCAAAAACATACAGATTTTTGTTTTGGGCAGTTCCACCAACCAGACCAACGTTTCTAATCCACACTACCTAACATGCTAGTTTTGAAAAATATTGTGCATATTCTCAGAACTGCACAGAGAACCCCAGAAAACCTCAGCCCACGTGGACAGCTGCCTGAGCCTCCAGCTTTGGGAAGGCGAGGGTGGGGGGTCCCGGGCTGGGATTGTAGTCTGCGCTTTGGCCGTGGGTATTAAGGATGAAGCCGGGACACTGGGGTCACGGACTGGGATCCTGCCAGGATGATGGAATCAGGGTCTTGGTCTGATCGTAGGGAAGAACAAGGCCAGATATCGAGATCTAGGTCCTGGTTGTGGGAGGATGGACAAGGGCTCGGGGTCGGAATGAGGTTTAGAGTCTCTGGGTTCTGACTGTGCCCTACTGGAGGCTAGGACTAGGCGAGGTTCGCTGGCGGGGGGCCGAGTCCCTCCCGGTAGTGGGTAGGGGTAAGGGATCGTGGGTCAGAGTGGATTGAGAGTCGGTAGTCGGGATCCGAGTCCCGCCGGCCAGGCCGCACCCCCGCCTGCGCCCCCAGGCCCTGGCCCCACTCACACGCGCGGCAGCTGCAGCGGCGGCGCCCCGCGCCTTTGGAACACCCCGTCCACGAACACGCCGTTCTTGCCGAGGCAGCGCAGGTAGAAGTCGCCGCCCGCGTCGGGCCCGGGCTGCGCCGACGGCTCCGGGGCCGCCCCGCCATGGCCGCCGCCGCCCGGGGGCGTGAAGATCTCGAGGTGGCGCCGCGAGATGAAGCTCGAGTGGCCCATGCTCACGTCCACCGAGCCCTGCGACGAGTTGCGCCCGATGGTCACCGAGCGCTTCTTCATCAGGTACTCGAACTCGCGGCCCTCGAGGCGCGCCACGGCCCAGCCGCCCGGCGGCGACCCGCCGCCCGCGCCCCCGCCACCCCCGGCCCCGCCGCCCGCGGGAGGCCCCCCCGCGCCCGGGAGCGCCGCGGCCGCCGCCATGGGCCTGCGAGGGCCCGGGCCGCCTTCCGCCGCCGCCACGGAGCTGAGGGCCGAGCGAGGCCGCCGGCCGGCGAGCGACGAGCGGCGGCGAGGGGCGGGACACGCGCGGCGCGCCGCGGGCCGGCGCCGGGCCGGTGACTGACGGCCGCGCCCGCCTATAGGGGCGGTGCACGGCAGTGGGGCTACCGGCGGCCGACCAATAGCGAGGCACGCCGGCCGTGCGCTTGCACGTCGGCCGCGGCGCCCGACGCAGGCGCGGCTCCGGGCGGTCTGGAAAACCCGGGATGGAACACGGAGGCCGCGGAGCCGATGCGCGGCACCGCAGCGCGCAGTACCGCGCGTGGGGCGGGGGCGGGAGCCGGGCTGGGGTCAAGGTCGGCGCGGGCAAGCGGCGGGGGCCAGCATGCGCCTCACCCGGCCCAGCGCTTTGCAGCTGCTGTCACGCGCGCACACTCAGGCTTGGCCGGAGCCTGCCGCGTGCTGGTAGCTGAAATCCAGGCGTTTCCACGGTTGCAGTAGCTGTGAGACCCCAGCGTGAGTGTCTGCGGAGTGGTGGGGAGGGGGAGGGGTGAGGGTCCGCAGGGAGGAGGATGGGGAGGGTCCACGGGGGCGCGGGAAGGGATACGGGGAGGGGTGCAAGGGCGCGGACCAGCATCCGGGATGCCAAGGGCGCGGTGGGAGCGGGAAGCCTCGAGGGCCGCAGATCGGGCTCCGCTCACAGAGCCGGGCGCTTGGGGTTCTCTGTGTAACAACCCATTCTAAAGAAATGGAAATTAACGTATCCCTCTGAATGCGACATCTGCCTGTCTCATTGCCGTAGATGTGTTTGTGGTTACAGTACAAACCCCTGGGGGTTCACACTGCTTTGAGCCATAAGTGTGGCAGAGTATCCTAGACAGACGAAATGTCATTTTCGTTAGTCTCATACTTGGGAGAGATTTTAGGTTGTGATGAGACAAGAATGGAAATAATAACGGGGGAAACCTTTCATTCACAAACAAAGCACAATTGATCCAAAGAAAGAGCATCCCGTCAAGTATAACTGACCTGAGTTCGGAGTTTGTGCTGCGTGCTGTTGACCTTACGTAAGGCCGCTCACTAGAAACGTTCACTCGCTTTTCATTTTTTTTTTTTCCATCAACAGCGAGTATCCACCTCATGCAGGGAACCCAAGCCAGAAGGTATGAAGAGGGTGAGCTTGTCCCATTGCACTGATGTGTCTTAAGGATGTCCCTACTATGTAGACATAAAGCTCCTTGATGAAAAGATGGACAGTGCCCGGCAAGTGGAAACGGTAACTACCACATGGTTCTGAGAAGTAAAGCGATTACAGACACTGGCTCCAGATCAGAGGGGGCTTGCACCATCCATTCCAAGTGCTCGGTGAACACCTGCTGGGTACCAGGCACAGGACAGGGTTGGACAGAGAACAGTAAGCAGGCCCCGGCTGCCACGTTCCAGCCTGTGTGAAAGAAGGACCATTGAGATGTGAAAGAACACCCATTGAGATGGAGGAGCAGCACCCAGGAGATGCTCTCAGGGTCTGGCCGCATTGCTGCTCTTTACATTGAGCTGCAGAAGGAAGAGATGTGAAGGAGACATACCCGAACCAGGGCTTCCAAAGCTTTGTTCTTTCATCCAGGGGCTGCGTCCATGCCCGACACAAATGCGGGAAGAGAGCACGACCACAGGCCCCCTGCCTGGTGAGGCTTATGGAGGACCCACAGTGCACGCGAGCACTTACAGGCACAGCCAGGGAGCAGCACAGAGAGCAGAGTGAGGGGATGAAGAGGCAGGCAGGAGGGTGGGGGTGGGGTGGGGAGGGGCGGACACCTCTGACCTGAGGCCTGAGGGGTGTGACCTCTGGGCAAAGATCAAGGGCAGCAGCCCAGAGGTGGGAGGAGGCCCCTGCATGAGGGGAGAGACAGCCAGGGAGCCGTTCAGTGGCTGCTGCTCCACGAGGCCACATTCTCAGTTTCCTCACCTGCAAAAGGGGCCCCGCACTGGCTGTTCTCATAAGCCTCTTCCAGCTCAAACCCTCCATTCTGAGGGGGCTCTGGGGCTACCCCTCTTGAAAACCCTCTTTCTAGAAAAAAAGATTCGAATAAGGCCTGACACTTCCAGTGTTTCTATCCGAGCTGTCCTGACAGGGGAAAGTGCTATCAGAATTGTCTGTGATTCGGTCAGTAAACCCTCCTGCAGCTTCTCTGCATGCCAGGTACTTCTCTAAGGACTGTCTCGATACCGGCTTGGGCCATCCTCACGATACACCTCTGACTGACAGAAGCTCTGACTGCCCGCATATTACTCCTAGGAGGCAGAGAGGTTGACTAACTTGCCCATGTCAGCAGAGCCAGTCTGCCCTTCATTACTTCACCAGAGAAACAAAAACAAGGCTTCCTGTGTGCCCTTCACAATAGAGAGGATGCGTACTGACAATAAAATAATCATGAACTTTGATACTCTTTAAGAAACAAAAATTCAGAGTTTTCACCAGTACTGGAACTGGTTTCTAACAGAATAATATGAACAATTTGTGATGAGAAGTCCTGTGATCTTGAGAATGTAACACCGGGTTTCATAACTTTTCCTACGGAAAAGCCTTCAGAAGCTCATGGTTAGACACCAGAGGGAAGCCAGACCCAGCAGTCTGTTTCCTCCCTGTCCAGCTCCTGCCACTTTCACAATTCTCCCCACTACTCCCAGGTGGCCTGGAGGACCTGTGCCCACCAGCCCCTTGGCACTGCCTGCACCCAGCTCTACCCTAACCACCACTTGCCCATTGATCCCTGCATTCCACCTTTGTTCATCAGCTGCCTGTACCCAGCACCCTCCCCCCACCTATCCAGTTCCTGCTTCTTGCACAAAGTATTCCAGTGCTGAGGCAACTCTGCTAGGCTCTCCAGGGCCCCAGACTTCCTACCGTGTGTTCTGTGACAATTAATAACATACTGCCTCCCTTGTATTGTTACTTACTTTCTGTACCGTTACTTTTCATGAGTTTGTGGTATATGCCTTGTCTCCCTGACTCTGTTACTGCAGACCTTGAGCTGTACGTCTGACTCACTCCCAGTGATGGGCACTCAGCACGAAGCTGCCTCAGGAAATCAGGCCACTGCATCCATCTGACTGGGCTGCTGGGCGCTTTCATCTCTGTCCTTGGCTGGGGGTAGCCTGTCCATCTCCACAAGATGGAAACAGCACTTTGAACTGCATGGAAAAAATGTACAGAGAGGAGACAAATACTCTTGGCCAAGCTTTCAGAGGAAATAGAAGGTATGTTCATTAAAATATGTCTCTGATGATAATCAGCACTGGAAATTCAAAAGGTGTTACCTTGAATAAATATTTTTTTCACATTTCTGACTGTCTTCTTTATAAAAAATACAAATACTATGGAGTAAATTTCATATTACCATAAGCTTTTTGCTACCCAGGATTCTGAGATGAATGAAATATTCTATTTGGGGACTTCCCTGGTGGTCCAGTGGTTAAGACTCTGTGCTCCCAATGCTGGGGGCCTGGGTTCCATCCCCAGTCAGGGAACTAGATCCCATGTGCCACAACTATGACCCAGCACAGCCAAATAAATAATTTTTTAAAATATTCCATTTGATCAAACATCCTTGACTCTGAGGCAGGAATATGGTTGTTCTTATGTTTCTATCTCAGCATCACAGTAGCAAGCAGGTAGTAGGTATTCCATGTATTTGTCAAACCATAGAGCTGAATTGAGGTCCACTTGGTAGAGAGACTGAAATTTATCATGATGATATCACTTATATGTGGAATCTAATATATGACACAAATGAACTTACCTGTGAAACAGAGTCACAGACATAGAAAACAGACTTGTGGCTGCCAAGGGGGAGGGAGGGTGGGGAGGGGAGGACTAGGAGTTTGTAATTAGCAGATGCAAACTATTATATATAGGATGGATAAACAACAAGGTCCCACTGTACAGTCTGGGGAACTATATTCAATACCCTGTAATAAACCATAACGGAAAAGAATAGGAAAAAGAATGTATATCTCTATATAACTGAATTACTTTGCTGTACAGCAGAAATTAACACAATGTTGTAAATCAATTATATATACTTCAGTAAAATAAAACAAATGTATCATATGACTATGAAGTTTCAAATAATTGTGACGCAATCACAACCACCTGACATTAAAACCTTACATGTATTTTCTTGACAATTCAGGAGCCATTTCACGATCTCATGGCGCCTATCATCATGATTATGAATACTGTTTTTTTCACTGCCATGCTATATGCAGAGAAAAGAAAAAGAACGCTTTGTGACCCCATGGGCTATACAGTCCATGGAATGGGGATCTTCCCTACCCAAGGATTGAACCCAGGCCTCCTGCATTGCAGATGGATTCTTTACCAGCTGAGTGACCAGGGAAACCTAAGAATACCAGAATGGGTAGCCTATTCCTTCTCCAGGGGATCTTCCTGACCCAGGTTTTAAACCAGGGGTCTCTTGCATTACAGGCAGATTCTTTACTAGCTGAGCTATCAGGGAAGCCCCTATATGCAGAGAAGAACCTGCCAACTTGAAGTTCATCCTGATTGGTTTAGTTAACTGTATTGGTACAGATCACTAAACAAAAGTAATGTATTCTTTAATATTGATTTGCTAAGTTTGTTATATAGCCCGATTGGTCTATAGAATCAGTATTATCCCACTCAAATCCCTAGTTGGCTTGCTTGTAGGAATGGACAAGCTGATTCTGATATTCATTGAGAGGTGCAAAGGATCAAGATGATCTTGAAAAAGAACTAAGTTTGAAGGATTTATGGCTATATTAATACAAATACAAATAAAGCTATAGTAACCAAGTGACTATAACATGCCTTTTCTAATTCAGCTTTTAACAAAAAGCTAATAAAATACAATATAGCTATAGTTTTTCAAATCAACATAAAGCTATACTAATCAAAATTGTGTGGCATTGGTGTAAGAGTAGACAGACCAGTGGAACACAATAAAAAGTCCAGAAATAGACATCCACATATAGAATCAATTGATTTTAACAGAGGTGCCAAAGTTGCTCTGTAGGGAAAGGGCAGTGTGATATAATAAATATATACTTGGTCTCTGCCCCTGGTTCCTGACACAGAGCTCTTAAATCTCTTGGAATTTCCTGGGTATAGGAGCATCTTTTGTTGTCATGAGGCAACTCTGGACGAGCTCGTGGATGGGGGCTGGTCACCAGAAAGACCAAGCCAGCGTTAGATGCCAAAGTTTTAGCCCTACCACTGTCCTCTGGGAGAGGGACTGAAGATTGTTAATCAAAGATGACTGTATGATGAAACTTCCATCAAAGTCTAAATTATGGGATTCAGAGAGCTCCCAGGTCAGTGAACACATGCATGTGAGAAGGGAACTCTGATCCCACATGGGCAGAAGCTCCACTGAAACCCCTTCTGAGCTGTATCCCTTGATCTCCTCATCTGGCTGTTGAGTTATATCCTTTAGAATGTCCTCTATAATAAGTCCATCAACATAACTATTTCCCTGGGCTTTGTGAGCCATTTTATCAAATTATTGAACCTGAGGGGGTCATGGGAACGCCTGTTTGTAGCCACGAGGGATAGAAGTGTTTAAGTATGGGGACCCTGTGGGCCTACTACTTACAATTGGCGTCTGAAGTGGGGACAATCTTGTGGGATGGGGCCCTCAACCTCTGGGGTCTGCAGTAACTCCAGGTAGTTCCTGTGAGAACTGAATTAAATTGTACGTAGCCCACCTGGCGTCCACAGAGAACTGGAAATTGCTTGGTATGGAAAATCCACACATCTGGTGTCAGAAGTGTTGTGTGTAGGGAAAGTTTTTCTTTAGGAAGTCTACTCAATAAACTGCTGGAATAACTGGATATCTGAATGATCATAATAATCAGAAATGAGAAATCTGACCTGTATCTTTCACCATACAGAAAAATTAATTTGAGATAGATCATAGAGCTGTACGTAAAAGCTGAAACTATCAAGCTTCCGAAAAGGAAACAGGAAACTATCTTTGTGTCTTTTGGGTTGCAGGACCCCAAAAGTGAAAACCATAAAAGGAAAAAAATGGGTAAAAGTTATGAAAAAATAAATAGGCAAGTCTTTGAACAACTACTTCATAAGAGAAGATATATGAATGATCCATATACTCAAGGAGAGATGTTTGATATCACTAGTCATCAGGGAAATGCAAATTAAAACCATAAGAATACTGGAAGAATGGCGAAAATTAATAAAACCAACCTTACCAAGTGTAGGCAATGATGTGAAGCAATGCAAACTCTCCTACACTGTCAGTGGTAATACAAGGTGGTACCATCACTGCAAAATAGTCTGGCAGCTTCTTATTACTTTAAGACTCTGAGTTTCCAATGCAGGGGGCACAGATTCAATCCCTGGTTAGAAACTAAGATCCCACATGCCACACGGAGTGGCCAAAAAACAAGTTTTTAAAAAATGAGACATGCTTATTACCGTTTTTTATTATGGTAGAGGGCAGAATCCTAAGCAGTGGGAGTAGCTCATGTGAACATTCTGAGTGAGTGTTGTTCTGGGCCTTTCCTAGTGAGTAGGCGGAAGATCAACCCTGATCATTTTCCTTATTAATACATAAAGTATTGATTAACTAATTAGAGAATGAACGATAAAGAATTATAAAGTGAAGAAGAAAGTGTTAGTCACTCAGTTGTGTCTGACTCTTTGTGACCCTGTGGGCTACAGGCCTGTCCATGGAATTCTCCGGGCAATAATACTGGAGTGGGTTGCCATTCCCTTCTCCAGGGGATCTTCCTGACCTGATCTTCCTTCCTGATCACAGGGAAAGGCCCAGAACAACACTCACTCAGCTGTTCACATGAGTTACTCCCACTTACTAGGATTCTGCCCTTTTCCATAATAAAAAAGAATAATAAACATGTCTCACCTTTTTAACTTTTTTTTTTCCGGTCACACCCGTGATTGAACCCGGGTCTCCTGCATTGCAGGCACATTCTTTACCGTCTGAGCCACCAAGGAAGAGAATGAATGATAAAGAATGATAAAGCGCCCACGCCCCCTGCATTGGAAGCTCAGAGTCTTAACCACTGGACCACTAGGGAAGTCCCACGTGTCTCACTTTCGTAATGACAATTTTAAAATACAATTAAGGTTGGCAAACATAAGTAGATCACTTAAAAATTGGTAAAATGTTTTAAACTCCATTTGATTTTTGGAAAGAATGAGTTTTATAGGTGAATACTACATTCCTAGTTGAATTTCATTCATTATCAAAAGCTTCAGAGATAAATCTTATAACACCAATTTAAAAAATACTGAAAATACCCTTAAATTTACTGATATTAACTGGGCTGGAAAGTATGTTTCCAATCCTCCACCACCAAAAGCTCTTCTCCAGAGACCTCCCTTAGGTGATTTGGAAACTGGTGGGGCTGTATTAATACTTTATGTATTAATTATTAATCCTTATTAATACATAAAGTCCTACACACACACACCACAGACCCCTACCACATAAGTGTAGCTCTAGCCATTCCACCCCTAGGTATTTGCCCAAGAGAGAAGAAAGCAGATGCCTGCAAAATTGCTTATTTAAGAACGTTCATAACAGCTCTATTCATAATAACCAAAGTGAAAGTGAAGTTGCTCAGTCACATCCGACTCTTTGCGACCCCATGGACTGTAGCCTACCAGGTTCCTCTGTCCATGGGATTTTCGGGGCAAGAACACTGGAGTGGGTTGCCATTTCTTTCTCCAAGAGATCTTCCTGACACAGGGATTGAACTCAGGTCTCCCACATTGTAGGCAGACACTTTACCATCTGAGCCACCAGGAAAGTCAGGCTCAAACAACCCAAGTGCCTTCAACAGGCACGTAAGAAACAAATGGAGGGGCTGAGCACAGCGGGGCAGGGGCACCTCCCGGATTCCAGGGAGGTGGTGCAGGCTCTCTTGTGCCCTTTTGTGCTTCCTCGTATCAGCATTTTGTGGAAAGTGTTTTGAGTTTCCACAGATCAGATCAGATCAGATCAGTCACTCAGTCGTGTCCGACTCTTTGCGACCCCATGAATCGCAGCACGCTGGGCCTCCCTGTCCATCACCAACTCCTGGAGTTCACTCATAGACTCAAAGCCATCGAGTCAGTGATGCCATCCAGCCATCTCATCCTCTGTCGTCCCCTTCTCCTCCTGCCCCCAATCCCTCCCAGCGTCAGAGTCTTTTCCAGTGAGTCAACTCTTCGCATGAGGTGGCCAAAGTACTGGAGTTTCAGCTTCAGCATCATTCCTTCCAAAGAAATCCCAGGGCTGATCTCCTTCAGAATGGACTGGTTGGATCTCCTTGCAGTCCAAGGGACTCTCAAGAGTCTTCTCCAACACCACAGTTCAAAAGCATCAATTCTTTAGTGCTCAACCTTCTTCACAGTCCAATTCTCACATCCATACATGACCACAGGAAAAACCATAGCCTTGACTAGATGAACCTTTGTTGGCAAAGTAATGTCTCTGCATTTGAATATGCTATCTAGGTTGGTCATAACTTTCCTTCCAAGGAGTAAGTGTCTTTTAATTTCATGGCTGCAGTCACCATCTGCAGTGATTTTGGAGCCCAGAAAAATAAAGTCTGACACTGTTTCCCCATCTATTTCCCATGAAGTGATGGGACCAGATGCCATGATCTTTGTTTTCTGAATGTTGAGCTTTAAGCCAACTTTTTCACTCTCCACTTTCACTTTCATCAAGAGGCTTTTTAGTTCCTCTTCACTTTCTGCTATAAGGGTGGTGTCATCTGCATATCTAAGGTTATTGATATTTCTCCCAGCAATCTTGATTCCAGCTTGTGCTTCTTCCAGTCCAGCGTTTCTCATGATGTACTCTGCATAGAAGTTAAATAAACAGGGTGACAATATACAGCCTTGACGTACTCCTTGTCCTATCTGGAACCAGTCTGTTGTTCCATGTCCAGTTCTAACTGTTGTTTCCTGACCTGCATACAGATTTCTCAAGAGGCAGGTCAGGTGGTCTGGTATTCCCATCTCTTTCAGAATTTCCCACAGTTTATTGTGATCCACACAGTCAAAGGCTTTGGCATAGTAAATAAAGCAGAAATAGATGTTTTTCTGGAACTCTCTTGCTTTTTCCATGATCCAGCAGGTGTTGGCAATTTGATCTCTGGTTCCTCTGCCTTTTCTAAAACCAGCCTGAACATCAGGAAGTTCACGGTTCACATATTGCTGAAGCCTGGCTTGGAGAATTTTGAGCATTATTTTACTAGCGTGTGAGATGAGTGCAATTGTGCGGTAGTTTGAGCATTCTTTGGCATTGCCTTTCTTTGGGATTGGAATGAAAACTGACCTTTTCCAGTCCTGTGGCCACTGCTGAGTTTTCCAAATTTGCTGGCATATTGAGTGCAGCACTTTCACAGCATCATCTTTCAGGATTTGGAATAGCTCCACTGGAATTCTATCACCTCCACTAGCTTTGTTCTTAGTGATGCTTTCTAAGGCCCGCTTGACTTAACATTCCAGGATGTCTGGCTCTAGGTCAGTGATCACACCATCGTGATTATCTGGGTCGTGAAGATCTTTTTTGTACAGTTCTTCTGTGTATTCTTGCCATCTCTTAATATCTTCTGCTTCTGTTAGGTCCATACCATTTCTGTCCTTTATCGAGCCCATCTTTGCATGAAATGTTCCTTTGGTATCTCTGATTTTCTTGAAGAGATCCCTAGTCTTTTCCATTCTGTTGTTTTCCTCTATTTCTTTGCACTGATCGCTGAAGAAGGCTTTCTTATCTCTTCTTGCTATTCTTTGGAACTCTGCATTCAGATGTTTATATCTTTCCTTTTCTCCTTTGCTTTTCGCTTCTCTTCTTTTCACAGCTATTTGTAAGGCCTCCCCAGACAGCCATTTTGCTTTTTTGCATTTCTTTTCCATGGGGATGGTCTTGATTCCTGTCTCCTGTACAATGTCACGAACCTCAGTCCATAGTTCATCAGGCACTCTATCTATCAGATCTAGGCCCTTAAATCTATTTCTCACTTCCACTGTATAATCATAAGGGATTTGATTTAGGTCATACCTGAATGATCTAGTGGTTTTCCCTACTTTCTTCAATTT
This sequence comes from Bubalus kerabau, assembly GCF_029407905.1. NCBI lineage: Eukaryota > Metazoa > Chordata > Mammalia > Artiodactyla > Bovidae > Bubalus > Bubalus kerabau. Next base: position 14,120,467 of record NC_073627.1, on the reverse strand, counting down.
CAGTCTGAATTTGGCAATAAGGAGTTCATGGTCTGAGCCACAAGGTCATTCAAATAGAGCAAAGCTGGAAGTGTGGTGTCTTCAGATCTGGACGTTCCAGGTGCAGGAATTTACAAGTTACCAGCACAGTTGTGCTTGGTTGATTCCTGCAGGGTCCAAAATGGAAATTCACATAGTTGTAATGTACATTAGTGGCAGCCGCCTGAATATACTAGGACACCCACACATTAAAGAAATGAAGGGGTGACTCTGCCCAGGTGTGGTAATGGGGATGTGTGTGCCCCATAGGGCTGATCTACCACCTACTCACCAGGAAAGGCCCAGAACAACACTCACTCAGCTGCTCACATGAGCTACTTCCGCTTATTAGGATTCTGCCCTTTTCCCTAATAAAAATAATAAACATGTCTCACTTTTTTTTAACTTTTTTTTTGCCGCACTGCACGGCATGTGGGATCTTAGTGTACCAACCAGGGATTGAACCCATGACCCCTGCATTGGAAGCTCAGAGTCTTAACCACTGGACCACTAGAGAAGTCCCACATGTCTCACTAATGTAATTGCAATTTAAAATTACATTTTCATTAGAGCACTTAAAAGTTGGTAAATGTTTTAAACTCCATCTGATTTTTGGAAATTGAATTTTATAGGTGAAAAATAAACACATTCCTAGTTGAATTGCATTCTTTAAAAAAATGAGAGCTTCAGAGATAAATCTTATAATACCAATTTAAAAAAGAAAATTCTGAAAATACCCTTAAACTTATTGATATTAACTGGACCTGAAAGTGCGTTTCTAATCCTCCTCCACCAAAATCTCTTCTCCAAAGACCTCCCTTAGGTGATTTGGAAACTGGGGGAGGCATGATCACTCTGTACGCCTGGGGGCAGAAAGCAGGTCTGTGGGTGTGTCCCTATGTAATTCTTCACACATATCATAGAAACCATTACATACTTGGCTATGTGTACAGTACTTACCTCCTGGATTACGGCAATGGTCCTGGAAAGGCAGCCCTTAGAAGGTGCCCTGGGGCAGGTGGCCCTGCACAGGCTGCCCCCTATGCCTCTGTGTTCTAAGGCATATTTACCTAAGTTTGAGAAGAACACCAGGGACGGCCTGGAAGCAGGAGATGAAGGTACGAGGCGCATGCCCCTTGTAGTGACCAGTGTCCCAGGGCCAGCCAGGTCAGTTGCCTCAGCATCATCTCCAGTCAAGGACGTTAGCGTCCCCCAAAACACAGAAACATGGAAACGTGCAAAACACAGCAGGACAGAAAATTCAATAATAGCTAAAGGCTGTTTCTGAACAAAGGAGCTTCCGTTGCCTGGACTCAGGGGCCCCAGCTCCAGTACCACTCCACCTGGGCTGTAGCTTCTCAGTGTTTGTCTAAGCATCCCTGGTCCTCTCATTGCCTGAGCTCTAAACCTCTGGGGAAATTTTGATTCATGGGTTACTCATCACCCATTCATGCATTCATTTTTTCATTCATTCATTCACTAGCTTGTCCACTCATCAAACATTCCTCATGCTGCGCCCAGGGCTGGATGCCCTGGCCCACAGGGAGCAAAGGGGACACAGGCCCTGCCTTCATCAGGCCAGGAAAGGGAGGCAGCCTTGATTCAGGACTCCTCACCTGGACCAGCAACCCTCACACATAGCTCCCTTCCCCGGGTTCCCCTCCCCTCACAAGCTAACCAAGCCACCTGAATGGAAGACCCAGCTCCCATGGCGCCTCCGTCAGCCACCCCAGCCCCCTGCCACACAGTGAGAACTGCTCCTCCCTTGGACCTGCTTTGTACCCACCTGGTTTCCATCTCACAGTCTGAGACAGTCATTATGCACATTATCCCAACAGGACTCTGAGCTTGGAGGTGGAGCTCCTGGTTAGTGCTGGCCTGATGCAGAGTAAGTTTGGGAAAGTGACATAATGAGTGAATGATTATATTCCAATCAGTTACTGTCCACTGGCCCAGGCGGAAAACTTCTCTGAGCCTATGGATTGAAACACAGAGGACCAAGATGAAAATCTTGCCTCATCCTGCTGGCCCTGGGTTAGGGATAAGAAATTGAGAGGAAGCAGGCAGCAGCAGCAGGCAGTCAGAACATGAGCACGGAAGCTGATGCAACTCTTCTGTAGAGAATTCTGATGGCAAAAATCAAAGTTAAACATGTCAATTCAACATCAGTGCAGAGCTACATCCACAGGAGAAACTGTGCTTCATTTAGGAAATAAAAAGATGCGACACAAACCCTGGCTCTAACAAATCAAATACCACAATTGTTAAAAGTGGGCAAAGAAGATTTCTTATGTTGGATAGTGAGCTACAGAGAAGTAAGGAGGGGCTGGAGGAAACCACGTGTTTCCGGACAAGAACTGAAAACATCAGTATGAACTCAATTCAACCTTCATATGACACAGCAAAAGGGCCTGAATAAATTCATTTTCCTGTGGTGGAACTCCTTACTCATTCACCACTAAGTCACTGGATGTGGTATGTGATTATTTCATTACATAGTTACGAAGCTCAGTACTTGTAGGGCCAATAAGAAGTGTATTTGAGTTGCACTTGCAGCTGCCTTTAATTCAGATTAACTTCGTATACTTTTAAAGAATTACCGATCATATCAAAATTGAAACAGAAGGAAGTATCTTACTGGAAAGAAGGAAAAAAGGGGGAAAAAAACTAAAAGAAAAAGTCTGGCAGAAACTTCAAAATATCAAAAAGTATACCACAATGGCGGAGAAGGCAATGGCACCCCACTCCAGTACTCTTGCCTGGAAAATCCCATGGATGGAGGAGCGTGGTGGGCTACATACAGTCCGTGGGGTCGCTAAGAGTCGGACACGACTGAGTGACTTCACTTTCACTTTTCACTTTCATGCACTGGAGAAGGAAGTGGCAACCCATTCCAGTGTTCTTGCCTGGAGAATCCCAGGGATGGGGGAGCCTGGTGGGCTGCCGTCTATGGGGTCACACAGAGTCGGACATGACTGAAGTGACTTAGCAGCAGCAGCAGCAGCATACCACAATGGAAACTAAAAACTGTAATGATAAAAATCATGGAAGAATTATGATAGCCAAGAAAATATGGGTAATAAAAATGACAAAACAGATGAAAGGTATTATGAGAGTCAGAATATTTCTTAACAGGAAGCAAAAAAAAAAAAAAAAAAAAAAAACCAGAAGGGGAAAAAAAAAAAAAGCAGAAGGAAGATGATGGTAACAGAAAGGAAAACCACAACCCTCCAGTCAGCAGGACACACCAGGTGGCCCCACCCACTGATTATATACTTCATTGATCACTGTGATGCTTCACTAAACCTGTTAGAATGAACAATAATTCCCTCAACTCTGTTTAATGAAAAATCCGTTTTTTTTTTTCAAAATTGCAATCCCATTTACAAAGAATCAAGGTACAATGGACAAAAAAGATGCTTCTTGAAACATTCTGAAAGTTATTTTTTAACAGGAAATCTGTTACATGATATTGGCTAGCCTATTCCAAGACTAAACATTGCCTGTATTGTTTTGCGTTACAGTTTTCAACAAGACAGATATCACTTACATCAGACTTTCATTTTAGTGAATATCTTTAGAACCATCAAAACTCATGGACTGCACACAGCATATAAGCATGCTTATTTGAATACTGTGTCTGACTCTGCAACCCCATGAACTGCAGCTAGCCAGGCTCCTCTGTCCATGGAATTTTCCAGGCAAGAGTACTGGAGTGGGTTGCCATTTCTTCCTCTAGGAGATCTTCCCCACCCAGGGATCAAACCCTCCTCTCCTGTTGTCTCCTGGATTGGCAGGCAGATTATCACTGAGTCACCTGGGAAGTCCATGTTTGGCCACACAGGAATCACATTAACAGAGTAGGCTCCTTTTGCAAGGAGGGAGAAACACACCTGATTCAATTTAGATGAGTAAAGCAAACATGGAAAGCGCTTTCCATTTCTTCCTGATCTGACATGAAATACAGATCATGGAATACATGACACAAAGCTCCTAACAAGCCACTGTGAAGCCACCATGGATTAGAGGTGGATCGTTGGCTCCAGACACAGGATAGGTTTGGCCAAATCTGAGGGCAACCTTAGAATAGTAACATTAACATTACCAAAGGAACGCAAGGCTAACAACCTTTTCCAAACTACTACTAAGAGCAAAATTTGAATAACCCCGCTCAAAAGTGAATTATGTTTATCCTGTACAAACAGTATTACCAAATTATTCCCATATGAAGGAGTTATTAAGGTCTGCATTTTAAAAATTGGAAAAAAAAAATGAGGAGTGTTAGGCAGTTAACTAGAGAAAAGCTTTGTGCTTTGCTTGAAGTTTGTGATATTAATCAGCTGTGTATAATTGACTTTTCTTAATCTAATCAACATTCACCTTCGTATCTAATTTCACATTCTTGTTAAAAAGGGAGCTCCAAACAGCACTAACTGGAGACCCCACCCATCCTGGGCCCTGCGGGGAGGGGGCACCTGGAGCCCGATCCAGAGCGCGCAGGGTCGAAACGGCCAGGGCCTCTGTCATTGTGGCCCCGCGGAGGAGCAGCTCCAGAGGGCACGCTGTCTAACGTGCGGCCCTCAGGGTACCCTTACCCACGCCGCAAGGTGCGAAACGCACACATCCCACTGGGGAGAGCGGGAGCGCGGACGCCGCACGCAGACGTCCTTACGACACGTGACTGCCAGTCCACGTGACCGCGCCCACATGCCCGCCGGCGCCGCCGTGAGGTAGAAACCCGGTCCTGCCGAGACCGGGCGAGTTCCCGGCTGACTCCGCGGGCGGGCGGACGTCGTCTGCCGCTTCAGTCGCCGACAAGTGGAGCGGGTGCCGGGCTTGGCCGTGGGCCCAGGGTCCCGGGTCGACAGAGCTTTAGGCCGAAAGCGAGGCGGCCTCCTCCCGAGCGGGAACGGAGAGCTCCTTCGCTTTGCTCCTCGCTCTCACTTCTCGGGTGTGGTGAGGAAATACACAGGCGCTGTCTCGCCTTTCTAGGGCACTGCCTCTGGGCGGTGAGGTACTGAAAAGAGAAATCCTTTCCCAAGAGCAGAATCCTGTCACTGTAAAGCCCCCTGGTTTGCCGGGAGCGGTGTTGTGTAGAGTGTGGGGGTCCCGAAGGAAAAGCAGATTAAGTCCAGGTGCGGACTTAGGGTCTGTTCCGACGTGGCCTAGCTCTCTGGTGGCTGGCTGCCCGCTCTGTCGGCAAGCGATATTGGGATGGAGGCTTGGCCACTATAACTTGTACGTGGGGGTCAGCCAAGGCAAGCTTGGTGGGAGACTGCATGTTGTCTCCTTCCCTGTCGCCACAGCCAGTTCAGTCTGACGGAGAAACATCAGCAGGATGGCTGAAAAGAGTCTGACAGACATCTGCAGACTAGCTAGGCAACCTAGGTCAGCCTTTCCCATAGTAGAGACCTTTGGAAGAGGTTTCGCGTGGAACATGAATCTTCTCAAATTCTGCCCCTGTTCGGAGCAGTCCCTCCGCACACGTCATCAGAAAGCTCTTTGACCCGAATCCTCCCGATCTGGTTTTGTCTAAGCCCTGCCCCCGGCATTGATGAGATGTGCGGCCTAGAGGCGTTCCCTTTGTCTTCTCCCAGTGGCTACCTTTTTCCCATCGGATGTACCTATGTAGTTAGGTTTATCAGGCTCAAACAATATCCTAGACATCTTGGGCGTGATATCCCTTTGGAAGCTAAAAAATGATACAAATGAACTTATTTACAAGGCAGACACAGACTCACAGACATATAGAATGAATGAATAAATTTATGAGAATGAATTTATGGTTACCAGAGGAGAAGGGACGGGAGAGGGATATTTAGGGAGTTAGGGATTGACATGTATGTGAAGTGAAGTCGCTCAGTCGTGTCCGACTTTTTGTGACCCCATGGACACCAGGCTCCTCCATCCATGGGATTTTCTAGGCAGGAGTACTGGAATGGGTTGCCTTTTTCTTCTCCAGGGAACTTCCCGACCCAGGGATCGAACCCGGTTCTCCCGCATTGTAGACAGACGCTTTACCATCTGAACCACCAGGGAAACATGTATACACTGCTATATTTAAAAGGGATAACCAACAAGGACCTACTACTGTATAGCTCAGGAACTCTGCTCAGTATTATGTAACAACCTAAATGAGAAAAGAATTTGGAAAAATAGATACATGACTATGTATAAAAGAATCACTTTGAGGTATACCTGAAACTAGCACTATACTCTAACATAAAATAAGAAGTTAAAAAAAAAATAGTTCCAATCCTTTGATTGGTGTGGTGCTCAGAGTCTGGTCATAGAATTCCAGTAGTTTCAGTCTCTGTATTTCTTTTTCCTGATGATTCTGTTGGTGTTAGAAAGGAGACAGCTTACTATCTGCAACAGTAAGCTTCATGGACAGTTTTTACATGAAAAGTTTCAACACAAATTCAAAGATTCCCGCCCCCCCCCCCCCCAAAGGATTTATATTCAAAATATACTTGGGAGAACAGTTTTTACCTCTTGGAAATGCAAAGTTATTTTTAATGTTTTCCTTCGAATTAGAAAGCTGAACAGCAAGATTTTGTAACACTTTAAGCAGTTTCATATGAAAGAAACAGCTTCCTTGGCTGTGGGGAAAGAAGTAGGTCAAGAGAAGAAACTGGATTAAAAGGAAAGTTACTGACAATTGGACAGATTAGGAATCTTTCAAATGATGGAGAGAAATGCTGCTTTTGCTCTTTTCCGAAATCCAAATCCAGCCAGCATCACTGCCAATACAGATCCTGCTACCATTGTCCAAGGACACTCTGGGTAAAGATTGCGCTGCTTGACTTTTACTAAACAGCAGAAAAGGACAGAAATTTCTCTGGGTAAGCAATTGAGAGAGGGAGAGCAAAAATCCACTTTATTCATAAATGGGCATTGGCAAGAGGGTCCTTCTCCAAGTCCGGTTTCGTCTGCTGATCTGTGCCCAGGGAAGCTTGGGGGTAGTCAGAGACAGACTCAGTAAAGGAGTACGTTACAGCAGAGTGGCGCAGCGGGAGCGTGCTGGGCCCATAACCCAGAGGTCGATGGATCGAAACCATCCTCTGCTATGAGCTCACATTTTTGCCTGCTATATGGCTTTTGGGTCCCCAGCTGTGGGACAAGGTTGGGCTGTGGACCCTGGTGTCCAGGAGTGGCAGCTAGTTCTATGGCGTCACCATCAGCGCTCTGGACTCTGAATCCAGAGATGTCAAATCCAAAGACAGGAACTGTGTACCCGTCTTGTCCCATCCCGGGGGCACTTAGGCCAAGAGTGACCTGCAAGGGGACATAATGACATATGGTTCTATGGTGTAATGGTTAGCACTCTGGACTTTGAATCCAGCGATCCGAGTTCAAATCTCGGTAGAACCTGTTTTGCCTGTGGCCATTTTTGTCTTCCCCTCTTGTGTCCCAGGCAGTAGGACACGGGGACATGATCTGGCACAGGACAGGCAGCAACTCTGAGACCCTGGTCCATCTGATCGCCAGTGATCCCCTTCCCCCAGAAGCCACATTAGGGATGTCTTTGTTCTTTTTAATGTCCTCCCTGCCCAGTTTGGCTTTTTTTTTTTTAAAGGAGACCAGGGGAATTCCCCAGCAGTCCAGCTGCTGGGAGACTGCATTTTCACTGCCAAGGGCCCAGGTTCAATTCCCTGGTTAGGGAACTAGGATCCCACAGGTTGTGCCATGTGGCCAAAAAAATAAAAAGTAAAATAAAAAAGAGACCAAAGGAGCTAATACTCTTGTCCTGAGATGGCTCATCATGTACTCTAACCTCTAGATAGAATCCCATGTCAGGACAATTACTTAACCTTCTCCACTGACCAGCTTTCAGCGCAGGCTGTTTACTCTTTGTACACACACAGAAAAGGGTCCTTTCAGGTACTGCCCACTGGGCACCTGGGTGGCTACTGTCATAGGGAAGAACATCATGCCTCAAATTTTTCATGCAATGTGTAAGAAACGTCTATATAGATCTGATTTAAAAGCAAGTCTTTACAAGGAGACAGGAAGATAGTTTTTCCTTGAATAAATCCAAGTTTTTTGCAGCTTCAGTGTAGCTTTAGAAATACTAGTGTTGTATGTCTCATACAATTCACTACTTGCATGACTCACTAAGAGTAACTACCCTTCACCCTTAGAACTGTGCTTACAAGTTCTTTCATCAAGGTTTTGGAAACATCCACGTAAAACTAATGTGGAACACTTCTTACAGGGACATGGAAAAGAAGATACTGTTTTTCTGTTAAAAAGCCAGGTTTTTCATAGCTTTGTAAGTAGTAGCCTTCAATGAGTGCCTGGTTCTTTATCCAATACAGTACACCTATGACTCAAAAACACCGAAGACTGCCCCCCCAAAAAAAATCCCCAAACACATGATTTATCCTTATTCAGAAAGTCCAGGGGGCTCTGCTCAAATTTGATGCCATGTCCCTGAACATCAGAGTTGAGGGTTCACTTGCTTTAGGAAGACTCTGCTTGCTGTTACTGATCGGGAGCAAGGCCAGTGCCTGTGTGGAAGGAGGTGGCGTGTAAGTGCCCAAGTTGGGCCCGAGGTGGGAGCCCACGTTTGGTGGCCAAGTAGGCCTCAAGCATGTGAGTTGCCTGCCTGAGCTGCAGTCCCCTCGCCTAATGCATCTGACTAGACTGTGAGTGAAGACCTGAGGTCTCACTGCAGGCGGTGTGTCCAGAGGCTTCTGTTGCTCAGTTTTGGGCCAGGAGGGGAGGCCACAGAACACCTTGGAGTCAGTGGCAGAGCTTAAGAGCCTCTAGACAGGCAGTGCCCTTGCTCCACACCCAAGGCCAGCAGCAAACTGGTGTGTGAGCAGTGCATGAACTCCAATCCTCACTCCAGCAGAGCTGTGAAGAAGGATCAGCATGTACACTGGCTACAACTGGCCCAAGCTGAGGCCAGGCAGAAATAGAGCTGAGAAATCTGGACTCTGAGAAAACTGGTCCAGGGCAAGGGCACAGGAGAGCAGCTACTTAACCAGTATGGCCAACGCACACACACATGCAACATGATCAGAGCCCACAGGAGGTACCCATGACACCAGAACTCAGGCAGCAGCACTCCTGGAGGGCAGCTGCTGGGTGTGGTGCAAATCTGGACCTAGTCTTCCCGCCTCCTCACACCAGGACAGCACTGCTCACTAGCAAACAGCCCCTGCACCCCACCCTAGCCTGACTGTGGGGCCGCCTCTGACTGCTCGTATAATTGAGTTAAAATGAAGGCAAACAAACCCTCTTCTTACTTTCCTCCCATGCGCCCATAACCAAAGGTCAACTGCAGGCAGGACCTGACACCACATGTGAGAATACCCAGTCCCCTGGCCAAGGAGTGCCTTCGTTTTAGCCAGAAGAGGTGGCTTTTGAGGCAAGAAGAGCCCACCCCAACTCCTGGCATCCCCGGCCCACAGAAGGCTTCAGGCAAAGATGGCCCTCTGGGGCTGTGCTGGCTCTGAGAGCACGAGGGAGGCCGCCTGGGGTGCTGGTGAGGGAGGGCACACACAGGCCCCTGACTGGGGAGTCAGCGTCTGGTTCACACACTCTCCACACTCAGACACTCCTCAAGTGTTTATTCCATCATCAGTTACTGCAGAGGAGAGAAACCCAATTAATTGTACATAGGTTGAAAGCAAAAAATATACAATTTCACACAATATATCCAGTTTTCAACCCCAATAGGTATACAGGTACAATACAACAGAGTCAGTGAAGGAAATCTAACAGCTCAGGCTTCATAAGCACTGAGGAATCCAAGAATGCCGCTACTATCCATGTTAACAAAATTCAAGTGCTTTGAAGAACCAACTGGAGGCCTATCCACAGACGTCGTTTCACAGGATGAGCCCTGATATGGTTTTGTGATTCTGTAATTTCCAATTCTTTGCTAGCCCTTTCTGTTCATAGGAAAACTGTTCTCTTCCGTTTACCTTTAAGGCAAGCTCACATGAGCACTACATGCCAGGTGGTGGGGCGGGAGCGGGGGTCCTGTCAGGAGCCACGTGGATGAGCCAGGCCCACAGTACGTGAGGAGGATGATGGTGGGGTGGGGGGTGGCGGGGAGAGGCAAGACCATTGAGAAGCTGCCTCATCTGAGGTTGAGGACAGGATGGCTGTAACCTGTCTGATCCCACCCAGAGAAGAATGGAGCAGGCGGACTCCTGACCAGTTTGGCCTAAGCAGGTCAGCTGCCTCTCCCGTCCTTCCATGTGTAACACCTGTCACCCTTCGCAGGCCTCCCTCTGCTTCGAGGTGAGTTCACCTAAAGACTGAATGTGAATGAGCGTGGGGTATAAGCTGCCAGAGCCTGCCAGGCCCGCAGTTAGAGGGGCTGGTCCCAGGCGGCGGCTGCCGCTGCACTCTGGCCACTGCGGCAGTGAGAAACACGGCCCACTGTTGCCAGAACTTTTTCTCTAGAGAAACTGAAAAGCCAGATTCATATGAGCTCCCCAACTCCAAAAGGATGCAGTTTATTCACATTCTGGCAAAACCATTCTCAGGAATAAAAAACGTGGTCTGTAAAAACAAGAGCCAACTGGGAACACCACAGACCATGGCCCACAACCCCCGCAGCCTGCCTGCTTCCTGTCATTTCTGCATCAAATCTCTGAGGTATATGAATCACAACTTCTGGGGTCTTAACTCTTCACAGGACACTTTTTGGGTTTTTTTTTTTTAAGCCTAGACAGTAGTCTGTCTCCATTCTTGTTCTTTGGAATTTTTTAGTCTTAAAGGAAACTCAGATTGGGGCAACCCTTCTCTCCTGTTAAAATATTCCAATTACACACATATTACAAAGATAGCACCACATCGAACTGAGGCAGGGGGCTGCTGACAAATGGGGGTAGCAGAGGATTCTGAAAAACCAAAGTGGTAAAAGGAAAGCTGAGCTGTTTTCTTCAGGTGTCTCTGATACCCACACAGGGTAGCTCCTCCGTCCTCAGGCAGCTGACAGGCCTGCCTCCCAGTCTCCTTGATCTTCACCACTTGATGTCTCGGCTGTCAGCGGGCTGCCCTGGGCCCTGGTACGCAGTATGCAGGGCTTCCTGGACACGGGGGGAGTCGGTGCCATCCAGCCACTCCTGGTACAACTCCTGCACGTGGGTGCTGGCCTCCGGGAGCTGCACGGGGATGTCGGCGTAGATGCCTTTCATCTTCTGCAGCAGGGCCTTGTCTGTGCGCCCGTCCGCGGTCTGGGCTTGGCCTCTGCCATTAAGGCATCCTGAAAAACACAGGGAGCTTACTCTTCCCCTGCTTTCATCTTAAAGGGGAGACGATTCTGGAAGAGCAGAGCAATGATGCCAGTGTGCAGTGTCTTGTGGCCAAAGCCTGGGCCCCAAGACCCCGGGCACAGGCTCACAACCCCAGGTGCTTCCTATTCTCTCCTCTTTATACTACCCAGGAAATGTTTTTACCTAAAGCTGAAATTACTTGGCAACCTTTTAGAACTGGATGGCTATGCACACCTATCTGGATTTCCAGTTTCTCTTGGAATTCATCAAAACCAGGAGAGCACAGAAAGTATTAATGAACAGCTAAATCACTGGTGTCTGCATAAAGCCTTAGTGTGTGAATCCACACGTGGGCTGCATCAGGGAGGGGGCCCGGGACCCATGAGCCACATGGAACCCAAACCCAAACGCCTCGGACTGCATGAAGGACATGCCTTCTACATACTAGTGCTATACGTGTGTGCACGCGTGCTAAGTCGCTTCAGTCATGTCTAATTCTTTGTGACACTATGGACCGCAGCCCGCCGGGTTCCTCTGTCCATGGGATTCTCTAGGCGAGAACACTGGAGTGGGGTGCCATGCCCTCCTCCAGGGGGATCTTCCTGACCCAGGGATTGAACCCGAGTCTCTCGCGTCTCCTGCACTGGCAGGCGGGTTCTTTACCACTAGCGCCACCTGTGCTACTTATTCTCAAACGTGTACATAATGTGATTTCTAAAATAAAGATTCATTTAAAAGAACTTGCAGCAAATTTCCCAACCTCCCTCCCCTGACCCCTTGGCTGCACCCAATGGCTACCTGCTGGCCCTCACATCTCACCCCTCATTTCCTGCAGGGCTCAGAGGGGCCAAGCTCAGCCTGGCCTCTCGAGTCTTACCGCCAGCACAGGCAAGAACCTCCACAAAGTGGTATGGGAATTTGCCCTTCTTCAGCTTTAGGATCACGTTCTGGATGTTTCGAAAGCCATAAGCTGCAGCAAAGCGCAAGAGGACCTCTCCACTCTTCTCGAGGGTGACCTCCTGGAAGTCTTTGTTCCTATGAAATCCACAATACAAACTATGACCCACGGGGTCCTTCCTCTGTGGTCGGAGGACTATTCCAATCTAAGTTAGGGATGTTAGCAAAATTTAAGTCTGTGAGTAACACATCCAAGGCCTTTCAATCTTGACTGGTGTGAATTCTATAAATAGGATCTCCCCTCTCAGACCTGCAGCTGGCTGTAGGGGGCAGGGGTCCTATTACAGAGTTTATACCTGACAAGCAGTGCTGACCACACAGGCAGACGGACAGAGGCCGCCCCAGCCCCACGCACCTCAGGGCCCGGTAGGTGACCTCCCCCACATCCTCGTTGAACAGCTCCTTGGCCGCATGTCTGAAGATGTGTGCCAGGTACCCGTCGGAGCCGGCTCCATCGTGGCGCCTCAGCTCCTCCTCCTTCATGTCGCCAAACCTCACCAGGCAGGAAAAGCGAGGGCAAAAGTTAAATCCAACTCTCCAAGTTTTATGATCTAAGGTTGCAAAACCCTTTACAAGTACTTAGACTTTGGGCAAAAACCTCCTCTGTGCTGGAGTTCACTGGCCAACAAGAAGCCTGCAAGTGTGCCCACCGCTGCCCAAGTGACTCCTCTGAGTGCACAGGCGTCAAGGCTCGACCCTAAGAACCTCAGACCTCGGGGCATGAGAACTGGGCATCTGAGGGTCACACAAGAGAGAATGCCGCCATCTGTGGCCAGCCAGGGGTAGACTGTTGGGTCCGCTTAGGCCCAAGCATGGGCTCTGGCCGTAAGGACGCCAGCTGCTTATGTTCTAAGGACCTCAGTCCGCCTTCTACGCCAGGGCCACATGTGGTCCTGACATCACTGCTTGGAGGACCTGCCATGCAGTCCGTGCCCTGGGGCACAGGATGCAGCAGGAGTGTGGTTGGGGCGACTGCTGATGGCAGAAACCCAGGTTGCTGCTCTTGGGCAAAGGGACCTGAGGGAGCCACTGTGTGAGGGTGCCGCCTCCATCCCCTGGGGGGCCTAGCTGTGATGTCAGGAAGGAGAGTGTTGGTATCCACACCAGACCACAGGCTGAATGGCATCCACTCAGCATGGTACTGGCCATGCTCTCTTCAGAGCCAAGGATTGTAGAGGGGCAACAAGGTAGCCCGCCACACCAGGGGCCATACCACACCCGTGCTTCAGCAGAGCAGGTGGCCTCATTATGGAGGAGGAACGTCCTGGGATAACCTGGTAGAGGTCACAAGGTCATGCTGGAAGCCCCCAAGGTGCAAGAGCGCCCCTCCCTGCAGAGGCACCTACAGCGTGTCCAGGGCAGCCTCTCTCACTGAGACGTCACTCTGCTCCATCATCTGAGCTATTTCACCTACAAGCAAAGAAGGGACATTAAGACGCCAGCAAAGTCCCCGGGGACGCGTGTGCTTTATGCTTTGCTCTGAAAGAGGAAGCTCCACGTGTCTCCAGTGTGGGTGTGGCTGTCAGGCCCTCATTCTGGACACGCGCTGGCCTGCCTCCCAGCGGCCTTTCCTGAGGCCGCTCCCTCACCTGAGGTCAGCACGCAGTCAGTGCCCCGGGAACCCCGAGAGGCTGTGAGGACGTCTTCCTGAAGGGCCTCCAGCTTCTTGTCGTAGCACGGTGCCACGATGACATGGAAAATCTTGTCTGGGGACAGGTTCTGTGTAGAAAGAGCACACCCATGATGGGGGCCGTGCAGAAGGGAGAAGGCAGCCAGAACGGGACGGGCCTGGTGCTTTCCTGGGTCCAAGCCCCATCCCCCCCAGACCAAGTTCCTGAGCTGCGATGCCCCCAAGTCCACCCACGGTGTCGCCATGCTGCAGGCCCACTGCCTGGACGCTCACAGGGAGAGGCCTGCCACCTGTTTCCCCTGAACCAAGCACACAATGATCAAACACACACAGTGACCACAAGCTGCTGCAAATGAACGCTTGGCCATTTCCCCACACTTTCCAGACGCTTCCCATGCAACCAGGCTGCCCCTCTCCATGTCCCGGCTGAGCCAGAATCGCTGGCACCACCAGGAGCCGGCAGCTGAGTGACCGTCTTGGAGCCACGTGTCTGGGCACCCCCCTCACTCATCAGGACCTGGGCCCAAGACCACCGTGCACACCCCTGGGGGACCCTCCTCCACCCACCCTTGCTCGCCCTCGGTTCTGTAGGCACCTGTCCTCACATGGAAGCTTGTCGCCTGACCTGAATGCTGCCCTTGGGGAAAAGGCCAGCTTACCTGCCGTCTGGCAAAGTAGTCCTTCACCAGGGATCCCATGATCTGCTGGGGAGACTTGGCAGTGCAGAGGTGGGGGGTGACGGGGTGACCCAGCACCCGCTCAGCATAGCGGACCCAGCCTGAGGAGGGAAGGGGTCCATGTCAGCTCCTCACGGCTGCCCCACTGGAGTACAGCCGGGACACCTCATCTTCCGGCCGCCCCAGGCGTGCATGACAGGCTCCCTCCACCAAGCCGCCTCTCTTCAGAGGCTTGGCCATGGGAACCCCAGGGGCATGTGTCACAAGACTAGAGGGTGCCCGGGATGGGTGCCTCCCTTGGCCCCAGATCAGAGTGGACAGAGCGGGAGAAAGGCAGGAGCGGGGGTAGCAGGCTCCCCAAAATTGAGAACAAGCTTGGAGGAACAGCTACGAGGCATACAAGGCACTGTCCTGGGCAGCTTGGCTCCAGATCCACCCTGCCAGCTGCTGAGCTGCTCTCACAGCCGGGACGGACGGCCACAGCTCAGACAGGGGCCAACAGCCACCAGGCCCACAAAGCGTCACTCATCTATTGGAATTTAACCGCCCAGTAACTTCCCACTTTTAGGACAATGAAATACGAGAAACCCACACCCCCTCAAGCAACACAATGAACAGCACAACCTGCAGTGTGCCCACGGCATGCCCAGCGTGGTCCTGAGCATTTCCCCTGAGCCGCTGACTCCCACCATGCCCTCTGAGTGCACCACTGCTGCCATGGGTCCCAGAGGGGACGCAGGATGGAGAGGCCAGTGGACCACAGAGCCAGCAGCTCAACCTGCAGGGGCTACAGCTCGCCCCCCTCTCCCGCTGGGTGCAGTAATGAGAGTGTCTGGCGACAGACTGGCACGTACAACACAGCTTCATGAGAGGGGTGGGGATGGCAAACAAAGCTGGAGGCACGCTGCCCACCAGATCCCCAGGGCAGCCCACCTCCCCATGCCCACTCCTGTAGAGAGGAGCAGCAGGCACCAGCCAGACAATCTTGTCTGAACTCAAACCACAGCTATCACCCGCTTGCCAGCCTGAGCACACGCAGGCAATGTCCACTGTCACCAGCAGAAGCCCCACACAGAGATGCTGCTGGAGGACGGCTCCCCTTGTTCCCAGCCTCTACACGTGTGCATGGAATGGTTCATGTTAAAACAGAAAACTTGGGAATTCCCTCGCTGTCCAGTGGTTAGAGCTCACTGCTCTGACTGTCAGGGCCCTGGGTTCAATCCCTGGACAGGGAACTGCATGGGATGGCCAAAATAAATAAATAAAAGGAAAAAGGAAAACTATCAAAGGCCATGGAGCATTTGGGGGCCCAAGGCCATTCCCACCACAGGTCTGGCTTTGTAAGGCCCCTGTGCACCCTGGTCTTGGTGCCAGTGCCCGGGCCTGCACACTCGGCTCTCAGGCAGACCCCAGCTGCAGGCTGTGTGCCGTGAAGGCCTGGCACAAGATCAGGCAGAACATAGGCTGGTAGCGGGAAGGGCCCTGGGGGACCTCCTGGCTTGCAAGCAAAGAGGACCAAACAGGGATGAGGAGGAAGAACCAGGTCACAGGATCCACAGCACCGGCACGAGACCAGAGTGGCAAGCACTCTGGTACCCCTGATCAGAACTTGCTACTGGCACCAGCCTGGGGCCTGGTTGGCCCTGCTGGCTGTCCAGCTTTGTGGCAGCATAGCATGGACAGGGCACCCATGTCCTGCTCTGTCAGTCCACCCACCTCTTCTCAGGGACCCTCTCTGAAGGCAGAGAAGAAATCTGCTCCAAGAAGTGCCTGGCACAAGGTGCCCACTCTCTATTCTCCCTGCTGGATTGGAGAGATTACTTCCCACACTCCAGTTCAATGAGTGCTCCTGGTAGGTTCTCACAAAGCCCAAAGCCCTTGAGCACGTCCATAGCTGAGTAGCTCAATACGCCCTCACCCACCCACCCCCACCAGGCAAAGGTGCGCTGGCGAGGTGGCACTCCATCAGCTTGTGGGCAGCAAGGGCCCACCCAGATGTCCCTGTCAAAGCCAAGATGTGCTACCCTCCAAGCAGTCTGAGGAAGCACAGGGACCCTGCGTGTGGAAGCTAGTGAGTCAGTCCAGGGCCATCCACAGCCCGATTCTGCACCAGGTCAGATCATCCAACCTTGATGCTGTTTTAGTTTCTCTAAGCTGTCGTAGGAAAGCAAAACATCAGGGCCAAATCCTAGAAAAGGCTTAGTTTCGAAGCAGATCTCACCTCATCTCCCTGAATTTGAGAGGGGGCATAAGCCTGAAGTTACAGCTTCGACTGGCTTAGCTACAAAGAGTTCCTGGAGGAGAAAGCCTTATCATCTGAGAGCCCTGAAGAGCTCAAGGCGGCCACTGAAAGCAGCGAATGCCAGGCTGGTGGAGCAGGACAGCTGGTGTGCAGCAGCAGCAGGTGGCCCAGGTCTCCGCCAGCGCTGCCCTCACTTCTTGGACAGAGAGGCTCATGCTTTCTGCAAGAATCCACCACCTGTCTACTACCCACAACAGCGGTTCTAGTTCCTGCCAGGAGTGGAGGCTTCCGTTTAGGCGCCATCCAACAGGGCTGCCCACGTAAGGGATCCATCACTATCTGCTGGGTGGTGTCAGGACAGCACAGGAATCCCTGTGATCCTGCTGACTGGAAGGTGGATGGGAACTCTGGAACCACTGCTCCGGGGGCGCAGGCTGAGCTTGGGTCATTTTATGCTGCCTCTTTCTTGGGTGGGTAGGACTGAGCCACAGTGACCAGCTGTGTGTGCCACTGAGTGAGAGCCCCACAAGGAGCCGGTGCTGGGACCCCAGAGGCAGGGGTACCACTGCAAGGCCTCTAGGGAGCTGGGTGGTTCCCCGAGGCCTCCGCTGTGCAAACCTACTCCTCAGCAGCTGTGCAAACACCTACAAGGACATAAACACAAAGGTGGACACCATGGCCCAGCAAAGAGTGCATTTAGTCAGTTAATGCGTAGACCCTGATACAGTCACTGCCTGACATGCCTGGAGAACTGGGAGCATCCCCCTGGGGCTTATCTTTCCAGAAGGATAAGCCCCACCTGATGCTGAGCACCTCCTGCCAGCCTGTGGGCCACTGAAAAACATGCTCAGTTAATGAGTCGATCCACGTGCTTCTTAGACAGATGGCAAGTTTCCTCTCCATGGTTTTACAAGTGGATGGAAAGTATTTCCAAATTCTAAGCAACCATATATCAACAGTCCATCTTATTAACTCATAATCCCAATGACTGATGAGTGACATATAAAATGCTAGAAAAATTTGGAACCAGGAGGGATAAACTGAGAATAGAAATGTGAACAAATCCCCAAGATTAAGTAGACCACAACTCTCATAGACCTGATTGATTTAGAAATAATTTTTCACTAAATGTTACTTACCAGTATAGCACAGCCTTCCTTCCCTTATCATCTTTAGAATTTTCTTATTCCAAAACCTTCTATTTTTTACAGAATTAAAAAACCTGTGATAAAATTTCTGTACCTCAGATATCAGGCTCTATATAATAATTAAAGATTTGTTTAAAAAGTGTTCCAAGACAGAATCTAGTATTAATGAAAAGTAATATTTTTTATTATATAATTTCTATTTAAGCTGGTAAAGGATCCATGGGTGTTCACCACATTACCTATAATTGTTTGGATGTGTGAAACACATCATACTTTGAAAAGAGATTTATTCTCCTTTAACATATGATATGTTTGTCTCAGAAATATGTATAAATGAAGATAAGCAATTAATACTCAGCTGTCAGGTCTCCTCACTAAATCACCCAGAATTAATAAATATGTTGGTCAACATAAAACTACTCAAGGCCCAAAATCCTCTCCAAGACCCGCTGCCCCTGACCTCGCCCATTGCCCAGGCCTGCCCCCAGATGCAGACTGACGAGAAAAGGTGCATCAGGCCCCTGCAGACCCAGCAGCAGCCCCGTGCTCACCAGGACAGGCAGAGGTCAGCATGGGTAACGCAGGCTCTTCCTCATTGTGCTGGCGGAATCGACGCACAAACTCTTTCTGACTTTCCAGGATGCTGAAATCTGCAGCGATCGTTGTATCAAAGACATAATGCACCCCTGTGGGGAAGAGAGGCGTGTTGGGCTCCACATCACACGATGTGAGATCGACCCTCAGTTCGCCTCGAAGACAAACTGAAAGGGCAGACTCCACAGACATCGCTAGATGCCCAAGTGCGGGACTGTGCCCTTCGCTCTCTCAAACAACAGCACGTATCACTTTTCACAATAAAGCATATATTCTCCTGCTTCTTCTTTTCCCTTTACATCTATATTTACAGACACCTTGCCACATTCCATACATAAATTAATGTAGTTTTACAGGGTATCATTCTTCCAATTCACTGGCTAAATTAAACTCCAGCCTGTAATAGTCTTTGATAGCTCTGAAATAAATAAATGAGTACACTGGCTGAGCATAGCTTTACAATGGTCTTGATTAACTATGTTGAGTTCTAACTTCTCTTTCTCTTTTTCACTAGTCGTGCTGCACCAGCTCAGCAGTTGCTGATCGAGGGCTCCAGAGCACATGGGCTTCAGCAGTTGCACACACAGGCTTAATTACTCTGAGGCACATGCGGTCTCAGTTCCCTGACCAGGGATTGCTCCTGAGTCCCCTGCACTGCTTGTAACCACTGGACCACTAGGGAAATCCCTAACTTGTCTTTTTCTTAATAAATGTATGCTTCTTTATTTTTAAACTACAGTTGATATACAGTATAAGGTGCAGATGGGCAAAGCAGTGGTTCACAATTTTTTAAAGTTACGCTGCATTTATAGTTGTTGTAAAATGTTTGCTATAGGGCGCTCCCTGGTTGTCCAGGGGTTAGGGCTTGGCGCTTTCACTGCTGCTGCCCAGCTTTGACCCCTTGTCAGGGAATAAGATCCTGCAGGTCTCATGGCGTGGCGCCCCCCAAATTTTTTTTTTTTGCTATATTCCCTGTGTTGTACAATATATCCCTGTAGCTTATTTTATACCTAAAAGCTTGTACCTCTTAATCCACCACCTCTATCACGCCCCTCCACTCTGCCCACTGGTAACCACTAGTTTGTACTCTATATCTGTCTTTGTCTGTTTTGTTATACTCAAGAGCTTGTTGTATTTTTCTTTAGATTCTACTTGTAACAGATATCATACAGTATTTGTCTTTCTCTGTCTGACTTATTTCATATGGTGGTATCATACCCACCAAGTCCATTTATGTTGCTACAAATGAGTTCTTAATATTGGAAAATAAGCCTAAGACAAAAAAATATGCTTTAAATAATTACAGTAAATAGAGCAAATAATTTTAATATCTGCAACCAGTCTAAACCTTAAAAGCAGCCAGTTAGTCTTAAAAAGAGATATTATATCAAATTAAAGAGTTACCTTAAAAAAAGTCAGTTTCACTGTGGATATATTTTATTAACATATAACATCCAACTATTTAAAAAAAATCTCCCCCCCTCCAAAATAGGGCCTTTCACTATGAGAAGGCAGAGCATTTTAAAACTTTGATCTTTGGTACAATTCAGCTAAGCCTAGGCTTTTAAGATTAGAAGCGTGAAGGCTGACTTAAGGAGCCCTCGCCTGCAGCGGCGGTTGTAGCGTTGGGTGTGGCACGCCGTGCGCCAAGAAACAGCTCTGCACAGACAGCAGCACGCAGCAGCGAGGCAGGCAGGCTGCTGCGAGGACGTGTAGTCTATGGGTCACTTTACTGCTACCCCATGTATTTGCATCTTTAAAAAGCCATTGAGGAACAACAAAAACTCTTACTTGGCAAACAGCTCAAGTTTTCCTCTTCAGAGCCTCCCTGCAGGACACTTTAATTTGGGGGGGAAGTTAAGAGTGTGACATGACAGACTAGACAGAAGCATCCTTTATGAGGCAGTATTACTCTAGTACTCATTCACATTTGAGTCCTCAGGTACTGAAATGACTAGCTTTCACTCTTCACACAAAGGACACAGTCCATTCCTTTCCTGCTCTGCTCTTCAGAGAGCTTCCTGGGAAATCAGAAGCCAGTCACTGCAGACGTGATCCACCATCAGACAACTGTAACCCCTGTGAGCCGAGCAACTCGACACTGCTGGGCAAGTGTGGGTCCCAGGTGTCCCCAGCTACGTGCCCTAGGATGGTCATTTGCTGTCCCCAGAGGGGCCACCGCCGGCCGTAAGACAACACCAATTTGCATGGCAAGGGGGTAAGTGACACCTGCCTACCATGCGTGGATCAGAGGCATGGTCCTCTTACGTTCCACAAGATTCTCAAAGAAGTTCTTATCTATCCTGTGCCCTTGAAAATTGAACTCTAGAGATAAAAAGGGCAGATTAAAAACTCAAGTTATAAATTCGAATTATACCAAATTTATTTGCTATAAATAATATCAAAAGGCAGCTCACCAAGACTTTTGAGGAAACCACAGAGCCTTCTGGATGCATCAGTCACACTGAGGCTGAATTTAGCAGCAAAATAAGGCAAAGACTGAGGACACAGGGACACTGCCAACACCCTGTGCTCCGAGGCATCACATTTCTAGGAGAAACAGAGAAGAACACTGTGCGTGTGGTGATGACAAGGGAGTGAAAGTGAGACACTTGTATGAAAAGTCTACAACAGATGCCCAATCTGAAAGAATTAGTCTGAATTAGTCTGAAATTAGTCTGAATTAGTCTGAAAGACTAATAAAATACACAGGATACTGGCAAACACAATTAAGGAAAAAGGAGAAAAAAATTAGAATGAAAAATGAGACATCCCAAGAAATTTTGTCAATTTTAAGAACAATGTTAAATCAGAAATACTGAATATATACATCAATATGACATATAAATGCAAATATCTTGAAAAAATAAATACATTTAAAAGGAAAAATAAAAGTTATGTACCTATAAATAACTGAAACGATCCATAACAATGAAGTTACATGAAAATGGGGCCCCGAGGTCTGTCCGCAAGAGGCCTCAAGCCCAGGTCACTTAGTGGTAAATTTTAGCAAAATTTTAAGTCATAGATAATTCTCATCTTCTATGAATTCTTCTAATAAATACTAAACAAACAAATGTGAAACCAGCCTGTCAACACCCTGAAACCAAAACCAGATGCTGGCAGTTCAAGAAATCCCTAGAAAAATATGAACAAATTGAGTTCAGAGGCGTGCTTACTCATTACGGATATGCAGGATGCAACCTTGGAGAGCAGTGTGAGCGAGCATGTCGGGCATTAGAAAGTCAGTAGTGGGATCCCCTGACCTGGGGTCAGAGAGAAGATGCAGGATTATCATGACAGAGGGTGTTCAGGTCAGACACCACCTGCACATTAGGAAAAGTGGAAACTTGGACAGCAGTGTTCAGTGGCTACCATCCACTGCAGTCTACCTATGGACTGGCCACAGACATGACAGTCTGGTCTGGTCCGCCTGCCCCTGCCTAGCAGCTCAGGTGAGACAATGCTGAGGCTGCCCGTCCCCTCTGGATAGGATCCCACCTTCACGTGATGCCTGGGAAGCCCACACCGACAGGGCCATCAGGGCACCAACCTGGCATACACTGACCTCCAGCTCCCTGACAAGTTCCTATGATGCCCAAATCAGCCAGGCAGTTTCTGTGGTTTGTGACCAAGAGCATCCTAATGTAAATTTGGAAGAAGGAACAAGAGAGTACAAATTTCAAATGCTAACGAAGGGGGAAGGACAGAGGGTGGTCTGTCCCCAGCTTTAGCAGTCCCTCTGTCTGACACCCTGCCCAGGGAATTTCAAGGGCTCACCCCTCACTTCATTCTCACTTAAATTTCACATCCTCTGAGGGAGCTGATCTGTGACCAAGAGGGAATCAGCCTGAGCCCCAGAGCTCAGGAACCCCAGAGCCCCTCGGCCAGCAGAAAAATAGGAACTGCTTTTTCCTGTGGCAGCCTTGAGTGACTGACTCAGCCAAACTCAGAACCTCTTCCATTCCTAAGCTTTCAGTTTCATGAAATAACTAAGCATTTCCTTTTTAGTCTAGTTTGACTTGGGTATGCATTTTCTATAGCTGATATGCTGATTGGTGTGAGTATCTACATCTCTTTAATAGTAAAAGATTATGCAAAAATCTATTTAATAGTAAAACTTCACCAGCATTCCCACTGAAATTAGAAACAAGATAGTGGTGGTATTATTTTTACCACCAATGTAATTTCAGGTTGATTCAAAGGTACTATACCATACCATCAGAAAAAATAAAATGTATACAGGTTGGAAAGAATGAAATTTGTTATTTGCAGTCAGTACACCCAGAAAGCAACCTGGGCCTCACGTGGTACCTGCACTGCCACGTGGGCCAGAGCACCCAGCATTGTGTTCAGAGCCCGTACAAACACTTCCTGGAAAGCAGCTGTGAGGACTGCTCACCAGGTCAGACTGAGGGCAAACCAAGACATGCTTTTCAGCCTCATCTGCCTCCGTCTCTCCTGTCTTTCCCTTTCACCTGTCTTCACCCAGGAATGGATAGTTCCATCTGTATAGGGGTCTGCAGGAATGGGCTGAAGGACTGTGGCCCTAACCTCTGAGAAAGCCCCAGAGGCAGAGGAGCAGCAGCTCGGCTGCCACGCCATCCCATGACCAAGCACGCGGAGGCCTCCCCCGAGCCAGGGGAGCCTGGCTGGTGGTGCCAGCCACAGTTGCTGCCCACATCAGTGAGGCAGTGTGACTGTGGGTGGGGTTTTGTTGACAGGGAGAGGCTGTGGAGAGGGTCAGCTATCACAGGGGACACAAGCCAGGGCCAAGATGCGCTCCCTAAGTCCCAGCAGAGGCTTCATGCCTCACCTTGACCTCCAGCCACCTCTGGTGCCAGTGAGCGCCTGGGATGCCATACCTTGTTAAGGTTCAGAACTTGGAAGAAGTCCTTGGCGTTCTGCTGGGAAACCTGGATTCCTTCCTCCGCAGACACACAGCTGTCACAGGCCAGGCAGTCACTCAGAAATATCTTGGCATCAGCCAATTTATGGAATTCTCCCTTCTGTTAAAGAAAAGATGATGTTATGGTCTGATTCTTCAACAGAACTCTTTAATACTGGCTTCTTTAGGGAAAGTAACAGCACACGCATAATACAGAAAACTGCCACAAATTCTCTGAGGGTCCCACAGATGGCAATGTGTGGGGAGTGGACCGGCACCATCAAATGCAGCTTCTCCTGCCCCCACAGCCCTCCCTGCTGCCTCTGGGGGCTCCTGTGTGGGCCTGCTCTGTACTCCCCAATGAGCTCGCTTAGTCCTTGGACTCTCCTCAGAAGCCTCCCTGACAGGCTTAGAACTGGCATAGCTCAGTGCTGACCTGTGGGCATCGGGGTTGTCATGCCATCCAAGTCTGAGTTGGGACATTCAAACTCACATCTCAGTGACTCTGTTCCCCTGGACACCAAGATGACAACCCTCGGCTGCTTTGTCTTCTCCTGACTGCACCTGCGCCCATTCGCTCCCTGCAGCCCACTCCCCCAGGCTGAGGTCCACTAGAAGACATGCCACACCTGCTGCTGCTGGAGGTCCCCTTCCCCATCACTCTCCCCACTCTAACGTCCAGTCACCCTGGCCCTCCTTGCCCTGAGTCTCCCTGAGGGAAACTCTCCCTAGAGAGCCTGTTTCATCCTCAGACCCTCATGGACACCTGCCAGAACAGCTCTGAGCACCCCCTGGCACCTATGTGGTGGCTCTTTTCCCTGAAACACAAGCTCTGAGGGAGGAACCTTGTCTCATGCCCTTCTGTGCTCTGACATCCCCTGTATACAGAAGGCGCTCAATAAATATGTGGTGGATGAACATACGAATATTCTGAAGCCCGTTAGAGCCATTGCAACAAATTAATGAAATCTCCTGACGGTTGCTGTACATTGCTCTTTCAAACATGATTTGGTAAGCGAGGACTCGGGCGGTAGGCTGGCCCTCCTGTCCACAGCAGTGCCAAACAGGAATGCACGCTGCCACCTCCCTCCTCCCCAGGGGCCTGTGTCACTGTGCAGTGCTCACTCTGGGACCTTGTTATGCTGTAGATGCTAATTCATGAGGTATGGATGGCAGGCAAGAGTCTGCCCTTCTAACAAGCCCTGAGGTGGGGCCAGAGCGGCTGCTCCAAGGGTCTGAAGCATGTGGCCTGGCACACAGCCGGCATCTAATAGACGCTGTTGAGCTGCACTGAGAGTTCTGCCTCTGCTGGCCCTGTAGAGGTGCCCAGGACAACACTCTGAGCTGCCAGGGGAAGCAGGGCTTCCTCTCGGCCTGCTAGCCACACGCCATGCTCATCCTCCTAGAGCCCCTCATGGGCCAGGTCTGGTTCCTTCCCGCCTGTCACAGTCCTTCCTTTCTCTTGTTCCGTCCTAATCGTGGGCATTTTCTGCAGAAGCCTGTCCATCTCTCCTTCTCTCCAATTAGCCACACTTCTCAGAGCAGTTATCAGGCCCCCACTCAACCCCTCCAATCTCTGCCTCTAGGAAATTCTCTCCCTCCCAATATCCAGTCTGATATCCTGCAGTGTCCATGCAGCTCAAACTGCACTCTGCTCCCTGTGCTGCACCCCCTTTCCTGCTTCCGCCACTCTGGCTGGCCCATCCAGGGCCACCACCCTCGGCCTCCCAAGTAGCTTCCTTCCTATTCTTCCCCTACTCTAGCCAGCTTAAGCCACCAGCCCTAAGACATGCATCCGATCTGTCTCCTTACCTTTCACACCTTCCCTGTGCCTGGTGTGCCTTCACCCTATTCCCACACCCACCATCTTCAGGTCTCATCACCCCTCAGGGCCCACTCCAGTAGTCACCTTCCTGACCTGTTCATCCTGTCAGGGAGTCCGCCCACTATGCTGGAGGGATGCCCACTTAAGCTATGTACACACATTATCTCCCGGCCACCATGGCCCTCGGAGAGAAGTAACCCAACTCCCCATGTCACTGATAAGGAAACTGGGGCTCCCAGGGTGAGATGTCTGTCCAAGGTAGTGCGGACAGAGTGCAGGCATGGGAGGCCCCGGGCCAGCTGCTCTGAGGCTGCAGAACCCTCGGTGCTCCCTGCCTCTCTTCTGCCTCAGTGTCCCAGGTGCTTGTCTTATCCCCTGCTGCTAAGCCCTACAGTCACCAGAGCACAGAGCAGAGCTGGTACACGAGAGGACCAGACCAACGCCTGTCTGACTCAATGTTGTACTGGGACCACTAAAGAGGACACCTGCTGCTTGCTTCTCCAATGTTGCCAATTCTCCCTTTCTAAAACTGGGACCAGAACTTTTTAAGGGAAGAAGGAACCTTAACCTCCCAGCACTGCGTCCTCCTCTGTAAAATGGAGACAACTGTAGGGCTTACCTGAAATGCTCATTCTAGGCACGGCATGAGATCACATGTATAAAGCACTTTCTCGACTGCCTAGCTCAGGGTATATATCCAATAAATGTAAACCGTTGCTACTAGCTAAGAAAAACTTAAAAACTCAAGAACTTAGAGAAGAAACCAGTAGAAAAATAAAACTTACAGAATCATGAAATCCAAATTATTTTATAAAATCCTACCTAAAGCCCTATCTTTTCACTTAAAAAAAACCCCCGCAGAAAACCAGAGGTTTAAATGTTAGAAAACTATTTCTAAAAAAACCGCCAAGGATGACATTTTGTCTTGCTCCTAACATGGTATGCTTTGGCTTGGTGTACTCTGAGAAGAAAATGTTCTTACCTTGAAGATCGTGTGCCTCCAACTGACTAACCTGCATGTTTGGCCCCTAGCAGGGGTTTTTTGGCCCCTTCATTTCTTATTTTTTTTCTTGAAGCAAAGATGTACCTGGTGACGTGAGCCCCCAAAGAGGAGAAAAACAGCAGCAGCTGTTTACTGCAGGTTGACACAAAAACTGAAAAACTACTTGCCTCTCCATTCTCCTGGGCTGGACTTGGTACATCGACTGATGCATTCTCTTGGTCATCGGTTTTTGTTTTTTTACTACATTCCTTGAAAAGGCAAAGGCACATATAAAAGAACAACGTTTAATCTAATTAAGAAAACTGTATATACTAGCTGATGAATTAATTTCATATCTAGAAATCTTTTCTACAGAAATAGAAGCACTTATAATTGTGGACACACAAACACACCCATACACATCTTTGTATCTGCACGGTTTGCAGGAAATGAAAACTAGAAGCAATGTGGTCTCTCATGACAGGTAAATTGGTGCCCGACCACCTGGACGCGTGTATATTTAGAATACAACAAATTAGGACTGTGTGTATTGCTCATAAAATGTATCTCCTGTATAACATTAAGTGAAAGAAGAGCAAGTGATGGAACAATATGATAGGATCGAATTTTGAAAAAAACCAACAGACAACTCCCTGTGCATTACAGCGTAGAAACAAGTGGATAAGGCTATCACAGTTACTATGGTTACTCAGGTGGCAGGAGGCCCAGCCCCTGTTTCCTTCTTGCACTTCTGTATCGTTTTCGTTGCTGTCAAACACAAAAGTTTTTAGGTGGCATAAAATCCCCTAAAATCACTTTTGATCACCGTGTCCCTCATTCACACCAAGGACGGTGTCTGCAACGACTGCGGACTGGTCGCTGATGTTGGTAGGCTTTTCTCGCGGCTTTTGGCTTCTAAGGTACTTTGAAAGGCTGTATCTGCGCCCCGACATCACTGCCGCCTCCAGGACACGGGAACAGGAACCGGACGCGTTGGTGGCCCACCCTCAGCCGCCTCCACCCCCGGAAAAGTCGAGCTGCGGGCCAGCGCCCAGAGGTTCTGACAGGGAGGCAGAGGCGCTTGGAGCTGCCAAGCTCCCGACACCCCCAAGGCTCCGGGCTCCTCAAGCTGAGGCTCCTTCGCGCCCCGGGCCCTGCCCCCAACCCGGCCCCGGACCAAAAGCCGTGGAGCCCACCTTCCGCGTGCAGTGCTCACACTTCATCTGGAGCCAGGCGGGCAGGTCCGGGTGCGCAGCCTGAGGAGAGCACCGGGAGACGCGGTCACCGCCGCCTGCCGCCCTTTGTTGTCGTCGCTCCAGTGCTGCCCTACCCCTAGTGGCTGGGCTCGACCAATGAAAGCTCTGGGAGCGGATGCGCTACAACCCTGAACCAATAGGAGCGCGGAGAGAGCGGTGCGGCTCCACGCTACTGGGCTCTGCCTAGGCCAATGACAACGCGGGGAAGGGGTAAATCCGGATCTAGAGCCACTCGAAGCGCGCAGGGGCGGAGCTTGGCCCGCCCCGTCGGGACCTTGCGGAGGCTGTGGTCGATTCTCCCTTGGGTTTCCGCGGCGTGTGAGTCTGGCTGCAGCTCTGAGCGGCCTAGCTGACGGACCCCAGGGGGCGGGCCGAGATCGTTACCGGGACATTCTGGTGCGTCAGCTCAGCGTCAGACCCGCGCCACCTTCCAGGTTTAGACTGGTAGAGACGGCGCCGCCCCGGTCCGCCGCCATTTCCGCCCCGAGGCGCGTCACGTATGCCCGGCGCGGAGGCAGTACGCACGCGCGGCGGGCCGGGAGCACGTGGCGCCGTCGGGAGCGCGAGGAACGTGTGAAGCGTAGGTCGCCGGACCTGCGTCCTACGTTACCTCTAACAAATCAAGGTGGTTGCGGGACCAAATGATGACGTTGAGCTTTGTCCCCTGGCAACATTTTATGTAGTTAGTGCATGGTGATCCCAGCACAATCGGAAATGAGAACTGCGCCTGGAAAATAAAGCACTGGGGTGTCTCTATCACGGGTATCTCAGGAAGGGACATTTCTCCCTCCTCACCTGGGGGTGGGGTCACAGGTCAGCAAAACATTTGAGAGTATTCCAAGTCTCAAAACCTTAAAATATTCCCCTTTAAAACTTTTTTTTTTTAATTATAGTTTTCGGTACATACGCTCTTTTACAACCTGCTGTCAGTTAAATTCAGGAGGTCCTATCTGGCTGCCAGATTAATATATTGTATTATTCAAATCTATGTCAGCACCTCCTCTTGGAAAACATTTTCAAGGGACTTCCATGGTGGTTTGGGTGGTTAAGAATCTGTCCTGTAGTGCAGTGGGTGCTGGCTCCGTCCTTGGTCAGGGAACTAAGCCCAAGTGCCCCAACGACTGAAGTCCATGCACCGCAACTGGGGAGTCTGTGTGACTCAAGGAAAGATCCTGGATGCCACAACTAAGACCCAAGACAGCCAAATTAATTACTTAAAATAGAAAACATTTTCAGTTATCACCTTAAATAATTTAGGTTGTCACTTATATTTTGTTAATGTTTTAAAACTATAATGCAATATCATCATGTGTGGAAAAGGCAAGTTACAATTATTTAATTTCATCAAGGGGTTTCCCAGGTGGCTCAGATGGTAAAGAATCCACCTGCAATGCAGGAGACCCCTGGGTTCTATTACTGGGTTGGGAGGATCCCCTGGAGAAGGGGAAGAAAGTGAAAGTCGTTCAGTCCTGTCCGGCTCTTTGTGACACCATGGATTATACACAATCCATGGAAGTCTCCAGGCCAGATTACTGGAATGGGTAGCCTTTCCCTTCTCCAGGGGATCTTCCCACCCCAGGGATTCAACCCAGGTCTCCCACATTGCAGGGGGATTCTTTACCAGCTGAGCTACAAGGGAAGCCCAAGAATACTGGAGTGGGTAGCCTATCCCTTCTCCAGCACATCTTCCCGATCCAGGAATCAAACCGGGGTTTCCTAGATTGCAGGCAGATTCTTTACCAACTGAGCTAGCAGGGAATCCCCTGGAAAAGGGAGTGGCTACCCATTTCAGTATTCTTGCCTGGAGAATTCGATGAACAGAGAAGCCTGGTGGGCTGTGTGTAGTTAGTGTCCAGGTTTCCCCAAAGGTCTCTTCATTTTAGTTTCAATCTGGATCTAAATAAGGTTCAGTGTTTTATTAGTCTGTATTTCAATTGGTTTGTGTGTTTCTCTTACAAAAATTTTGTTTCTAAAAATAAAATTAGTCTCACTTAGTTAAATATTGTATAGGGAGTTCCCAGTTCTAAAGTTTTGGGGGGTTGTTAAATCTGCAGGTTCCATTCACATACTCCTATCTCTCCTTGCATATCATTGTTAAAAAATCAGGTTGCTCCACGGACGGAGGAGCTTGGTAGGCTACAGTCCATAGGATCGCAAAGAGTCTACACGACTGAGCAATTTCACTTCTCAGATTGTTTGACTGCAGGGTTTTCAGCAATTGCTGACTGCATCCATATGGAGTTCTTCAGCATACCCTTGTTCTGAATTTTCAGTAAAGCGTAGCAGGATCTTAGTTCCTGGATCAGGATCAAACTTGTATCCCCTTTATTGGGAGCACAGTCTCAACCCATTGGACTGCCAGGGAAATTCCAGGGAAAGACTACTTCCTAGGTGGTGTTGTGAAATCCCATCAGGCAGTTCTAGTGCCTGTCCTTTTGTGATGTTAATTTCCAACCATTGATGAGATGGTCTAGTTTCATTAGGTTGATGTTTTAATCCTATCATTTCTTCATTTATTAGCAGGACTGCTTCCATAATGAGAAATTTCTCTTATCCACTATTTGGTTATTCTGTTGAATTCTTCTGACAACACTAATAGTCTCTCTCCTTTTTGATACATTTCCTTGTACAATTCTTACTTTAGACCTGACATCAGTCTCACTGGAGGCACTCTGCTACAAGACCACTTAATGGGTTGCTGGGGAAGGTGGAGGATACTGGGTACAGCTGGCCAATGTGTACTGTAAGAGCTGAACACTAGAGAAGCTTTGTGCACTGTGGATCCAGGGCAACAGAACCAGACCAAGAAGAAAAACTCTTCCTCTTGAAGTGTCTCCAGCACCTTCCGTTGACAAAGCTTAACATCATGCCAGAGAGCACAGAAAAAAGGGCTCAGATGCATTTTCATAGAACAGGCAATGCAGTTTGAATTTAAAATGATAACTGGAAAAAATGTACAGATTTTATTCACTCAGTCCCCTATTTATGGATTTTGTATTTATTTCCAGTCTTTTGCTCTTACCTATATTCAGCAGGATTTTAATCAAATCAGCCATCATTTGTTCTTTCACTTAACATTAATAGAAAGCCAGTGTAGGCTTCATTTTTAAATGGCTTGTCCTCTGGTTACAAAAGATTAAATTATGTCAAGAACTGCAATGCAAAGTGGAATTTTCTGGGTATCAATTCAGTTCTCCCTAAATTCTAAGGAATTAAGATCACAAGCAGAGAGGACTTAAAGGAGGTGCTAAGCAATTCGGAGAAGGCAATGGCACCCCACTCCAGTACTCTTGCCTGGAGAATCCCATGGATGGAGGAGCGTGGTAGGCTGCAGTCCATGGGGTCGCTAAGAGTTGGACATGACTAAGCGACTTCGCTTTCATGCATTGGAGAAGGAAATGGCAACCCACTCCAGTGTTCTTGCCTGGAGAATCCCAGGGACAGGGGAGCCTGTTGGGTACCGTCTATGGGGTCACACAGAGTCGGACACGACTGATGTGACTTAGCAGCAGCAGCGGCAAGCAATTCAAATAGACCTTCAAGATGGCATGTGATTTTACCTCAGAAGGCATTTCAAGGAAATGGAATGTGGGATGAGGCATCAGGTCAGGGAACCTGCCACATTCAGGCAGAACCTACTTTTGTTACAGCTCAGAGCTTAAATTCTCTGGGTGTGGTTCCCAGAGCAGCAGGCACTAGCATGAGTACATTTCAAGCCCCATCCACTGCTGAACAGGTCCAATGGTCTGTGTTTCAACAGCCCCACCAGGTGATTCTGAACCACAGGCAGAGAGTACATAGAGACTGGTGAAATAGAAAAGTCATCCCCCAATTTTTGACATCGTGCCTGTATTGGTAAAACATCTAGGGTTATGCATACCCATGTGTGTATATTTCTTTATACACTGTGTATAAATCTTATGTAAATTATAGGACACATGAGAATAGACATAAAAAGATAAAATAAGTAGGAATACAAGCTCTAGTATGTTCTGGCAGCACACTGTAGATCATCTTGACTGTCCCAGTGTGGAGGCCACTGATGCGGGCAGTGGCTGTGTGGTGGAGGCTCTTCTGTTTCAGGTAGAGTCCTTCTCTAGTGGGAAATAGGCAAATCAGGGTCCTGCTTGGAGCCTCATCTGGGGGCCGTGGCGGTACATTATGAGTGTTTTACTGAAGAGTGGAGCAGGGAAGCCACCTAAGCGGGCATTTCAAGGTATTCCTGGAGAATACGATCTCTTACTACAATCCTCCTTCCCCAACAATGGGGCAAGTTTAGGAGGAGCAGAAAAACTGCCCTCACGAAAAGGTGAATTTCCTAGCTACACTGAGTTTTTTGGGGGGTCAAGGATCTCTAGTTCTCCCCTACCCTCCTCCACAGTGCCTTGCAGCGCTGTGCAGATTTTTCAACCTGTTGATACTCTTACTGGGTTCGCAATTCAATCTGCAGAGCAAGCTGGGAGAATTCACATTTTTACAATAATTTTCCAAACCACGAACAACTATTTTAGTTCTATTTTGATGCTTCCCATTAAAGTTTTTACAGAATCTACCCTAATGTTTGTATGTATCTGTTGTGAGCTTAAATACATACTTCACGTTTTCTTACCTTCTTAAATGGCTGTCTCGTGCTTACAACTTCACTTACCTCTGCTGATCTTCTAAAGACTGCAACCCCAGGCGCTCTGTGCTGAGCGCCGGGGTGCGCAAAACCCGTGGCAGCCTCCGCAATCTCTACTGATTGGTAGCCAACCTCATTCTATAGCCCCGCCAGTCCTCTCCTCTCGAGGGCTGAGTGGAGGCCCGGGAAGTGAAGACCCGCGCGCCTCGCCCCGCCCCCGAGTCTGGAAGTCTACTGTCCCATCCGCCCCCGCGGGTCCGGAAGTCAGCTGGTCCCGCC
Source organism: Bubalus kerabau (assembly GCF_029407905.1). Lineage (NCBI taxonomy): Eukaryota > Metazoa > Chordata > Mammalia > Artiodactyla > Bovidae > Bubalus > Bubalus kerabau. The sequence goes on along the minus strand of NC_073627.1, from coordinate 14,088,110 downwards.
CCCAGCTCCGGAAGTTGGAGGCCGGCGGGTTTTGAAGTCCTGCGGTCCCGCCCGTCCCGCCTCCGCGCCTGCAGGTTTGTGTCCGAGGTGAGTGCCGGGACCGTGCCACGGTTGCGGGTTGGGGGGCACGGGGCGTGCTGAGGGGCGGCTCCCGCAGCCGAGGTCCTTCCGGGAGCGCGGTCTTGGGACCCGGCCCGGGTCGATGCCCCGGGGGCCTGGTAGCGCTCGAGGCTAGAGGGGTGCACAGTGTGGCCGCAAGGGTCAGTGGAGAGTGTCCTAAGTGGCTCTTGCAGGTGACAGGAGTGATCTCGCCCCGCGGGCGGCCGAGTCGCGTGTGGAGACAGGCGAAGCATGTCAAGTGGAGGGAGCCGGGGCTATCGCAGGATCTTGGCTTCGTTTGTGTGAACTGAATCCACTCTTTGTTGTCAGAAATTTGACTTAACTTTACAGAGAATACCTGAAAAGCTACCCAAAACGGGGCCCCTGGAGCCAGCATTTTGAACGTATTGCATCGTGCAGGGCAGAATTCTCCACGTGTGGACGATCAGTCCCCTTTGCTGACTCGTTCATTAAGCCGGTGCTCCTGGCCGTCCAAACCCTCCGCTGGGTGCGGACTGTTGTCTCCGCAGCTGCAGGAGCTGACTTTTTCGGTCAGTGCCTCTCATCAAACCATGATGAGACTTTCAGTTCTCTTTTTCATAGGCCTGTACAGGGAAATGAGGGTGTTCTGGTACGTTCTGATAGGGTGCCAGAAGTTTGAAGGCTGCTGGGGGCTAACGGTTTCCAAGAGACTGAGGTTTCCAGGTAGGAAGTGGACAGGTGATGATCAAGTGTTGATGCTTTGTGAGCCAGAGCAGGGGACATAGCCCCAGTGCAGCCATTACATCTGTGCAAAGAACCTTCCTTACAGAGGACATGGGTCCCTGGGGGGTAGATTTGCCTGACCACAGAGACTGCAGTCAACACAGGCTGACTGGTTCCTGAACCTGTGTGGACCTTGTTAGTGGGCAGCTGGGTATCTTGTCCTGGAGAGGAGCTGGGTTCTTGTCTGTTAGCAGTGGCCCGAGGGCTCCAGCTGTCTGTGTCCTTCCCCAGGCGCCGTGGTCTCCTGTTGAAGGTGGTCGCAGCACGTTTCAGGGATGTATATGCAGGTGGAGACACGCACCAGCTCCTGCCTCCATCTGAAGAGGGCTCCAGGCATCAGATCCTGGTCCCTGCTGGTTGGTAAGGATGTTCATATTTCTCAAGTTAAAAATCCAACTTTAAAAAGGATGAAGATTAAAATTTTCTTTGGTTCTACTACCCCAGGAAATAGCAACTATTATGTCTTTACAGCTTTTATCCTTTTCGAGTGCTTGTACAGATGATCAGTCTTGTGTTTTTTCACCATTTAACATCCTTTGGCTAATAGTCTCCATGCTCCTGTGAGGTCCCTGTATTTCCTTTTTCGCTTGCTTTCATACACCCAGTCTCCCGTATATGATGTAAGTCAGGGCCTGTGTGATGGAGACAGTAAGGAGTAAGGGTGGGGAGGCCCCTGGTCCTCTATCCCTGTCAATCCCCATTGCCCTGCACTCCCTGGGCAGCTGCACATGTCGATGGGAACTGAGGTGCGAGGGGAGGTGCTGCTGCACCTTCGGCAGCCTGACTCTGGGCCTTCTTTCCCGGGACTCTTCCTGTTCTGTCTCATGCGGGGTCGTGACTCTTCACCTGCAGTCTTGTCTTCATTCCACACAATGTGCTGTCAGTGGGTGAAACCCACATCAGGTTCCTCTTTCTGGTTCCCCTGTCAGCTCTGGAACCTCAACAAAGACATGTGACCAGTGAATACTGTGACTGATGTAGAACATTTTTGTAAACAGACTTCCTGGTTGTTTCCACAACTACTGAGCCTGGCGGTTTTCTTGCCCCCTGCTCCCTGCTCTTAGCCATCCCTGGCAACAGGAAGGGGCTGCTTACCTAAGTCTGAGGGTCCTGGGAGGAGGTGGTCTCTGGGCTAGTGGTGGCCCAATGGGAAGGTACCTGTTTTCTCCCCACAGGAATCTTGTCGATCGGCCTGGCTGCTGCCTACTACAGTGGAGGTGAGGAACGTCATCTGCCCCGCCCCACCCCTAGGAGCTTCCTTAGCTGATTAGAAAATAGAGAAAAAAAAGAAACCCTGTCATTTGTAATCTGACAGGCATGATTTTGGGGATTGCCCCCACCTCTAAATGGGGCTTCCCTGGTGGCTCAGATGGTAAAGAATCTGCCTGCAGTGTGGGAGACCTGGTTTCTATCCCTGGGTTGGGAAGAGCCCCTGGAGAAGGGAATGGCTACCCACTTTTGCCTAGGAAATCACTTTTGCCTAGGAAATCCCATGGACAGAGGAGCCTGGCAGGCTACAGTCCATGGGGTCATAAGGAATTGGACATAAGTGAGCAACTAACACTTTGACTTTCTGCCTCTAAATGGTTTGCAGGCGTGGTCTCACCTTCGTGTGCTGGTGTGTCCCCCACAGCTTGCATTCATTTACATCAACATTTTCATGTCATAAAATGACATGACAAAAATGAAATGACAGAAAGGCATTCTCATGTCTGCCTCAGGTCTTGTGGCAGGTATAGTCTATGCTTTCAGCAGGTCCCTGGAAGTAGTCCCCCATCTCTGCTCTCACACCTGGTGCCATGATTGTAACCTCAAGGAGTCACCCAGGTGGAGAGCTGAGGGCAGAGCTGGTGGACCACATCCTGTCCTGTGTGACAGGGCCCACAGTGCCAGGTGGCTTTGGCAGGGGTGGGATGTCCTTGGAGGCATGGGCAGTCAGCTGGGCCCCCAGGGGCCACTCCTGCTGAGTGTCTGGGAAGCAGCTGTTCTGGGCCGAGGCACCCTGTGCAGGCATGTTGACTTTTGCCCCCCTACTACCTGCCCATGGCTGTCTCCTGTGTTTGCTCCCCAGATAGTCTGGGCTGGAAGCTCTTCTACGTCACGGGCTGTCTGTTTGTGGCCGTGCAGAACCTGGAGGACTGGGAGGTGAGGCTGATGCAGGAAGGGTGCCCAGGCTTTGGGGCTCCTGGGTTTTCCTGCAGGGCTCATCAAAGGAAGAAAGATTCCAGGGGCCTAATTCCCTCCACCCCGATCCTGAAATGTGAGCCCAGTGGTTTCTGGCCAGCTTGACTTGGCCCCTGGGCGTTGCCTATTTGTGACCATTTGTGGGCCACAGAATCTTCTGAAGCTGTTCTCCTAGAAGGGCAAGCCCACCTCCCTGTTGTCCTTCCTCATGTGCCTTTGGGTTGCCTGGCCCCAGTATTGCTGTCTGCCCTGTTCCCTCTCTTGATGACCTTATCCTCAGTGCTCACCTCTCTCAACTGTGGAGAGAAGTACCTGCTTCTCTGCACACCCGAGATCCTGGAGGGTCTGGCTGCAGGGGTCAGGGGTTTGGACTGGGATAGGAAGGAAGAGGGTGCCTCCTTGTGCCTGCTCTGGGGAGGGTGGGGACACAGTTGGTGAGTTTGCGTGTATTAGACTGGCGCACAGGCCAGCAACCAGGTGACTGCCTTGTGGCTGGCGTTCTAGGAAGCTGTCTTCAACAAGAGCACCGGGAAGGTAGTGCTGAAGACATTCAGCTTGTATAGGAAGCTGCTGACTCTCTGCAGAGCAGGCCATGACCAAGGTAAGGCATGGGGCGTGAACAGGACATGGGTTACTCTGGGGTGGACAGAAGGCAGTGAGCATCTGCGTGACCTGGAAGGGGGAAGCTGGCTGCTCGGTGACCAGAGCTGTGTCCTGCCTCATGGATGCTTTGTGTCCCCAGATGTGCCCTGGCCCAAAGAAAGTTGCCTGGTAGCCCCCAGCTCAGTGACTGGCCACTAGAGACCAGGAAGGCATTTTCCAGCAGTTGAGGAAAATGAAGCAGAAAGCTGGGCAGTCCCATGCTTAGCCAGCCCCTGATGTGTTAGACAGGTGGGCTTTTCAAGGCAATAGGCCTGCTGGATGTTCCCTCTCATTCAGACTGGATGTTAACCGGCAGTCACAGGACCCTGTGCTGTGGTCACTTTCTATGACATCTAAGGCTGGGTCCCGGCATCCTCTGGGCCTCCGACCTGGAGTGACACGCACTCCTTCATGACAAGCAGGCTCTGATCCTCTGCACTGTGCCCCCAAAGCCACTGTGTCCCCAAAGCCACTGTGTCAGCATCCAGGCGAGAGGCGCAGGGTGGGCGGGGGACATGGCTGCTGACCTTGCCCCGCCCACAGTGGTGGTCCTGCTCAGTGACATCCGGGATGTGAATGTGGAGGAGGAGAAGGTCCGGTACTTCGGGAAGGGCTATGTGGTGGTGCTTCGGTTCGCCACAGGCTTCTCCCACCCTCTCACCCAGAGTGCTGTCATGGGCCACCGCAGGTAAGCCGAGGACGGGAGACGATGGGTCAGGGCTGCCCACTATGCCCTTGCCCCCAGGCAAGTGGCCCTCATAAGGGACTGTGGCAGGGCAGAGAGGCTTCAGGAACATGGAGGAAGTGGGGCTTGGGGGGACAGGCATGGTACCACCTGCTAGGTGGTATCAGGGGTCCCTGCAGGGACGGAGAGGGGAGGGGCACATCAGGGGTCCCCAGTGGCAGAGAGGCCTGGGCTAAGGTCAGGTGAGGGTGGGGACCGGGTAAGGTGGGGTCCTGGCGGGAACCCTGGAGGGCAGTGCCTGTGAGGAGGCTGGCGTGGTCTTCTGGCTCCTGCTGGAGGCCAGGACCTCTGCCACGGTGACCCGTCCTCCCTCCTGGTGGCGGCCTGGACCAGTGATGTGGAAGCCATTGCCAAGCTTATCACTACTTTCCTGGAGCTGCACCGCCTGGAGAGTCCTGTGGAGCTGTCTCAGAGCAGTGACAGTGAGGCTGACGGCCCCGGAGACCAGAGCTGACCTCCATGGCACCCCTCAGCAGGGTTCTGATGGGGCCCCAGCAGGACTGATGGGCTGCCTGGGAGTCTTTCTCCTCGGCTCTTGGCTGTGTCCCTGGCAGCCCCAGGGCAGGACCCTCAGCCATTCCTGCTGCTTGCTTCTGTCCTCCAAGTGAAACCACAGGGGGATCTTCTCTGCAGGCTGATGTGCCTCTTCCTGGAATCAGCCCATTGGGGCAGTAGCCTGGTGTGGACAGGCCAGACCTGCTAGCCATGTGGGGCTCAAGGCCTCTGAAATGGGAAGGACACCCGGGGTCCCAGGGCACGAAGCATAGGACTGAGCTCTCTGGGTCAGGGTCTTTGCCAGGACTCAGTCCTGCAGGTTACAACAAGCTTTCAGCAGGCAGGTGTGGGGCCTGGCTGGGTCAGCCTCTGAGGATGCTGTCTCCGCCTGTTCTGTGGATCCTAGCTCCTTCCCTGTTCCCCATGTTCATCCCTTCCACTAGCCAGACGCCCTCAGTGGTCAGAAGTGAGGTGCTCACCCGTGAGCTCCTGGTGCTCAGGGTGCACGCCAAGGGGCCCATTTGATTGGTGTGCTGTTGCCATAGTGAGACCTCTAGAACCCCAATGGCTCATCTCGAGTCCAGATGAGGCAGGAGACAGATGCTGGCCTTCTGTTTGCGCTCCAGAATGGAAGTAACAACAGGGTAAATAGCCAGTGTTTGTCTCTTTTAAACACCTTAGGGTAGTAATCATGCAAAGACAAAGGGGCAAAACCCTGTTTTGAGTAAAGGATTAAGGGATGTCCACTCCTCCCTCTTGTGGGACCAGGGAGACACTGCACATACACAGAAAGGTCAAGTCGGGGTTAAAAGTCAGGATAATGCTAGGCCATAATGAGTCTTGCTCCTCCCAGAAGCCTTCAGTTGGAGATTCATCTTGGCTGAGAGGTGCATGCACACCCAAAGGAGCATCTCAGGGTAGGTCAGGTGTGGAAAAGAAACCAGATAACTGGCTGAAGGTAAAGACCTGGAAGAACTGACCTATATAAATGACTTAACCGCCCCTTTCCAGTGCTCCTCCTGAGAGATGCCCACACCCGTTCTCTCTGGGCGTGCATCTCTGCCTTGCTTCTTTCTCAACAAACCAGTTCTCCGTGTGCTCTTCCGCTTGTTGTCATGCTAAGTCTCAATAAACTTTGTACCTGCATTAACAGTTTTTGCCTCCTTGATAAATGCATTTTTCACCAGAGGCAAAGATCCATGGAAAACCAACTTCTAGCCTTCTAGCCCTTGCCGGTCTGATGGCCAGGATTGCTGGCTCTCATCCAGGATATCCAGGATATCCAGGTTCAGTTCTGGGCAGGGAATTAAGATCTCACTTCATACCACCTCTCATTGCTGCCTTGCCCAGATCACAATCAGGATTGCAGCTGGGCTCTCACAGGGAGGATAACCTCCTGTCCCTGCTCCCAGTGTAGGCAGAGGTTTTCTCTTCTAGCTTCTAGCAGCATTTAAAAATTTGCACCCATCCCTTGGAATCTGTATTCCCAGCTTCTCTCAAACCCTGGTGGTTGGGCCTGTTTGTATGTGGCCAGAATGGGCGAGGCTCATGACTGCCCCTCAGCAGGGCCTGGGCAGCTGGTTACGGCCACCCCCATGGCATCTGGGTGCCAGCCACACTGACCCTCACCTGCATTGTTGGTTTTCTTCTGCTTTCTCTGAACCCAGGTCCCTCCAAGGTACAGCACGTGCCAAGAGCATCTCTGGGGAAACCTACAAGGCTTCCACACTGGGAATGGCCTGGTAGACCCATGGACCCAGGGTTCTCAGGCTGCCTGGGTGAGAGCAACTTCAGAGAAATGAGATCCTCTTCTTTCTAAGTAATGGCTGCCAACCAGACCTATGGGGACAGTCATTTAAACATGGCAAAGTTAGGTTTCCAAATGGTTAAATCTGGAGTGCTTTTCTCTTAAAAGGTGTGACATGCCATACACTGGTTTCTGGTGTGTTCGTCCCAGGGCTGGAGGAGGCTCCAGGACCAGAGGGAAAATGTTTGGCTGACTCTGCTCCCTAGGAGCTGGGTTGGGTGAGAAGGGTCTCCGGAGCATTGTGAGGGCCCCACTGTAAGCAGCCCAGGCCAGGGTAGTAATGAAGCCTTTCAAATTTCTAGTAGCATGATTTCTGGATTCCACTCTCTTTTATTTCAAAAGAAAGTTCTAATGCTGATCACTGCATAGGCCCAGAAGGCCTTTTCCTTCCATATTTACTCTGAGTGCTGCCCACTGGCACGGCTGTCCAGGACTCAGGAGTGGCACCTGGGGCTGGGTGCAGCTAGACAGGGGTGCAGGGCTGCTGAAAGCCTGTGCTTGGCCTCTCCCCTCAGGGGTCCTGACCTGAGTCCTGCCTGGGGCTGGCCGCTTCACCCAGGTCCTGTAGAAGAGCCTGCAGCCGCCGCAGGCTGGGGTGCATGTTCTCCTCCAGCCACTCCTCCACCGTGTCCGGGTAGAAGACGCGCTGCAGGGCAGCCTCCAGCTCCCCTGCGAGGGCGTTCCACCTGGCCAGGAGACTGAGGACCAGCGAGACAGTTAGCCTGCCCAATGAGGGCCCTGGGGCATACCTCAGAGCCTCCAGAACCCCACAGGTCAGGACATCCTGGGCTTCAGTTTACTCATCCATGGAACTGGGCCCTTCGCACCAGCCTCATAAGGTGGTTGGGAATCAGTGAGTGACTGTCAGTTTGACCTTGTAACTAGCAGGCACTTCACAACTGGCCGGCAGGGTTTTTCTTGGTGCATGAACCTGCTGTGACAGCTGAAGGCATCTTATCCTCAGTGGGGACAGTCTGTGTTGGCCTCTGCTCACAGAGCTGGGGGAGCGGGGGGAGGGCCGGCTGGGACCCTGTCCCCACGGTGACACATGCGGCCACAGCCCTAGGCAGTCTGGTCCTACCAGGAGCCCCAGATCCGGCTCTGGGCGTCTGGTGACCCTCAACCCTGTCAGGCAGGAATGTCCAAGCTTCTCGTAACACCTTAGGGCACAGCTGATTCAGTTGGGTCACCCAGGAGTCTGTGGCTGTGATACCTAGTCAGCTCGTCCAGAAGGCTACCAGCGCAGTGGAGGGTGGGCAGTGCCGGGGATGGACACAGCGGGGCGGGCCGTGGGCTACCTGAGTGCCTGGGGCTGGATGTGCTCGATCATGACGGGGTGGATGAGCTTCCTCCTGCGATGGTAGGGGCTGAACCAGCCGGTCACATACCTGCAGTGGGGTGGGGGCCAGGGGGCGGGGGGCAGATCCACACACACAGGTGGGTGCACTGTGGCTTGTAAGGCCGCCTCGGTGGTTGTAAAATAAGACCTTTGAAAATCTGGTAAAGATTTTTAAAAGCTTCCACCTAGGAAGCTTCCTTGCAGTATTAGCTGTCCCTTGCCCTGCCAGGAGGTGGTGGGGGTCACTCCCCCACCTGCTCACCTGTCCCTCTCCAGCAGCGCGTCCACGGAGCTGCACAGGTGGAGGCTGACTTGTGTGACGAGGGCCAGAATGTCGCTGCCAGGGAAGGAGCCGGCGCCCTCACTGCACGGGGAGCCGCCGTGCTGAGGAAAGGCTCAAATGGGAGGGGAGAGGCAGGGCAGGGAGTGAGAGTGTTACCTCCTAAAACTCATTTCCTCTAGGCTCGAAATCCCAAGAAAGTTCTCCACTCTTGCTTTGACATTTTCAGCAAAGTCTCCTGAAACCAAACATAGACGGAGGTCAGAGAGGCCCCTGGAAGAGGTGGCCTGGACCCCGTGCTGGCTGGACCTCCCGACCTTTGGGCATGGGTGGTGGGCAAAACAATCGAGAAGGACCGCTGGCCAGGTCCAGCCGCACACATGCTGACCTCAGGGATGGATGAGCCCAAGGCCACAGCAGCCTGGCAGGAAGGTTAGAAAAGGGTAGAGTCCCAGTATCTGTCCTTCCACATCCCTGTGGCTCAGCACAATCCTAAACGTGTTCACTATTCAGTCCTCACTTTCCTCAACCACCTTGACATCTTTCTGCTCCAACAGCACATATATCATCAGGTCTCAAATGGGAGTTTACCTAACCAGGGCTTCGCCATCAAGCACGCCTGCTGGTTTCGTCCATCTCTAAGCATCTCTGCCTGCACCTGGCTGCTCTCATGAGAACCAGAAGTGAGGGAGCTGCGGGCCACACCCACTGGCACTGGGCATTCAGGATATTCACCCAGTGAAGACGGGCCCTTTCCTGCACCCTATCCATGAGCTTTCTTGTGGGTTCACTCTGCCTGAGGAGCCCGTCCCTCTACCTTCCTGGCCTCTGTCTTGGGTTTAGGCTTGAAGACCCAGGCTGTAAGACCACAGTCCAGCCAGGTGGAGGTGGCAGTTGGGGGCCCCGGCACTTGGCTTCCTGGGAGGAGCAGGGGACCATACCGTGCAGCAGTGCCTGCAGACAGACGGCCAGGGACGGGATTCCCACGGGCAGCAGCTCGCACAGCACAGAGAAGTGGTCATACCTAAGTCCGCGGGAGAGGGACTCAGCGGATGCTCGGGCATGAGCCACCGTGAGACAGGACAGGGATCGAGAAGCTTCTGCTGCTTCCAGAAGCTTCCTTGGTTTTGTGGTTATGCAGCTGGCAGTCACACTCAGATCCCACCCAGAGGGACCTGCCGGGGCTGAATGCTCTGCAGTTGCCACCTTGAAATTCTTGGAAGTTCATCTTTGACTCAGCTCTGTAAGTGAGGGCTGAGGGTCAGCAGTTAGCCCCACCTCCGGTTGCCTCCCGTGGAGTCAGGGCCTCCTGCTCTTGGTGTTGGGGCCCCTGGCCTCCCCCTCAGGATGGGACCTGAGGCCAGGACTTGCCTGGGACCAGGCGTTAACTTGTAACTCTACTTTTCAGATGGTGTGAAATTCTGAATGAGCTGAGGTCTGTCTTCATGCCTCTCCCAAAGTGGCTGGGGTGGTGTGAACATGCAGAGACACGCACGGTGCAGACAGAGCGTGCACCAGGAGGGCCAGTGCCCCGGGGTGCTAACACCCTGAGCCGCATCCCTTCAGCAGTGTGGTGTGAGGGGCTTGACCCCAAGTGCTTGTTTTGTGCGGCTGGTCCTCCCACACCCTCCTCAGAGTGCTGGCTGCTTCCTCTTGACAGAAGGTGAGAACTGAGGCCCAGACTGGATGGGCTGAGGAGGGCCATGTGTCCTGAGTGACGGGAGCCGCTTCAACCCTCCCAAGGGCATCCCTGGGCCCCCCGTGGCCTCACCTCTGCCAGCCAGTCAGGATGATGCCCCGCAGCGTGTCCGCTGGCACACTGCCCGCCACCTGCAGCCACTGCAGGTGGTTTCTGAGGTGGTGCTCAATAGGGGTCAGGCTCTGGTTCACTCCTGTGGCCCCCTTGAAGGCGCTGGCGGCCCAGAGCCAGGAGAAGCCGCTCTTCTGGTACTTCTCCACAAGGAGCGCTGGGTGAGCAAGTAAGAGGTGTGAGTGGCAGGCCCTGACGAGGTGTAGCTGTGAAGCCCAAAACACATGCTTGTCTGTGGGGAAAACCAAGAGGAGCCCATGACCGCCCGGCTCCGTTCTGGTACTGACCTTTCCCGTGGAGGTCCAGGTCGGCCCCATAGTCCCAAAGCACAGGCTCCACCAGCTGCGGCACCCTTGACCCTAGGAGTGGAGAGAGGCCATGAGGGCGGGTCCCTTCAGCCTTCAGCCCTCCTTTCTTGCATTAAAATGGATTTAAGTACAGACTCCGGAGAAGACACTGGCAACCCACTCCAGTACTCTTGCCTGGAAACTCCCATGGACGGAGGAGCCGGTGGGCTGTAGTCCATGGGGTCGCTAAGAGTCGGACACGACTGAGCGACTTCGCTTTCACTTTTCACTTTCATGCATTGGAGAAGGAAATGGCAACCCACTCCAGTGTTCTTGCCTGGAGAATCCCAGGGATGGGGGAGCCTTGGGGGCGCCCGTCTGTGGGGTCGCACAGAGTCGGACACGACTGACGTGACTTAGCAGCAGCAAGTACAGACTCAGTACTGCACTAAGCGTTTGGTCATAAACGCCGCAGCCGCCAGGCCAGTCAGCTCTGGAAGTGACTGGACGCTGCTGGAGCTGCTAAGGCCATGGGCCTTGGTGGTCCCTCAAGGGAGGGAGCTGCACTGTGTCTGCACGCGGGGCAGGCCCAGGTGCAGCAGGAATGCACTGCTAAGCGGACTTATTTATAATGAATTAAAATTTAAGTGGCCACACGTGGTAACGGCTGCAGCCAGGACACCTGGACCTTGCAGAAGCATGTGTGGCCATCTCCCCATCTCACCCCAAAGCCTCAAGCTAGGCCTTGCTGGGCTTGGGCTCGGGGGGCCTCTGCTTACCTCAACCAGCCAGTGTGAACCTCAGTGGAGCCCCTACAGGGCTGGCAGTGCAGGCGTGTGAGGCCAAGGACCCTAGAAGCACTGGGTGCTCTCATGGTCTGCTGGGGGCCCCTGCTCCGAACCCATCCCCTGCTCCCGACGGTCGGTGCCGACCCAGGGCCTCATGCTACCCTCCAGGTCAGGTCTCTCACAACCACACTCCTGCAAGACCTTTTAGGGAAATGGCACTGTCATATGAGAAACACGTGAAAGTGGTCCTAATAACAGGATGGTCTGGAACTAGAAGCTTCATTGCAGCTCTACAACAGGGTCTAGGTCTCTCCTGAGCAGCTGGGGGCTCGGAGCACTTGGCTTCCACTCCTCGTGGCACCAGGAAGCCCCCCTGCTGAGCGTGGCCTGCACCACCACCACCACCACCACCACCCCCCGCCCGCCAGGGCTGCGCCCTGCCGACCTGAGAGCTGGTCCTCTGGGATGTCCCGCAGCATGTCATCCCACATCAGGGGCGTTGTAGTGGGGTACCGGGCCCGCACGTGGCTGGCCACCGCCTCCATGTGGGACAGACACAGCTTTGCTTTGCTGTTGGGCTCCTGCTGCAACCACTGTCTTGAGGTCTCACCCTCTCCAAGGTAGTAGACCTAGGAGGAGACACGGGTGGGTTGGCCCCGGGACCACTCATCCTCACCCACAGGTTCATGCTGTGGCCTGGGAGAATCTCGGGGAAGCTGCCCATGGGGAGGGGGCGGTGAAGGGCGCCCCTGCCTCTTTACCAACACCCAAACTCAGCTCAAAGACTCCCTTGAGCCTGGGCACAGGGGCACCACAAGAGCCAGAAGGTAAAAATGACCAGACATCCAGCAACACAAGATGGATAAACAGAGCGTGGCCTGTCCACACGCTGGAATATCACTCAGCTGCCATGTAGATGAATGAAGCTGGAGAAGGTGCCCAGGGAGAGAAGCCCACGCATGCAGCAGCATTTCACTTACGGGGTGCTGGGGCGGGGGGATAATGCAGAGATGCAAAGGAGACATGGATGCAGGGGTAGAGGGCGGGGGGTGGGTGGGGAGATGAGAGGCCCTGCACTAGGCAGGGATGAGGGCTGCACAACACTGAGAATCACTGAAAAGTTACCGGACTGTTCACTTTCAATCGCTTTCGGTGGTAAATTCTATATTACATGTATTTTTTTTTAAAAAAAGGTTTTTTTGAAGAAGAGGATCAAACTCTGGAATAAAATGTCCACAAACCACTGTCCTAGCTCAGATGCCTGAGCTCAGACGAGCAGAGGTCTTTGGGTCACTGCTCGGTGGCTGGTAATCTTCCTAAGATCCTGTGTTTCTTGAGGACAAGGTGGGGCACCCCTGGGAACTGCCTTTCCAGCCAGTGCTCCATGACCCTAAAGTGGTATTTCCCTTCTCCCACTGTCTGAAAATGCACTGCTTCACCTGGAGAAAAGTAACCGGCTCAATCTCATGGCCACCTTGGCCCCAAGGACATGAACGTGCAGTAACTAGGGGCTGCTCTGCTGTCCCGTGGGTGCCTGCACCCCATTGCACCCTGCTTGGCTCAGCAGGTTTGCCCACGGGAGATCACTTGTCAGCGGGGACCACGGCCCTCACTGGGGCACATCTCCTCAGCCAGCCTTTCTTTATTTCTGGAGCTACTTTTCTATTTAAGAGAAGACCCCACAAGGTGGGAGCAGGTGACCTTGAGGTGAAGAGAAGGGGCTGCTGCAGATTTAGGGGAGTCGCCTGCTGGCAAGGGGAGGCACCCACCTCATCGCAGCCGACGTGGAACCACCGGGCGCCCGGGTGCAGCTCCATCACCTGGTCGATCATGGCTCTGACCAGTGCCACGGACTCCTCTTTGTGGGGGTTCAGGGTGTTGGGGAAACGTGCCACTTCCCGGAGGTGAGTGAGAGCCTCATGCTTCAGCACAAACTGCAGGGAGACAATAGGAAAGCTGGCGACCCTGGGGAGAAGCTTATGCCCGAGCTCCCCACAGTTGGGCTCCTGCCCCTGCACCCTGCCAGCCTCGTGTCTATTAGAGTTCCCAGGGGGGCCAGATGGGGCTGCCCTGGGCACCGGAGCCAGGGCTCTGAGCAACGAGGCTGCTTGGTCAACAGCCCTTCTCCCTTCCACCTCTAACTAGGCTGAGTGAGAAAGTGGACAAGACAGTCTCCCTTCACAGCAGAATTACATGTGGGTGGACTTCTTGCTCAAGTGAAGAGGCTGGCAAACTACCCACTCCCCACCGCTCTGCCCAACACACACATACACACACACACACACAACAAGTACAAAGTGGAACCATTTGTCAAAAACAACAATTTCAGGCCTCCAGAAACCAACCAAAGGTGAACAACAAACTGGGAAATGTTTGTTCATGAAAGACCGCCACAACTTTGGGTAAAAACAGAGATTCTGCAGCTTCTGCCCAGGGCCCCACCCTGGCTGGGCACCACCAGCAGCTGGATGTGGGTAAACCCAGTCCTTGGAGACCTGTCAGTAAGAGTGACAAACTGTTCTGAATTCTGCAGTCCTCACAGAACCACAGAGGTGACACATGTTCTCCTTCACACCAGCTGGCTGGGGCCACACACACACACACACACACACACACACACACACAGGCCTGAGAGGGCTGGGTGGAAAGCAGGAGCCACGGCAGACTGAGCACTGGCTGAGCTCTTAAGTGTGGCACCCCAGCCCCTGGGGCATGACGTGGAGCCTTACGGGCTTGGGCACAACTACTGCCCAACCTGCGTGGAATCACCAGCTGTCAAGACAGAAGAGTGACCCCCTAAGAGCAAAAAGTAAAAACAAGAATAAAAACCTAACAGAGGCATTTGTGGCCACACACATCTGGGGAGACAGAGTAAATCCAGGCAATTTAAAACTACCCATGGGGGAAGAAGTCAGATTCGCTGTAACATATGATCTGAAATGTCCAATTGTCAACCAGAAATTGAGACGTGCAAATAACTGGCAAGTGGGATGGACACTCAAAGGAAAAACAAGTCTATGGAAACTGACGTTGAGAGGGCCTAGATGTTGGATTTATCAGACAACAGCTCCTCAGCTGTTCACAGAGCCTCTCTGTGCAGCGCTGAGCTGTTCCCTGCAGGTGGCTAGCCCTGCCTGTGCATCCCTGAACCCCACACCTGGGTGCAAGGTAACTTCCCTTCCTCCCACTTACCTCCATGTGCCCAAATGTCTGCACCAAGGGAATGACCTCCAGCTCATTCAGTGTGGCCAGGTGCAGGATCTCTTTGATTTCCGAAGGGCTAGAGAGACAAAGACCACCCTAAGAGGTGCAGGCCGGCCTCCATTTAGGCTCCCAATCCCCGCTTGTCAGGTTCCTGGGGGACTCTACTGAGGAAACTAGTAGGGTCACTAACTCTGAAAAGCCCAACAGGTATTCTTAAGCTTTCAGAGAAGACTTCCATGCTACAGTTCAGGAAAACGATGCTCTGTTACGTCATCAAGTAACAGTTTACTTCTGACCAGCTATTCTGACTCAAACTCTATAAGAAGCTAAAGTCATTTTACCAGAAACTGGGCCACACAAGGAATCATAGTCTAGAACAAAGGTGGGAAGACAGGGCCTGAGGGTAAATTCACCGCTTGTTTCTGTACAGCCCATGACCTAAGATTGGTTTCAACATTTAAAAATTGTTGAGAATAATCAAGAGAAGAATAACATTTTGTGACCTGCAAAAACTAAATGGGAGGGCTTCTCTGATGGCTCAGCGGTAAAGAATCCACCTGCCAGTGCAGGAGACATGGGTTCGATCCCTGGGTTGGGAAGACCTCCTGGAAATGGCAACCCACTCCAGTATTCTTGCCTGGGAAACCCCATGGACTGGAGAGCCTGGAGGGCTACAGTCCATGGGTGGCAAAGAGTCAGACACAACTGAGTAACAAAAGAACAAAAATTGTATGGAATTCATCCTTCAGTGTCCACAAATAGGGTTTTATTGGGTCATAGCTATGCCCACTCATGGCCCACTGTGGCTGCTTTTGCCTCACAAACAGTTGTAACAGATGAGATGGGCTGCACAGACTGAAATATCTACTGTCTGGCCCTTTACAGAAAAGGCTGGTGACCCCTTTAATAGAGTACCAAGACTAGGTGGAGTGACTCATCTGAGAGGGTTTGTAACCCCATCTACTGGGGCTTTCCAGGTGGCTCAGTGGTAAAGAATCTGCCTACCAATGCAGGAGAGTCAAGAGACGTGGATTCGGTCCCCAGGTTGGGAAGATCCCCTGGAGTAGGAAATTGCAACCCACTCCAGTATTCTTGCCTGGAAAACTTCCATGGACAGAGGAGCCTAGCAGATTATAGTCCATGGGATTACAAGGAGTCAGACATGACTGAGCATGCATGCATTTGTTTATCCATCTATAAATGGACAAAACCCTTGGAAGGAAGTCACTGTCAGCACGCCTGAGTGTTCGTCCAGGTCAACGTCCTGCTACTGAGACTACTGAGGATGCCATCCGGGAAGGGCCCCGGACCACTCTACTCTGAGGTGTCATTTATGAATTCATCTCAATTTCTGTGTTTGAACCATCTCTAAAGTTAATCAGTTTTACAAATGAACTATTACATAAGGTTCTATCTTTAAATATACCTTTTTCAAGCTTCACTGGAACCCTGGTACCTTTTTCACTTTTAAAAACAAAGGAACAGAACATGTTTGTTGTACGAAGAAACACAAATACCTCTGCCATCACCACATTAATGCTCTGGAGCACACCTTTCCTGCTTCCCACTCACAGGCACGTGTTGGGAGTTCTATCACATCGAGCCAAGCCACCCTCCAGAACAGTTAGGCTGCTCTACAGCCCACCAGCAGGAGGCTAGTTTTTGCTCACCCTTGTGGACACAGAGGACTATTTTGTTTTAAAAGCTTCTCCAATTTGGTAGCCAAAATGGCATTTCATTGTTTTATTATTACCATATACTTCTTTCTTTTGGGGGGATCAAAATGTTCTTTGTCCAATTTTCTTTTGGGCTATTTGTTATCAATTTACATGGATACCCATAATTTTAAAGCCAAATGGGGTACGCCCATGACCACGCTATCTGACTTTCCTGATTCTGATCTGCTGCTGCTGCTGCTAAGTTGCTTCAGTCGTGTCTGACTCTGTGCGACCCCACAGACGGCAGCCCACCAGGCTCCCCCGTCCCTGGGATTCTCCAGGCAAGAACACTGGAGTGGGTTGCCATTTCCTTCTCCAATGCACGAAAGAGAAAAGTGAAAGTGAAGTCGCTCAGTTGTGTCCAACTCTTAGCAACCCCATGGACTGCAGCCCACCAGGGTCCTCCATCCATGGGATTGTCCAGGCAAGAGTACTGGAGTGGGGTGCCATTGCCTTCTCCGTGATTCTGATCCTTTCCCCTTTAATCCTCACTTTTCTGATAAAGATCCCACTTAGGGCCTTAAAGACCCTCCCTCCTTCTTCTGCATGGACACCTGTCAAAGTGTCCTCCATGCATTTCATATCCACAGACAAGACTGAAACATATCACAGCGCTTCCTTCTGGGGGATCATTTGTGGTTGTTGTTGCTCAGTTTCTAAGTCATGTCTGATTCTTTGTGACCCCATGGACTGCAGCACGCTAGGCTTCCCTGACCATCACTATCTCCTAGAGCTTGCTCAAACTCTTGTCCGTTGAGTCAGTGATGTCTTCCAACCACCTCGTCCTCTGTTGCCCACTTCTCCTCCTGTCCTCAATCTTTCCCAGCATCAGGGCCTTTTCCAATATATCAGCTCTTCACATCAGGTGGCAAAAGTATTGGAGCTTCAGCTTCAGTCCTTCCAATGAATATTCAGAGTTGATTTCCTTTACAATTGACTGGTTTGATCTCTTTGCAGTCCAAGGGACTCTCAAGAGTCTTCTCCAACACCACAGCTCAAAAACATCAATTCTTTGGCACGCAGCCTTCCTTATGGTCCAACTCTCACATCTGTACATGACTACTGGAAAATCCATAGCTTTGACAATATGGATGCTTATATTCTTTTAAACGTTTCCAAATTCTCTTCAGTGAACGTGCTTTATTTTTATGATTAAAAACATGCATTTAACAATTCTTACCTCCCCTCCCCGCCCTCCCCTCCAGGTTGCTGCCCTGCACATCCCATCTTCTCTACAGAGGCATTGCCCTGCTTGGCAGCTCAGGTACCTGTATGCATGCTTGGCCCTCAGCAGCCTCAGGTGGCCCTCGTAGGGAAACATGTCTTCATACTCAATGAGAATGCCATTTGCACCCAGGGCACGGAACAGGGGGAAAATCTGGGGAGGAGACAGAAACGTCATGAAAAAATGACTATTTGAATGGAAAATGACACACATGCAGGTCACAGACTCATTCTTTCAGCTGATGGACATGCATTATTGCTGATCTTTGGACTGATAATCCTCCTGGAAACTTTCCACCTGAAATGTGTACTCTGTGTTATGCCAACTAAACACAAATGTAGTGACGTGTTCACTTGACACAAGGGGCAGGGTTTCTGCTTGCTATAGAATAGCAGCTGCCTGGTGGCTTAGCTGGGGAGGGACGGCTGGGCAAGCAGGGTCAGACGGCACCTCATCTGGATGAGACT
Organism: Bubalus kerabau; assembly: GCF_029407905.1. Lineage (NCBI taxonomy): Eukaryota > Metazoa > Chordata > Mammalia > Artiodactyla > Bovidae > Bubalus > Bubalus kerabau. The sequence goes on along the minus strand of NC_073627.1, from coordinate 14,070,255 downwards.
TGCAGCATGGGGCAAGGGAAGGGGCGGCCTGGGGCGATGGGAGCCTATAGGCTCTGGAGGGCTAGTGGTGAGAGCCTGGAAGAAGCCTAGAGGAGGTAGATGAAGGAGGAAAGAGGTTGTCCCTCTGTGCTTACGGGGTCCCTGCCCTGGTTCTCTCCCACTTCTTTTTCCACCTTTATCTCAAGAACATGGACTCCTATCCTCCAGGACTTTTAGGGCTGTATCTACTGTACACAGCACTGAGATTCTCTTTTAGCCTGGCATCACAGGCAGGGGTGGGGCTCCTGCAAGTATTTAGAATATAAATCCACCTCCAGACAAGGGCCACTACAAGTTTTATACAATGTGTAGCACTCTCGCTGATGTTGCTGTCAAAGCTTTCTTTCCCCAGGAACATGGGAACATTCTTAAGCATGCTGGATAGAAGGAAATCAGCTTCGGACCAGGAATTAGCTAAGATCATTTATAAAGTAGGTCATTGACAATTGACTGCAAATTATAAGAGGAGGCTGATTGTGGAAAGGAGTCAAACTAACCCAGGTCAGTCACTTGCACAAATGACACATAATGGTTATAGCATTTCCGTATTTTCCGCAGCATTTTTGCTCCTGGTTTCCCTTGCAGCCTTTAGCCATCTGACCATTGGGTGGCCTCTCTGGTATTTCTATCGGGGCTGGTAGGGATCTTCAGTGCTCTGGGTGGCTGACAGGCTGCTAAGCTCAGCCTGAGGGAGCCACCCAGCAAATCCTCGGAAACAGGAGGATTAAGAAATTGTTGTCTGAACCTGACTGACTGTTAGCAGCAGCAGGTAATGAAATGAATAAGAAATTGTTGTCTGAACCTGACTCTGTCCGTTAGCAACAGCAGGGGGCTCCAGCTACACACAAACTGGCTCTTCTTTGCTGTCTTTCACACCTATCCATTTGTCACAGTGCTTTTATCTCTTCACGTTTGACTTTTTTTTCTTTTCTGCCATTGCTTTCTCAACACTGGTTCCCATGGTGTCTATTCACTTTTGTCCTTTTTCTAGTTTAGTCTCTATTTCTGATTTTTTTTTTCTTCTTATAATTCATTCCTGAGTCTGGAGGCAATCTTTTCACAATCTACTTTTGTCTGGCTGTCGCTTTCTGTGCTTTTTAAGATATTTATTTGGCTACCGTGGGTTCTAAGAGCAGTATGGGGGATCTTTGATGTTCACTGCAGCACGCGGGGTCATTAGTTGCAGCATGTGGGACTGGGCGTTTCTATTTCTAATTCATGCTGTTCTTCCATAGCCTCTTAGTATCTCTGATCTTGTTTTGAAATATTACAGAACTGTGCCATCTGCTTTGTGGTCACATGGTGCTGGTGCACCTTCACTGTTACTCAAATCATGGTCCTCTATTTTCTGGCAATGTTTTTTTGTATGGCACAACCACACTCCTTTCCTATTGCTCATTTTACAATGAGATTTGTTTTCTTGTGTTTTGGAGAGCAGGTTCTTATGTTTGGGATGGAGCTGGGCCAGCCCAGGGCTCCCTCTGCAGCTGTTACATAAAGGATTAGCAGTTATGGACTTTGTGCAGCTACTTCCATAGCACTCAGTCTTCACTCCCTCTGGATCCTGTTTCTCCAGTATTTGAAACTTCTCTCTCCTTTACCTCAATGTTACTCCCCAGTTCAAGATGGAGTCTTTTCCCAACATTGCATTCTGAGTGTGGGGTTCTGTCCTCCTGGAAGAAGTTTCTGGAAAGTATTTTGGAATGCCTTGAGGTCTTGAGCACTCATTCTCAATCTGGAGCCAGTGACATCTCATCCAGTTTCTGACTTACCTTTACTTGTTGGGCTATTTTGTGGATTCCCTGGTCTTGGAGTCATCTGAATTTTTTTTTTCTTTTTTTAATATTTATTTGTATTTATTTGGCTGCACTAGGTCTTAGTTGCGGCACATGGGATCTTTGATCTTTGTTGTGGCATGCAGACTCTTATTTGCATCATGCGGGATCTAGCTTCCTGACTGGGGATTGCACTTGGGCCCCCCCGCATTGGGGGCTTGGAGTCTTAGCCACTGAACCACCAGGGAAGATCTTAAATTCTTTTTTACCTTTCCTCTACCATCCTCTGCCCAGCTGCTAACCCCACAGGAGTGTTGAGCTGTCTGTCTGTGGTTTGACCCCGCCCCTTGCATTTTGGCATTCACAGGGAAACCCTGATAACTTACATTTGTTTTAGAGTACATGCTTTTCCTGTGGCTGCCATAACAAGTCATCACAAACTGGGGAGCTTGAAATAGTAAGAATGTGTTCTCTCACAGCTTGGGAGGATGAAGCCCAAAATCTAGGTGTCAGCAGGGCCGTGCTCCCTCCCAGGCTGTAAGGGGCATCCTCCCTGTCTCTTCCGGATTCTGCGAGTTTCTGGCATCCTTTACCCTCCTGGGCATGCAGATGCATCAATTCTAGTCTCTGCCTCTGTCCTCATGTCCTCTTCCCTCTGTGTGTATTGTCCCCTCTCCTTATACAAACACCACTTATTGGATTAGAGCTCACCCTGTTCCCATATGATCTCATCTAATATCAGAGACATCTGCAAAAACCCTATCTTTAAATCACAGGTCACATTAACAGGTCCGCTGTGTTAGGATTTAAACATATCTTTTTAGGAGACACGATTTGGTTCACAACAGAGGTTGTGGGGTTTTGTCTTTTCTGTTTTTCCTTTTGCTATCCTGGTTGCTATCTGCTTTGTGAGGAGATATGGGGGAAATTCAAGATCTATGCTGCTGCCACCACGCCTCAACTCAGAACCCATGGTTGTGTTCCAAAAATGTATGTACAGAATGCTGTTCACAACTTCATAACTAAACCCGAGGCAAAGTGAGTCTCTAGAGAAGAAAGGGAGCTCTTACCTCCGAGAGGTAGCAGACCTTTGGTGGGGCTCCTTTCAGGTCCAGATGAACTAGTCGCATCTTAAATGGTGAGGAATCCGACATCTCACTATTTTTTGAGAAGTCATATAACTAAAAAATCTCTTTTCTGGGCACTTCTTCCTAGTGAAGAAATTCAGAGTTATATCCTTCCAATGTCTGTTTCAATTCTGATGTGAACTAGAAGGAAACTCATTTCACCAACATGAAATATATCAAGATGTCTGTCTCCACGTTCAAATACAAGGACCCTTGTTATACAGCACTGGTTTCCTTATAAGATGGCTATAATCTACAATAATACAAATGACTGCAAAATAATTTTCTGTTTTAAAGACTGTCTTATCCTATATATACTATGCCAGTGAAAACAGGCAAATATCTCTTAAACATTTTTCAGGCCCCACAATATGATGCTTCTGTAGAAAACTGATCCTCAATTTTATTCTACTTTAAATAGTATTAAAAATAATTTGCATTTTTAGAGTTTGAGTCCGCTTGGTTGCAGGGAAGGAGAAACTGTAAAAATTTATCCTAGGTCAGAGAAAACTGTCTAGGATTTAAAATAGGCCATTGATAATTTAAAAACAAATAAGTCACAAGTTTATCAGGGCTGACTAGTTTATGTTAAACTAGAGGAGGTATCTGGATGAAGCATAAAACACATAGAATTAGACAGGAAAAGGAAAGAAAATCTCTGTATATTGGTCATATATTCAGCTCCACAATTCAGACTACTCATTCTGTGCAAAGATTCATAAATCCCTGACCTTAGGGACTTTATAATATAGCAGAGAAAATAACATAATGCACATAGAAATCGATCAGTTTGATTGAAAAAAATAAATTATATTCAAAACAATCTCAATGACAAAGTTCTTAAGGCAATTACCTAAATTGCCATCTGAGAAGTGGATGAGTTTAAGACAAAGCATTTTGAAAAACTGAAATGTTTCAAAGCTGAGTTGCTTTACATTTTGAAAAAATAAATAATAAAAAAGAAAACTCTAACAATCCTCCCCCCCGCCCCCACTATAACCCAAATGTATTTTCCAGAGAATAGAGTTAAAAGAAAAATTTTTGAGCTGAGAAGTCTGTATTAGTCCTGGGTGTGCTTCCTTGTGTTTAGAGAGAAATCTTCTTACTTTTCTATAGCCCTACAGCAGGAATGAACACCGACATGTTACCTGATTCAGACACATTCAGAGTTGTTTACCAAAGTAAGTTGCTGCAAAACCTAAAGGGAAAGGAGACAGAGAAGTCAGTATTCCCTCTTGCAAGTGTGTAGTTCTTTACTTTGATTCCCTCCTGCACGAGGTCTATAGAAATATGATTATTTTAGACTTGGGTTATTATTTCAGACTTGTCACTATTGCTATCAGACAACCCGGTAGGTAGATCTGCAATTGTCCCAGTCTCTTGGGCTTCTAGGTAAGTTGCCAGGCGATGGCATCTGATTTCCCCACTTTGGGGATTGTTGGGCAGATCTCTTTTCTTGTTCAATGAGTCCAGATTTCCCCCCCCACCCCCACCCCCTCTGTATCAATAAATTACTCACCTTCTTCACACTTAATCCTTATGAATGAACCTCACTGTTAATTCCACTCATTCAGAATCTTAGGTATCTTGACAGGACTGGTTAAGATCTTACTTCTTGCCCACTGGACGGGAAACTGAATGTTGTAAACTAAACAGCAGGCCTCAGATACTAAGCACCAACAGGACCCAGTGCCCTCAGGTGTGGTATGGGCCCAGGGAGAGGAGCGTTGGAAATCCCACTGGAGAGGGTGGGAGACCCTGGGAGGAGGGCTTGGACACCGCGGGGAGAAGGCTTCGAGACTCTAGGAGGAGTTGGAGACCCCGGTAGAGCACGCACGACAGGGCAAGGACACACTTTTGTGGAAGGTTCGGAGGCTCGTCAGGTTCCGCGGAGGTCAGGGGAGGCAGGGTACGGCCAAGGCAGGTGCGCCGCGGGAAGCAAGCCAGGTCCGCGCTCGGTCCCCGCCCTGCCCCGCTCGGCGCTCGACCTCCGATTGCTCAGGCCTGGTCACCAGCCCGGAGGTTGAAGGCTGAGGGTGTCGCTTCGCGTGCCCGGCCGCGCCGGCCTCGCGCTACCTCTCGCAGCGCTCGTCCCGGGCTTGTGGCGGCTCCCGCATTCGGCCTAGCTTCGCGGCAGCGTAGCTAATGGCACCTCAGCGGAGGGGTGCTCCCAAGGCTCCCGAGGGCAGCGGGGCAGCGGAGCGTCGGCGCCAGAGCGGGTACCAGATAGCGCCGGGAGCGCGCGAACGGTGGTGTGGGCGGGGCCTGGCCCAGGGGCGGGGCCTAACAGGGGCGTGGTGTGGTGTGGCTGTGGTCTTGGCCCGGTCAGAAAAAGGTGGATCTGGTGCAGGCAGGGCCTTTCCCGGAAAGGCACTGCAGTGTGGGTGTGGCCTGGCCGCGAGGGGCCTGGTTTGTGGTTGGGCGAATCGGGCGCCTAGAGGGGCGTGGTCGTCCGGAGGGCGTAGCCTGCAGAATCCCTCCAGGACCGCGCAGGAAGGGGTTGGGCGGGGTTGGGCGGGGTTGGGCGGAGCTGCCGGTCGGGAAACCTTCCTTGACCTCCTTCCTCCCCAGTGTGTACCGAGGGCTTTGTACCGAAGGCTTTGTGCCGAGACTACGCACGGGGACTGGGACTCAGAGGTCCCCATCGTCTGGTCTCCGTGTGCTCTTCTCAGGGCTGAGCATGTGATGGTTCTCCGTTGGGGGACCCGATGAATGAATAAATGATCTCATCAGGTAGCCTTCGAGGGGATTCTGCCTAAAGCTTTCAGAGCCGGAGTGTATTCACTTCAGGATAAATTACCTTCTCGTCGTGCTTGCCCCATGGGCAATGGACCTTGCTCCAAATCCACTTCTGTTTTGGCAAGATTCTCAGTCTGCATTTGGGCCAGCTTACCCTGAACAGGGGTGCTTATTTTGAGGACACCTCAGGGAAGAATAGCTTCCAAATCTGGACCAGGAGGCTGTTTTTTCCCCTCTTGTCTCTACCTCCCTCTCTGTCCCTTTCTGTCTCAGCACCTGGGGTGTCCCAGGCGAAGGTGTCAACAGCTTTTGCCCACAGTAGGATTTCAGCCCCTGCTGCTGAAATGGGCTGGCAGTCTCCCTGCCCTACTGGGGAAGAAAAATATTAGCCCCGTTGGAGTTAGGGGCCCACCCTCGTCTAGTTAGAGGAGACTAGGTGGGCTAGAGGCTAGACAGCAGTTCTAAGTGGAGGATGGGGGTCTTTGTGACCTGGGGATCTATGCTCCCTGTTTAAAATGACCATGTATCCACCCAATATGGTCTGACTCAGCTGTGCCCACCTTGAGACTTATTTAATCGGAATTTGTGTGTTAGAAAGTACAAGTGTGAAAGTGTTGGTCGCTCAGTCATGTCCAACTCTTTGCAACCCCAGGTAGTGTACCCTCCAGGCTTTTCTGACCATGGAATTCTCCAGGCAAGAACACTGGAGTGGGTAGCCATACCTTCTCCAGGGGATCTTCCCAACCCAGGGATCAAACCCTGGTCTCCTCCATTACAGGCGGATTCTTTACTCTCTGAGCCAGCAGGGAAGCCTGTGTGTGTTTTATATATATAGCAATTTGAAATGTGGAGGGACATATAAAAATAGAAGGCAGACTCCCTGCTTTTCAGGAATTAATCATATACTTGAAGACATGAGGTGCACCTCCTGAAACAATGTCTGGATCGCTTTTCTCATTTCTGCCAGTCCTTCAAGCCCTACATATTTTTCTCAGTTAATAGAATACACGACTGTTCAGTTACACATATGAGAAAACACATACACATGTACACAGACACACATATGAGTGGGTATACACCATCCAGACACACATAGATACTCGTGTGCATGCACACACACACGCACACACAGAGACATCCCTGCAACTTCTGCATAGGCAGTGTGAATCCAACAGTTAACCCAGGTGGTACAGAAAGTGTCTTAGTGTTGAATCATTTCTGTGGTTCTTGCATTCCCTCCCTGGCTGCTTGGTGGTTTCAGTGAAATGAGTTTGGTTCGTGCTTACCTTAGTTCACCCTGGTAGCTCAGCTGGTAAAGAATCCGCCTGCAATGTGGGAGACTCGCATTCGATCCCTGGGTTGGGAAAATCCCCTGGAGAAGGGAAAGGCTACTCACTCCAGTATTTTGGCCTGGAGAATTCCACGGGCTGTATAGTCCATGGGGTTGGAAGAGATGGACACGACTGAGCGACCTTTACTACCTTAGTTCACGTTGTGTGTGAGTGTGCACCCTAGGGCCAATGCATGGGGTTGTGTCAGTCATCTTTGGATGCAGGCAATGTGATTGATGTCACAGGCTCTGTCAGGATCTCCCAGATGGTTCTCCATGGACATGGCCAGGCTGGGAGGGACCACGACTAGCAGTTGGTCTTGTCCTCGGGGGCATAGTGAGCCCTGTCTGGTCATATGGGGCGAGGGGCACATTCCCCACCATGTCCTCGTATGCTGGCAAGTGCCTCTGGATTGATGGAGAGTAGCTCTGATGATGACCAGTGTGGGACCCCTTTAAGGCTGTAACTAAGTGTGGGTGTGGTCTCTGGTGATTGTGGTCTGAGTTTTCAGCACACGCAGTTGCCTTCGGGTGACCACAGCTGTTTTCTGTTCTCAGCACCAAGAGTATCCGGGCACCTCGGGATGTGCGCAAGAAGTGGTTGAGAGTCGCTGTCCTGGGGTCCTGCACTGCGCTCGCCGCCTGCCTGTTCTGGGGCAGCCTGGGGGGTGATGACGGCATCACTGAGGTCCTGGCTCACCGCAGCGAGATCCTGCCAGGCAGGTTCATCGAGGTGCCCTGCTCTGAGGACTATGACAGTCACCGAAGGTTTGAAGGTACGCAGTGCCAAGGTGATTCAGGAAAGAGCAGCATGTTAACATGGAATTCGGTGTGTTCAAAATGCATCTGTTTTTACTTTGATGAATTGGTGGGAATCAGGTTGAAAGTCGTGTGGGGTTGGGGGGACAGGCGGCATTCCTCCCCACTGCCCACCCCCCTCTCCCCACGTTGGTTAGCTCACACCTGTTCCGGGGAGTGTGAATGTTTCAGGCCCCACCTGTGCAGGAGCAGGCCCAGGCTTCATTGCCCAGGCTATGGCCAGTGTTTTACTGAGGTGCCCACCACCTCAGTGTGGATTCCATCTGGTGGAAGAGGTGGTTTGCCTGGAAAGATGTAACAGAATTGGGAGGATATCAATGAACAAGTTGAACTGAGAAGAGGCATTTTCTGTTTTAGGGGATTGTTATATCAGAAAATGTTGCAACAGGAAACCCAGGGTCCATCCCCTCATGGCGTTTGTCCCATCCTGGCACCTGCCTGCTCTGTGGAGGGCAGCAGTTTTAAAAGCCTAGCCAGAGTGACTGGGCCTTAGAGACAGAACTAATTTTTTCTATTCAGAGCAGTGCTTTGAACTTGAACCAAGAAAAAGATTGCTGAGTCCTTCCACCAAGGGGCACTGTTGTGATGCGCACAAGTTGGGTTAAAGTGAAGGGAGGTGTGTGGGCTCCTTGGCAGAAATGGACATGCCGAGGAACTGGGGTTCCCTTTCCCCTCGGGGGTCAGGGGTGGACAGGTTCTGTTGTGGGCATGCTCTCTCTGTCTTGGTGAGCTTTTTTCCTGTAAAGTCCCAGCTTTTGACAAAGTATATTTTTCCCATGCTAAGTCACTTCAGTTGTGTCAGACTCTTTGTCACCCTGTACACTGTAGGCCCGGCAGGCTCCTCTGTCCACGGGATTCTCCAGGCAAGAATACTGGAGTGGGTTGCCATGCCCTCCTCCAGGGGATCTTTCCTACCCGGTAATCGAACCTGTGTCTCCTGCATTGCAGGCGGATTCTTTACCGCTGAGCCATTATTTCTCCTACCCCTTTAATAATTTATCAACATTAAAAACAGTTGGAATGAGGCAGAGGAGGAGCTGGTGTAGATGGAGATGGGATTTCAGTTGGGAAGGTGAGAAAGTTCAGGAGATGATGGTGGTGATGGTCACCCAACATTGTGAGTGTAGTTAATGGCCCTGAACTGGCTAAAATGGTAAATTTGGGGTTTTATATGTATTTTACCAGAAAAACACAGCATCGAAGTCTCTGGACTCCCCCTCTCTCCCCCTTGTCTCCTCCCATAGCTGACAGGGGCTCTGCCCGCCCTGGACTTGTGTGTCTGGGAGGCACATCTGTGTGCTTGTGTCCTGTGCTCTTGTGTACATGCACGGACATCATCACCACTCACAACTCACTTTCTCGCCCAAATAATACTCTTTAACGCTCATTCATATTCAGCGTGTTGTGTCCTGCTGGATTTTAAGATTTCAAGATTGATGGAATTTGAGTTCTCTCTAACTGCCCGGTAGCTGGAGACCATAACCTGTATGGTACAGAACCGACTTTCCTGTTGGGCTAATGTGTTTTTGTTAATGTTGCGTGTGTACCTGAAAAAATGTCTGTTTTTGAATGGTTGTTGTGAAGCTCTGAGCATCTCCTAGTCTACACTCCTCTGGGCACACTGTCTTCTTGGACGTCTTGCCTTGTTGTTCAGTTATCGGGAGCTGCGAGGCGGGGTCTCCACCTCAGTGGTGGGCCTGGTGGCTGCCTCACGTGTTTGAGCTGATGTCACTTGGTGCTTCTGTTGCCCCTGCGTCTTCCTGGTGAACCGTTGCTATTATCAGTCTCTTCCCCTCTCATAATTCTTTTGTCTTTAAATGTATTTCTTTGTATGATATCACTCCCCAAGCTGCTGTTTGGTTATCGTCGTTTTTGCCTGTATCATTGACCTTTAGGGAGTAACCCTTATAAAAAGCATTTTTGTGTTTTAATAGAACATGGATCTTGTATCAGTAGGGTTATATTTAGCTCCATAGAACTGAGGCACCCCTTCCCTAATGACCCCCAAGTAGAAGTTTATCCACCCAGAGAAAGTCACCCCAGGTCAGCCTGGCTCCCTGTGAGCCCTTTGCGCTGAGCCCCCAGCTCTCCCACTCAGTGTGTGGTTTATGTGGTCCCAGGACACCTCCAGGCACGTTCCAGGCAGGAAGAGGGGAAGGAGGATGAAAGCTAAAGGTCAGCCAGCCCAGCGTGTCCTGAGAGTGTTCCATTATCCACATATCCTGTGGTACACCCAGCTCGAGACAGCCAGCCTGCCCTTTGCACCAAGACACAAGGCACTTGCTGAGCTCGTCCATCTCTGGTGCTCTGCCTCATCCTGGGCCCATCCATCTGACCCTGGCCCTGTCCACCCTGACCCTGGCCATTTTATCCCTGGGCCTGTCATGCTGACCCTGGCTGTGTCCCCCCTGGCCCTGATCCCACTT